>NC_088679.1:69257200-70469200 GCF_950023065.1 Planococcus citri
CAGCTACCTCAGTTAATTACAGCGCTATCTGGAGAGCTTCCAGTGTGCTGGAGAAAAAACTAATTTCTGTTGGAGGCTCCAAATCGTCTCGAAAATGGTCGCGATCGATTCAGAGTGTCGATTTTAAGGTATAGGCGAAGTTTTAGACAATTTTCTCCAAAAATACGCGATACTGGAATTTTAAAGAAGTATGGAGTATCTATTCAACTTGTAAAAAAATACACTCGTGAACTCGTCGCCTCGAATTCGCGATTTAACGTCTTTAATCGATTGAGAATATCGAACTTATAGTGGGATTAAAATTTCACCTATCCAAGTTGATTACAGCGTCTTGTGGAGTGATTCCAGGGTGCTGGAGAAAAAACCAATTTCTGCTAGAGGCTCCAGATCGTCTCGAAAATGGTCGCAACCGATTCGGGAGGTCGACTTTAGTATCCAAACCACACTTTAGCGAGTTTAATCTCGTGGTTCATCACTTTTTTGAAAAGCTTGTAAGTAAATAGCCAATATAGGCAATTTCAGCAATTTTCAAAAATTCGCCAAAATTCGATAAATCAATTTCGGCAGCTAGAAATTGGTTTCTGAGGTGTGGGTGGCATAAGCTTTCAGTGAGCTAAATTTTAGCCTAATCGAAGGTGACGAGTTGATGAGGTTCTCTTGTCAGGTATACAAATGAACCACAGCATTGGACGTATGTAATTTAAAGTTTTCGAATTCAATCGTGTTTTTTTTTCAATTCTTACCTACAATTGGTGCTTCAAAAGTATGAAGTATACAATAGCATTGTTAATTTTTAAAAAAGTGTTCAAAAGAATTTATAAAAATCAATTTTATTTAAAAAGTGTCGCCATATCGATTCGAAGCTCGATTATTTTTTTTAAAAAATAGTTTTAAAATAGTAGAAATTGATCAATGTTGACTTTATAAAATGAGTAAAATCGACGACTGAATAATTGACTGATTCATTTTCAAAAAGAATTTTCTCGACTCTATCATTTTCTTCATAAACTTTTCAAATCATTTAAAATATGTGAAAATTTACATAAACAGAGATAAACATTCTGTTTAAATCTACTTTCGACCTGTTAAATACAAAAATTTGCCTTTTCAGCAAACTCTATCCAGCCATACTTCTCGAGTTTGACTTTTGACCAATATATTGCATGAAATATTATCTACCTCATATTTTTGAAACATCTTCCGGGAAAATTTCAAATAAAACTAAGCTAACGTTGAAATCATCCATGAACACGTGTAAATATTAAGTACACGGGAAAAAATGAGTCATATCGCCTGTTGTTTATTAGAAATCAGGTGCATTGCGCGATTAATTAGACTATTTGTATCCAATGCAGATGTTTTCTCCAAGAAATAACGCAATTATTTGTTTAAAAAAAAATATCGATTTTGTTTCCTTATCAAATAATAAAAATTTACACCAACAATACATACTCAGAAAAATTACAACGACTCATAAATTATGATTACAATTCACCTACTATATAAGCTCGATGATTAGTTCATTCTCCCATTATTGTCGTTTTTTTCGTTCTGAAGTCAAAGGTAAGCAATGAACTAACACATCAATTTAACGAATTTCTATAATTTAATTTTCAACTTTGTTTCTCTCAGAATGCAAATTAACGTGGAGTACATTTTTTTTTTTTTTTACTAACAAGTAGTTTTAACACAGAGGTAAATGTACTAGCTTTTTCCACTAAAAATCATGAGATTTTGGATGGGGGGGGGGTGTGTGGAAATCCAACAATTTCAAAGCGAATATTAATTGACTAATTTGGAAATTCAAACCTGAAAGTGATGTGAGTGATCATTTTCAACAGATTGTTTTTAGCTTTCAAATCAATGTGGAAGGATAAAAAAATGTAGTAATACGTTCAATTATCTTTCTACAAAAATATTTTTGAATTTTATGCATTTTCTGGGATTTACAAATTAGGTAGGTATATTCAAAAATTAACTTTTGAACTGCCTAGAACTTCTGGAATTTCGCAGTAACCATTTGAAGCAATAGAGAAAATGTTTTATAACCAACGACCAACGTTATGAATTCTTAAGTTGGTTTTTGGCCACTCCAGAACGATCTGGAATCTATGGAGAAATTTGGAAACTGATTGAAGGTTCCAAAATCGTCGAATTGCGATGATTTTTGTGTGAAGTGATCAAGTAGACACACCTGACGAAATTCTGCCTATACTCGTTATAAAGATTCTTTGAAAAGTTGACTTTTTAAACACCGTTTTCTGGAAATTCGCAAATCGGTGATAAATTCACTTTTGAGCTAGCACTCCTGGAATTTTGCGATAACCACCTAAATCGATTGAGAGAATGCCCGTTCTAAAGAACAAATTTGATCCCTCCAATATGATTTGAAATTTCTGGAGAACATTGGAAAATCGTTGGAACTGCTGGAAGCTTCAGAATATCACAAGACTATAGTAGTTAGCTGCTGCTGAATTAAAGGCATTAATCTCAATGGTCTATTTCACTCAAAAAAATTTATATCTCACGAAAAAATTGGAGAAATTTTACTTGAAACACTTGAATTTTTTCTTTGGATTTTTTTACAATTTCCTTTTTCTATTCATTTTATAGTGATTTGGAAATTCGTATCATCATGAATTCGCTGAAGGTAATTTTGTCGTGCAGCTTGTTATTAGCTTCTGCATATGGTTCGCCGACATACGGGCGAGACGACCCTACATCAGAATGCAATGTGACGTTTCCAGTACTGAGAAGTGAGTATTCAATACACGTAGGTATGTACCTACTGTTTTAGTCTTTAATCGATTTAATGAGTACAATGATAAATTCAGAGCTGCTGGGTCTGGGAATGGATTTATGTGCTTTTTCGACATAGATTACTAGTAGGTAGTACCAAATTTCAATCATAAAACATGTTTTTTCAGATCTTCGTGAAGTATTTGCTGACAGCATGTTCTCCGGTAACAATAATATCATAGTTAGTCAACAGGAAAAAGTAAGTACTGTTTTTTTTTTGTTTACTCACTTTGTCAAATTTGAATTAATCTGTTGTATTGATAGATGTTTTCGTTTTACTTAACCTATATTTAACGCCTATAATATGTTCAAAGCTAAGGACAAGACACAAGACCTTGAAAATTACCATCTATAATAAAATAGATCCGGGTCTGATCTTTTATATGTACAAAGCAATCCACATTTTGGAATCTGAGATTCATTTTTCCTTCCATGATTAAACTGAATTTTATAGGTACCTATTTAATATATTTTATATTATTTTACAGTGTCATTTGAATTGCCGCCTTCAGAAAACTGGTATCGTAAGTATTGTCGAATCTCATAATTAGCATATTTTTTTCAAAACATTCCACCTACTCATCAGTTTTTCCTCTCCATCTAGTTTGACGAAAACAGTAATGTACGAAACGGATTAGAATTAGTCGACGAGATTAATGATGTACGAGTAGGAAGACAAGCAGCATCGGCAAAATACACCGATATACAGGGTGTTCCAGAATAACCTTTCACTTTTGTTTTATTAGTAGCTCTGAGAGAAAAATGGTTACGGAAATTTTTTTATAACCAAAATGAAGTAGAAATGTGCCGTTTTTAGACCATATATTTGAGTTTTCATTATAAATTAAGTTTTAAAAATTATTCCACCAAGATGTTTTCCATCATTTTTGACACAATCGACCAAACGTTTTTTAAAATTATTGAACACTTTGTTGAGCATTTCTCTTCTAATCAGTCTTGATTCACGAATAATATTATCTAGGAGCTGTTTCAGAGTCCTAGGATCATCTTGATATACTTTTGACTTGAGGTAACCCCATAAAAAAAAATCACATGCTGAAAAATCAGGGGATCGAGGTGGCCATGAAATTTCTGTGTTCAGCGAAATTATTCGATGACCAAAATGCTCACGCAATAAAGAAATCGTGTCCGTTGCGGAATGACAGGTAGCGCCATCCTGTTGGAACCAAGTAACTCTATACTTGTGTCTGCGTTTCAATTCAGGAATGAGAAACTCGTTTAACATTTTGCGATACCTCTCACCATTCACCGTTTCATCAAACACATACGGTCCCACTATACCGAATTTAGCCACGCCCATCCAAACAGTCAACTTAGCGGAGTGTAGAGGTTTCTCGTGTATTATCATCGGATTCTCTGTCGACCAGTAGCGCATATTTTGTTTATTCACATCACCGTTTAGATAAAAATGAGCTTCATCAGTAAAGAGTAACGAGTTCAATGGAATCTCACCAGTATCAATTCTTGTAAGCATATCCTCGGCAAATGATTTTCTTCTCACAAAATCAGTTTTTTGTAACTTTTGAATGATTAAAATCTTATATGGATGGAAACTGAGGTCTTCAGATAAAATTCGTTGCAGAGAAGTTGGTTTGATTTTTAAATTTAACGCTCGTTTACGTATTGAAGTGGTAGGGGTAGTCTGTACTGAATGCCTTACTCGGTCCGTTGTTTCTGGCGTTCTTACTGATCTTTTCCGACCTGTAGGCTTATTTTTACAAGCATGAGCGGTTTTCTCGAAGTTTTTTACCCATAATTTCACTGTTGGCCTCGATGGCACTTCACTTTTACCGGTAAGTTTAAAATGTTTGCGGAAGGCACGAATTGCACTAATGTAAGAGTCATTATTTTTGAAAAAGGCCTTTACAATAAAAGCGCGCTGCACAGCCGTCCACTTCTCCATGGTAAAAAATTAATACTGAAACATAATTCGGCATGTGTTGGCTACCTGGAACCGCTTTTACCATTCCCCTAACACCATTTGAACGCAGATCAGTGCTCACCAAAATGTGAAAGGTTATTCTGGAACACCCTGTATTAGTCCTTCAAATGTACAATATCATAGCATCAACCAAAAGTAGGTCCAGGTTTACAAATTTTATTCCGAAAAATTGATACCAAAAAACTTTTTTCACGTAACTACTCATTTTTTTCCCTCATTCGTAGCGATTGAAGATAAATGTCAAAAAGCTTACGAATTTACATACCGTTTCATGGAGTAAGTAGAAACGGAAATTCTTCGCTTTCTTAATTGAGATTTTTTCCAGTACTTGAGAGGTTATTAGAGTATAAATTTGTGCGCGTTTCAGGAGTTTTGCATTGGTGGGAACAGCAAAAGTGTTGGAGGGAATGCCCAGTTTAAAACTTAAAATTTACAACGCCATTGAAACTGGACAAGAAGTAGCCGGTGGTCTGAAGAAGATGTTAACGGAATACGAGCGAACCGCACAAACAAAACGTCTAGAATATTTATTCTAGTAAGATGATTACATTTAAACAATGTAATATTTGATAAATTTTCTACGAGGTTTAACTTGTTAGACATGCGATAAATACATATAAGTAGCTTGAATGACGTTAAATATGAGTTTTTTTGTTCATTATGGTACATCGACGATTCAATCAAATGTAAAATGATGGAAAAATCAATTAGTTGAACCCTTCAAAAGTCATGTCCGACGACTTTGAATAAATTAATAATCTAGGTACTGTCTTTGCAAGAGAACTTTTACTAAACCGTTAACTCTGATTCAGCCGAAATTCAGCACAATGAAAGAATCACGTCACCAATATCTTAAAAAAGATCTTTTGAGCTCTCACTTTCCGAATTTGAACGAAACCGAGCTTGATCGAAAGAGTACGTCGTAAAATCCCAGTAACCGAATTCCAGGTGCTATGAAGTTCATTTCTGCATTTTTGATTTTGAAAATTAAAAAAAGATGTAAGTATGAGAGGAGTAGGATTGCCCTCACCGCTTAGGTGATTATTCGCGTAATTTCCCCTTACGAGAAGCTTCTGTATATGTTTCTACTTTCTATAATAGAGTCTGCGCTTTATTCCATATACTGTAAGTAGGGTAACGTGATAAATTCTTCTAAACTTATACGTGCGCTCATAGGATCCCTAAATAACTGGAAGGATCCCCCTAAATATCGTATGATAATGCGATCAGATCATTCGTTCCTGCTGAATGATCTATTCTTTTGATGAAAATCTGCTAAGCACAAACTTGCTTTGGCGAGCCACGAACTTTACTTGGTCTCGTAACTCCGCGGTAACTTGTTCCTCGTCAAAACGATGATGTGTTAACTATATCGACACAATGAATATGTGAGCACAAATGGGGTTCTCCCCTGTTTGTACTTTTTTACGTTTTACCCACTCTCAGCGTGGTAATTAGTGTTTCTCTGAACGTTTTAATTAATTGTTATTAAATTCGGTTCTTTTGAATATACTTCGATTTTCCGGACATCGAAAGTATTTCTCATCTATACATCGAGCCTATAGATAGACGTTCCTACCTACACGTATAGTTTTGGTTAGTGTATCGGAAGAGGTAGGAAAAATGCATAGTGTCCAAGTAAGTGTAAGGTAATTAATTATATGTAGTTAGATCATAATTAATTGAGATGGATAAAATGAGTAATTGTACACCTAGTATTAGTGGCTGTATAGGAGATACTTATTTTATCTCAGACGAAAGACATAATTTCACCATGTTTTAGTTAGAGTAGGATCACAAAGATAGCACGTAATCATTTGAGCTAATACTCAAGTGGTTTCGTGTAGATTAAACTTTACTCGATGCGAGTATGCACTCGTATTGAATTACGTAATAATAGTCTTTAATTTACCCTTTTATTATTATGTATAGAACTCGTTCGGTATATCATTCAATAAACATATCGATTGGCATGAATATATGTTTTTATTTGGTGAAGAACTGGACAATGTGCATAATAGTGTATTGGTTAATGCTGAAGTCTCCTATCTGAGCTAGTCAGGGACAATAAGTAAGTATTCACTGCCTAGGGAATATTTCTTAGCCAACTTCAGGGATAGATCATGCTGATATCTACTATCTCACCGGATCATTACCAATCCCACTATATCAAGTATCAAGGGTAATTTTTTAACCCTTAAACACCCAAGCAAATCCTGAGATGTTATGAAAAAATGCTTTCAATTTCCTGAATAAGATCATCACAAGTATCACTCTTACTCACAGTTCACCCCTCAGCCCCTTGAAGGCACCTCGATAATGATAGACTTATTTATTTGATTATTGTCAAACATCGAGGAAGCAAAAAACCCGATTGGGTCAATCTTGGAACTGAATGATATCGTTTCATTAGATGTAATGAATGAGTGAAAGAATAATTTCAAAGAACACCTCACCCCTTTTTTTGGGGGGGGGGGACAAACATTGATAATAATTGGTATGAAATACAGGGACCTATGCTCCATTTTTGGATGAACATATTGATGGTTGAGCTTTCACAAAATGAAATCAAGAAAGGTGTGTGCATGGTGGACCAAAGCGTTTTTTTACAAATTTGATAAACTTGTTTCGGAAAAAACCCGAAAAAACAGAGCATGAATACGCAGAGTACATAATACGGAAATATTCTCAAGTAGGCTTGAAATGACAGAAACAAGAATTGAAAGGAACACAAATGCTCTTAACGGGACATAAGTAGTTCAGAAATCTACAATCCACCCATCAAATCTGTTTATCACACCGTGGATATTCTTTCTGGATATTTGTCACCAAATAGTTACATCTTACAAAGGTTAGCAGTACGATTGTTTTTCTGCAGAAATATCGAAATAGGTTTATCTATCACTTTGAAAAGCTTTACACAGTCAAATTGCAGCACTCCCTGGCATTTCATAATGTTGAAGCATTCATGAAGAGGTCACTATCCCTCCTCAATCATAGATAATGTAGTTCTACATCATGAAAATTGCATGAGCAAAAGTCGTTGTTTACAATCATGAGATTGTGTCTAGCTTATGACTACTGGATTCAGGGGATTTGAGATTCAGTAAAAAGCTTTCAACTGCTGTTCAACCATAACTCTGAACTTTTGAAAGTTTTGAGAAATTCCTGCTGAAGTCTATATTCTTTCTCGATATTTGTCAACAAATAGTTACATCCCTCAAAGGTTAGTGGTATGATTGTTTTTCTGCAGAAGTATCAAAATAGGCTTATCTACCACTTTGAAAAGCTTTACACTGTCAAATTGCGGCTGTCTCTGGCATTTCATTATGTTTAATGTTGAAGCATTCATGAAGAGGTCACTATCCCTCCTCAATCATAGATAATGTATGTAGTTCTATGAAAATTGCATGAGCAGACATTGTTGTTTCCAATCATGATATTTCATGATGTTGAACTACTCTAAGTATCTATGATCAAGGAGGGATAGTAACGTCTTCATGAATGCTTCAACATTATGAAATGCCAGAGACAGCTGCAATTTGACAGTGCAAAGCTTTTCAAAGTGGTAGATAAACCTATTTCAATATTTCTGCAGAAAAACAATCGTACTGCTAACCTTTGTGAGAGGTAACTATTTGGTGACAAATATTGAGAAGAATATTCACTGTGTGATAAACATATTCGATGGGTGGATTGTAGATTTTCTGAACTTATGTCCCGTTAAGAGCATTTGTGTTCCTTTCAATTCTTGTTTCTGTCATTTCAAGCCTACTTAAGAATATTTCCATATTATGTACTCTGCGTATTCATGCTCTGTTTTTTCAGGTTTTTTCCGAAACAAGTCTATCAAATATGTAAAAAAACGCTCTGGTCCACCATGTACACACCTTTCTTGATTTCATTTTGTGAAAGCTCAACCATCAATATGTTCATCCAAAAATGGAGCATAGGTCCCCGTATTTCATAACAACTTTTATCAATATTTGCCCCCCAAAAAGGGGTGAGGTGTTCTTTGGAATTATGCTTTCACTCATTCATTACATCTAATGAAACGATATCATTCAGTTCCAAAATTGACTCAATCGGGTTTTCTGCTTCCTCGATGTTTGACAATAATCAAATAAATAAGTCTATCATTATCGAGGTGCCTTCAAGGGGCTGAGGGGTGAACTGTGAGTAAGAGTGATACTTGTGATGATCTTATTCAGGAAATTGAAAGCATTTTTTCATAACATCTCAGGATTTGCTTGGGTGTTTAAGGGTTAAAGTTTTTCATAAACGAATTGCATTTAGTGAGTTTACCGGTACATGTTTAAATAGGTAGGTATAGGTATTTATTATCTATTGGTCATATTTGAGAGATCTTTCGGGAAAACTTCAAATAAAGCTGTATTTGTGCCATAACAAACTTTTTTCATGCCGATTGATGTCCCACTAATGATGTAAAATCATCTTTGAATGAGATAACGTCGAACTCACCATTAAACACATAAATACAGTATGACACAAAAGTAGTGCACGGTGGCTTTTATTTCCAAGTGGAAAGACCTAACGAGATGAATGAAGCTGCGTTGAGTAGGGAAAATTTCAGGCCCAAGCACAGGGTGCCCACAAATTGAAGAACCAGTGTGGTCAAACAATTCAAACAGGTTTTTATTGACGCAACGTATCTACACACTATGGCGACAAGAAACGTGATACAAATTTTTTGAAACCGGTTCATACCAGTTGACAAAAAATACCCAAAAATTATAGATAGAGAAAAAAGCAGGGTTGTGCCGTAGAATACACCATGTAGAATACATGGGCATTCTACGCGTAAAATAGCGTGTGTAGAATAGCCTGAAAAAAATGTAGAATGCGTAGAATACGTAGAATACGTGTAGAATAAACATGCAGATTATTTTTATTTTTTCGAAATACTTATCTTTTTTTCATTTTTTGCATCATTTAATTCAATGCTGGTATGTAAAAAAATGAAATGGTACCTAATAGTAACTAGTAAGGTTAAAAAAACAAATTTTCAGTTCGTACCTAAGTAAGTGTATTAATTTCTTTTCTCAAATTTTCAATCATAAATTAAAATTATAATTTATGTTATAATCAATTTATATAATTAAAAAGAAGAAAACCCAAATTCATATTTAAAATTTAATTTCCTGAACAAAAAAGTTGAACTTTCATTTTTCAAAAGTGCATTTTTGATAAATAAACAATTTTTTGGCTTTCAGATGGGTGATTTTGCTGCATTCTACGCATTCTACACGCATTCTACACATTCTACGCATTTTACGCATTCTACATCAAATTTTACGTATTCTACACCAAAATGTAGAATAGGCTATTCTACGCGTAGATGCCCAACCCTGGAAAAAAGCTTCAAACAAAAGTTGTAGAGAGTGAAAAACTACACAATTCTTTCTAATCACATTTTGAAACCAATTCATTCGTTCACATTTAACAACCAATTTTTGACAATCACCTAAAAATTTAAGATAGAGAAAAAAACTTGGAACAAAAGTTGTAGAGCGTGAAAAATTGAACCATTTTTGCTGATCAGATTTTGAAACTGGTTCATCAATTTGCTACTGGTTATCAAATTGTATGTAGATATTGAAAAAAGCTTGAAACAAAAGTTGTTATAGAATGTGAAAAAATACACATTTCTGTGTAATCACATTTTGAAACCGGTTCATTGGTTCGCATTTAGTAACCAGTTTTTGACAATCATCTAAAAATTAAAGATAGACAGAACCATGACAGAACACTTGAAACTTAATAAGCTTCCAATTTTTAGGTGATTGTCAAAAACATAGTTGCTAAATGCAAACCAATGAACCGGTTTCAAAATGTGATTGAACGGAATTGTTTAATTTTTCACGATCTACAACTTTTTTTTCAAGATTTTTTCTCTATCTACAATTTTTGGGTATTTTTTATTAACTGGTTGCAAATTAATGAACCGGTTTCAAAAAATTCATATCACGTTTTTGTCGCCTTGGTGTGTAGATTACATTGCGTCAATAAAAACCAGTTTGAATTGTTTGACCAAACCGGGTTTTCAATTTGTGGGCACCCTGTGCTTGGGCCTGAAATTTCCAAGGTCGCTTTAGAACACCCTTATTTTTCCCTACTCAGCACCGCTTCATTCATCTCGTTAGCTCTTTCCACTTGGAAATAAAAACCACCGAGCACTACTTTTGTGTCATACTGTATAATTATTCGAAATATATTTAGGTACACAGAAAAAATGAACCGTATCGTCTGCTAGATATTTTCCCCAAGAGATACGTACATAATTATGTATGTAAAGCAATTAATTGTTCAAAAAACTATGAATTAATTGTGTTTCCTTATTAAAGAATACAAAAAGATATCTACCTATCTACGTCAACAATACTGAGAGAAATAACAAAGAGTTATATTTTGATTACAATAATTCACCTAATATAAGCTCGTATTCGTTTCCAATTAGGCTATTGTTGTATTTTTCGTACTGAAGTTAATCTGCATCAAAGGTGAGCAACGTATTTCTATAATTTAATTTTCAACTTTGTTTTTCTGCATGCAACTTACAACTTACCCTAGGTACATTTTTTTTAAGTATTCAAGTTTGAAAAAAAGGATTCGTTGGTAAATTTTTACAAAAAAAAATGGAATTTTTTTGCAATACCTTACTAAAAAACAGGACTTTTTTGGAAATTTCAAAAAGGATTTTCTCACAAATTCATCAACAAGAAGAAGGACTTCTTTGACAATTTCCACAAAGAATCTTCTTTATGCAATTTTGAAAAAAAAAAATGCATTTTTGGCAATTTTGAAAAAAATTAGGAGTCTTGTCCTGAAAAACACTTTCGGCACATCAACAAGATTATGTAAAAATTTTGACGTAAAAATTCAATTTTTTCACTTTCTTCGTTTTTTGTCATCATTTTGGTTAAAGTTACCATTTTTACTTTGGACAAACGCGACCACATTAAGCGAATTTTACTGTACATTTGTAGTAAATGATTTTCGTAGATATTCTAACAAGGGAACCTTTTGAATTCGCAATTTGCGATTTGAATAAAATCAAGTTGAATAGAAACAGCAAGGTTCTAAAACCGCCGTAACCAAAATTTATAATACTTTAGTTCTTTTTAAAATTTTTGACAAATTTTTGAAAATCTCAAAAAAAAATTTCAAGAGATACGTATTTCTAAAAATGTTTATGAAATTCAATTTTTTTCGATCAAAGTGGACCGATACGAATAATCTTTCAATTGAAATTCTATACACATCAAAAATTACTTCATTTTGGGACATCTTAAGGCCTCCAAATCGCTCTGGAGGGGCGAATAATGAACTTGAGAGCGAATAACTTCGATCGGTAGACACAATTTTGGTCGTTTTCGTTTCAAATGGTTAATACTAAAATCCCAAGAGTGCTAGTTCAAAAGTGAATTTTTGACCAATTTAGTACCTAAAGATATAATTATGCTCTATTGTTTCAACACTCGAAAACAATCATTATTTGGCATTTTTAAGGCCTCCAGAGAGTTTTAAAAAAGTCTCTAGAAGTTTGAAATCGTTTTGGGGGGAGGGGCAGAAATTAAGTTTAGGACCTGTACCTACGATTGATGCTTATTAGGCACACTCTCGGCCCTGGAGAAAATTGAAAAATCGCTGGAACTGCTGGAAGCTCCAGAATATCCCAAAACTATAGTAGTTATACCTACGAAAAAGTTGGAAAATTGAACTTTAAGCACTCGAATTTTTAAATTTTCAAAAATTTCTCAAAAATGAACTGAATCATTTAAACTTTGGCTCAGGGAGTTTTAGGAAATGCTCTTCCGATCTAGATTGGTTTCATTCAAATCGGAGGATGCTAGTTCAAAAACTTACCTTTCAAGTAGAAAGCAAGTCTCTCTGGATTTTTTCACAATTTCCTTTTTCTACTTATATTCTTTTTGTAGTGATTTGGAAATTTGTATCATCATGGATTCGCTGAAGGTAATTTTGCTATGCAGCTTGTCATTAGCTTATGCATATGGTTCGCCGACAAACACGCGAGGAAACATTACTGCAGTCGTTAAAGAATGCGATGCGATGTTTCCTGTACAGAGAAGTGAGTACCTACCTATTGTTTCAGTTTTTAATCGATCAATTGATGCTGGACCTAGAAATGGATTTATGTTCTTTTTCTACCTAGATAGATAGTACCAAATTTCTATCATAAAACGTGTTTTTCAGATATTTTTGATGTAATGATTGACAGCGTACTCACAGGTGACAACATCACATTTAGCAAACAGGAAAAAGTAAGTACTGTTTTTTTACTCACTTTGTCAAATTCGAATATCGTGCAATTATTATGCGAAATACATGCCTCATTTCTTATGTTAAATGCACTCGGAATCTAACGATGAGATTAATTTTTCCATCCATGATCAAATTGAATTTTGTAGGTACCTAACTTATTTATGTTATTTTACAGTGTCTTCTGCATTGCATGTTTCAAAAAGATGGTATCGTAAGTATTCTCGAAACCTATAATTTAGCATAGGTACCTATTTTCAAAACATTCCATCTACACTCGCAGTTTTTTCCCCCATCTAGCTTGATGAAAACGATAACGTACATAACGGCTTACAATTCGTCGACAGGCTTGTCACAGTGGACATTGAATTGTTGAAATATAGCGATATATTAGTCTACCAAATGTACCACATCATGGCATCAACCAGAGGTAGGTGTAATATTTTGAAAATTTTTCATCCAATTTCACTCAAATGAAAAAATGATCAATCATAAACAATACCCTTTACACTCCACTAGTCCAGGAGATTTAAAAATTTTATTCTGAAAACCCGATACCAAAATTCTTTTTGCCATTGGCCATATGGGTAATACATATTTACCGCTTTTTTAAACATACGTTTATGACACGTTTTGTTTTAAAAAAGTCGACCAGGGGGTCAAATTTGAGTTAAAAAGTAAAACGACTCGAAAATTTGAATTCAACGTAGGTACTCGGAAACCTGAATTTCGACATATTACTTAGTCGACTTTTCAAAACAAATTTTGAATTTTAGCCCCCTTTTCGCCACATTTTACCCATCACAATACCTACATTATTATAACTTAATTTTTTCTTTCATTCGAAGCAATTGAAGATAAATGTGAAAAAACTTTCCAATTCGTGTACCGATTCATGGCGCAGTGAGTTGAAACGAAATTCTACGCTTTTGTAATCGAAATGTTTTTCAAGTGTTTGAGAAGTTACCAGAGTATTTTGTACACGTTTCAGAACCACTTTGATGCGCCAATATGCATACAGAATCTCGTTAGCAGGGCCGGGAATACCGGGCCATAAACTTAAAATTTACCAAGCAATCGAAACAGGACAAATAGCCGGTGGTCTGAAGAAGATATTCGAGGAATACTTTAAAACCGCACAAGATGAATCGAAAAATCAACTCTCGTGGATGTTTTCCTATCGTACGAGTAAACATCGATAAAATGTAATGATAATGATAGATATTTTAATCAAGGTTTAACTTGTTAGCCATGAAATAAATGAAAGCTTGAATTGAATTTTTTTTTCATTACTGTGCATCGTTTCAATCAAAATGTAAAATGATGGAAAAATCAATTAATTGAACCCCTCAAAAGTTATGTCCAACAGCTTTGAAAAAATTTTTAAGTACTCTACTATGTTTGGAAGAAAACGTTTACTAACCATAAACTTTCAAGCCGTTCTAAAGCTTCCAGCGATTTTTAAATTTTTCCCCAGAAATTTCAAATCGCTCTAAAAATGTCAAAAATGACTTCCATAATTTTTTTCACATTTTCAGGAATTGAGGTACCTACCTAAGTACATAGGTAAAAATTGGTCAAAAATTTACTTCAAAGCTGGAACTCCTGAAAACAACCGAGAGGATGCCAAATAAGAACCAACCAAAGTACCTTACCTATCAGTTCTAAAGTTGATTTTTGGCGTCTTCAGAGCGATTTAAAATCTTTGAAAGTTTGATTTTTTCAAATTTTTTAAAATTCATCTACATAGACAAATCGGTTAAAAATTCACTTTATCAGACTCACACTTTGGAATTTCAGAATAACCATCTGAAACGAACGAGAAGACACCAAGAGACTTTTAAAAAATTGCTGGAGACTCCAGAATGTCCCAAAACTAGAAGCAGTTGATGAGTGGGTCTTGAATTGACAAAATTATTCAGATTTCACTCTGCTCAAAAACATTCACATTTCATGAAAAATTTCAAAACCCAATAGATAAAACAGTTTCATTAAATTTTTTAAATTTTCAAAAAATTATCCAAAAATTTTAAAAATGAACTTTACAATGGAACCTCTTGAGGTGTCCGCCTCCGATTTGAACGGGACCGCGATTTTTGAAAAGAGCATGTTCTAAAACCCCCAAATCCAAATTTTCAGCTGCCCAAGTTTATTTTTCGATTTTTGGCGAATGTTTGAAAATCCAAAATTGACTATTTTGGTGATTTATGCTTTTTTTTTTTTAAAGTAAGTACTTGATCAGTAAAAATGTTCAAAATAAGTCCTAAAACTGATATTAACCCCCCAAATCCAAATTTCGCCATTTCCAGCCATTCTGGAGCCTCCAGCGCTATTTTTCAATTTCTCCAGAATTTTCAATTTGCTCCAGAAGGCGTGAATATGAAGTTGGGCAGCTAAAAATCGAGTTGTATGTTATACTCGACCTGTTTAACGAATTTATCAACATTTGAGCCGATTCTGGAGCGGACACCTCAAGAGTAGTTTTTTGACCAACATTTTTCATAGGTAATAAAAGAAATCCAAAAAAATCAAAATTTTACCGTTTGCGAGGAAATTTTCGAAATTTGCGCGAATCGCTGTATTTTGTCATTAATTAACCACACGAGAGCGGATTTCGCCATTTCCAGCCTTTCTTGGGCATCCCTTTAATTTTTGGATATTTTTATTATGAAAAAAGCTGGTCAAAAACCCCCTCTTGAGGTGTCCGCTCCAGAATCGGCTCAAATGTTGATAAATTCGTTAAACAGGTCGAGTATAACATACAACTCGATTTTTAGCTGTCCACTTCATATTCACGCCTTCTGGAGCGAATTCAAAATTCTGGAGAAATTGAAAAATAGCGCTGGAGGCTCCAGAATGGCTGGAAATGGCGAAATTTGGATTTGGGGGTTAATATCAGTTTTATGACTTATTTTGAACATTTTTACTGATCAAGTACCTACCTACTTTTTAAAAAAAAGCATAAATCACCAAAATAGTCAAATAAACTTGGGCAGCTGAAAATTTGGATTTGGGGGTTTTAGAACATGTTCTTTTCAAAAATTGCGGTCCCGTTCAAATCGGAGGCGGACACCTCAAGAGGTTCCCTTGTTAGATCTTGAAATTTTGATTACGGAGGACTTGTGACATGCGTTTTCGGTCTAGCTTGATTTTATTCAAATCAGAAGATGCATTTTAATCACTTTCTGAGGCTCACTTACGATACGAATATGGAAAAGTGCGCTTTTTTTGGTGAATTTAAGCTTAATTTTTTTTGGGGGAAATTTCGACGCTTCCAAACATGCATTTTTTTTTCTTACTCACATCAAAAATGATCCTCAAAATATTTACGATATGGTAGGCGAACCTCAAATTTTTCATTATTATACGTAGTTTTTTTTTTGAAAAAATTTCTCTCTCACCTCTCCAAAAAAAAAAAAAAAACTGTTCTACTCTCCCGTACCAAAATTATGCAACTTGACGTAAATTTTGATTCGCAGATTCGGCCAAAATTGGAGCTTTTTCGGAATAATAACCCGTCATTATTTTTTTACTTGACTATTCCTGCAATTTAACAGTTGTTTGTTGGAATTTCACACCAGAATTTAAAAATTGCAATTTTCCACGAAAAATGATCATTTTTCAGAGTGCAAATGAGACGATATTTTTAGTTAATTTCAATTGAAATTAATGAAAGTTTGTATCTCAACTGCTTTCAGCCTTTCAAATATGAAAATATTTCCAGCATGGTCTAATACTGTACTTTCAGGAAAGCTTTAAAATTTTTACCATTTCTGAGCAACAAGAAATTTTTCATCAATTCAAATTATATCATCCCATCGACAATATACCCTTCAAACACCTATTTTAAGAAGTTCATTTACAAAATGGACAAATGATAAAATAGAGATCACCTACGAACACCTCAGTATCATAATTATGCACAAAAATCACCACTCGTATCAGAAATTTATAAAAACTAAAGTGCAATTAAAATTATCTGAATTCGGTAAAACAACAGGTGCGGTTCATCGACGATGCAAGTGGCTAATTATTAAACTGAAATGGTAAAAAAATGCTCTTTATGTTCATTAAATTGATAACGATTCAAATTTTGATGGCAATTTTTCAGTATATAAGCTCGCGTTTTTTCAGTTTCCACACTTAAGTGTACAGTTGACTGTCTCGTGTTGCAATAATTTTACGTCAAAGGTAAAGAATACATTCGATTTCAAATATATTGCATTTTTTAAAATTTTGCAAACGTCGTTAGTGAATATATATTTTTTTAAAATTTTTCTTTTGTTCATTAGTATCCTTCGTCATCATGAATTCGTTTTCATTCATTTTCGTATTCGGTCTGACATTGGCTTTAGCATTTGCTGCAGGATCGTCATCAAACCCGGAAGAAAGGAGAACCAAGGCTGCCCAAGAATGCAACGCTACGATCCCAGTTTCGAGAAGTAAGCTTTTTCAATATTTGAATCAGTGTTTCGAAATTTTTGAATCCAATAATAAATTCAGTTTTTCTGGATGTAGGCTTGTGATATTTCCACTGTACTATTAATTTATGTATTTTAATAATTCCAGATGCTCGTGATCAAGTCGATAAAAGCGTTGTTTTTGGTGGAAGAGCGAATTTGACTCATGAAGAAAAAGTATGCATTTGTTCTATTCTATTTTAGATTATCGGAATCGAAATTCATTATCATTTTATTTCTTGATTTTTTCCTGCTAACTTCACGATTATCTAAAATATCCATATCTATGGACTAAGTAAAACAAAAAACAAAAAACAAAAAAAAACGTATTTTGAGACAAAATAAAAATTAACCTCTTATATGGTTTATTTTAATCATGCTCAATATTAAAAAATTATTTCGAAATTGGCAATAATGACCAGAAAAATTGGCACCACTGCGTTCCAAAATATTTCCTTAGTTTCAGAAATGATATCTTTCAATTTTTTTGGCGTAATTAATCCGAAATAATTTGAGATGAAAAAATTTCCGAAATACGAATTTACTCCAAAATAACCAATTTGCAAATTTTTAACCGCTCAATAGAACTCCAAAAGGGGTCTTGGATTTTGTTAGAAATAGCCTAGGTCGACGCAAAATCTCAAATCCTATCTTTTGGAACCTGTTAATTTTTTTCAAAACATGTTACGCAAGGGCAAGAGCCAAAAAATACAATTTTTTCGAAAATTCCCCCTCTTTGGGAACCAATTTTATCTGAGTAACTTTCAACTCAGAATAAAAATCTTCACACTGAATTCAGTCAAAATTTACCACGTTTTTTTTCGCGATCCTCCAAATTACATATTATTATATTCCATCTTTAACATGATTTTATATACTACCTTATTAATTTCGTGTCAATTTATTTTATAGTGTTTTTTGAACTGTGTCCTCCAAAAAGTGAACTTTGTAAGTACACACGTAGGCTATTAAAAACATCGTCAAATTATTCTATGACCGATTATTCTTAAAATATATTCGCTGTTTTTTTTTCCAATTAATTCCAGCTTGATGCAAACAGTAACATTAAAAACGCTTCAGGATTAGTCAAATTTGCCATAAAAGATACTCCAGAATTAGCCAACTACAGCGATATTTTTATCGCTCAAATATTCCAGATTTCCAGATCGACTAAAGGTAACTTGCATATTTTTTTAAAAATGTGATTATTTTGAACTAGCTTTGCAATGGTGGCTTATTTTCTTACGCAAAATACATCACCACTTTTTATGATTATGTTCATTTTATTTACCTAATATTTTTTTTCGTTTACCCACAGCAATTGAAGACAAATGTCAAAAAGCGTTCGTAATCTATCACCAATTCCTCCAGTAAGTTGAAATGAAAATTTCCAATTCATCTATACTTAGTGCTAGTATGTAAAGAAATTCCAAAAAAATTATTCGCAACTTACTAAAATTATTTTTGGAAATTTTCAGAGGAACTTTTTCATTAGCAATCGCCAGCGGTTTGCAGACCGAGACCGGAATTAGAGAGAAAATTGTCAACGCGGTAGAAACTGGACAAAAATTAGACGCGAGTGTTCCGGAACAAGTTAAAGAACTCTTGGGAAATGTCGATGGCTTCTTCAAGTTTTTACAGGCCATTGATCAAGCTGTAAACTCACCTCAAGAAAATGCAAGTTCATAAGTTATCACGCGTTGTTTTGTATTGTGAGTGTAAAACTTACTTTTTAAGTAAGTTTTTTGTTGAATTTTTTTGAAAAAAATATAATGTTCGAATAAGTGATTATTACATTGGAATTTGTACGAAATGTTAATTTGGCATTAAATGCCAATGGTAAAGCAGCATGTGGGTATAAAACTTACTTTTTAAGTAGGTTTGTGGTTTTGAAAAAAAAATATATATACATACGAAATAAAAAAGAGCTTTTTATGAGTAAGTGCATTATAAGAAATATCTTGAAAAAAAAAATGTTGGTAGAATCAAAAAATAGAACCATGTACATATTCGCATTTTGATACCCATTGATTCAAAAAGTGATTTTTTCAAAGTCATCTGAACTGAATTTTTCGAAAATTTGATATGGTTTCTAAGATATCTACCCATAATAAAACAGTAAAGATGGGTACTTTTTATGCAACTATACGTCTTCTTCGCTAAAATTTGATTTTATGGTGGATTAAGCTGACTTATTCATTCAACCCTACGATGATAAGTTTTCGTGTAGTCAAGAGCTGATATCTGGCATAAGTAAAGAAAATAGCAAGGTACTCGTATATTTGGGTGTTGCAATCAAAAACATTATTTAGATTAGAAGTCAATGTCAGCCGAGTTCATTTTCAATATTTTTCGTTTTTTTTTCTCGAAACATCTATCATTTAAAATGATTCTAAAGCAACAATTTATTTACCAGAAATTGTACTGATAAACGTCCTTCAAAATCATCAATAATGAGGCATATCTCAACAAGTTTGGTTATGGAAAATTTATCATGCTACTTAATACCCACAATAAACATGTAAGACTACCGATGAGCTTCCGAAATTACAATGTATGAAATGAATCTTCGAATGCACTTCTATAAATGATACCCAAAGTAAAAGCAGGAGGAAAAATGAGAAAAAAAAATCCTCAGCAATAAATTTTCAATTTGATAATAATTTTTTTTTGTAAAAGACTAATTTTCCCCCTGCTTGAAAATAAAATAACTAATTAAGCACTAGGTATATTTTTCTCTAATGGATATGCAATACCTAGTTTCTGAAACCTATTCCAAAAAAAGACCACCGGAGGAGAGCTGTTCTCTTCATTTCGCTCACCTGATCCAGGCTATGGTCTATTAAATGAGTGAAATTTAAATTGATAATTTTTTTTATAAAAAAGTAGGTACACGAAAATTTTTTAAAATAAAAATTACTATTTCAGCATAGTAACCGGATCCCATTCAAAAATAAAGGGATTTTTACTCAGCCAAAAAATACATTTTACCTGGAATTAGGTAAAATGCATTACTCTCACAGTAAAATTTACTAATCTCATAGCAAATATCACTATATTTTTGAACGGGATCCGGTTACTATGCTGAAAATAGTAAAAATTACCCATCCTCATTTTGCATTTTTTTTTCGTTTTCAAATCGTTGATAAAGCAGGGATTTCAATGCTCACTGAATGAGTTCAAATACACGATCGAGCCAAGACTTTCAGATCACCAATTTTCGTGAAGGCTCATAGAGTGGGCAAATAGCGGGTTTAAAAAGGAAAAAATTGGCACATAAATTTTTTCTTCGGGACCGGTTCCGATTCACGTTTTTTGCGATTTACTCCGAAAA
Source organism: Planococcus citri (assembly GCF_950023065.1). Taxonomy (NCBI): domain Eukaryota; kingdom Metazoa; phylum Arthropoda; class Insecta; order Hemiptera; family Pseudococcidae; genus Planococcus; species Planococcus citri. Next base: position 69,278,058 of record NC_088679.1, read on the forward strand.
TATTAGGTTTACGATAAAAATTACCATGACAAAAAATGTTTCCCTTCAAATTCTCGACAATTTGATACTACGCTCGATACTCATCCCTCAAAAGGGGTGTCTGAAAAAAGGGGTGGAAAGAGTAGGTGTTTCAAAAATGGTCAGTTCAATAAATTCATCAAAGTTACCACTTTATATCATTCGTTTTCGCTCAATTTTTTTTTACAACGTCTACTCGCTCAACTATTAATTACACCACCATTGATTGGTCTTCAATCCTCCCCGGGGGTTGGTGGGGGGTGCTTGATTTTTCAAGTAACACACAACTGAATCATATATTTGAAAAACGAATCTGGACATGCGATATATCGAATAGTATGTTTTCGAGGTCGCTGAATACGAATACCAAGTTGTTTTTTGGGTCCAGTTCTTCAAAGCCCCTCTGTGCCCCAAAAAGGGGGTTAAAATTTTGAAAAATCGTGAAAAGTCGAGTGATATATCGAATGGTATGTTTCCGAGGTCGCTGAGTACGAATATGAACTTATTTTTTGAGTCCCACCCCCCAATGTCCTTCTGTGCCCCAACAAGGGGGCTAAAATTTCAAAAAAGCATCAAAAAGTCGAGTGATATATCGAATGGTATGTTTTCGAGGTTGCTGAGTACGAATATGAACTTACTTTTGGTCCCACCCCCTAATGTCTCGCCTTTTATAAAAATTAGTGGCCATCTTCGTGACAAAAATTGATGAAAATGTATTTTATGCATGTGAAAGTAATTATTTTAATGGTTTTGTTAAACCTACTGACAATAAGAGATTGAAATATTTCAAAATTGTTTCACTGTTGCAAGTTAGTACATTATACCAGCTACCGAATAGCGTTCTTGGTTGGATAAGCTTAAAAACATCAACTTTTTCCAAAATATTTTTTTTTTCCAAATTTTTATGGGCTCTTGTACCTTGAAACAAAGTGACCTAATGTACTTCGGAACACCAATTTTTTGCATTTTTTACAACTTTTTTAGCTATGCCACAAAGTAAAGCATCAAAAAATGGAAATAGGTACACATAGCTTCCGAAAATTTACCACCAGTACAAACTTAGGGTGTTTAGTTTCATTTTTCGAATTTTGATGAACTTTCAAAAATATTCAAATTTGACCCATTTTTTATGAAAAACTCAAAATTTGATCAAATTGAGATAAAAAAACCTCAAATAGTGTTTTCGAAGTCTGGAATCGATAAGCAATAGTTTCGAATCGTTAATCAGGAGCTTCCAAAAAATGTTTAGTGAATAACTTATTGCGTTTCACAGTACATTAAGTGGTGTTCCCTGGTACATTACCCTAATGTACCAGTGTACCACGGAACGAAAATTTTCAATTTTTTGAAAGCAAATTGTGTCCATAGTATGTTCTGAATGGAATTTTTTACACACGTAATTTATTCCTTTTTAAACGCTCTTTCACATGGGCTAAACAGAAATTACTAAGATTTTGAATTCCCAACGCTGGAAGCCAAAAACCAAAAATCGTTCCGTGGTACAACAGCTTCCCCTACACGTGTTCCTATACATAGGGATAATTTATGACCCTAGCTATGGTTATAAATAAATACGTTACCAAACATTCAGTATAAGGGGTACATAAAATAAGCACTACCTACAGCGGTGGAGGCAATCTGCACTATATCAAGCTAAAAAATGAAAATTTTTATACTTTTGAGATATTTTACCAATGTGTAGATGAATTTTCATGCTGAAATCTCTCTTGGCAAGGCTACAGCCTCTCCAAATGAACCGATTTGCTTGAGGTTTTGTTCAGTAATAGCGATTACGATAATTTAGGCCAAAAATGAGGGGAAAAATTAAAATTTTACCAAATTGACCAAGAAAGCTGAAATTTGGGATATACCCTATTTTCAACATGCCAAATTGATTGGAAACGGTTTCAACCCGTTTTGAGCGGTTCTGAAGCCTCCAGCAGATTTTTGAAACTCGAAATCCCCACAAAATTCCATCAAATTGGAATTGTAAAGCTAAAATTTATTCTAAAAACTAATTTCAATACGTTACGAAGTACTGCAAATAAATTTCAAGTCGTTTTGGATCCTCCAGCGACTTTTTGAAAATTCCTGAAGCCTCTAGCAGATTTTTGAAACTTTAAATTTTCACAAAATTTCAGGAGACTCCAGTAATTTTCAAAAAAGTCACTGGAGGCCCTAAAATTACTTGAACCCACCTGAAGTCGTCTTCAAGGGTGTTAAAATTGGAGTGTAGAATAAATTTCAGCTTTCCATCTCCATTTGATGAAATTTTGGGGAAATTTCATGTTTCAAAAATCTGCAGGAGGCCCAAGTAATTTCCAAAAAAAGTCGCTGTAGGCCCTAAAATTACTTGAACCCACCTGAAGTCGTCTTCAAGGGTGTTAAAATTGGAGTGTAGAATAAATTTCAGCTTTCCATCTCCATTTTGATGAAATTTTGTGAACATTTAAAGTTTCAAAAATCTGCTGGATGCTTCAGGAATTTTCAAAAAGTCGCTGGAGGATCCAAAACGACTTGAAATTTACCTGCAGTACTTCGTAGTGTATTGAAATTAGTTTTTAGAATAAATTTTAGCTTTACAACTCCAATTTGATGGAATTTTGTGGGAATTTCGAGTATCAAAAATCTGCTGGAGGCTCCAGAACTGCTCAAAACGGGTTGAAACCGTTTCCAATCGATTTGGCATGTCGAAAATAGGGTATATCCCAAATTTCAGCTTTCTTGGTCAATTTGGTAAAATTCTAATTTTTCCCCCACTTTTGGCCTAAACTCGATTTCCAAAAATTCACCAAAAAATCGAAAAATGCACTTTAGCACTTGAAATTTTGACAGGTGATAAATTTTTGCATGATCTTTCGATCTACCTTTGTAAAGACGTTTGAAAAAGTTCGTGCAAGTCCTATGTTAAAACGCAAAATCTGCGATTTCGGCTGACCTGTCAATCAAAATGGCCGCCATTTTGTAAGTAGGGGAAACTGTTGTACCCGGGACCGATTTTTCGTTTTTTGGGAATGGACTCCACCCATTAACTATTTTTAAAAATGTGAATAGGGTGCATCAAAGAATTGTCTTTTACAAAAAAAAAACGAGGTATTCACATTTGTTCAAAACTCATTCCCCTCCCCTCCAGAATTTTTTGAAAAAGTCACTTTTTTTGGTCCATGGTACAACGGGTTGTGTACCAAGGACCAAAAGGAAATTTACCCTGGAAAATGCCTAAAAGTTGGCCGTGAAGGCATAAAGTTCACGTATGGATCATAGACATTCATTATACATATTTACTTTTTACAATAAGATCATATAAAATTTTGCAGAATTTTTTTTTATAATTTCATAAGTTTGTCATGTTGTACCAGGGACCATAGATTTTTCCTCAAATTTCAACCAATTTTAACCAATTTTGAAACGTTTTCAGATGCTACAATGTAAAAACTGTGTAAAGGGCATCCTGACATCTGAAAAAGTATCAAAATTCGTGAAAATTAGATGAAAAAATTGCGGTCCGTGGTACTTGATGAAATTTGGTCCCAGGTACAAGACCTCCCAAAATTTCGAAAAAAATTTCTAGAAAATTTCACACAATATTTTTTCAAAAAGTGAATATGTGTACTTAGATGGTGTAGCTACACGTTGCACTAATTGCTTTGACAAATTTTAAATAAACAATAGGTCAAAATGAGTTCACAAAACATGGCAAAATGTAATTTTTCGTTTTCAGACGTGATAATCGTGGGCAAAATTTTCAAATGAAAACTTTATCGCCTATAGTTCATTTTGTGGCATACCCTAGTGATGCTTTAAAACGTAGTGGGAGGTGCCTTAGTGAGGGAATGGTCCCTGGTACAACAGGTCCGGGGTACAACAATCTCCCCTAAGGCCAACTTTTTTTTGGCAAGTTTGCTTTAAAATGTTCCTTAGGATGTCCCCTTTAAGAAAAAAGTTGTCCCGGAGGATAGGCGGGGGGGGGGTGCAATTACTCCTATTGTCATATGCCGGACTATATTGGTACCAAATACACGTACTTAAATGATTTTGCATTACCTATCTCTAAACGAAATTATTTTCAAATGATCGTAGAATATTCGATAGGAGTTAAATGTGAGATAGTTTTCGAAATCATCTATGTACATTGTACATATAGGTACATGCTTATATACCTATCAATTGGATATCAACGTAAATTTAGAAGACCACCTCGTCATAATTATCGAGCAGTAATTTTACTATCTCATTCACAAATTGAGAAAAGGCCAATTTATAGCAAAAAAAATCGTGTCTAAGCATATAAGCAGCATCTCAATAGCATAATTTAGCACAGAATAATTCCAGCACATTCGCCAGATAAACAACTTGGCATTTCAATGCCAATGGCGAAGCAGCCAATATGAGTTCTGTTGAGATAGCTAAAAAAGTAAGAAATGAGGGGAAAAATGTATTTGAAGGCACTAATGATTGTGATTAAGTATATAGTAAATTAGGCATGGCATATAGGTGACTAGGCATTTCTTGACCAACCGATAGTTGACTAATTGGTATCCACCTTAATTACTGAAGTTACATAATTTTAAGTCAAGCCCCCAGCAAGTGGTTGATAATTCCAGTTTTTTGAAAAACGTCACAATCTCGGTGAAAAATCATTATCTACGTATTGTTGAGACGAAACAAAAACATTACGTTTCCATCTTTTTTTGCAATTTTCGAAAAAAAATTGTTGAAACGTCATTTTTAGAGGCGGGCAATTAAGATAAAAAATCACATTTGGATGGTGATGAATGAATAATTTAAAATTCACTTTGAAACTATGTATTTGTTTTTTTTGAAATTTTTGCATTTTTTGTAGCATTATTAAGTTGAATAAAATTTCGAAAACAAATTCTTTAGAATGAATTTTTAAAAAGTCTTGCAAACAAATTAAAGAATTACCTATGGCTTTTATCACTCAGGCTGGTTTTGAAAAGGTCGTTTGCTGTACATTATGAAACAAAAAATGTAATTTTGTAGAGGGGAAATTTGAGTAGTACATATATGTTAGATACCTATGGCAAAAGGGAGGTGGGTCCTACATGAAATCGAGGGGAGTAGGAGGAGGGAATCAAGAAATAAAATAGGAATCGATATTTTTTGTATGGTCCAAATTTAATAAGTATGCCTACTTGAGAAGTGGGATAATTTTAGATGAACTTACGCATAACTTCCTAATCATTCAATTTGAAAAATACTCCCCCTTCGTAGCTTTTAAAGGATAAAAATTGGAATCTACGAGCATAATCTTTCAAAAACAAAGTCAATAAAACTCCACAGTAATGCTCAAAAGTTCTATATATTTTCTACGTAGCTTAGGTACTTATTGATAAAAATAATTTTAAATTGAGAATCAAAATATTGAACCATACATATTCATATTTCGTGTTATGGTTTTCCGAATGACGACGAATGAGTTGGCATTATCAAATTATAATCCAAACTTCCCGTATGTACATACATATCAAAACCCCGAATAGCAGCTTCCAAACATAAACTATAAGCGGCTGGCGAAACGTAAAATCGCTGATGTGATGTGGTCCATGCATAGTAATATTTATCATGAGCATGGCCAACTGCTTTTATTTGAGTAAATACTCCGTTCAATTCGACGCAATTGTCACACTCTGTTTTATTGCCGACAGCATTGTTGAACATCATAAACAGTGCTGCAAAGCAGAAAACCAATTTTCCCAGAAAATGCATTTCTCAAACTTTGAAATTCTTCTCTTCGGCGTAGTGATTCGAAAATGTATTCAGTTCTGGCGAAAAAAAATAATAATCAAAAGCATAAGAATTATATGCAATATTGTGTCTGTGATGAAGAATTTATTCAGTAATAATATCTTATCAGTTATCAATTATCATTATTCTGCAGAAGTGCGATGAAGGTATACTTTTGAGGAGCCATTCCAACTTTTTTTGGGGGGGGGATGTTAATATTCAGTTTGAGAATGTTCTTAGCCCCCATTAGAATACCCATCAAATATAGGAACAAACTCCGCATTGCAACACTCAACACGTGTTAAAATTTTCCAATATGACTTTTTCGTTAGTTTGATAAAATTTCGATTGTTTTTTCATGGCATGATTCTTTCATACAAAAAATCAGTTCTCAACAAAAATTCATTGAACGACTTGCACTTCCTCTTAAAAATAATGTGAGGCTTAATTGCTGTTTAATTTCATCAGACTTGATTAACACTTTCAGAATTTTGAACGAAGTCGAAAAAACGAGTTTTTTTACATCAAAAAAATCATTTTTCGCCAAAAATACCTTACCTACTCATGTTTAGGTGTTGGATGAATTTCAACAACAACTCAAAATAATTGACATAAAAACAAAAGTAGATGGATATACGAAATCTCATGTGGCAAATAAAAGAGCATAAAAAGCTACGAATTTTTATCAAAATAATAATGCGGTCTATAAAAATACTAATGCTTATAGGTAAGTAGTACTTAATACCTATCTGACGAAAAAAACCACAAAGTAGAAACTTGCCTGTACGTAGTGCTTCAATTGTCTCAGATTAGGTACACAATGGGAGTCGAGGTACCACAAAAATGATCAAGCAGATACGCGCACGAAGATTGTTGAAACGAATTAAGCATATGACAAAAGAAACACGTCTTTTAAATACCTCAGCTCTTATATGTACGTATAATACTCATTCTCATGTTTTTTGGCTCATTAGGTAGAAAGGTAATTAATTTTTAAATATTAAAATAATTAAAAATTAATTACCTAATGAGCAAAAAAACATGAGAATTACCAGCAGGGGTATACAGAATCGTGTGAAAATTGATTTGAATCACGAATCACCGTATTATTGGTCGTTCAGTGTTGAACTGAAATGATTCTACATAATTGAAGCATGTGTTTCCAAAACGCACCAAGTCCATTTTCAAAGATTCTGAGGTTGCAAGGCCATCTGGCATGAAGTTGCGGCCCAAAATGGCTAATTTTTATGATATGTTGTGCCAAAGGGTCTTGGCAACACAACTTATCAAAAAAATCAGCCAATTTGGGCCATTTCTACGTTTCCAAATTGTACTAACAAGGGAAGCCCCCCCACATGAGAATCTCCGATTTGAATGAAACTTGGACTGTTGAAAAGAGGACCTCAAAAAACACCCATCCCCCAATTTTCAGCTGCTCAAGTTGATTTTTCAATTTTTGGCGAATTTTTGAAGTTTTGTGTACACAGGAAAAGCTGTTCAACTCAAAAAAAGGGGAAAAAACTAACAAATATCCATCTCTCCCGCGTATCAACTTCCGAAGCTCAAATTTGGGCCAAAGGTAGTCTTTTAGATACCTGATCTACTCATACCACCATTGGCCGGATCCGGCCTTCCGGTCAGAAAACAGAATTTTTTACTTCTTTTCTCATATTTTCGGCGAATTTGAAAAATGGCCGTTTCTCCCCACCACATGAATTTGAGCAGCTAAAATTTTGGTCGAAGGGTTTATGCTTGATACCTAATCGATTAATACTATCGTCGGCCGGATCTGGAATTTACATTAGAAAGCATATTTTTTGTCCATCTGGTTTTTTATGCCAGTCATTGGAAAAATTGAAAAACCTGTTAAAGCAGCTCATCTAATGCACTCCCAGGGCTCAAATTTTGATCAAACGATCTGTGCTAGATACCAAATTGACCCATGCTACCATTGGCCGGATCCGGCTTTCCGGTCAAAAAACAGAATTTTTTACTTTTTTTCTCATATTTTCGGCGAATTCGAAAAATGACCGTTTCTCCTCACCACATGAATTTGAGCAGCTAAAATTTTGGCCGAAGAGTTTATGCTTGATACCTAATCGATTAATACTATCGTGGGCCGGATCTGGAATTTACATCAGAAAGCATATTTATTGCCCATCTTGTTGACCTTGGCGCATAAAAAACCAGACGAACAAAAAATATGCTTTCTGATGTAAATTCTATTCTAGATCCGGCCGACGATAGTATTAATCGATTAGGTATCAAGCATAAACCCTTCGACCAAAATTTTAGCTGCTCAAATTCATGTGGTGGGGAGAAACGGCCATTTTTCGAATTCGCCGAAAATATGAGAAAAAAAGTAAAAAATTCTTTTTTCTGACCGGAAGGCCGGATCCGGCCAATGGTGGTATGAGTCGATCAGGTATCTAAAAGACTACCTCTGGCCCAATTTTGAGCTCCGGAAGTTGATACGCGGGAGAGATGGATATTTGTTAGTTTTTTCCCTTTTTTTGAGTTGAACAGCTTTTCCTGTGTACACAAAACTTCAAAAATTCGCCAAAAATCTAAAAATCAACTTGAGCAGCTGAAAATTGGGGGATGGGTGTTTTTTGAGGTCCTCTTTCCAACAGTCTAAGTTTCATTCAAATCGGAGATTCTCATGTGGGGGGCTGTGATTTTGGCCTGAACGTGAATTTTTAAAAATCCGTCAAAAACCGAAAAATGAATTCAAGCTCCTAAAATTTCGGAGTCGTATTCAGATTCCCCTTGGTCCGTTTCAAAAATGTTTGTGCAGGTTGGGATACACTATCTTTGTCGATTGAACCTTAGCATTGGTCTTGGATTTTGATGGCAATGGTCCAGATCAACGCAGGACTTGAATGTCATCTTTTGGAACTGGTTCATCTTTTTCAAAACTCATATTTTCCCTCCAGGAACACCTCCGGAGCTAAAAATTTTCCAAGTAATTTTCAACTCAATGAAAAATACCAGATATAAATCTCATCGTATTAGCGGTTAATTCATAATAAATCCCAATTAAACATTATGCAAGGAGAATATTTTTTGAAAACATGATACGACCATACGATAAAATTTATCAGCAATTTTGGTAAAGTCATCAGGTGAGGTTCACTAGCATTGCAACCGGTTTATTATTAAATTTTGAAAATCAAATCATACTGATAATACCTATTATATGCTAAGAGAATTGATAAAATTCTGAACTTTAATTGGAATTCTTACTATATAAAAGCTCGAAGTTAGTTCATTTCCGAACAGAAGTCAATCGTTTATTTCCGAATAGAAATCTATCGTTTGTCGTTGTTGTACGTTTGAAAATTATCCTACGTAAATCAGAGGTAAGAAATATGCAATTTTACCTATAGTGTTATCAGTCTATATACCTACGAAATTTGTATATTATGTACAATTATGTAGATAATTTTTAATCTTATTTTGTTTTGTGCATGCAATTTATTCGATTTATTTTATTCCAAGTTCAAAATGAAACCTTTTGACAGTTGGAAATTCTCATCTTTCAGTTTAAAAAGACACAAATGGGCACACATAGGTGAAAAATTGTGCCTATGATTTGTTTTCAAGTCTAAAAATTATCAAAATGGCATAACATTTTTGAAAAAACGAACATTTTATAAAGAATAAAAGTTGATGAAAATTTTGAAATTTAATCTAGGCTATCGGTTGGTTTGAAAAATTAAACTTGAATGAAAATAAACGAATGAAGAATGCGAACAGCATTTCAAGTTATCTTTGTGAATCAAATACCTATAACTCCTTAGTCCTTACTGATAAAGTATTCGAACTCCTATTCTAAAAAGATCCCAACATATCTAAATACCTATTCTAATCAAAATGATTTTTTTCCCAGTATATTCTGCATCATCATCATGAAATCATTATCGATTGCTTTGCTGTTCACCCTTTCGATTGCTTTTGCACTTGCTAGTCCAGCTCCAGATGCAGCCGCCGCCGCTGTACCAGAAAAAGAGCAGAAAGCTACTACGGAATGTAACGCAACCAACCCAGTCCAGCAAAGTGAGTTTTTTTGCCAATTTATTCTTATCTACATAATGAAATAGGTAACGATCTTACTGATGAATATTTTATAAGAAGTGAATTTAAGTGTACCTATATACTCGTACATTTACATTATACTAAAGTTTTGGTAAAATAATGATATTTTTCAGATCCTCGTGAAAAGATTGCTGTAGTCGTCGCTACCGGACAAAAAGCCCAATTCAGTCATGAAGAAAAAGTATGTTCTTTTTTATTCTATCAAAAATATTTTTTCTTTTTTTAAAAAAAAACTATTAGGTATTCAGCACTTTTTTTTCATAAAAAATTTTACTTTTTACATTATTTTTTAACGTACCTACAAGTAACTTGATATTTTCCGATCTGGAGCATAATATGCTCACTACACTTTCATATCTCACAAAAATTTACGAATAATTAATCAATAAGAGCCTAGTTAGGAGCCTAAGTATCAAAAGTCCAGTTTTTCTTTCAATGTTATATGCCTACTAATTTCCTATCGTTTTATGTTACAGTGCTTTTTGAACTGCTTCCTCCAGAAAGTTGGCTTCGTAAGTACAAACATTATTTATATTACATCGTTTAACGTTGAGTTGTGATTGACCATCTTCAAAATATTCCTATACTCTTGTTTCTTTTTGCATCTAGTTTGACGAAAACTCTAACATCAAAAACGGTTCAGGATTGATCAAATACACAGTCAAACAAGCACCAGAACTCGCAAAATACAGTGATGTACTGATCGCTCAAATATTCCAAATCAGCCGATCAACCAAACGTGAGTTCAACATTTTCACTACCTATCAGAATATCTTTATTTAAACATATCATAATGATTACCTTACATTTGATAACAATTCAACCCGAAAATATTTTCTTACATCAAAACACGATTCGCTCATTTTTTTAAGTTTCCTTAACCCTTACCTAATGATTTTTTTCATTTGTACGCAGATTTCGAAGACAAATGCCAAAAAGCTTTCGTAGTTTACCACCAATTCGCCCAGTAAGTTTCAAACTCTCTCTCAGTAGATAAACACAAAAATATCGTACAAATAGGTACCTATCTTACAAGTAGTTATTAAATATGTTTTGTACCGTTTCAGGGGTGTTTTCACATTGGCAGTAGCTGAAGGTTTACAAAGCCTTACCGGTATCAAGGAAAAAATTATCAACGCTGTCGAAAATGGACAAAACGTAGATCAAGACATTCAAAAACAAGTTCAACAATACTTGACATTTTTCGATGCTTTAGTAACTGCGTTCGCTCAAGAATCCCAGAAAGCAAGTCAATAAGTTTTGAATGATTGAGTAGCTCCTGTTTTTTGTACAGATATTTTTAAGCACGATTGTGTGAATGTTTTTCATTTGTAAAATATAGACTTGGAACATTGCAATTAGGTAGATATTTTGTTGAAGTCTAGATAATAAACTGCCGAATTGAAAATTATACCTTTGGTAAAATTGCAGATAAGTTGCGGAAAACTGACGATTTTTTTTAAAATCAAGTATTAAAATTGTAGGTAGGAGGTGAAAAACTGTCGATTTTGTGTTAAATTATGCAAGTACCTAGCTACCTACCTCTGATAAAAGATAAGCGATAGGAAAAAATAAGTACCGATAAAATGATATTTGGTTATATTAACTCTGGTACCTAACTTGTTTATACAAACAGAAATCAGATAAATAATCGAATTTTTGCAGCTAATTAAACGAGTTATTCATTCGTAGATAATTATATTTGAAAAACAAACCAGGGGGTAGGTCAATTGCAGCAATTTATAGCCTCACTTTGTTGAGAAATTTTTCAGATAAAAGAGATATCAAATTAAATATGTATAAGGTGAATTTAATCTTGTATCCCATTTAATAAGCAGCGATAATCTGTCGGAAATGACTCGTGACTCGCAAGTTCATTACGTGTATAAATAGTAAACTTTGCGATTACTTCTACCGCAATATTGCTCCTTCGTTGAAAAGATATACTTGATAAATAGGTGTAATTATTCATCAATAATTATTTGAGCATTATTGGGCATTGCCTTGTATCCCTTTGACATACGGAGTCAACTGGAGACAGTTTCAGGCCATTTTAGAGCCTCCAGAAATTTTTTGGAAATTCCAGTTCTTCGAGAAAATATTATAAAATCTGATAAAATAAACTTCAGCACCTTCAAAGAACCCAATCGACCAATTACACGCCAATTTTCAAAATATTTCTCAAATTTTCAATAAATCGCAGATAAAATTCACGATCTCGCACTGGCAGAAACCGGTTTTAAAAAAATCGAGCATAATCATCACTTACATAGGTTGGTAATACATATAAGCAGAAGCATCTAATCTCATTTGTAAGTTTTAAAGTTGAATCTGACGTAGGTAGTTATTTTAAGGAATTTTTTCGAAATCTGGAATTTTGAAAATATGGCTAGAGGCTTCGGAACGGGTTAAAACTACCTACAATCGACTCAGCGTGTTTAAAACGACATAATATAGCTAGAAAATGAATTTCAGGTTTCCAACTTCATTGAGTCAAATTTTGTAAGAATTTTAAATTCCAAAAAATAAATGTGCTATGGTCTTCAAAACTGCTCGAAATCATTTCCAATCGATTCAGGGCTCGAATTTTCCATTTTTGGACCTTTGATTTTCAAAAATTGGCCAAAAATCGAAAAAATAATGCTTTTGGCACCAAAAATTTTGGTAAGTGATACATTTTCGATGCTCTTTTGATTTGCTTTGTCCGGATCAGAAATTTTTCTATCAGTTTGGCAGGTACTTCTCTTGTACCTATAAGAAAACCCTTATTACTTTGTTTTCAACCCCTTCGGAGGTAGAAAGGGAAATAATAGAATGGTTCATTTAGGTACTCAAACAGTTTTATTCAACGATTGAGAGTGCACTATACGCTTTCTAAAAAAATATGACTAGAAACTTGGTCACTTTTTTTGCAGATTTTAACGTGAAAACAAAATATCATTGAAAACGTTGCAATAGGAAAGCAGACAGGTAGAGCTATTCTTTTCAAAGATATGATACCAATTTATAAAAAAATACTCTAATTTAGTAAAATGAGCATCGCCGACACGCACAACTGATAGCAAAATAAAATTGATAGGAGCACCCAATTGCATACAAGTAGGTAAGCAATTAGATGTTCCACGAATTGATAAAATTTTTGATTTTTAATTGGGATGGAAATTTTACGAGTACAATAAAATCTCTCAGTTTTGTTCTATTTCCAAATAAAACGTTATCGTTGCATGTCCTGTGTTGTAATAATTTTACATTCGAAGTGAGAATTTTGAGTTTTTATGGTATATGTACATATTACTTTGACTACTTATTCATTTTTTTGTTCTTTAGAAAATTTCCGTAATCCCAGTTGACCAAATGCCCAGTTGACCAAATGCTAGCAAATTTTACGCTAGCACGAATGGTGCCGGAATTTGAGACACTTTTTTTAAAAATGCTAGCAAATCAGTAGTGATTAGGTCGCATTAGCGTAGCAGTATTGAGCACAAACAGCTAGTGTATAGCTAGCATAAAGCTAGCGAAAAGCTAGCATTTTGTTAGCACTTTGCTTGCAATTCTACTACGTAAATGCGACTAAATTGCGACTGATTTGCTAGCATTTTTAAAAAAGTGTCTCAAATTCCGGCACCATTCGTGCTAGCGTAAAATTTGCTAGCATGAGGCTAGCATTTTGCTAGCGCAGGAAAAGTTTGATTATCAGGAAAATTATTTTTACTAATTATCTTTTAAAAATACTAGGAGGTGTTTTCAATCAGGTCAATGTAGCTGGTAGTTCTCCAATATCCAAAAATAGGCAACTGACCTCCTACGCTAGCTCACCGCTAGCATAGCGCTAGTGAGGTGTGCCAGAGTAAGTAGAGTGGTAGCACTCTTCTTACTATCATACAAATTACTACCTTGAGCTTATATTCAGATTGACTACATACTTTATCTAAGAGTAGCAAAGTATACCATGAGAGAGAACAACGCTAGCAATTTGCTAGCATTAAGCTAGCGCTTGAGTTAGAAGTCTCTTTATTAAAAAATAAAGTTTTTTTTTTTAAATTAAAAAATTGCCAAAATTTAAAATTGAAATATCAAACAAACTAAAAATAAGAAATTTCAAAAACATTTGAACAACATTTTTAATGAACAAATTATACATTATAAAAAATGAAATAATTACAAGAATGATTTTTCAATAATGGAATATTCTTCAAAATTATTGTTCAAAGTTGAAAAGTAGCCAAAATGGAAAGGAAAAATACCTACCTGTTAAAATGAAAAGCATTAACAAATTTGAAATTTTTTTAAAAATGAAAATAAAAAAATCATTGAGAAACGAAAAATTACGTATTTAGGTATCTGTTAAAAATATTTAAAAATTCCATTTAAAAAATGAAGATATGGAAGTATTTTTCTGAAAAATGGGTGAAAGAGATTCACTGAAGTTTTTCTGTACTTGCATGAGTAGGCTATGAAGGAAATGCCAGTGAAAAACATGCTAGAAAAAAAATGCCACATACTTGCTCGCATTTTGCTAGAATCTAATTCCATATAGAAAGCTAGCTGAAAAGTGAGGGCAATCAGCTAGCGTTTTTCTATTGCTAGATTGCAAAGTAAAAGCTAGACGAGAGAGACTAGAGATCTGCTCGCATTTTGCTAGCATTAGATTGCTAGATAAACGTAAGCAGATAAATGCAAGCGTATTGCTAGTGTAGAAAAGCAAGCAATTATCCGTTAGTAAAACGCTAGCATTAAGCAAGCACAATTAGTGTGATACAAATGCTAGCTGAAAAAAGCGAGAGAATTGCTAAAGAATTGCTAGAACATAATTTGCCAGAAAAAAAGTACTAGCAAATTGCTAGCTTTTTGCGAAAGATTTAATGCTAGCTACAAAAAGGTAGAAAAATGCTAGCACTTTCCCAAAACGTGAGTAAAATGCTAGCAATACGCTAGCACTTGGTCAACTGGGTGCTAGCAAATTTTGTGCTAGCGTAAATGGTGCCGGAATTTGAGACACTTTTTTAAAAAAATGCTAGCAAATCAGTTGCGATTAGGTCGCATTAGAGTAGCAGAATTGCGCACAAATAGCTAGCACGTAGCTGGCACAAAGCTAGCAAAAAGCTAGCATTTTGTTGGCACTTTGCTCTGCATTCTGCTACGTACATGCAACTAAATCGCGACTGATTTGCTAGCAATTTTTGCAAAAAGTGTCTCATATTCCGGCACCATTTACGCTAGCGCAAATTATGCTAGCAAGAAGCTAGCATTTTGCTAGCGTAGAAAAACTTTGATCAGTAAAGTAATTACTATTAATTAATTTTTAAAAATTCTGGGTGTTTACCTTTAACAGGTGGTAGTTTTCCAGGAAATTCCAAAAATTAGGCGACTGTCCCAGCTCAGAGGTAGCATAACGCTAGCATCTTGGGATAGTATAAGAAGAGTGATGTCACTCTTCTTACTTTTCAACAAGATACCACCTTGAGCTTATATTCAACTTGATGACACACTTTATCTAAGAGTAGCAAACTATACCATGAGAGAGATCGACGCTAGCAATTCGCTAGCATTATGCTAGCGCTTATGTTGAAAAATCTCTTTATTAAATAAAAAATGAAGTTTTTTTTTTTAAATAGAAAAATTGTCAAAATTTAAAATTTGAAAATGAAGTATCAAACAAACCATGAAAAGGAAAAATTTCAAAATTTTTGAACAACATTTTAGTCCACGGCAATGGGAGTAATTGCACCCCCTGCCGATCCTCCGGGACAACTTTTTCCTCAAAGGGGACATCCTAAGGAACATTTTAAAGCAAACTTGCTGAAAAAAAAATTGGCCTTACTTACAAAATGGCGGCAATTTTGATTGAAAGGTCAGCCGAAATCGCAGAATTCGCGTTTCAACATAGGACGTGCACGAAATTTTTCAAACCTTACAAACGTAGATCGAAAGATCATGCAAAAATTCATCACCTGTCAAAATTTCAAGTGGTAAAGTACCTTTTTCGATTTTCGGTGAATTTTCAAAAATCAAATTTTGGCCAAAATGTGAGAAAAAATCAAAATTTTACCAAATTGACCAAGAAACCTAACATTTGGGATATACCCTATTTTCGACATGCCAAATCGATGGGAAACGGTTTCAACTTGTTTTGAGCAGTTCTGTATCCTCCAGCAGATTTTTGAAACTCAAATTGAAGTTGTAAAGCTCAAATTTATTCTGAAAACTAATTTCAATACGCTACGAAGTACTGCAGGTGAATTTCAAGTCGTTTTGGAGCCTCCAGCAGATTTTTGAAACTTTAAATTTTCACAAAATTTCATCAAACTGAGATGGAGAGTCGAAATTCATTCTGCAAACTAATTTTAATACGCTACGAAGTCGACTGCTTGTGGATTTCAAGTCGTTTTGGAGCCTCCAGCGAATTTTCGAAGGTTGTATGGCGTTTTTTGGAAAATTGGAATTTCCTAAAAGTAGCTGGAAGCTTCAAAACCATTTGAAACCTGCGAAGTAAATTTCAGCTTGCCAACTCCAATTGATTAATTAATGTTGTGGGAATTTCAAGTTTCAAAAGCCTACTGGAGGCTCTAAAATGACTTGAACCCACCTGAAGTCGTCTTCAGAGGGTGTTAAAATTGGAGTGTAGAGTAAACTACAGCTTTCCATGTCCATTTGATGAAATTTTGTTGTCCCCTTTAAGAAAAAAGTTGCCCCGGAAGATCGGCGGGGGGGGTGCAATTACTCCTATTGTCATATGCAGGAATATTTTTAATGATTTTTGTATGCGCGCTGAGGGATGGAAAAGATACTTGCTCGCATTTGCTACAATAAATAACGCAGAAAAAGGTTTATTGGTGAGAAATGCGTAAGATCTGGTAGCACGTTCCTATCATTTGACTATAAAGAAAACGCCAAGTCACCAGATGCAGAAACTAGAGATATGCTTACATTTTTCTAGAGCCAGATGGCTAAGTAAATGCTAGCTCAGAGATGCAAGAATATTACCTGAAGTTTCCTATCATAAAACTGTGAGCAGGTACATATTAGTCAGTGATACGCTGGCATTAAGCGAGCAGGTATAGATTGAGGCAAAAGCTAGCTGAGATATGCGAGAATATTGCTTGAACTTTCTTGGCATAGAATTGCAAGCAAGTATCCATCAGTGATACGCTAGCATCAGGCAAGCATGTATGAAGTGAAGTAAAAGCTAGCTGAGATATGCGAGAATATTGCTTGAACTGTCCTAGCATAGAATTGCGAGCAAGTATCCGCTAGTAATACGCTAGCATAAGGCGAGCAAGTTAAAGTGAAGTAAAAGCTAGCTGAGAGTCGCTGGAAAACAGCTCGAAAATTGCTAGAATTGAATTTGCTAGCGAAAAACTGCAAGAAAATCGCTTACTTTTAGCGAGATAATTATTGCTGGCCACAAAAAGCGAGTAAATTGCTAGCAACTTATCAAAACGCGAATAAAACGCTAGCTTTTTGCTAGCATGTGGTCAACTGGGATCATGAATTCGTTACAAATTGTTTTGGTATTCAGCCTCTCAATAACTTTCGCCTTTGCTGATCCACCATCGCAATCACAGTCGCCGGTAGTTTTAGAAGATAAGGATAAAAAGGCGACCGAAGAATGCAATGCAACTATTCCAGTTCAAAGACGTAAGTTTTTCAAATATTTAGCTCCTGAGAACTGTTGAATGATCGATTGATTGAATGTACCTACGTAATAAATTTGATGTTGTATGGGAAAGCGTAATTAAGAAAGTATGCGAGATTTTAATGCATATTAATTTCATCTTATTGACCTAAATGAAATTTTGCAGATACCCGTACGGTACTCGGCTCAGCCATTGCCACTGGTAGTACATTTCGATTGACCCAAGACGAAAAAGTAAATATGTATTTTTCATTTTATTCGTTCTTACTCACTCTTTAAGCCTCAAAATAGTCCTTTTTTCAGGACAAGATTTTCAAAAAAGTCATAATTTTTGTCAAAATTGCCAAAAATACTTACCTAAGTACATTTATTTTTTAAAATTGCATAAAGAGAATTTCTCGTGAAAATTGTCAAAGAAGTTCTTCTTGGAGCTTGAAATTTCCAAAGAAGTCCTACTTTTCAACATTGCAATAAAGTTTCATTTATTTGTAAAATTTTGCTAACAATTACCTACCTACTTTTTTTTTCAAACTTACAAAAAAATTTCTATTTTATATTGCCAGTATTGGTTTCAAAAATGTTCCACTTTTTTGCCAAAATTGTGAGTGTCATTTTTTTCACCAAAGTTGAGAACAGAAGTGTTAGTTTTCTTATCAATGTTGCATTCAATTTTTGCTTTTTCTAAAAACTGAAAAATGTCCTGCTTATTTGTCCTACTTTGAAATATTATATTCTATGAAAAAGCGTAAGAAACTCGCTATTCAATAAAGGAATAGACCGATGTTTTGATAACAATAGCCCAGGCAAATAGCAGAAAAAAATGGGCGAACCCAAACATAATTGCAAACAAAGGTTTTTTTGGTGAATATTGTCTAGGGTGGTGGGTGGTGTGCTGAACAACATACTAAAAGTCCCCCCACCCCACGAGCTAACCCCCCCCCCATGGATCAAAGCCCCCAAAATCAGTTTTTCATCAAGAACTCCTGAAATATTGAATTTTGAATAAAATGAGCCGAGTGATCATTTCATCTCCTCCCCAATACCTATCGAATGAGCTATCGACCAACTCCCTAGCCTCAAGGGGGTGGCGCTACGACCCCTCAAAGTGATGTGATTTCAATAATTTTACATTTTATGATTTGGGACTTGTACCCTGTTCTAATTGATAAAATGAAGTCAAACTTGGGAAATGGGATTCTTTTGGGAGCTAGAGTTGACCTGGCCAAAATCATACCATCGGACAGTACCCTATCTGTGATCAACATATCCAAATTTCAGCTTCATAGATCATCCCCACTCCTTTTAAGATAGAAAACCCGAAAATAGGGGCAAAAATAAGGGGATTTTTAGCTTAATTCCGCTTTAAATGGAGTGGAGATGACCTAGGAAGCTGAAATTTGGATATGTAGATCACAGATAGGGTGCTGTCTGATGGTATGATTTTGGACCCTTTTCATCCATTTGGGGTCATGTTATGCCCCTCCAAAAAAAATGACCTTTCTGTAATTTTCAACTTTGACCCTCCCCACTCCAGAGGTCAACTCTAGCTCCCAAAGGAATCCCATTTCCCAAGTTTGACTTCATTGTATCAATTAGAACAGGTTACAAGTCCCAAATCATAAAATGTAAAATTATTGAAATCACATCACTTTGAGGGGTCGTAGCGCCACCCCCCTTGAGGCTAGGGAGTTGGTCGATAGCTCATTTGATAGGTATTTGGGAGGAGATGAAATAATCACTTGGGCTCATTTTACTCAAAATTCAATATTTCAGGAGTTCTTGATGAAAAACTGATTTTGGGGGGCTTTGATCCATGGGGGGGGTTTAGCTCGTGGGGTAGGGGCGGGGACTTTTAGTATGTTGTTCAGCACACCGCCCTAGACAATATTCACCAAAAAAACCTTTGTTTGTAATTATGTTAGGGTCAAATTGCATATTGACTGGGCTACAATATTATACAAAGCCTTGATTTCATCAAACGATAAATTTTAACATTACGTTAAATATAGAAAATCGGGACCAAGACATTTCGATAGCCTAATATTAAACAAATGATAACTTTATCAAGTGGATTATTCCCAATTCCCACGAAGAAAAAAAAAACAAAATAATTATTCTAATCAAATCAGGTACATAGAAAGATAAAATTGGATTTAAATTATTTTTGACTGCTTAAATCGTAAATCACAAAACACTCAGTCATACCAGGATATGCTTTTATTTTGAAAATTTGCTTTTTTCTATCGACATTTGAGAACACGATTTCCTACATTTTTTTTAAAATTTTTCACATCCTAAATTCAAAAAAGTTCTACTGAAAGTCCCCTGCAGTTAACATTTTTTTTTTTTTTCAAGTCTGATAGAAAAATTTCATTTTTTGTGTCAAGATTAGGTACTGACTCTCAATTCACCCCCTGTTCAAAACAACCGTCTTCCGGTTCTCCTAATTACTTTTCTGTTTCAGAATTCTTTTTAAAAAATACATATATATAATTATATTGGCTCTCAAAAGTCGATAGGTAAAGTTTTTCAAATTTTCGAATTCTGTATCAGAATTCACCAACATGACACAATTTTCAAAGGAAAATTTCTGCGCCTGGAAAGAAATGTAGGGATCTGAAGAGCTCTACTTTTTCATCATTTGGATAGAGGGAGAAAGAAAGAAGAGTCAAAATTATTGAATAGGAATCTCATTTCAGTACAACTCCTACCTACCTATTGGAAAGTTTTATCGTCTATACCTATTTTATGTTTTTGTTTCAGTGTTTTTTGAACTGTTTCCTCCAAAAAGTTGGCTTCGTAAGTATAAAATAGTTGTCACATATTCGTCGGTATACCTAGACAATAATTTTGGAATTCATTCGTTTATTTTTTATTCTGATTTTTTCATTATTCTAGCTCGACGCAAATACTAGTAGCATAAGAAACGGTCCAGGATTAGTTAATTATACGCTCAGACATTCGCCCGAACTCGTGAAATACAGCGATGTATTGATCGCGCAAATATTCCAGATAAACAGAGTAACCAGAGGTAAATCTAATACTTTTTAAATTTCTCACTCAATCGACACTTCAACGCATGAAAAGCAATTTCAATTATGATAGATGTGTAGATGTACCTAGATCAACTAATTTTTAAAAACTTGCCTTATGGCATTCGCCAATCAATTTTTTATGCGCAGGTTTTACTGATAATTGTTTCAAAGCTTACCTAATTTATCACCAATTTGCACAGTAAGTAAAACTTCTCTAATCTCGAATCAATAAAAAATACTCTGCCATTTTTACACATTACTCATACCTTTTGCACACATTTCAGGAATATTTTTGTATTGGCGATAGCAGACGGTTTGCAGAGTTACTCTGGAGTTAAAGATAAACTTACAACCGCCACGCAAACTGGACAAGACGTAAATCCAGATCTTTCGAAACAAATTAATGAATTTCTTGGATTTTTCGATACTTTGGTAACATCAATCGCCAAAGAAGCACCATAAACATATTCAACGAGTTATTGATTTGAAGTGTTATTTATTTATGCGCCTGTATAATTTTGTTTTAAGCACAATTTTTGTGAAGTTTATCAATAAAAATATGAATATTTGAATTAATTTTAAAAATATGTACGAGTTAGGTAGTATTTTCTTAGAGCTGAGGCAACACTGATGGCTTGACGTTCAAAAAAAGTGAAATTTTTGAAAGGTTGAAAAACAGCCAGTTCTCTTTTGATTTTACTCGTATCATAAATTCACACAGTAAATTGGACTATAGGAATAACAATTAATTATTTTATCTGATAAAATGATTTTTGCAATTAATTTATTAATGAACTGAAGTGATTCTCCGTTATTTTTCACTCTTATTCCTAAACTACTTTTAGATGATTTCATTCAATTCCAAAAAAAAAACTTATAGTTCGATGTTCAATAAACAAGCTTAAAATTTTAGAAAAATACGGAAACAGCCCTTTTTGTGAGCATTTTGAAAACAAAAGTAGCCTACACATGTACACAAAAATTATCCCCAACTTGTAATAAATGATCAATTAACTGAATAAATTACCTATCTAATGAGATCGCAATTAACGTAATTTTTCGACTAGACTACGTGATAGACTAGTCTCAAAATATATATTATTTTTCAACTTGAACGACCGTCTAGCAAGATAAGATCAATTCAAACACTTATCTCCCATGAAACTGATCAAATACAAAAGTGGCAATATTCAGGCAAAACATATTGTACATGCTTGATAATAAAGCAATAAAATGCCAATAAAGTAATAATCCCTATGAATCGAGGAAGTCCATAAAGAGAGGATATATTATCCTCTCTTTATGGTAGGTAGGAAATGGTAGGTACTACTTCTTTTTGGTATTGATGGTAGACAAATTATTTGACGTAATCATTTCTTACCTAAGTATTTAATTGTTACTTCAATGGAATGGAAATGTTGTACTCACCTGAAACAAAAAACAAAATAAATATTTCATTAATTCACTTCCCAAAAATTGAAGAAATTCTAGCCCAATTCAGCAGATATTGTTAAAAAGACTTGAAAACATTCGTAAAGCATTGATCGCGGAAAATCAACAAAAACTCACGATTCTTCATACATAAAATGATATTTTTTTTAAAAAAAAAAACATTAAAATTGATGAAAATTACAAAAAAATTGAAAAAATATTGGCAAAATTATGCAAAATATTGCACGTTTAAGTGTTGAAAACAGGTAAAATGATGATAAAAAAAAAACTCGGAAAAAGTATAGGTAACTTGAAAAAATTCATCATGAAAAGGTGATATTTTAATGAAACTTTTGGAAAATGTTTCAAAAACTCGAAAAAAAATTGATATGGTGCAATATGCCTTCACCGTTTAGGTGGTCATTCCAATAGTGATCCTTTACGTTGTGATATTAATAGCACATGACGTAAAGGTGCACAGTAACGTGGTAAATTAGTCTGTTAGGGAGTAGGAGTAGGAGAAAGTCACTCTTGAAGGTCGCTGGAGGATCGTGGCTACGTGCCAACATCCTCGAGAACCCAGCTTCACTTGATTCGTGTTAACGGCCGTAGCAGGAGTCTCGTCAATTCGATGTAGTAGGTAGGTGTAATTTGTATTTGTCGTTTTCCCCCAATTACGCTTTGGGGTTTAATCTGTTCCAATCTTCGCAATGCAAGGGATGATGATCCGCATCGTGCGTATCATTAACTGGTTCGGTTGACAATTCAGTTTTAATAGCCGCAATGATTGGTAGCCTCGTTTAATTCAGCAGCCATGGTATCGCCACTATTATTGGGGTCGGCGTTTAGGGAAGACATTGTGAGACGGTCAGCAGTCAATAAGTACAGACTTACATGGTGGTGCCTCCACTAAGTAAATTATTATTACACCTTAGTTTACTGATGATGCCTTTTGTCGTAGTAATCTACCAATGTAATTCCTATCTTCTGAAGCATGCCTAGCAAAAATAGGTATACTCCTGGTTTCAATGCCATGTGTCATTGCCATGATCCTCTGTAATTAATAGTAATTCTTATTGGTGTTAATTATATCAGTGTAACCATACTATATTTATAATATTTGTAACATATGTTCGATATGTTCAGATAAATGTAAATAGGACGATAAAAGGTTTCATTTGAATAAAGTTTTGTACACAGTAAAATGTTATATGTCGTTTATTGTGTATTTCTGTGTTTGATAGAGATTAATTGATCGCCACTCATACCCACAGGGCTAGTTAAGGTGTGAGTCGATGTCCCCTAGTTAGGTACCTAGTTAGTAAAGGATTAACCATCCTCATAGTCTTTCCTATCTATTACATATTGGTGATAATTTCTAATCTATCTATTACAAAATCCGTAAAATGTGGAAAAAATTGCACGAAAAAGTGTTCAAAACGCAGTTAAGTGATATCAAAGCACAGAAAAGCATCAGATAAAATCAAAAATAAATCATAAAAGCGGTCAAAAATTTAAATTTAGCTTGTGTATCCTTCATAAAAGTTCAGTAGTCTTCCCAAACGGATGAAATTCTGATGCTGATAAAATTAGAAGACCCGTAACTTGAATTTTCATACTTCATAATAAATTTGCAGAATGAGTTTCTTTTGTTCTACAAATATGAAATTTTATTTTATTTCATTGCGACTTTGTTATGATGTGAAAATTTTTCCTCTTCAACTGCAGTCGAAGTTGTCAAAAAATAAGGAATGAAGCAAATTCCTCTGTGGGTCCTATAAAAAAATTGAGGAGAAAAGACTCGAAAAAATATCACCTGATTCGCTTACATATATCTACTTGATAAATATTCCAATTAAATAGGTACAGATTTTGTTCACAATTCGATAAAAATTATCACGAATTGTTCCAATCCATGGTACAAGTATTTAAAAAATTCACAAATACCTGCTCGGTAGGTAAACGATGTAATAATCGGCGATTCGATAAGATTTTTTAAATTTTAATTGCAAATTTTACTTTATAAAAAGCGTTATATTTCACTCGATAATCTACTCAAATCGAAGTCTGATGTGGTGAATATTTGTGTTCAAAACAGTGTAATCCTAATTCGAAGGTAAATTTAACTATATTTAATCCAAGTACATATAAGATATAGCCAACCTATTGGTATATACTTTTACCTATTTAAACTCTAATTATTATACCTTTACGTTTTTCACTAAAACATACCTATTTAAATTGACAATTAACGAGCATTAAGCATTATCTATTCCAAAATGACAGTTTAGAAAAAAATCAATATGAGATACCTACTATTTTCATACTCTATTTTTTTCTCAACAGTAATTCTTATCCACTATGAAGTCATTTTTGGGAACACTGACGCTCATCATTTCGTTAACATTCATGCTCGCTGAATCTGATCCACGATCAATATCAGAAGAAAAGGAAATCAAGGCTTTTCAAGAATGCAATGCAACGAATCCAGTACAAAGAAGTAAGTAAGATGCTCTCATAAACGAATTACCTACCTATACAATTACTTATTTGTCATGGAATTACCCAGATTCTAATTATCTATGGATTTTTTTTTTTTATTTTTTAGATCCAAGTCAAGTGATTATCCAAGGTATCGTCACTGGTGATGTAATCGACCTCAGCCACGAAGAAAAAGTAAATTACCTATTCACTTTCTAACGTATAATTGGCGCATAATTAATTAAATCATAATTCAAAATAATTTCTCCAAACTGAGAAAAAATTCAATAATTTCGTATGTAGGTAGTAAGTACTTCAAATTCTTGGATTTTAATTTTATTTCAATTTTATTTTCAGTGCAATTTATACTGCTTCCTTCAAAAAGTAAACTTTGTATGTATTAAACCACTCATATTCTGCCTCTAATTATGTAGTAATCATTTATAAGACATCTGGATTCATTCGGTTTATTTTTTCGAATTTAGTTTGATGTAAATGGAAATATACATGGCCAAGGACTAGTCAACCATACACTTAAAGAAGCCCCAGTACTGGCAAAACACGCCGACATAATCATTATTCAAGTATACCAGACTATCAAAGCGACCAAAGGTGAGTTTTACATTTTCTATAACATATTTTTCAAAGATATCAAAAAATGGAATTATTAAAATAAAACAGCGAAATTCTCACACAATAGATATAGATTTCTAGTTATACCAAAATAATTCTTATCAGAGTTTGATAATATTTATTATAACGTTGTTTCTAATTCAAAACTATTTTCCGTTCGTTACGCAGGAGTTCAAGATAAATGCTCAAAAGCGGTCATTGCCTTTCATCAATATCTTCAGTAAGTGAAAATGAAACTACATAGGTATCGAGTATTTATTCCTATTTGGATGATTGACTGATGAGAAAAATGTCGTTTTTCAGCCAACTTTATGTATTGTCATTAGCCGAAAGCTTACAAGAACACACTGATCTCAAAAGTAAAATCACAAACGCAGTGAATAAAGGTCAATCGGTACCACCTGAACTTGAGAAACAAGTTGTGGAGTATTTGCAAGTGGTCGAAGGCATCCTTAAAGCATTTGCAAAAGGATCTGTAGAGAATAAAGTCGTTGATATTGTGGTACAACCTGCAAATCAGACACAAACAGTGCCCGCAAATCAAACACAATCCGCAGTGGTTTGATTTAACACTATAAAATATAAACTGATGACGTTTTTGTAGTCGTTTTATATTCATCATTCAAGAGAAATGTGTTTGTCATTTTCAAATTACCTACTTATGTAGTTTCTTTGTTATTCTATAGCAAAAATATAATCAAGTACGTTTCTTGACTTTTTTTGGTATGTTGAATCTGAATTTTCTTCTTCAATAACTCATCTGCATTGCACGTAAATTCCACAAATGGATGTTAAATTGCTTATACATTTGTGATTTTTAACGTGAAAAGTTGTCAAACAAATGGAAAAATATGAAAAAAACAGAACAAAATATGGACAATTTTTCAAATTTTATTTGAATGGAAATATAGGAGAAGATCAAAATTATTACCTACTATCAATTTTCTTTTCACTACTTGAGAAAACATTTCGACTTTTATTTCAATTCAAAATTTTTAAATTTTCAGATTTTTCCTCTCAAATTCATCATTACTTGAGAGACAATTTTTAGAGATTCAAATTTCCAAAATAAGAGAAGAATAAACGGAAAATTCAAAAAAAAATTATTTAAAATACCTATGAAAAAACTAAACATTTTTCCAAAAATATTGCAATATTTTTCAGAAATGGTAGCATTAAAATTTTTGTTCCATGATTGAAAAATAGAAAAAAATAGAGCACAAAGGTGTCAAACAAACAAGAGACTAATAAAAAAAAAAAAAAAAAAAAAAAAAGGAAAAAAGGCAGAACTTTTGTTTTTTAAAAAATGACACAAAATCTGTCCGAATCAACTTTATGTAGCACGTGCTGTGCAAATTTCAGCTTTTCAACTCAATTTGATAAAATTTTGGAAAAATTTAAAGTCAAAACAATTTACTGAAAGCTCCAGTAATTTCCAAAAAGTCGCTGGAGGCTCCAAAATGACTCAAACCCACTAGAAGTTGACTTGATAGCGTGTTTGAGATCGAATGCAGCGTAATTTTCTGATCTACAACTTCGTTTGACGAAATTTTTTGGAAATTTCAGGTTTCAAAAATCTGCTTTGAGGCTCCAGAACTGCTTAAAATGGTTTGGAACCGTTTTCTAATCGATTTGGCAGGTTGAAAATATAAGGCATACCTCAAATTTCAGCTTTCTAGGTTCATTTGGTAAAACTCTTAATTTTGGATATTTAAAAATTCATCAAAAATCGAAAAATCAATTCGAGGAAGCTGGAATTCTGATCACATGAGCAGTGAGGTTTCAGACCATGCTCTTTCGAAAAATCAGAGCCTCATTCAAATCGAAAACAGATAACCAGAAATTTTATCTCGTTAGTATTTTGATATAACCTTCTTAAATCATAATAGTAGACACCTCAATTAGGTTCAAAAAATAAAATAAAATGTTGACATGCATATCCCTTTTTGGCTGAGATCTGGAAAAAATTATAACATTGAACATCATTTTTCTTAGAAAACGTAGAAAATACCTACTCTCAGCTCTTTTAATTTAATTTTGCTTTTGCCAAAGAACCGTTAAAATAAAATCATCGCTATAAATTATCTGTTTGTTCTACTAATTATAAGTAAGTAATCTGATAGGTACATAAGTTCAATGGGCTACCGCTACCTATGTTCTTCGTTACATGTAAACTGATAAAGAATTTATTCTTAATTGCATTTTTTACTTGAATGAAGGTGAAGTTCCAATAATAGTGATCTGTTGTTGTAAATTGACTAACAAAAACCTCATACGTCCTTAAATTTTGAAAAACCATAGGTAAGCAATAATTATTATTTTTATTAAATTTCACTTAGGTACTAATAATCTCAGTTCATTACATTTACCACTCCCCCCTCCTCCTCCAAAAAAAGGATACCGAAGCTTATCAAGCATTGCAATTTAATCTTTTACTTTTTTCAGACTGTTTTTCATCACGATGAACAAAGCTGTAATTATTATTTTAGTATCGAGTTTATCGTTAATATCGATGCTCGATGCACAATCGTCAATAAACGACGCGAAAATTCACGAAGAAGATAAATTTACCAAGGAATGTAACGTTACAAATCCAGTGACACGAGGTAGTAATATTTTTCCTCAATGGCCCAGTAAATACGATTAAAATTCATGGATAATTCAAATTGAACCTCATCTTTTCAGATCCTCGCGATTTGATCGTTTGGTCTCTTCTAAATGGAGCTAGAATAAATCTAACTCAAGATGAAAAAGTAAGTTGTTCATAAAAGCCTAAGCCTGGTGTTATAATAACGTATAATTAACTTCGCCTCAATTTAATTTTCAGTGTAATTTACACTGCTTCCTTCAAAAAGCCAAATTCGTAAGTTCAAAATCTAATCCTCTAATTTAACTTTATAACGAAACACTCGACGGTTCAATATATATGTATTTGAACTAAATTCAAATTTTTTTCATCTACAGGTAGATGAAAATGGTAACCTACTGGGCACAGGACTTCTCAACTATACACTCAAGAGTATTCCGGAAATCGCTCAATACAGCGATGTATTAATCGCTCAAATATTCCAGCTCAGAAGATCAACGAAAAGTGAGCATTTTTCATTAATAAAATCGTCAGAAAAAAAATCCAATTTCTTAAATAATTTACGAGTAGTCAATTCATCGCGTAATGGACCCTTTTCATAACCTTTTTTTCAACTTACAGACATGGACAATGCAGACAAATGTAAAAAAGCTTTCATCAACTATCATCAGTTTGGCCGGTAAGTAAAATAAATAATTCTTTAAAAATTTATACCCGAAAAAACATTCAAGCACCTGAAAAAAATTGTACAACTTTATCTTTCACACATCGATTTTTTTCAGAAATATTTTCACTCTGGCAATAGCGAAGAGTTTACCTGGAGCCGAAAATATTAAAAAGGTTTTAGAGAAAGGCGAAGCACCAGCTCCCGAACTCCAAAGAAACGTTGATCATTATTTTCAGTCGATCAATAATGTAACGGTACCGTACGCGAATTTTACTCCGACAGCATTTACCAGATTAGCACAATTAGTAGCTTTCAAAACATACACAGGTGTTTGTGTATCATGTGTACTTTAATGGACCTAGACCTATAGCAACTCCGTCTTCGATACCACGAATCATCTACATCACAATCTAGAGGTTTATTTTTTAATTTTATGATTTTTTTTGGTTTGTGAATTTAGGTAAAGCATTCTTTTGTAATTTGCTAATGTGCAATGTTTTGAAAATGGAAAAAATACCTCAAATAAATACATAATAAATTAAAGAGTGTGTTTTAACGAAAGTTCGGTCGAATCATCTAACAAGGAATCCAGCCACCAACTCAGTGATCCGTCACCCTAATTTTTTTCAATTAAAAAGGAACCAAAAATCACAGTAAATAAATTCTATACCCTACGCGAATAACCAACAAATAAAAAAACGAAAAACTATCGCAAAAATTATACATTTATGGAAAAAAAATAACATCAAAAATATACTCATTCGAAACAACATAACTACTTTACTGAAATAAAATCCGCGATTAGAAAAAATTAATGACACAAATAAACAAGGTAATTAAGGTACGTAGAATACCGAACCCTCTTGGCACTAAAAAATGCTTCTCTCAATAACCCTACGTACATATGCATATTGCACATAACCTACTGTAACTACACGATATACACGAATGACCACTTCTGCGTAATATATTATTGAAAAAAAAAAAACAAAACAAAAATTCAGCCTTCGCAACACATAAAAAAAAAGTCGAAAAAATTCTTCATCGAAAAGAATCAAACAAAAATATTACACCTAATGAAAAAAACCACGCGATTTTATCGACGAAAAAAAAAGAAAAGAAATTACACGTAGTTAAACTTGAAACAAAATTTTAAGAATTTTGCAAAAAAAATATTGCGTACACAACCCGAAGAAATCAGCTACCATTATTATTACTTATAAGACGAATTATACGATTCGTCGATCTGCGATAGCTCCGAACACAGCGGAATGATGACAACTTGTAATTTTAACGTATCTCGATCAGCTCCGATTAGATAGGGTGCTTCGGAAATAGCGTCGCCGCATTTCGGAGACAGGTTGTTGAATCTGTCGTTGAGTTTTTGATACGATAAAAGATCGTTGATATTAAACGTATTGTCATTTTTACTAAATTTACGAATGTAGTATGCTACTTCGACGACGTTCTCGACCCCTGACGTAATGCCGGATACTAGGACGCCTATTTTAACTAGATAACTTCCTTTGGCAGGCGGTTCTCGGCAGGTGATGGACATTCGAACGGTTGTAATGACCACTTCGGGTATGGTGATGGTGCCTTGCCAGACGATTAAGAAGCATTTTTGAAAACATAGTCCTTTCGGGTATAGATCGATTACCTGGAAGAGAAGTAAAGGTATTAGAAATATATTCACGTTGGTGAGTACAAATTGTAGTACGATTTACGAATAAAATTTACCCATTCGCACGTCTGCTCGAATAAATTCTCGCGTAGAGTTGGCGGTGAAGTGCAAACTAAGGTACGAGGATGATAAGACGGAAGACCTGAGAAATTATTTATCACAATGGACGAAGACCACTGCTCGGCAGTATATAAACGTGGGGTGAACAATAGTTTGCCATTCTCGGAGCATTGCAATTCGTCTATTTTCTCGTTACGTTCGCCTTTATGGAACGCCACTCCTACGGCCATCTTTTCGATAAAGAAATCTTTATACTTCATTACAAGAGACGATAAGAGTAATCCGGCTAATTGGCGGGAATCCATCATCGGGAATCTGATATTCGACATGACCAAATTAATCAAAATCATGATTTGCTTATCAGCTTCCGTCTCGTTGGCTGTTTCGTCGAGAATTCGTTCGTATTGAATATCCAACCATTTTACAACGTAGCTGTAAATCAAACGAAAAATGATTCAATCGATAAGAATTCACGGTTGAAAAAAAACAACAGTATTTAAAGAAGAGAAAATCGAACTAACTTATATAACGCCATTTCACTCGAAACAACTAGATCGTTTTGTTGTAATAACATGGAAAGAACGTCGGATTGAAAATTTCCGAAATCTTTGGTATTGGCTACAAGCTCGAAATTCCATTTTATGAAATTCCTGCACGCCTGTAAAAAACATCACGGGTGAATAATTCAGATAACTCGTTCGATTGTATAAATTCAAAACATCTGTCTCTGTCTTACTCTTCGTAACAAGTCCCACTGACTAGTGATCGGTTTAGAAATAACGCTCGGTTTATCTTTCCATACTTCTGTGTCACGAGAACGTTTATCCTGTAAATCAAATCGAATGAGAATTAGGTCAAATTTGAGATAAATTTATTCCCAAAATAATTCTAATTACCGATGATAGTTGATAATGTGCCAACGATAACGCGTATTGGTACCAAGTGACGATCTGACCGTGAACGGCAGCTTCAGCAATATGGCTATACATGTATTCGATACATAATGCTATTAAATCCTGTAAAAAAGTTTAAGAATTCGTTATCTCGACACTTGCAAATAAATTAGCATTGTGTAAAGCACGTTTAGCTTACTTTAACGTTGTATTTATCAGCCAGGGTTAATATACCCATAATCGTTGATTGACTGATACGTATCTGGCCGGTATAAAAATACCTGAGAAACTCTCCGAATATAGCTGAACATTGAGGAGTTTCTTGTAAAACGATACGACTTTCTTGCGACTCGCACCATTGCGGATTCATGAGCATTACCTACAGCATATGGAAACAATACCGTAAGGAAACGAAGTAATGCTACGATTAGACAGCTACAGGATAATAGTTCAACATACGTGAAATACTTCGCTGGATGTGCATAGTATTAATCTGTGAGCTGGGAACTCGACACCATCTACTACTAAGCAAATATCGTTCATTAACTTCTCCGCGTACAAGGTGGCTATTTTCTTGAGTACTTGCTGAGAATTATCGATCTGTAAAAGCGAATCGTGACGTTAACCTTGTGATTAAGACGAAAAACTGAGACTAATCGAGATAATGCGGTTGACTTACTTCGACATCTTGATGAGAATTTTTACGTTTCTGTCTATTTTCTCCGCTGGAATCCACTTCAGTCTCCATACTGCAGCTTGGCTCGCTCATACGGTTCGTAGAATTAGCTCGGTCACTCATCGTGACATTTATAGAACCAATTGAAAGAACACATCGACCGAATCGTAAATCATAAAACGAATCGCGTTTTGAAAACCAACAATACAACTGAATTTTTCACTCGCGAATAAATTATTTTCAAGATTCAGTGATTATTTTTCGAGTTTTATGTTGTGTTTGTGTTGGAAAAAGCTATTTCGCAGTGGTTTGCAAATTCTCAAGAATTCCACGCACGTATGATTCGTTACGCGAACGACGAACTGTACAGATCGAACGTTTCGTTCGTTCACTTCACTGTACAATGAAAACGAACGCAACGAACGAACGATATTACTCGTACACCGTTATTTTTCACTAGCGCTCCTACTGGCGAAAATTTGAACTTTGTACGAACTTGGTTAAAAACTTGAAACACGCGCCCGAACCAACCACAAGAAGATAACCAGAATGTTGTTGAAATAACCTGTTTACTTCTTTCTCAGTCAATTTGTCAACTTGTCAAGGGTTTTTACGTGATTTTAGGAAATTTTCAAGCACTTCGAACGAAAAAAATATGTCTCAAGATTGGCATACATTTTTCGAAAAACAGAAAAAACCGTCCAATTATGAAACCAGTATTCAGCAAGTGGAAGACTTCATCAAAGCTCATATCAACGAAAAAATAGCTCTGATATCGGTTAGTTTTTGAAATCTTTCTCATTTATAGCTATAAAATTTAATTTACACGTTTTAAAATTAAATGAATTACAGTCTGGCGGGACTACAGTTCCCTTAGAACATAACACGGTTCGATTCGTGGATAATTTCAGCGCTGGCACAAGAGGATCCGCGTCAACGGAGAATTTCTTAGATAACGGATATTGTGTGATATTTCTGTACAGGTGAGCAATAATGATAACAGCCAGTGACCTGGTATTTCAAGCAATACATTTTACATCGTTTTATGTATTTTTCAGACTAAAATCGCTAGAACCCTTCAGCAGACATTTCACTGGTACTCAAATTCTCAACTCGCTTGAAATCGCTGATAACGACACGATAACCGGTACGACGACGATTTAATTGCCGGACAACTAGTATAATTACTTTGTGAAAATAACCACTTGGTCATTTTACAGTTAAACGGGACTTTTCTAAGCAACTTGTATCCGTACTAAGGAAATACAAATCCAGCGTAGATAAAAATAGTCTTTTATGTATTCCGTTTACTACGCTTTCGGATTATTTATGGCTGTTGAAAGGTATCTGTGAAAAGCTCACGGTGCTGGAGACTAGAAGTTTGCTGTATTTAGCCGCGGCTGTGTCTGATTTCTATATACCGACCGATGAAATGGTAATTTATCATGAATAGTTGACGATAAGTTCGAATCATTTCATATGAATAGATTGTAATAATTTTTTGTTTTATTAGACTGAACACAAGATTCAATCCGGCGATGGTCCCTTATCGATATCATTACAATTAGTACCGAAAATGTTACAACCATTGACATCATCTTGGGTTCCTAAAGCTTTTATTGTCTCCTTCAAATTGGAAACCGACGATAGTTTATTGATACGTAAAGCCAGATACGCTTTAGATAAATATAATCATCATGTAAGTATTATTATGCGATAAGGATACTTCATTTTGAAATTAGTGCGATAATCTAATACTCTTGCATTGGAGTTGTTAGGAAATTACTGTTTATAAAACAATGAAAGAAAAAATAGATTAGGAGTTTTTACTAAAACTCAATTTTCTCATAGAAACGATGGTTCGGAATAATTATTCTTCTGAAAATAGATTAACATTTTGTAGTTTGTACTTTCGATAAAATTTAATATTATGAGAGATTCTGATATTACGTAGATATGCATCGCAACTGTTAATCAGAATAACTTCGTAGAAGAAGGAAAGGGCAAAGTTGAAATTTTACCACTAAACATTATTACATCATAAATTATCATACATATACAACGCAAGTCCTATTTTTAAAACTCGACCTGCTTTATTTTTCTCAGCTTCTACAACCTCTTCAGGCCGTTTGAACACTGCTACTCTCCTCTACCAACCATTAGCAAAGTTGTGAGAACTCTGTTCCTTTTTTGAGGAATAATTTCAGTTTTGTAGATTCAAAAATCAAAAAGCACTGTCAAGTTCAACTTTTATTGATGATCGACGATGTTTGCAGTTTGCAGTGTCTTTAAAATTTGGAAAAAAATTACGATGTAGGCATTTTTAAAATCTCTTTTTCAACAAACTAGGTTTTCAAAAAGGGGTCCACAATAATTTTGATCGAAATTCAAAAAAAAAAAAAAAAGAACTTGAAAGTAAAAGTAAAGTGACATCGATTGTTACTAATTCAAAGATAATTACTGTATTCAAATATTTAAGTACTTATTTTTTCGATCCGACTGCTATAAACCCCCTCCTCTCGCTTCACCTCCAAAATGTCTTAAATATCTTCGAAATTCTAACAAAAAAAAAATGTAAAATCACGTGTGATGTATTCTTGAAAAAGTTTTGGAGGATACTGAGTTTAAATGTTTACTTTTTTGCTTTTTGCCAAAAATTGCCCAAAAATTCTGGCTTTTTAGAAAAATTGCTTCAAATCTCACCTTTTTTTTTGGGAAAATTACTCGAAAATCTCGCTTTTCTGCCAGAAATTATCAACACGTAATTACTACAAAGTACAAAGTCTCCTTTTTTTCACCAAAACGTTTGCTAAAAAAGTCTCGTTTTTTTCGAGAAACTCTCATTTTGTCTTCAAAAATCACCCAAAAATCTCGATTTTTTGTCAAAAATTTTCAAAAAGTATTTTTTTACCTGTAAGTAAATACCAAAAAGTCTTGCTTTTTGTCAAAAAATGCAAAAAACTCGTTTTTTTCAGAAATTTACTCAAATTTGTTGTTTTTTTGGAAAAATTTCGAAGTTATGATTTTTTTTCTTTTAGAAATTACTCAAAAGTTTCGCTTTTTTACCAACAAATTAGAAAAAAGTCTTATTTTTACGACAAAAAAACTCTTGTGTTTTGCTAAAAATTGATTAAAATTCTCACTTTTTAGCAAAATTACAAAGTCTTGCTTAATAGTCCGGCATATGACAATAGGAGTAATTGCACCCCCCGCCGATCCTCCGGGACAACTTTTTTCTTAAAGGGGACATATTAAGGAACATTTTAAAGCAAAGTGGCCAAAAAAAAAGTTGGCCTTACTTACAAAATGGCGGCCATTTTGATTGACAGGTCAGCCGAAATCGCAGATTTTGCGTTTTAACATAGGTCTTGCACGAACTTTTTCAAAATTTACAAAGGTAGATCGAAAGATCATGCAAAAATTTATCACCTGTCAAAATTTCAAGTGCTAAAGTGCGTTTTTCGATTTTTGGTGAATTTTTGAAAATCGAATTTAGGCCAAAAATGAGGGAAAAAATCAAAATTTTACCAAATTGACCAAGAAAGCTGAAATTTGGGATATACCCTATTTTCGACATGCCAAATCGATTGGTAACGGTTTCAACCCGTTTTGAGCAGTTCTGGAACCTCCAGCAGATTTTTGAAACTCGAAATTCCCACAAAATTCCATCAAATTGGAGTTATAAAGCTGAAATTTATTCTAAAAACTAAATTTAATATGCTGCGAAGTACTTTTGAATTTCAAGTCGTTTTGGAGCCTCCAGCGACTTTTTGAAAATTCCTGAAGCCTCCAGCAGATTTTTGAAACTTTGAATTTTTACAAAATTTCATCAAATGGAGATGGAAAGCTGAAATTTACTCTACACTCCAATTTTAACACCCTCTGAAGACAACTTCAGGTGGATTCAAGTCATTTTAGAGCCTCCAGCGACTTTTTTGAAAATTACTGGAGCCTCCAGTAGATTTTTGAAACTTTAAATTTCCCAAAAATTTTATCAAACCAAGATGGAGAATCGAAATTCATTCTGCAAACTAATTTCAATACGCTACGAAGTTGACTGCTGGTGAATTTCAAGTCGTTTTGGAGCCTCCAGCAACTTTTTGAAAGGTTGTATGACGTTTTTTTGGAAAATTAAAATTTCCTAAAAGTAGCTGGAAGCTTCAAAACCATTTGAAACCACCATGTAGTCAGCGAAGTAAATTTCAGCTTGCCAACTCCATTTGATAAATTAATGTTGGGGAAATTTCAAGTTTCAAAAATCTACTGGAGGCTCCAGTAATTTTCAAAAAAGTCGCTGGAGGCCCTAAAATGACTTGAACTCACCTGAAGTCGTCTTCAGAGGGTGTTAAAATTGGAGTGTAGAGTAAATTTCAGATTTCCATCTCCATTAGATGAAATTTTGTAAAAATTTAAAGTTTCAAAAATCTACTGGAGGCTCCAGTAGTTTTCAAAAAAAAGTCGCTGGAGGCCCTAAAATTACTTGTGCCCACCTGAAGTCGTCTTCAGAGGGTGTTAAAATTGAAGTGTAGAGTAAATTTCAGATTTCCATCTCTATTTGATGAAATTTTGTGAAAATTTAAAGTTTCAAAAATCTGCTGGAGGCTTCAGGAATTTTCAAAAAGTCGCTGGAGGCTCCTAAACGACTTGAAATTCACCTGCAGTACTTCGTAGCGTATTGAAATTAGCTTTTAGAATAAATTTTAGCTTTACAACTCCAATTTGATGGAATTTTGTGGGAATTTCGAGTTTCAAAAATCTGCTGGAGGCTCCAGAACTGCTCAAAACGGGTTGAAACCGTTACCAATCGATTTGGCACGTCGAAGATAGGGTATATCCCAAATTTCAGCTTTCTTGGTCAATTTGGTAAAATTTTGATTTTTTCCCTCATTTTTGGCCTAAATTCGATTTTCAAAAATTCACCAAAAATCGAAAAACGCACTTTAGCACTTGAAATTTTGACAGGTGATAAATTTTTAAAGTTTGAAAAAGTTCGTGCAAGTCCTATGTAAAAACGCAAAATCTGCGATTTCGGCTGACCTGTCAATCAAAATGGCCGCCATTTTGTAAGTAAAGCCAACTTTTTTTTTGGCAAGTTTGCTTTAAAATGTTCCGTAGGATGTCCCCTTTAAGAAAAAAGTTGTCCCGGAGGATCGGCGGGGGGGGGGGTGCAATTATTCCTATTGTCATATGCCGGACTATAAAGTCTCGTTTTATGTCATAAAATTGCAAAACAATATTTTTTTTGACAATAATTTCCAAAAAATTGTCACTTTTTCCTAAAATTGTCAAATTTTTGATTTTTGACAAAAATTCTTGTTTTTTAGCAGAATTGCTTACGATTTTCATTTTTATTTTTTTTATTTTACCAAAAATTACTCAAAAGTTTTGTTTTTTTGCTAGAAACTATTTTCAAAAACTCGTGTTTTTTGCTAAAATTGTCAGTTTTGCTTTTTACCAAAAATTTACAAAAATTCTCGTTTTTTTAAGCAAAATTGCTAAAAAATTCCAAAAAAGTCCCATTTTTTAAATTGTCTAGAAGTTATGTTTCTTTCTTTTTGACCAGAATTCTTGTTTTTTTTTACCCAAAATTACCGAACAGTCTGAATTGTTTGCTTAAATTGCAAAAAAGTTCACTTTATGAGCAATTATCTTGAAGTCATGCTTTTTGATAAAATTTTCAGTCTTACTTTTCACCCAAATTTGTAAACATTCTCTCAAAAATTCACGCTAATAAATTCCTAAAAGTGCTACTTTTTTTCA
This sequence comes from Planococcus citri, assembly GCF_950023065.1. NCBI lineage: Eukaryota > Metazoa > Arthropoda > Insecta > Hemiptera > Pseudococcidae > Planococcus > Planococcus citri. The sequence goes on from NC_088679.1 coordinate 69,315,465, forward strand.
AAAATTCTAGAAGTCTCGCGCCTTTTTACCAAAAATTTCCAAAAAGTCTCTTTTGCTAAAATTGTCAATAGTCTCACTTTTAGGCAGAAATTAAAAAAATTTTCACTCGGTTGCCAAAATTAACAAAAAGTTTCGTTTTTTAGCAAAAAGTTACGTGATTAGGTGAAAGTTAGTTAGAGTGAATTATTCACTTTAGTGTACACGAAAAAATTGAAAATCTCTGTTGAAAGAATTTTTTTGAATTTTTTAAACTCTCAAAATTCGCTAAAAAAAATCAAAAATAAACTTGGGCGTCTGAAAGTTTAGTTTGGTTTTGTTAAAATCTAAAAGTGCCAGTTCAAAAGGTTCCCTCGTATGTTTCATGGTAGTCGAGGAATCTCCTCTTGAAGCCTCTCTCCACCTGGGTGAGCTACAGACAAACTAATTGTGTGTTTTTGTAAATATCAAAAATATGACTTCGAAATTCTATCTAACCCCTTCATCCCCCCACTCAACATTCACAATTTCCCAAAATCACGACTAAGTAATTTACATTGCGAATATTTTCATCGCTAAATATACTTACCTAATCATTTTCGTAATTTTTTTCGACTTCATAATTTAGTAATTATTTTCAAATATAACCAACTAACGATAAATTAATGAGTTTCCGAATCATGTAAATTATGCAAATTACTCGTAGGGTTACAACCAAAATCACCCTTTTGTACGGAAAATATCTCACTTAGAAACTGGTTCACTCATCAAAACAATTCGTTGCCTATGTACCTCAAAAAAAAAAAAAAAAAAAAAAAACACGTGCACTTACAATCTACACATATGTAAAAAGTAGATAAAAAAGTGGAAAAAATAATAAAACAAAAACATTGTGTTATTCTCCTCACTTAGTTGCGAATATTCAGGGTAAAAAAAAAAAATTGACTACGTTGTTTATAAACACCGAAGAGGCGAGTACAGGAAGATAAAAATCATCGCGTGCCGTTATCCTCGGTATAATAATAACAACGCGATAGGTACAGATGTTTTGATTTTTATTATATTATTAAACGTTTGAAATTTTATAATTTTTGTTAAATTAACTGGCGAAATAGATTTTAGGTTTAATTCGGCAACAAACGTATAATTACGCATTTCAAGGTCTAAAGAATTGCCACTCAGGCTTGGTAATCTCGCACAAAAGTTAATCGTATCGAATATTCCAACTTTGAAAAACATAATTTCGCCTACCTATCGAATGCAGGTACCTGGCACAATATATTGCATAATAATAATTAGATGGATGTTTGGCCCTCCCAATAGGTTAGTTGCCTGAGCCTATCGCAATATTTTTTAACCAGCAAATTTTGATCGATTCGTTCATCGTTCATCGCGATGATTGAATTATTAATCATTTTTTTATACCCCATCTTAATCGTAAAAAAAAAAACAATATGTAAAATAATGAATAACGTGTCTGTATATAGGCTTATAGTAAAATAATTAATCGTTCAATTACTCGTCGTTAATAAAACAGTAAAAAATATTAATATCTTTTTGTATAACCTTGCTCCTCGCTAGCATGTAAAGCGTGCTAATGATTAATTACGAACCATACATCGTTGTATATTCTTTCTCGTCTTCGGCTTGTACTATTTGTAATTCGCCAACGATCGATATTTTATACGAACTTGTTGATTTTTATGATAAAAATTACATTTTGCGAAAGCATCGTGTGTCTTGGATTGCGTGATTGTACCCGCGAGAGTGTTTCGTTCGAGGATAGTGGAATGAGGAAGCCTTTTAAAAAGGTTGTGAACTCTTCGGACACGCGTTTATTCGATAATGGTATAAAGTTTACAATACTCTAGTGGGAATCGTAAGTGTTGAAAAAACTCGTCCTGCAATTTGAAGAGTATTCCATTCCGTTCGGCTTTTACTGCGTCCGTTTTTACATCCTGTACCTATTATAAAGGTACCCAATACCCATACCTATCACCTTGTATATCTATTTGTACACGGTAGAAGAGAGGCATAATAATGGTCGAATATCGAACGAGAGTTTTCAAAAAGGGATTCCCAAATCCGGAAGAGATATTGTGGGCATAATCGACATTCATTCGCGATGGAATTTTCCTGTTGCAATGTGGCTGAAAAATTTTCCGCGTAGGAAATGTCCATGCTCGACGTTATTGTGGTTGGTGCGAAATTGAGAAGGAAAAAACCACCATCGAGTATCGAATACCTGCATATTTTAACTTTATGGATTAAATTTCCTGATTACGTTTTGATGTGAGGCTACGTTTGCGAATAAAATTTCGTTTTTTTAGTATCATGGTAGGATTTTTTTAAATTTTAAACAAATATATAATTATTCGAATAAAATCAACATTCGGCCATAAACTGGTTGTAATTATTTAGTGCAAAATTAAAACGTTTCAAGGTTCTAATATGTATGTAGGTACACATAAAAGTGACCAGCCAATGTTCGCATGCAAATTAATTATCCACCCTGGATTAATACTTCTGAAATTATTATTATTTCCGGTTTTCTTAAAAATTTGTATTATTTTCAATGATTGAATCAATAAGAGCGATAACCGGACCAAAGTCTACAAAATAAGCAATTTTAAGAAAAATTAAAGCGTTAACGATTGACTGCATTTTTTTTTGCAACTTAGAATATTATATGTACCTATTATTACAAGTAAAATAAATTTCGTTGAATGACTCTCGCTGATAATAATTTTGATGCATTTTTTTTTCCAGCTCGTTATTGGAAATATGCTACAAACGAGGAAATACGAAGTAACCATAGTGACCAAAGATGACCAAAAACAGATCAAAATCACTCAAGATCAAATCGATAACGGTATCGAAATCGAGGAGTTCATCATCGAAGAAGTATCCAAGAGACACGATGCCTTTATTCGAAATCATCATTAGGAGAATATCGAACATCTCTGCTCATGTCTGATATTTTTGAATTCTGAGGTGTTGGCTGGAGTAATTTTAGTACATACGTATTTTAATTAATGTGTGATCCTGGTGAAGTGTTCGTTGACTGAGTTTATTTTTATGGTTTAATTTATTATTCCTACCTTATTCATCACAGTGTGATATTTATATAGGTACATATGATGGAAAGTACTTTCAGTGTTAAGGTGCTATTGAATTTAGTTACCTACCTAATTGATAGTTTTATGGAAGGAGGGCATACGTATTTCATTTTTTTAAATTATTGGATGTTTTTTCCTCATTATTAAAAATTTTTATGAATAATTGGACTGGTTTTTTTTTTAACAACCACGAATACTTCAAAAATGACTGACTAATTCGATTCAAAACATGAGTTGATTTATCCTAAATACTTCAAGGAGTTACGAACAACTGAACAAGTCGTTCGCGAACGACTGAATTACTAATCGAACATATTTTTCAAGAGCAGTCAGTTGAATTGCCCTATCACTAAAAAAAATCGTCCATGATTTTTTATAGTGAGATCTGAAATGATTCGATTTTTTCCAAATGATTCAAAAGAATTGATTATTAGGTCGTTCACGAACGACTGAATCAATTTTTGAACAAATTTTCTTCGAAAACAAATTGTCTGATCGCTGATGATCCAATCACTAAAAATAATTTTTCCAATGAAATGAGTTAGTTTTTTTTTTCTCGAATAAGAATAATTCAATGATTCGTGAAAAAGCCGTTCGCGAACGACTGAATCATTTTTCAAACACACCCATTTTTGAAAACCACCGAGTTGAATGACACAATTACTAAAAAAAAAATTCTTCAATGACGAATTTTCATTTGAATCTTGATTCAACGGTTTATGAATGATTGAGTCGTTCGTGAACGATTGAATCATGCTTTGAACAAATCTTCGAAAACTAGTCCTTTGATAGGTAGGTACTAGGTACCTACTTGAAATCACTGTAAATAATTTTTCTGAAAATTTTCCTATGAAATGAGTCAATTTTTTTCGAATAGTTCAAAGGTTTATGATTAGATCGTTCGCGAACGATTGAATCATTTTTTGAACGAATTTCACTGGAAAACGAGTTGTTCGAGCCGATCTCTGAAAATAATTTTCTAACGAATTTTTAGAAGAATGAATAAATTTTTCACGAGTGCGATTCGAAAGTTTGACTGAATCGTTCGCGAACGACAGAAGCATTTTTCAAACACGCCCATTCTTGAGAACCACCAAGTTGAATGACACAATCACTAAAAAAAATCTTCAACGACAAATTTTCATTTGAATCTTGATTCAAATCAAAGGTTTATGATTGAGTCGTTTGTGAACGATTGAATCATACTTTGAACAAATCTTTGAAAATTAGTCCTTTGATAGGTAGGTAGGTAGAGGTACCTAGACCTATTTAAAATCACTGTAAATAATTTTTCTAAAAATTTTCCTATGAAATGGGTCAATTTTTCCCAAGGTTTATGATTAGATCGTTCGCGAACGATTGAATCATTTTTTGAACAAATTTCACTGGAAACGAGTTGTCCGAGCCGATCTCTAAAAATAATTTTTCAACTAATTGTCAGAAAAATGAATGAATTTTTCACGAACGCGATTCAAAAGCTTATGATTGAATCGTTCGCGAACGACAGAAGAATTTTTTTGGACGAATTTCCTCAAAAACGAGTTGTCCAATCCGATCTCCAAAAATGCCTTTTCAACAAATTTTCAGTAAAATGAATGAATTTTTCCCGAATGATTTAAAAGTCGATGGTTAAGTCGTTCGGGAACGGGGAACGACTGAATCATTTTGTTGAACTAGTTTTCTTCGAAAAATACCTCGTTGTCAGACCCTAATTTTTTCTGTAAATTTTCCAATGAAAATTGAAATAAATCTATTTTTTTCGAATGATTCAAAGGTTTATGATTTGGACGTTCGTGAACGACTGAATCGTTTTTTGAATACTTGGATTTTTTGAAAACGAACTGTCTGATTTGATCTCTACAAATAACTTTCCAACGAATTTTCAGTTAAATGAATGAATTTTTTTCAAATGGTTCAAAAGTTCATCAACAAATCATTTGAGAACAGCTGAATTTAATTTCGAACGAATTGTTATTTTTTAATAAATTATTCGTGCTGTTTGTTCAATAAAAAAAATTCACTATTTTTTTTTTTTAAAGTCCCCCCCCCCCTCCTCCAATGATTTTTCTGTTCGACGAACGAATTCAATAAATTTTCCACGAGGTGATTTTTTTTTTGTACAAACAATTCCAATAATCAAAAACAAATCGTTCGCGAACGACTGAATCGTCATTTTGAACGAATTGTCCATAATTCGTTTGATTAACCGATCAACTTTGAAGTTTCCATAAAATAATTCATTTTTTACGAACGCTTTGAAAACCAAGAATGACTCGGTTGTTCGCTAATGGTTCAGCGTACAACTACAAATTGATGTTTTGATGAATGAAGCAGCTTCAAAACTAATCAGTAGAAGGAGATTTCGAGTCTCAATTCTTGCAAATTTTAATTTTTTCTGCTCATAAAAATGTAGGTATGATATTTTATATTGTCAAAAAATGAGTGGAGACTGGAGAGTTCAACTTCTGTTACCTTTTAGAATCGTCGTCGCAAGTTTATTAATTAGGCAAACTTAACTGCCATAAATTTTATGTGCTGACATCAAAGTAAGTAAATACTTAATAGCTGAAGATTAAAAACGGACAATTAATTCGAATAAGCGATGCATTTGCTAATTACTTTTTAAATAAATTTTTAATTACTCGAATAAGGTTATTTGAATTTTTTTCGTCATCAAAATTTTACCCTTCAAATTTCTCAGAGTACTACCTACCTACGTACAACTCTATATCCATAAAATCCCCAATTACACAATCATGATAACTACCTACAAAAAAAAGTAAAACTAAAACAAAACCAAACTTACCCAAAATTATGCAGCAGCTGATCAATTCAAATTCTCCTTCTCTTGTCAGACTTGTTTCCTGTAAAGAAAAAATACAACAATAGATCAGTATAATAATCCAAATATTCGCGATTATTGCATAAAGTGAGAAAAATAATTCGCGTAATAGGTATACGAAGAAATAGCCTACATTTTTATGAAAGCAATAAATTTGCATATCGCTATGTTCAATGCTTAGCAAAACCTAAGTTTTATGTAACTTTTTCCTACAAATATTCCGAGTACAAAGGAATGTTATCGAATTGGACATCATTTTAAAATGTTTTAACACACACCATTTTCTTTTTATTCTTTTTTACCTATTCAAGTAAATAATAAAATAAATATGCGACCCTGAATGAAGAAAGACAACAATAAAATTATTCAACTTAATAGGTACCTACTTATATCATTTCAAAAATTTACTCTTCACTAAAAAAAAAATAATTCCACTGAAATTAGTTACATCTTCAATATTCAATCATTAATTTGAAAACTCGTCGTAAGTGTAGCTCTATCTATACATATCAGGTTTTTTTCGTCGAGCACCTCAAGCCATTCAACCAATCAGAAACGATTAATGTGAGGTAGGTCTTGGTCAAATTACGTGAAGTCAAAGGCTGCTGCAACTTTGCTTCTCGTAAACAACACGATTAAAAAACAAGATCATTTTCAAAAATGTAACTCTCACACAGAAATATGTAGGTATGTAAAACTGTACATATACTTACAATCTTGCAAAAATACTTAGCTATGAATTTTTTTTACAAATAAGAGAAGAAGACTCTTAAAGAAGACATGCGATTAAATAAAAACGACGCAGCCAAAATATAAAATAGGTACATTGAAAAACTAGTTAGAATGTAGTAAAAAAAAAATTCATTTATAGCGTGGTAACTACATATTAATTTGAAATTACAAGGAAACTGCTGGTATACATTGGTACATTACGAGGCGGTTCTCATTATATAGGTATCTCAATAAATCAAATTCATTTTTCGTCTAGTTTTGTTAAATTAAAAATCAGTCTACATGCCTGGGTATTATTTTTTTGCCACATTAATATATTTTTTTCACTCGTCGGCGAATTCAACGAGAATTTTTTTTCTTCAAATTTTTCACATCAAGGTACTCAAGTAAGTATTTCGTTCAATTTTTTCTGATACTTGGTAATTTTTACAACTGTTTTTGTTTACATCAAATTTATTGTTTTATTACTCGTACATACTTGTTCATCTTTTTTTTTTTTTTTTCACAGTGATGTCTTCTTTTTGTGGAGCTAATTACTTTACTGAAAAAAATATAATCATCCATCATAATTTTAGTCCTGCACGTGGCATCGTGGAGTAATTGTCTCCCCCCTCCCCGATCGTTCTGGACAACTTTTTCCTAATGTGGACATCTTAACGAACATTTTGAAGCAAATTTGCCAAAAAAAAATGTGGCATTACTAACGCAATGACTGATGCAAATTTTGATTGACAGGTCAGCCGAAATCGCAGATTTTGCTTTTCGACGTAGAACTCACACGAATTTTTTTGAACTGGACAAAGCTAGATCGAAAGGGCTGGCAAAAATTCATCACCAGCCAAAATTTCAAGCGCTAAAGTTCAATTTTCGATTTTTGGCGAATTTTTGAAAATCAAATTTAAGCCAAAAACGAGGAAAAAAATCAAAATTTTTACCAAATGGACCTAGAAAGCTGAGATTTGAGATATCGCTTATTTTCGACCTGCCAAATCGATTGGAAACGGTTTCAACCCGTTTTGAGCAGTTCTGGAGCCTCCAGCAGATTTTTGAAACCTGACTGAAGTTATAGAAATCCGAAATTCACGGTGCACTCCAACTTTAACACCAATTAAGTGGATTTCTAGTGATTTTAAGTCGTTTTTGGAGTCACCAGAGATTTTTTGAAAGTTTTTGGAGCCTCCAGTATAGATTTTTGAAACTTAAATACAAATGGAAAGCCGAAATTCATTCTGCAAACTAATTTCAATACGCTATGAAGTCGACTGCAAGTAGATTTCAGCCTCCAGCGACTTTTTGGAAATTACTGGAGCCTCCAGCAGATTTTTCAATGCTCAGAATTTTTATGAACTTTTATCAAATGCGTGAATTTCGAATTTCCAACTTCAATATTGATAAAATTTTGCGGAAGTTTCAAGTTTCAAAAATCTGCTGGAAGCTCCAGAACTGCTCAAAACGGTTTGAAACCGTTTCCAATGAATTTAGCAAGTCGAAAATAGGGTATATCCAAAATTTCAGCTTTCTAGGTCCATTTGGTAAAATTTTGATTTTTCCCCTCGTTTTTGGCTTAAATTTGATTTTCAAAAATTCGCAAAAAATCGAAAAATGCATTTTAGCCCTTGAAATTTTGTTTTTCATGCTCTTTCAATTCAGCTTTACCCAGTTTGAAAAATTTCCTTCGACTCCTATATCGGAAAGAAAAATCAGCGATTTCGGCTGACCTGACAATCAAAATGGCCGCCATTTTGTTAGTAAGGCCCACTTTTTATGGCAAGTTTGCTTTAAAATGTTCCTTAGGATTTTCCCTTTAGTCGGTTTTGGAGCCTCTTCGACTTTTTGAAAATTCTTGGAGCCTCCAGTAGATTTTTGAAACTTGAAATTTCCACAACATTTCATCAAATGCAGCTGGAAAGCCAAAATTCATTCTGAAAACTGATTTCAATACGCTATGAAGTCGACTGCAGGGAAATTTCAAGTCGTTTTGGAGCCTCCAGTGACTTTATGGAAATTACTGAACCCTCCAGCAGATTTTTGAATCACCGAATTTTCTAAATTTTACGAAATTCCGCAGCCGGAAATCCAAAATTTACTCTGCACTCCAATTTCAACACGTTAGCAAGTCGACTGCAGCGTAAATGTCAAATTTTTAACTTCATTTGGTGAAATTTTGTGGAAATTTCAAGTTTCAAGAATTTGCTGGAGGCTGAAAAACTGCTAAAAACGGTTTGAAACCGTTTCCAATACATTTAGTATATCGAAAATAAGTAACGTCCCAAATTTCAGCTTTCTAGGTCCATTTGGTAAAATTTTGATTTTTACCTCATTTTTTGGTTTAATTTGACTTTCAAAATTTCACCAAAAACCGAAAAATCAACTTTAGCACTCGAAATTTTGGCTGGTGATAAGTTTTTCTCTGCTCTTTCAAACTAGCTTTGTCCAGTTCAAAAAAATTCGTACGATCGTACGAATTTTTCGAGTCCTATGTTGGAATTTTAGAAAGCAAAATCAGCAACTTCTACTGACCTGTCAGAAGCCAACTTTTTTTTTGACGAGTTAATTGCCTTAAAATGTTCCTCAGGATGTCCCCTTTAAGAAAAAAAGTTGTCCCAGGGTATTGGGAGGGGATGCAATCACTTCATACGAGTACACCATTGAATGAGGAGGAGGGTCACCATAAATTGGATCACATCGATCTCGATTCAACCTATTTTTAATACAGAAAATATGCAAAATGAGATCTCGGTAAAGGTACCTCGCGATAACTTGTGCAATAGAAAATTATACCTACAGATTAAGGAGGACAATACTCGTACTGTGAACCTGAACCAATAAGCAAGATAGCGAGCACTGGCAGTCGTATAGCTTTAAAATTACACATTATAATCGTCCAATGTACGTAAAACGGAAGGTTTAATAATTAAATTCTGAGTCATCCAGGGTCATCGATATCTCGTCTACAAAAACAGTATAGGTTTAGAGGTACAGGTACAGGTAACTAACCATAGATAGCTGACCGCAAACTCTAATCCTTCTCCATTCTCTAACAAATTTTAGGTACAAAGAAATACGCGCAATATTCCAGTGCCCTCGAAACACAAATTCATACATGTAAACCCGTCCCATCGTCATTGAAATTTTTAAACTTGAAAAAAAAAACACCACAATACATACCTGCCTAAATTTAATTGGTTTAGGTTTAGGTAATCACATTAGTAAGTACCACTTCCGAGAAAAAACCAACAAGATTAAAACAATCGTTACCATATCCCTTAACGACTACATCTACTTGGTAGCCCAGGCATTAAATATGACAACACAAAATTACGTCACATTTGTAATCAGTATCACACACGAGATGACAGCTTCACTGATGAGTATAGGTACTCTAGTTTCTCGCTCTCAAAAACTGAATCATACGTAGGTATACCAATAATGGATAATAACGCAGTAAAACCGCAGACTCGCAGAGTAATTAAGGAACGTCATTTGAGTGGTAATAGTGAGACTGGGTAAACCAATAATTAATAAGTGAGGGAAAATTTCCAAGCTCGACAAATCCACAGGCTAACTACGAGTACGAGTACATCCGGGGTACGTAATTACATATCTACTTGTATAGATAGACGGATAGTTAGGCAGCTAGACCTATACGACTGGAATCGAACTATCCTTCGAATTTCCCACCTGCATAATGCAATAATACACTTTACGCACTTACGTCATCGTCTACCTAATTTGAAGTAAATAATGCACTAGTGTTACAAACAACTGCATTCAAAATTACTTCTCACCGTATAGTACTGCGATAAAATCGGAAAATTTATTCGATATCAAATTTGTTTAATTTCAGAGAGAGTTGAGAAATATTCTGTTTGTTTCTTTTTTAACAACGCGTTTTCCACGATCAAATAGATACGCGTGAGTACAGTACCTTTCTCTTGAATTTTCGAGTACCTACCTAACGTACATAATCCGAAGACGACTTTTTTGGTAGAGAGGGGTGGGGGGGGGGTAATCCACCCATGCTACCCAAGTAGGATGAAAATGAAAATCAGACTCATTCGATGAATTTAGGCACATATTTTCAGAATTATTTTGTGACATATCAAATACAAAATTTTCCCAAGGGATTATTCATGCATACAAAAAATGAAAACACTATCATACTGTTATTAGCCGAATTTCGACCCCCTACCCCCTCCCATAGATTGGTGATATGTAGTTTTGAAAAGTTCTAGAATCTCCAGAAGATTTTGATTTTTTTCATTTTCTTGAGACAATTTTGGATTTGAACCGGCACAAAAGCACTTTGAAAATATTCGCCTAAAGTCGATCGAATGATGTCACAAAAATGGTAAAACTGAATTTGCAGGCACTGAATTTCGTTTTCGCCTTATCTTGGGTAGTATAGATACTAAGTAGGTAGGTTAAGTAGGTAGGTACCTACCTACCTAGTATTTTTTCGAATAACAAAAAATCCAAAAATCCACTGGAGGCTCCAGATTGTTCCTCGAAACTATCACCGATCAACCTGGGAGGCCAAAAATAGGCTGCAAACAAAATTTCAGCTCTTTAGGTCAATTTAGTCAAATTTTGATTTTTTTTTTCATTTTTAGGACAAATTTGAATTTTTAAAAATTCGCAAAAAATCGAAAAATGAATTTCAGCTTCTGAAATTTTGGCTGGTGGTGTACATTGATGTTCTTTATCGATTCTCTTTTGTCCGGCTCAAAAATATTTTTTCTCGTAAAAAAAACGCATTTTTCTAGCTATAACTGGCCCAGGAGGATGGGAAGTAGGTAAGTGGGAGGGAGGGTGGAATTACGATTCAACAATTTTTTTTGCAGATACCAACAATAATCCATGACAATTTCTCAAATCTAGGAACAGGGGCATCTCACATATTATTTTACTTTGGAATAGGGTCATCGAGAGCTGAGACAAATATACGAGTAATGTAGCCTCATTTCTATAGTGGCTAAATTATATAGAGATTTTTTAAGAGGGGGAGGGGAGGGGAGAGGCTCGACTGGAAACTTGCCGACTGATAAAGGGTAAAAACACCAATTCCGACGTTTGATGTCATATTCATAATAAGTAACTTATAAAAATTTGCATTTTTTGAGAGGATTTTTGGGGGTCCAAATGTGGTTTTTAAAATTTTACAACAAGAAACAAAATTGACCAGAGCGAAACTAGGGCGAAAGTTTTTGAAAATTTGATTTCGAGATGCTTGAAAACGATGGTTTTTTTTCAGGAATCAATTTTGTTGACAAATTAGGCAGTTTTTTGAGTTTTTAAATCAACTAAACAAACAGTTGCTATACGCTCTCTTTTGTTGCTAATCTATACTTTAACCTAGTTTTTTTTTAAAATTTGATAGACCTGGCAAAACATTAAGGCCAAACAACCTGAACACTAATAGAAAAAATATCAAATTTTCAAGCTGATTATATAACCCCCCCCCCCCCCCTTCAACAAACGTTAGAATTTTGAAAATCTTGAAAATTTTCATGTTTTGAAAAAAATTGTTCAGCGTTACGAAAATTATTTTGAGAGATCCTTTCGCTGAGTTCAAAAATAGAGATTATTTTCAAAAAACAATTTTTGTGACCTATTAAAATGGATTGAAATTTATCCCCAAAGTAACTCAAAAATGGCAATGATTTCCACGTTGGCCTCGAAATCTCGAAATAAACATTTTTCAGCTTGAAAATTGGGAATCACTTTCGTAGATTTTTGCCATTGTAATACGTACAACGTACTTTTTCGACCTATTGAAGCACTTTGATCCAAGATTTTCTGCTTAATTTTAAAATTGTGCAATTTTTTTAATAATTACTGATTCGTTTCATTCGTTTTGGTTTTTTGCCAGCTCGTAATAATAAGGATATTTTGTTTTGTTAAAAATTCCGAAAATTCATCGAAAAATCCTCATTTTTGAAATTATAAATCGAGAGAGAGTACATAATTATGTAGATGTACTTTATTACGATCGCAATCCCAAAAATACACGAAAACAATTTCCAATTTTTAAAGTAAAATATTCTCATTTTGATAGGTCGCAACGCTTACGTACTTCAAAGCGATTGAAATGTTTCTTGGGAGGAGGAGAGGGGGCTCTGGTAAGTTTGCACAACAACAAAATTACATCACGTCTTATTATGCAAATTCCAATTTTAGAAAACGAGATCTACTGAGCCTACTTATGCATATGATGCAGGCAGAGACGAAACTACTAGCGGGGGTGGGGGGTGGGGGGGGGGGGGTGGGGGTGGACACCCCCTCTGCTTCCTCTCTCCCCCACGGTTGTTAAGTTTGAAAAGGTCAGAAAATTTTCAAACTTCATAAGAGACTCATTTGCCAACTTTTTTAAAACTCGATTCGCACCTTTAAAAATTTTTTTTCTGAATTTTTGATCTGGAAAATTATCTGTTCTAGGTAGGTACTTTTAAAAATGTCAAATGTAAAGAAATTTCCTTTTCGTAAGAAAATAATAATTTACAGGTAAGTATAGGTACCTGAATTAAAATTTTTCGGAAACTTGAGCCCTCACTTCGCTCATCCTTGTTAATTTTTCTTTTTCAAAATCAAACTTTCGAAAATCTATTATTCAAACTCAAAAAATGTTTGAATCAAAAAATAGACTCTTCGCATAGAAAATGAATGTTTTTTTGGCTTCTCGAAACATGAAATTTCGTGAGATTTTGCCCTCACTTCGTTTGAACAGTTTTCCTTTTCCTTTTCAAAACTGAAATTTCTAAAAAAAAAAAAAAAAAATCAAGTCCTAATAGGCTAAGAATATCACTATTATATCAATTGGAAAAACTGTCTTCTCATCATCTTTTATTCCACTTTTTATTTTCAAAAACTCATTTTTTCGATATAAGGGAGAAAAAGTGCTAATTTCGCATTTCGCTCCCACTTACGATTCTTTGAAAGTAAAATTACTGACACTTTTTTCCCTCATAACGAAAAATGTTTTATCCAACTCGGGAGAAAAAAGTGATTTTCGACGATTTTGAATCATTTTCCTCGCCTTTCTCGGGCAATAAAGCTCGAAATTCAGCAACAATCACGTCTTTTGCTCCTAGTTGAATAAACTACTACCTATACTTTATTCGTCAAAATTTGTATTTTTTTCTTATATGATATGTCGGGAAATTTTTGGTTGACCCCCCCCCCCACCCCTCTCTTACCACCAAAAGAACGCTTAGTTTCGTCCCAGAATCTATGGTTTTATATTTTCCTGGCTTGCTTGATGGCGAATTCAAGTATTTTGTTTGTAGTTAGAAACATAGGTAAAAATGATCCAAAAAGTGCACTTGAGGTGTAATAATGAGTGCAATTTTGAAAGCTCGATAGTTTGGATGCATTATCTATTTGAGGTTAGAAACCCATTTCCGTTGTAACCACCGAAAAATTCAGCAGCAGGTTGATCACGTTTTCGATTGGGAAGAAGTCGACAACCAATATCCTCAAATTATGGGCCAAAACCCCCAATGATGGGAAATGATCCTTACATACCTCAGATCTTTGTTCAGGAGAACATAAAAATTGACCTCTACACCAAAGTTCAGCTTGTCCGCATTTTTTTGCCTAATTCAATGTTAATTACCTAAATTGCTCGACTGAATTACCTACTCGATGATGATTAAGCAACCACAATAATGATAAGCTCGATTAAATTTTCCAGTGTGATGAGTCGATTGAATTAGGCACATTGACATGCACAATTGTACATACATGATTCGTACGATTTACGATCGAGTAGCTAAAGAGGATCAGATCATCTCAGCTCTGGCTTCAAGTTAAGCTAAAAATCTGAAAGAAAACTCCACCATCCACACCTGACACGTTTCTAATTCTCTTATTTACGACACTGTTTTGAATGTTTGATAGGTACCCTACCTATCACCTATGTAAGCATAATACAACGCCGATCGATAGACCCAAACAATATCTAATCCCAAAAGATTCCCTCACAATACAACCAGCCGAATAAATGGGAGAAATACTAAAATTAGAATTACACATGCAAGTCATACATCCAAATCCTATTCTCATCATCATACCCATACGCTGCTGGCAAATATACCACAATGTCCGCAGAATACGTAAACACATCAGGCTCAATTTCAATGTGAATGAACGTGCTTCTTCAACCATGCATCAATCGCCATGTGAGAAAGATGACCTGCTCGGACACGTCATCGTCATCGTTATAGTAAAAAACAGACAAAGCACGAGTACTACTACGAGTACCTCTCTCTACCTATAGTCTCAAATACCGACCTCACCTCCCAAGAAAGGAGCTTCATGAGTGGGTCTGGTTCTGGTTTGACCAAGACCGACACGACGATGACTCGCGACTGGGGGATCGGGAAATTCAGCAAACCTCCAGCCATCCGACTCCCAAACGGTTTTATTTATCAGTTGTCTATTAGACGCAACTGGTTATTAATTCGGCGCGCTCATACATTCCGTTCTATCGATCATACGGCAAGATCGTTGCGATCGTTGTCCGGGTTTTTTCCATCGTCTTCGTACTTACTACGTCTACGTATATTTGGTTCATTTTACAGTTTGCTGCCGCGAACACGAGTTTCTCAAATTGGTTTCAACGTGCGAGTTGATTCGTTTGAGTTTTAGCGAAATTTTCCAGTTGCAGTTTTCTTCCTCTTGAAGGTGGAATTTTTCACTGATACCGTTTCCTTTATTTACGAGAAGCTGCGCTAATTCATCGCAAATGTATGTATTTGAGATTTTACATTTGACAATTTTATTCATCGTGGTGTCCTGCAGCTTGGAAAAAATTCAGAGATGATGGCAATCTCGTACTATAAATTCTCAAAGTATACTTACGAGTTATAGTTGACTTTTTGAGTGAAAAAAAAACAATTTTTTATTTCGATACACTTCATCGTTATTTTTTTTTAAATTCATGTTTTTAAATTAAAATTGAAAAAAATGACCTAACCTTATAGCATTTTCATGCTTTTATGCTTACTGCACAAAAATCACGATATTTTCACGTTTTTCACGCTGGTAGGACACCATGTTTACGTTATAGATATTTTTATTTGGGTACGTATTTTAGTATTGGATAGGTCAGGGTCAGGGATGAAAAGCTAGCTGAAAGCTTAAAGCCGAAAGCTGAAAGCCGAGCAGATTTTCACACTTAGCCAAAAGCTGAAAGTTTGCAAGTTTCATTTTTTCCAAGCCAAAAGCTAGCCAAAAGTTTCATTCTTTTGGCTTTTTTCAAAGGCTTTTTTGCAGAATTGAATTCTCTAAATTCAGAAGAAACAAAAAAATGAAAAAAATTTCATTCAATTTTGGAAAATAATTCTAGCAATGAATATTCTCCACTATCACTAATTATAAAATCAATGTACCTGATCTAATTTTTAATTCCCTTTTTTTTTGTA
Organism: Planococcus citri; assembly: GCF_950023065.1. Taxonomy (NCBI): domain Eukaryota; kingdom Metazoa; phylum Arthropoda; class Insecta; order Hemiptera; family Pseudococcidae; genus Planococcus; species Planococcus citri. The sequence continues at coordinate 69,331,559 of NC_088679.1, forward strand.
AATTGACGGCGTATCAGCTAAAAGTTCAAAGTCAAAAGCTTAAAGCCAAAAGTTTAAAGCTAAAAGCTTAATGAAATATAGCTGAAAGCTGTTAAATTGAAAATATAAGGGAAAGCCATTGGAAGCCGAAAGTTTGGCTAAAGCAAGTCTTAAAAATCGAGATAGCTGAAAGCTAAAGCCAAAAGTTTCAATTTTGAAATTTCAAGCTAAAAGCCAAAAGCTGAAGTTTCATTTTAAGGCTTTTCATCCCTGGTCAGGGTAATGCAGACGAAGATTGTGTACAGATGATCAGGTTTGCTCGTCGTTTCGTTTGAATTTATTAGGATGAAATGGGTAAAATTCAATTCCAGAATAATTATATATCATTTTTTTGTTCTTACATGAATTTTGGACGAGGAATTGTATTAGAGAAAGTGTATTAAATTTTGAGATTTTCAACTGGAAGTCAACTCGGAGCTTTCCATTATGAATTTGGAAAAGAAGAAGAAACCAAAGTTTCACTCAGAGTTGACTCAGTTATTCAAAAAAAAAAAAAATGTCATTTTTGCACTCCTCAATCCCCCCCCCCCCCCGATAGAACACGTGAAAAATCATGATCAAGTTTTCAGGTTTGTTTTCAAATTAAAATCTTAAAAATATACAAAAAAAATCTTGAAAAAAATCAAATTTTCCTAAAATGGGCTAATTTTAGAAAATTAAAAAAGGAATTGTTCTAATAAAAATATGAATAAAATTGAAAAAAAAAATTTAATTTAAGAAGCTAAAATCGCCAGTTTCTTTTGCTTTCTACTGAAAAAATACGGTGGTAAGAAATCTAAACAAAAAACAAAAAAAAACAACCAAATAGGTACCTAGCTACCTACCTATTTAGAAACTGAACATCTCAACTTCGATAATCACAAAATCATAGAAAAAAGTGAAGTATTTCACTTTCACTTACGTTAGTGAAAAAAATGGAACAAAATTTTAGCTTGGTAAAAATTTCCAACTTTTATAAATATTTCAAAAAATATTTTCTGAAGACCTGTATATTATTTTCAAGGAATTTCTCTTCAAAAACCAACCCCCCCCCCCTCTACCATTATCTCATCTCATCTCCTCTCCGAAACTTAGGGAAATCATGAAGCATATTTTTCCAAAGAAAATTCTGGAATGAATGAAACTAAAATAAAATAGGTAATGCTTACGATACAAATTATAGAAAAAAATTACTCCAAAAAATTGCGCAATTCTTGGTAATTTAAATATAACATGACTAAGTACTTGTATTCAACTTTTTGTTCAATTTCTTGAAAAATTGCATCATTTTATGTAATTTTCGTGTCATATAATTACTATCAATTCGTGTTTTGCCCAAATATATATTTTGTGAGATCACTTGTCCTAATTAAAAAAGGCTAAATACAAATACTTTGTGGAAAAAAAATGAAACTGATTTAAAATTTCCAAATTTTTCTCATTTTCCATCATGAGTAAAATCAAAGAAAATGAGGATGCGTACGAACAAGTGCGCAAAAAAAATAATTATGTTTTCCTTTAGACAATTCAGCTGATAAGGATCGAAACAAACCAAAATTTCAAAAGCTGAAATTCATGTCTAAAAATTTATTCATTTTTTTTATTAAAAAAAGTAATTTCTTAGGGAAATTGCAAACATTTTCATTAAATGTCTTTTTTTTCGGTAAAATTGAACAAACCAATAATGGGAATAATTATTCCATTTCAACCCTTTCAACTGAAAAATAGGACGTGGAGAGGAGAGGAGAGGAGAGGAGGGGAGAAGAAAATTCGAGCAATTGTAACGTTTTATTCTACCAAGGTATTTCAAAGGGTCTCCGAAATGATTTCATCGACCATTTCTATGAAATTTTTTACATCATTGGAACAACAAAGTCCCCCTCCCCTCTCTTCTCTACTCCCTTGCTAATCATTCGACGAATTTTTTGTGATCAATTGGACTCCCTGTACTCAACCTCTGACAAAATACGATCTTTCATCATTCCCCCCTCCCCCCCCCCCCATCCAACCCTAAAATCTCAAAACACTTTACGAACAAATGTAAACATTCCAAACAATTTGGAAGAATCATTTTTGAAAGGATTTGATTACTTACTTTTCGAATGATAATTTGCCCCTTTACTCAATTTTTATTATTATTTTTCGATTAGAACAAACTCAAAACCATGTTGACCTAAATTTTACTGTGACATTACATACTGACGAAAAATTTTAAAAACGAAAATATTCGCTTCATTTCATTAATTTTGAACATACCCTCTCAACTATGGCCTTTGAATTTCAAATGATGGAAAAATAATTGAACCGATAAATGAAAAAAAAAATTAAAAAAACGTACCCTTTGAAGAAAAAATTCCTCGAAACTGTTCATCATCAAAAAAATTGAAAAACACATTTAAAAAAAGTAAAAAAATCCATACCTACTTTCTTCAAAAAAATATACCTATACCTATATTCTTCATTTTTTATCAAATTTGACCGTACAAGTACAAATACGAATCGTTCATACATTTGGCAGCACAGGACTTGAAATATCCACAAAATAAGACCATTAAGTATAATCCAAAGACCTATTCTTTGGTATAATCTTGAATTTGAAACCATTCGTAACTCTTACTCACTTAAGAAAAATATTGTACACATTCGTTACATCAAAACCACCAAACACCACCCTCCCTTCCCTCTCTATACAAGTTGATCTATTCTCTCGTCTGCATTTTAAGTGTGGGAATATTGCAGATACAATGTTAATAGTGTTTCAAGGATTTACATTGAGAAAGATTCAAACACCTAGTAAAATAATTCGCTGTGTGCACTAAAACTGTCAACTGGAATAAATTTTCATTCTCAAAAATCACAAGTGGTTTGAAAAATGGTTCCGCATTTTCCATCGAAGGTCTCTTTGCTTACTTAAGTTATCAAAATATTATAAATTTCTCATATCCTCCTATCGGGTTTTATTTCCTCCGAAAATACGTATAAAATTGGCGGTAAAATAAATGGAATTCCTGTACAACGAAATCTGCTGGGAATTTCTTTATAGGTCTATATACTTCGTAATGGTATAGCGATGCTTCTACTGTACTGTGTATAGCAGTTTGACGTAAAATGGAAATTTTACGACGCTTATAAAATTCGTATTGTTTTTACTTATAATGTTTTGAAAGAATCAATGGGCTTCTGCCATTGCCACCTCTAGGTACAGCATTTATTTGTACCAGGGATAGGGCATCCATCGATGTAATTACTCGTATGTATCATTACAGTTCAGTTTCATTTTGATGTAAACAACAATCAAGAGTAAATATGCGGTTAATGACCAGCGAAAATCATCTGTGCGAAAATCTATGTAGAAGTACTACATGGTGGAAGTTTGATGAATCATATAGCTCAAAGAGATAATCCGGTTCGCCGATGAGACAGCGTATTATATTATACATTGCTGCAATTTATACACACACGGTATGAAAACCAGTTGCCGAATCGTGCTAATTTTTTTTCTACTTGTATTTTCGATCGGATTATAAGCAGTAATGTTAATTTTTATTGACAGCTTGGTAATTATCGCTGCTGTTTTAATTACCTACCGTATAACCGCTATGAAAATTTATTACCGCGAAATAAAAATTACTCGCGATTAATCATCGTAGGATCGCGTGAGTTGAATTATGTTTTGGGTGAAATAAACTCATCGAGACCACGTGTGTTTCAAAGTACATAATTTGGTTTTTATTTGACGAAAATTTGAATCAAGTCCCAGTTCGATTAATCTGATTTTAAATTTGTTTCTATTCTCTATTCATATTCTCAAGATGGCTCGCAAGGGAACCTCTTGGCCACCTAAGCATCTATTTTTAGAGCTTGAATATCCACAAGGTAGTTCACGAAAAAATCACGTGCAACCATGAATAAAAAAACTGAGGTTTTAAGAGTTGATATTTTTCAAAATTAGGTTTCGTACTTGGGTACTTCTCAAAAAAAAGGTAAAAATCGTGTACATGGCAAATTTCTCAAAGGTTTTCGCATGAAATTTTTCATTTTTTTTTTTTTTGGTCCATTCAAGGATCATCCCCCACACATTTCACATATGGTATTGAGATTTTTAGCCCCTCCTTTCATTGGTGTACATTCGATTTTATACCCCAAATGTCCTTCGACTTGGCTGTCACACGCCATGTTTTTGAAAATGAATGTTATAAAGTGTCATGAACTTCATTTTTTTGGGGAAAAATTGACACATTCTCATTATCATAGAACACGAAGGTTCATTATTGTGCAAATTGCAATTGGAATAAGTCTATAGGAAGCTCACATTTCACATTTGAAAACTGTCACACACTTTTTGCACAAATTTTAGAGCAATTTTCAATTATTTTTGGTAGCTTCCCAATCCAACATTTTTTTCTGGCGAGTAGCTGCACTGGTTCACTGTCCTCATGAAAATGTTACCCCGCAATGTTATTTTCAAAATCTACGCAATGGCTCGTTCTGATCGTACTTGTCTCTGAAAATATGATATTTCGCAAAATCGGTGTCCTTCGGCTTGCCTTTTTATTTACCCCGATGAACCCGCCAAAAACGATAATTGAGAAAGGGAAGTTATTCTACATGATAAGTACACATTTATTACGTGTTAAAAATCGAATAATGTCCAGTAGGTAAGGCTAGAAACGAAAAAACGTTGAGATTGTCCTTCGGCTTGTCCAGCGCCCATTTGTCCTTCGACTTGGCCAAATTTCAGACAGCTGTACTTTTATCGCGCTAGTCGACATATTACACGGTAATACAAGCAAGATTTGACATTTTCTCCCTCCCCACACCTCACCTCCACCCCTACCAAAAAAATAAGTCCAGATTCGAACTTTGCGGCCTGAAAAACATAAATCGACATATTACACGATAATATAAGCAAAATTTGACATTTTCCCCCTCCCCACGCCTCACCCTCCACCTCTACATAAAAAATAACTGCAGATTCGAACTCTACGACCTCGAAAACATATCAATCGGCATATTACACATCGATGAGGGTCGAATCCTAATTATCGCTGTTTTAGGGGGGCCGGGGTCCACAGTAGGGGGGATTGAATTGAGGCCAACACTAGAACAGGGATCTGGGACACCTATACAAATGATTCCCACATGAAATTTTCCAAAAAAATGATTTTTATTTTTCAAAATTATGCACATCAAAATTGACCTTTTTTTGAGAATTACCCACTTCTGAGTTTGAATTTCATGAAAATTTTTCACCTATCTTAATTTACCTACCTACGTTAATTTTAAAGATCTATATTCCATAAGTCATACATAGCCCATATGTAGGCAGGTATTTTTATGATTTAACATAATAATGAGGCTTACATAAGTTTCAAGTCATGTTATGATCGTGTTTAATTTTTGTTTTATGGCTTTTGAATATTATATTGTAATTTGAGCGCGTAACTTTTACGATCTTTCGTGACTGGCAGCATTGTACCAGTTTTGGTTTTCAATTTATAATTTTTAAATTCCGTTGTATTTTTTTTTTTTTTTAATTCGCTAATCCACTACCTATAGGTAATTACACTTTTCATTGCATAATTTAAAAATTCAAATTGAGAAATTTCGTTTCTCAATATTTTTTATATCCCTCTTTCTATTTTGAACTTTCATTTCGAGGACAAGTACCTATGTACATTACGAGGCAAGAAAATAATTACTCGGGTAATAAGAAAACCGTTTGAAATACCAGATAAGTAATCTGACGAATGTACCAATATAAAAATACATACATATAGATAAAGTGGAATAATTTCAACTTAATTTAGAAATATTTCACTTTTCTCGAGAATTATCCCGAGGCTATATCATGTTTCTGAATTTTGAAAGGGGGATGAGGAAGAGTGAAATTCGATCGATTTTGAAAACTTTAAGCAATTAGGTACAAAATTACCTGTCTTTTTAGTTTTTACACAGAATTTTTGTTGGTAAACTGAAGTCATCTGAAAAGTCATTCGAGATTCCTCACCCTAGTAAAAGGTAAGGGGGATCCCTGTCTGGAGGTACACGCGATTTCATGCTTTCATTTCTTTTCCTCACTTTTTTGTGATTAAGTAAGTATGTATTATGCACCATGATTGGCAAAAAGTTCAACTTTCAGATGCAAGTAAAAAAAAAGCAAAATCGAAGAAATCAATCATCAGTTCATCACGTTAAAAAAAATTACAAAACGTTCATTCTGAAAAATATATTTACTATAAAGAATAAAAAAAAGAAAATTCGTTTAATTCAATAAGTTATCAAAAATATTCAAACATTTCCCAGAAAAATAAAAGCAGATGAACGGTCAAAAACATCGTTCCAAGCATTTCACTGCCCTATAGAAAGGGATCAGAGGGGTAATTTGTAACTGTCATTTGAGAAGTCAATTCTTATATTTTTTGTTAAAAAAATTAAATAAGGAATTTATCAATGAGTTGATAATTTATCTAAGGGAGAAGGAAGGGGGCAGATGAATTTTTTGGGGGGTTTATTTTGACTCTCGACGACTTTGGGTAATTTATCATGAAACCAAAAATAAGCAAATAGCTACAAAAAAATATGTATATAGAATCAAAATTGGCTCACATTAAATCTTAAAACTTCCTAACGTACATAAATATAATCTTGATCCGGGTCTGCAATTTTTTTCTGCTCATTTTAAGAGAGATTTTAAACGAGAAATCAAATTTTATATCTTTAATTTTTCAAAATATGGATACTCGAGTAAAATTATTAATATTCATACAATTTTTGAAATACGATAGATTTCCAACAACCACCCAAAAACTATTTTTTATGGGAATAAAATAGAATTTGATTTTTGGCAAAAGGTCAAAATATCTTTTGCTTTGCAAAATTTGCGTTGCATAAGTTTTCCATCGTTAATATTTTTAAAATATTTTAGACAAAAAAGAGAGAAAGAAGAGCATAAATTCAAAATCAGACATTTTATAAAATGCATAATTCTTTATTTTGCAGAAATGGAAAAATAATTAGGTACTAAGTAACACATCAAGCCATCTGTCCTCTGTAAACTAATTTATTCTCCACACTGGTTTATGAAATTTTCAAACTCTTTAAAAATGCATTTAAAACGATGATAGGTACCTAAACTATGTATTTCAATAATCTCTTTGAAGACAGCTCCCCACTGAAACCTTAAAAGGGTACATGAAGACTGACCTCAAAATAAGTAATACCAACAAGGGCTATTAATGATTCACGTACATACGAGTATGTACAAGCTTGTCAAACACGAAAACCATCCAAAGAGATGAACCTATACCATCTAACACCTACGTATCTAAATTGGATCTAAAATTTCAAAAGCAGAAAACGTACTTATCCGAATCCGATGCATTTGTGCATGATTAAATATAGCATCTCTTCTCTGAGGCTGGTATTTCGAAACAGATCCTAGTAATTAAGCCTTAGAAATGTCTTTCGGTGTAGTTTTAACCAACAAAAAGCCACGAATTCGTCTCGTACTTGCATTACTCCTTAATGCAATTAATAATCATTCAAGACATACAAAACGTTTAAAACAGTGTCTACTTCAATCTTTCAGTTCAACACCGATTGAGCAGAGTGTTTTTTTTGAAAAAATTTCAAAAGAAGTGTTTATACACAAAATCTTTCAGAATTTTTTTTTTCAAAAAAAATGATTTCATGTCGCTGTGAAATTTTTTTTTGATTTTGATATTTTTTCAAAGTCTGAAAACCCCCTTTTTTTAGAAAAAAAAAGTTTCTTGTTCAAAATTTAGAAATTGGAAATTTTTTAGTTTTATCATTTTTAAAAATAAAAATACAAAAACTGACTGAAAAATGTAAAAAAAAACGAGTTCGAACGTTTTTTTTTTTTTTTTTGTTTAAAAACTCGATCAATTTTTTGCTTCAAACAGTTTTGAACATCGCGTTTCTCAAAATATCTGAATTTTTATACAGGGGTCGGCATAAGTTAGTATTCGTATACGAAAACTGATGCGTTCTTTTTAACACCCTGTTGTGTGTAATGAGTAGATAGAAGGTCTTGTAGGTAGTGCGTTGTGTTCGTGGAAGTCCCACCAACACTTTGGTAATAATAATTTTGGCCCCCGCTATGTCACTACAGAAAAAAAATTCATTTTCATTTGAAAAAATTTTCGTTTGTGCAAATCGGAATACTAACTTATGCCGACCCCTGTATTATTTTAAAAATTGACCTGTTTTTGTGATTCATATTTTGAAAAATAAATCGTTTCAAGTCGAGAACTTTTGCATGAGAACATGTTAGGTATGTTTTATTGTACACTACTTTTGACTTTTGAGTAATTTTTAATTTAATAAACTCATTTTCTAACATGCTTCACCTTCGCTGACTTTCTTTTTCAAAAAAAGTGTTTTTCAACAAGAAAGAACAAAAAAGGTGAAAAAAATTCTCTTCTGCTTAAATATAATAATACCCCTCAGACGGCCCCACTAAACCAACCCGAAAAAAGGCCTACGAGTCCAAAATGTGGAAAAATACAATATGAGTGCAGAGTTCGACGTTTTTGAGGAGGCTGATTTCAATTTCAAAGACCATCTTGCCCCACAGACTGAAAATAAGTCCCCATCAGGGTGGGAAAAAAGGGATATAAAGTTGAAAAGCATTGAAAAATACAATGTGAGTGTTGAATTCTAGATTTTTGAGGATGCTCACTTCGATTTCCATCAATCATTTTCCCCACAGACTAGAAATACGTAACATATCACTAAGTGTGGAAAAGAGGAACAAAGAGTCAAAATTTTGAATAATACGAAGCAGATTTTGAATATTTTGAGTGTTCGTACTTGTTTCCTGGGGCATACGTTGTATTTTTGGGTCAAATGATCAGCATTTTGATACAAATACGGTATACCCTATTTATCAACAATTACCGACTTTGCCGTGAAACGGAAAAGTAAGGTATTGTATTTGTCATGATGGTTGAGGATTTGGGTGGGGGTGGATTTTCTTGACGTTTTGGAGTGTGCTGATCACGATAAGACATATGGCGCAAAACGAGATAAGTTTACATATATATTTATTTATATATAGCCGCATACAGGCAAACTCGTAACGTTTTGTATAAACAGCAATCTCAAGACCCCTCTGTAACTTCGTTGTTGTGCATACGCTCGACGCGTCACCCCATAGGCCTGATAGTACTCGATGTTAGGCCGCGTTATATTCGTTAACTTGATTTTTGGGGGCCCTGTGGAAAAGTTGCTCATTGCCGAAACATCAATTTTTCAGGAAAGCTTTTTTTTTCAAGTCCTATGCATCCATGTTTTTCGCAAATACATTTTGAACAAAGCATCCTACAAAAAAATAACCAGCTCTGAGCAGAAAGGAAATTTTATGCTCTACAATTTCCTTCATAGCATTTTTTTCATAGGATCCATACTTTCCTCGTAAAATCAATGTTAATGTTGAAAAACACGAAAATGCGGACCTGTATAATCAACTTTAAATTGAAATTGAGCAGTCAAAAATTCATTTTAGACGATTTTTGACCACGCCATGTGAAAGAGGAGACCTTCAACCACCAGAATCACCAAACAGAACTTGCAAAATGAATAAAATGGTTCTTGGCAATAAGCACCTTTTTCTCATGTCCTCGTAGATAATAATTAGGCTATGCACTCATTTGAAAATTGAGTCAAATGAGAAATTGTATAAACAGCAATCTCACGTCCCTGCTCAAACTTTGCCAGTAGACTCCCCACACCTTGTAGATTCATATAGCACCTCATCGCAAAGTCACGTCCTAAAAAGGTTACGAGTTTGCCAAAACGTTATGAGTTTGCTGGTTAATCTAGAAAAAGGTTACGAGATTGCCCCCTAGAATATGTATATATATACACATGAAAAGTGGTATTACGCAGCCCATACTAGATAAACCTCAGACTTTTTGCGGCCCATCAGGACTTTTTGCAGCCCAGTACCGGGCTGCAAAAAGTCTATTCTGTTTTCGACCGCTACAGACATTCAAAAACAAGCCAACGCAGTGTGTACATAAGGCAAAACATCACTAAAGACCTGCATTATCCGATTTTATCAACTTGGCGTTACATACACGAGCGAATCGAGTTCCTCACCTCTCTGAAAGTCAATGAAAACATTTTTTTGGTGGCGGAAAAAGTCTGGGGAATATCTAAAAAACATACACTTGAGTGGGGAGCTCTCCTCAAAAATCGAAAATCGAATTACAAGCCCAAATGTAAGTCTTTTTCCAACCTGGTGGAGTATATACCTTCTTCTCATGGCCCAGCAGTAAGCTGCTGTGAGAACACGTGGAAAAATTCAAGCGCGCCCCTGCTAGTGCCAACACAAGTCGGTCCGCAAAAAGTCAGTGAAATATCATGGGCTGCGTAATGTATTGGGGAAATCTATATATATGGACCTAAGTATCCTCGACGTCACCGTACATAAACAGTACCTTTTGGTCACCAGGCTTTTAAATGCCTCCGGAGGTGTATTTACTTCATATTCGTAACCAGCACAGTTGTAATAGTGCTTATACTCTTTTCCCCACTTGATTTACATGCTTTAAGCTTATACAAAAAAAATTTACGAGAATGGTACCAATTTGCCTCCGATTATAAACTGATCTTTTCCGTGACCTTGTGTATTTAAAAAGATATTGACTATACCAAATTGTCACCTGCTGCCTTGCCTAATAGATTGCAACTGCGCTGGCTACGAATACGAAAATATAACACAACTGGAAGCATTTAAAAAGCGGTGACCAAAAGGTACTGTTTATATACGGTGACGTCGAGGGTATGTCGGTGTTGATGGAACAAAATTTTTAAAATCTGTATACAGTAGGTGTATACATGACCTTTTCGTCACCGGACAAACTTTTGCCCTTTTACGTTTCAGGGGAAAACAAACCGTTTGGACTTGTTATACACAGGGCAACGTCTTCGTCACCGGCAAAACGCCTCCGTCACCGATTTCGGTGACGAAGAGAACGCGTGAGTATATAAAAGGTGACGTAGAGGTACCGTTTGCATATCTATATATATATATAGCCGCATACAGGCAAACTCATAACGTTTTGTATAAACAGCAATCTCAAGACCCCTCTATAACTTCGTTGCTGTGCATACGCTCGACGCGTCACCCCATAGGCCTGATAGTACTCGATGTTAGGCCGCGTTATATTCGTTGATAAAATAATATTGTGTCGTAGGTACCTACTAAATATACGTTCGTATATTTGATACCTACTGACTAATTACCTACTCGAATAAGCAGGTAATCGGATACGGAGAATGCACTGGTGTAATCGTAATAAAACTAATTACTTACCTCGGCTAGGGCTTTTAGTACACTACCGAACACAATACAATATCATACGCAAAGTTCGTGTAAACGAATGTATTTGTCAATAAAGACAACTTAAAACCGACTCGGAGCACTTCAAAGGGTTCAACACAACGATTATTCGGGGGGAATTACAAATTACGTTAACACTACTAAATTATTACTAAATTATAAAATATACAAAAACACTTTAAACCTAGGGCCGGAGCTCTAAAGAATTAAGGACATATTAACTTGGCAACTCGCTTGCTTCACGAAAACGAACTACAAGTTGGTCCAGTTGCCAAAGAAGCTGGAAGGCTCATTTGACACCTTGACCACTCATTGTTACCAACCACATCACCGAACGGTGCTGGAAGGGTTAAATTACCTGTTTATACACATACGTGTTACCATTAAGGCATATCCGTCTAACATATGCCCTCCGAGGTTTACTCAGCTATGACTCAGCGAGCTAAGTTCCCAGCAGAGGAAATCACGGTGTGAGACATAGACATGACTTAATGATAACACTGTCCGTACGGACCCTGCTGCCCCCCATGAGTTTCTCGGATGAGAAATTGGTGAGCAGAGAAGAAAGAAGAAAATTCTCAAATTTGGAACCACAGCGCACCCTAGGTGTTGAAGCAGGCGCGTACGTGACCCACTGAGCCACCAGAGATCGATCACTCGAAATACAATGTACTCAACAAATACACGTAACTACCTAGCTCTAGCCTAGGATACACGACATCGAAAAAGTTGCCAGTTAGCAATAATACGATCCTTTTTTGTTTCAGATATCCGTCCAAAAAGGTGAGAATATGGATCGATTGAAGATAAGCCGCCTGAGCTCTGAACGATGAAGCGAATAAGAGCTACGTACGTAGCTGCGAGTTCGATGTCCAAGTCAACATGTCCAAAACAGGTGAGAACCGGTTACCAACTATTGCTATTATTTCGATGTAACTACTGTGAATAATAATCAAAAAAAAAATAAAAAAAAAATATTAAATTTGGATTTAAACTAGGCTCGTAATTATACACCTTGTATACTAACACAATTGTTTCTATTTTTATGTTTCAGGTTTATGGGTCATTAACGCCTCCGAGCCGGTTTGTATTTACGTTCGTATTCATTCTTACGATTAAGTGCAACGTTTAGGAAGAAAAAATGTGCAAATTATAGAATAAGTTTGTACTTTTATTCGATGTATAGGTTACAACATGCATTGTAAATACTGATTATTGTTTATTGATAAAATAAAGAATAAATACCCAAAATAGTTTTGTAAATTATTACGATACTCAGTCTTACTTCTTCAGACTTATACAGTAAAGTAACGTTCGTTAAATACAAAAAAAAAAAAAAAAATTATTAAGGAAAAAACAATAAAAATTAAAACAACATCCTCGAGATAAACGAATTACAGTTATGTAACGGAAAAACTGCAAAAAAATTCAACAATTGGTAAGAAAGGATAAAGTAAAATAATACTATTTAGTACAAACTGGTATGAAATAAAATAGAAAAGCACTTCGAGGTTATTGATCATAAAGATCGCAGATGGCACTATTCGTGCAGAAATGTAAAATTTAAATTCCAAAATTTAACCTCGATAAAAAAAAAAAAAAATATATCAAAAATTTGGCTTAAATTTAACTCAAACAACTACATAACATTGTAAAAAACTTAAACAAATACGCTTTTTTAAACTTATGTCACGATTCGGTGGTAAATATTTACAAAAAAGTCATAGTCGGTAATTTTAATGGATACTCCATTATGTCAAAGATTGGGTAGTATTCAAACGAAGGTAACGAAATTTATCACTTTCAAACTACACGAGAAAAATTTTGAGTAATTAAGAAAACATGTTGCATCGATAAAAAATCCTTAGTTGCCAAAGTTCCAACATTTATTACCAAAAGATCGATGCAAAATTACTCGTACGAGTATTGATTTTGAATAGAGATGGGACAATTCCTCTTTTTCAATTTTGTTTCTGGTCTACATTTTTCCAGCATGAGCTTCATAGTACCATGCAAACGTAAGCAATAACAATGACGTACGTCAATATCATGCTGTTAGTTTGAAATTGATAAATTGTACAAACGAACCTTATTCGAGCATTTCTTCGTCCGTGGTTAGATTTGGAGCGGTTGTCGCATCGCCGTCGGTTTTTCCAGTATTTTCAGCTTGCTGATTTTCATCGTCGCTCAGCTCTGAGACCGTGGTAGATAGCGATTTCATGTCCTCGTCAATATGGAGTTTGGAATCGACAGAATCGTTATCGGCATCGTCGTTGTTATCCGGTTGAGGCGTTGGTGGCCGTGCTTCCTGTTCGTTCGCTCGAACGCCCGAAAAACCTTCGCTTTCGTCAATTTTTTCTTCGGCCGTTGAAACGTCGTCGTTGGTATGGTTTTCGGAGTCTTGGCCGGCGGTAAGGTTTACCCAACTCTCGGTGTGTGCGGCTTTCGTCGATGGGCCAGGTTGGGCATCGTCTTCAGTCAAATCGTTGACGGCCTGGTGCGGCTGAGCGTCGCGCGACGTCGAAGCTGGGCCATGCGTCAGCTGGCGGTTGTCAGTCGTCGACGAAGATTCATTTTCGGACTGCGATTCTGCCGTCGGGTTGCGAAGAAGATTTTCGGGTTCTCGATACCGTTGACGTATTGCCTCGCTGGCATCGTTGGTCGGCGGAATGAACGTGTGCCGTATCCATACCGCGAACTCCTCATGTTCCTGTATCGTGTACATGGGAGGTCGTTCACCTACTGTCGGGGTGTAGTTCACGAACCACGGATAAGGGTCGATCAATGCGTAGCGTCCGCCGAGCATGGTGCTGTAGTTCACCTCAAACACTGACATGACCGAAGCGTATACAGTTTCATCTTGCTCCGCGTGTTGAATAATTGGCACAGCATAAATTTCACGCACTCCGCGGTCGCGGCAAATCTTGATTAATCTGCGAAATAGTTCTTTGAATTCTTCGCTGTCGAAATTATCGAACGCATCAAGATTACCAATGGAGATGATGAGGCGAGGCGGTAACCGTTTGAAACTTGCGAGCGTGCTGATGAATTCTCGAATACGAATCTCGCGTCCATACAGACCGGGATGCATGTATTCGCGTATATCGCGTTGGTACATAATCCATTCAGCTACACCTAGCACAAATCCATCACCAGCCAATAACACGTCTTGTGCGGCGACCGCCGATCTCGCGTCATTTTCGCCGACAAATACGCCAAGTGTCGTAAACTCGTGAGGTAGTGCGTTGAGCGGATAGAACGGCTTGAGCATTTTGGAGTCGATCTTGAATTTTTTGTAGAAACGATTGTGGCTTTTCGAAAGATTGGCCATGCAGTGCGGTCTTTGTTTCTCGGCAGGTTTCGCAGGCTCGGTGATGAATTTGCTCGTTGGATTGCGTGCGGTAGGTGGAATCGCCTCGTATCTGTCGTTGCTTGGCGCTGGACCAGATCGAAGGGGTCGGAAGCCCATGGTTGCGATCGATCCATCTGCATTATATTGGGGTAGATCTCGCATCGGCGTATCGTATTCGTAGTTGGACAGTGCGGCAGCAGCGTGCAAATTCGTAGGTCGGCGGTGAGACGTAGTATTATCGAAAGGCCGTACGGTCGCTACGTTTCCAGAAGACGTACCAGGTGTCGGCGATGTCACGTTCGTGGCGTTGGTCGTCGAAGTTGTAGCGCTTGTAGCGGGATTTGCCGGAGTCGTATCGGTATTCGTCGAAGTCGTCGAAGTCGTGGATACACGTCGCTGATCGGTGGTACTAGTGACAGCTGCGTTACGATTAGGCATATTGCGACTGGCTATATTGACTCGCGGCGGCCTGGTAGCTTGGTTACGATTTACGAGCGTAGCGTTCTCGTTACGTAGTTGGCGATTGACTTCTCGCTGGTGCTGCAATTGATTTTGTAAGCGGCGAATCGTCGCATCTCTATCTTGCACCGATTCGCGATAATTTTCCATGATGTATTCATACCTCGAAATTCGCTGGCGGGCCGCGTCGAGTTCAATTTGTGGGTCCGGAGGGGCAATTGGAGCTGCGGCGATTTGATCGGTTGCCGGACTAATGAAATTCGCGTCGAGTGGCCTTATCGCTCGGTTACAATTCAGCTCTGGGCATAATACAAAATTGCCATTTTCGTCGGAAGCCATAGACTCACCTCGCATTTGGCTAAGGCAAAACGGGTGAAAAGCGTGGCAGTGCGTGGCGGCCAGCGTCGGTAAATTATCATGACTTACTCGTTGGTTTGGGTCGAAAATCGGTTTGTGACATTTGGAGCACAAGATTACCGTAATTTGGTCGTCGGCCATGGTTGAATTCACTCGCGATCGGTAAAGTTTTTCCACGAATCGTACACACGTACCCGAGATGTCGAACACTCTGCGTTCGTAGATATATACTTCGCGACACACCGACACTAAAGGATTATCGTACTCGCAGTATTTACACATATAACACGTAATGTACGCACAAAAAATTCATATTATTCGCGCAATTTACAAGAATGGTAATAAAATACTCGATTAATCGAACACTAATACTTCGCAAAACGTTCACACACGATAATAACATACATCAAAAATACAATGATAATTTTAAAAACGTAAAGATCGAACTGTAGCCGGGCGGTAGACAGGAATATAATGGAACCGATTACAATATGTGCAATAGATAGTAATTCGAATCCGTCTGCGCGCGTCGCTCGATGCCTTTTTTGTATAAATATAATTTAGAGGAGGGTGGAAAGCATCTCTCGAACGAGAGCAAGTATTTCTTTGATTATCAGTAAAATGCGCGATAACGTTTCGCATTCTTCCAGCGTAAGCATGATGATAACACGAGCGACTAGAAGAGAATAATCATATCAGTAGACAGAAATGAGCTGCTAACGCAAAAACTGCCCTTCTCCCTCCCTTAGGTGACTGGTTGGTGGCGACCAAGCGGCGTAGTCAAATTTCTACGAAAAGCAGAAGAAGCACGTTCGTGCAATGTGCGTATTGTTTCATTTTATTACGCACTAGAAAGCGGTCTTTTGGACATCTTATTCGGTTTCAAGTTGATTTTTTATAGGTAATAAATCCGTAGTTGTCACGCTAGTGAATATTTGGTCCTTTGAAAGGAATTTGATTGTAATTTTGGCCTTGAAATTCTAGCCCTGAGATGTGCTGTATTGTTCGTACGAACCTATTTGCTGTCATCACGTGTGTAGAAAACATGTTTGGGTCAACGCACGTGGTTGTTTTTCGCTGAGCAGGGCATCGAACGATGCATTAATTACCATTTTAATGGTCGATGAATTGTTACCGAAAAAGGTTCGTATTCATCGTACGATGAGTGTTTGAGTAATTTGCAGCAAAAAATGAACCTTTTTATGGTAATTAGTCACTTTGGTGGGCGTGGAGTTAGAAAAAAGAAACGTACGTTTCTAACTGGCATTTCTTATGTATTATTTCAAGGCAAGTAGGTACCTGCCTATTTCTTCGCCTTCTCTATTCAACTCACCTATTTCTGTCTCAAATATACGATGTTTTTTATGTGTTTTCAGGAGTGAAACTGTACGAGTAATTTGAGTGAGGTGTGAGTAGGTTAGTGTGAGGCGGAACGAGCGTTTCAGGTTTTTAAAATAGTAAATCAAAAAATGTGTACGTTTTCGTACATGTATAAATTTTTCAATCATTCGTTTCTACGTATTTTCCCGAGCTAGGTATAATTGTAAAGTACTTACCTTTCGGTTATTTGCACATAGGTGCATCTTGCGTTCGTATCATAACTGTAATACCACCTGTAGAGAAAAATGTTTCAATACAATTGATACTTACCCATATCTGTTCAGATAATAGTTACCAAGTTTATTTTTAAACTCTTATCACGTTGGTGATATTCTATTCGAAGCATTTCGTTAAATTTTTACTCATTTTTGAGTCTGTTAATTTTATCCCCTGTTGCCACGTTTGCCCTTCCTATAATTTTGTTGATTCTTATGTAAGCTTTTACCTATTTGTTCGAACATAGTTCCTATTTGTTTTGCCCTGGTAGGCATGGACAAGTAATACGTATACGTATATCGCTGGACTATCCGTACAGTTTTATTCGTTGAGAAATTTTACATCTTAAAATTAAATACCGAGGTACAAGTTACCTATAAACAGTTACCGGACGAGTTCTTACTTTTTCGAGTGTATAAAACTTCAAATTTTACGCAAAATCCGCGTAATTTAATCTTAATAGCTGCAGGAACTCGTCTATGATCGCCATTGGTCGATAGACCCTTGTCGTACGATCTCTTCGCCTCGCAATGATCAGCTGCGCACCTTCTTCATTAAAATGTTGGTGAAATTCGATAACGATTGCTGAGTTTCCGTACGCGAAATCTGTTAGATTTTGAAAAATTAGCTCATTTAGCCGTTGGTCGAAGTCGTTGATATGGAGGAAGCGTATATATTCCGCTCATTGGCAGCGACTGTTACTACGATACGCGGGCGTCGTTGTACTGCGTGTCGAGGTCGCTGGAATTGTAAGAAGATCGATCGGAACGGTGGTCTCATTTCTGGCGGTCGAATGGCCGCAAGCGCCGGATCTAATCCGGGGAAAATCGGCTCCTGAGCCATCGCACGAACGTAGAAAGATTGCGTAGCAAAACACTCGTAAATTAACCGTACGGTAATATTATAAACGCGATCACTTTACATCAATTTACAGTACTCGATATACGCACGCTGCCTCCCTTATACGCTCGAAATATTATGCTTTGCGAGAACGCACTTAATCGAACTACTGGCACATTGGTTGATTTATCAAAATTTTGGTTTGATAATCGTACGAACGCACATTCGAATTTTGCTTAGCAAAATATTCTCCGATCTAGAGTGATGTGATATTTCACGATTGCGATATTCAAGAGAATCAATTTCACTTACCTGTTACAGTAGTTATTCTCTGGCTTTGTACGTGTGTCAATTTGTTCATTTATTGTACTTTAAGTAAAATAAAGAAGTCTATACGTGTGTACATTAATTATTTTATTCGAAACGAAAAATCGAAAAAAATCAGAAATCAGGTACATCTTGACTTAATACTAGGTGGTACGTACGTATCCTACTTAATCTAAACATCTTAAAACTTACATAAATTCCGCCGGGATAAAGCCGAAAGTATCGAGGAAGTCATCGACGACTGTTATGGGTATGCGTACCCGTGCCGTACGGCTTTCTCTGCGAATTACCAATAATCGATCACCATTCGCGAAGTAGAAATTGTGAATCTCCATGATGATTAGCTCTATTGGATTATAGTCAAAATCGAACAATAGATCTTGATGGAACAGCTCGCGGATCATGTTTCGTAGATCAATTCGGGAAAATCTTCTTGTGCATGCTCGTCCTCTAGCTCGTACGTTAACGCTAATCGCATCCGGTATAATATGATCATGGACCATTCCGTTTAATCGTATCCGAACGGTAACATACCCAAATCGTAGGTTCCAGGGTCGACGTCTGCGTAATGCGGGAGCCAGGTATGGGAATGGTCGATTGTTATCCATTGCGATCGTTGAAATTGCCAATAGCACTGTTTTTTTATCACCGTAAGGTACTTGTATAATTATACGTACGCACTTATCTTACATTAAACTATATTACCGCACATGTACTGGTTTCTCGCGAACTTATACTTCACCGCATCAGGCGCTAAATAATAAAAATAGCCACGTTAGCTCTGGTTACGCACAATTACGTCCTTTCGATACTGATCTACACAACATAATAGCCTTTCAATCGATAGATGACGCGTGATGTTTCCAAAACTGAACGGCTGATTCTCGCAAAATTTCCTGGAATTTTACGAGATCGGTACGAAAAGTAGCGAGAGGGTGCGGGTGAATACGAATGATAGAACGACGAGCGTCGCTGAATTGGCTAATTCTAATCTTTTTTGTTCGAACCCATCAACCAAAGCGCCAATTTTTTAATCTTCGATTTTGCTTTTTTACCTTTCTTATCATTTTTCTCCGTATCAGAGTTGTTTGGCGAATTATTTAATATGAATTCCAGTGAGTTTTCTTCGTCCGAAGACAATTCAGACGAGTCACTTTCGCTTTCGCTAACTGATACCGAACGGTCATCTTCGTATTCAGTTTTTGGATCTGGATCAGTACCGTAATACTTGCCGTAGAATTTTTGTTCATTATCAAGCATTTTAATTTGGTTTACCGTTTTGGCATTCTTTTTCAAAATTAACCGTTGTCCCATTCGAAGGGCGGTAGCTGCGAGACGTTCAGATCTTCGAGTTTTCTTTTCCTTTGGTTCTTCATTCGCAGCATCTTTCTCCTTGTCATCCGTGGTTAGATCTATGACAGGTACTTCGTTCGAAGTATTTTCCTTTTTCTTTTTCTTCTTTTTCTTCTTCTTCTTCACAGGTGTGTCCAATTCTTCGTATATTGGCTCTTCACTACTAGTGCCAGCTTTACTAGCTAGGTACTCCGAACGTTTCTTAGCTCGAGCGGCTTGTCTTTGATCTCGCGCGATTTTTTCTAATTTTGACAAAATTACCTTCGTGGCGTTTTTGGTATTTTCATCATTTTTGTCCGATCTTGGAACCTTGATTTTTTGAATTTTTTCGACCATTTCTAATTCATCCTCCTCCGATGATTCGTCGTTGTTGGTTTCAATTTTATGGTCATTCAAAAAATCAGAAATTTTCTTCTCTAACGTACGTTTATCAAGCCACGAACGTAGGCAGGGATCTTTTTCCATTTCTGAAATTTCAGCCTTTTTTAAAAACAACGTCAGTTGTCTAACGTTCGCAATGCGATTCACGTTTGAACCGTCGGTTGGTTCAAGTAGGTACGAGTTGGTACCTGCTCGTTTGAGAATCTTAAATGGACCAATACGCTTTTGGTACAATTTTTTCGCGGTTTGCTTGTCCGAACTAGATAATTTATGATTTGTGAGCAAAACCATATCTCCTTCCTTAAGCGTGTCTGGATCCTTGTGCTCCTTGTTGAACTTGTACTCCTCTTCGATCTTTTTTAATCGTCTTCTTTCCCGAATATAAGTTTCAATTATTTGACGGTCAGTCATTTTATCGATTTGGAATTTCGCCAGTTCAATCGTGTAGACAGCTTTTTTGGCCAAGTGATCCGCTATCACGTTCGTGTATTCGTATTTACGTGCGTAGACGTGGTGAAATTCAATGAAATCGAACGATTTTTTCAATTCCAAAATTTGCTCAAAAAGCTTCTTGTGGTGGACAGGTTTTTTCCTGGCGTTAAGCCACTTGTTTTTCAACCACACGTTAACCGTATGGTTCAGAGCCTTAATGACGTAATTCGAATCTGAAAAAAGTTTAACTTTTTTCACGTCATTAAATTTTAAAATTTCCAATGCTTGAATAATGGCTGACAATTCAGCAAAATTATTCGACAGTTGGAAATCTTCAGTAGGTGATATCCGATCGGATACATTTCTCAATGAATCTGGTGCAAAGCAGATTCCAATCCCCGCTACCGCGTCCGCGTCTCCATTCTTCGAACACGCGCCGTCGGCGGTTACGCGGGCGTATCCGTCTGGATCTAAAATTAAGTCGACCGTAGGGTCTAATTTCTTCGTAAAGCATTCCGATAAAGGGATTGAAGGAGCTTTAATTTTGCTCAAATTCTCTTTCAATTCGATTAATTTATGGGTAAAATCGAATTTCTTTCGTTTATGAGGCATTTTCGCATTTATAGCATCTACCATGCCCCATGCCTCGTTCGGGGTGAATCCGAATGACGTAGGTGTATTATTTATTTCAATTTGGATTTCTCCAATAAAGCCTTGCCATCCCGTATGGGGTTTATGAGGGTTATGAATTTTATTCAATTTCACCCTCAGCTTATCACCGATTACTCGCATCGTACGTTCGACCGAAGACGATTGCGGGTTGTAGGCATTGGTATGGGCTACCTTGATGTCATTATGCTCAAGTAGCTTGTACCAAGATTCACTTATGAATTGAGTACCATTATCGGTAATTACTTTTTTGACGGTTACGTCACGACGTTCGATGTCCGCAAGGACGGTTTGCATTGCGTTGCAGACATCCTTTTGTCGCGTATGACACATTGTTTGAATCCAAGTTTTACCGGTAAAAATGTCTTTTACCACCAGTAAAAATTTAGGGTATCCTTCGATTGCCGGAATTGGTCCAAAAATGTCAACTGACAAAACATCGCCTATGGCGTACGCCTCTATTTGTCCGTATTCTAAGACCTTGTGGTTGGTGTAATTTTTATTTACTTTGCACACAATGCACGTATTACATATTTCGCGTATGTAGTGCATAGAGTTGGGATGATAATACATACGACGAAATATCATTTCCAACTTAGCTGCGCCCAAATGGCCATATGCATAATGCAGGTAGTCTACCGTATCGTAGAATAGGGTGTCTGGTAGGTAGGGTACCAGCGAGCCGTTATCTAGCCTTTTCATTAACATAGGTTTCTTGATAGGTGTGAGGTCGTTGACCTCCTCATCATCCAAGTCCATTTCTTCTCCTGAATTTTCATATACGAGCGTATCTTTAATCGCGAATTTCTTAGCTTTACGCTTTTTTATTTCAATTTCTTTTTTGTCCGTTTCCGGATAATGCGTAGTTAAAATCTTCATGATCGCTTCACATTTTTCATCTCCGTTTTGGAACTTAGGAATATCGTTCAGACGATTATGAAGTATCGTGATATTTTCTTCAACAAATAACACTTCCAAAGGTGGTATTTCGGTCGAAAAATTCTTTAATTCCAATTCTGGCGCTTTTACACTGTACAAGTGCTTATTGGATTTATCCATAGTCCATTGTAGATCGAAACAATTGAACCAAGTAATCCAATGAGCAGCTTTACGATGTGTTTGCGCCATCTCTCTATACCTATTAGCGATCGCCAATAAATTTTTCCGAACGTGAATTTTTCGTCCAATGACCCACATTTGAACTTTCTTCAAAACTTGCACCAGTGTCATCATTTCACGGTCGAAAAGCGTGAAATTCTTCTGATGTGTTTCGAAAAGTTTCGATACAAATAAGCAGATATGCTTCTCTTTCGATACCTTATCTATGTAGAATAACACAGCGTTCATTGCATCTTCGGATACGTACGTATCAAGATACAAATCACCATCTTGAGGCGGTGGTTTCAGTTTGAAATCTTTGCAGTACTCAGCTTTCAATTGCTCAAAAGCTTTTTCTTGCTCCTTGCCCCAAACGACCTTGTCTTCATTACCCTTGGTAAGGTCATAGATAGGTCGCAAAATTTGCATATAATTAGGAATAAAATTCCTATAAAGACCGGTCAGTCCTACCAGAGTGAGAATTTCTTTCACCGTTTTTAGTGCAAATTTCCCTTTCTTCGTGTGTTTTTCAACAAATTCCATAAATTTCTTTATTTTCTCACTCTGTTTGGCAACTTCATCTTTTGAAATAATGAAGCCCAAATGTTCCGCGTATTCGCGGAAAAATTGCGTCTTGTTAGGGTTTAATTTTAAACCATTCTTTCGAATTGCTTCGAATACTTCTTTCAGACGATCTAAAGTCTCTCTAAATGTTGCACCAGACACCTTGACGTCGTCAACAAACTTAGTCACTCCTTTCATGTCAGGAATCACCTGATTTATCATGTGAACGAACTCGCCACTTGATATTTTCAAACCGTACGGTAATCGACAAAACTCATAAACTTGTCCGCATACTTGGAATGCGGTGTATTGACGCGATGCCTCGTCGAGAACCAGCTGCCAGAAACCGGCAGTAAAATCGAGAGTGCAAAATAATTCATCACCTTTGTTTTCAAAGATGATCCATTCAACCGGGTTCGGTTCTGTAAGCACTTGTTGTAGTTTTTTATTGAGTTCGTCGGCATCTAAACACAACCGAATGTCACCGTTCTTTTTTATGACCGGCGCCATCGTATTAATGTATTTTGACCGTGAGGGCCTTATTATACCTTCTCGCAACATTTTTGCGATCGTCTTTCTCAAGGCTTCCATGATCTTCTGCGAAGGACGGAATTTTTCACCTCTCCAAGGACCCAGTTTTGGGTCAATGTCAAACTTGAAGTTGACTCTTTCGCCAACATAGCGACCTGGCGAGTTGCTGAAAATGTCACAGTAGCCTTCAACTTCTTTATAGGCATCGTCTGCCTCTTTCGCGGTAATTTTACCCTTGAGAACGAGGTTGTTTAAGTCATTCTTCATATTCTTTTTATAGAGCTGTTGAGCCTTGAATTGCTCATCGAATAGCTCTTGGTCGAGGTATCCCGATTTTCTGTGTAAGTTGTGCACCATTTCGTGCATGTATTGTGGTTCAACTTCACAATGGTAGACGGACAAGGCGTCCCTATATTCGTCCTCACGTAGGTAAGGTATTTTGAACGGTTGTCCATTTCGTGGTTTACATAAAGCATAATCGTGCCCCTCTTCTAGCTGAGGTAAAATACCTAAGTATCTCATGGCCACACGGCCCATTATGCACGATTTGGCGGGAGTATCCAAGATGTAAAATGGTGAGTAAATCATCTGAGTACCTACTCTCATACAAATTTCCACGATATGAGTCATTGTTTTGACTAATTTATCATCAGCCATTCTTAATAGTACCGGACGGCGTAATTGGATATACTTAATCCATTGAGGGTGTTGTCGAGTAATATACTCGACGACAGGCTTCGAAATTACATTGGGCAGAGCCCCTGAGTCCAATTGCAACGCCATCGGTTTTAATCCAATCATAACCGGGATTACACACGCTGGATCGACCGTTTGGTGATCAATAAATTGATCACGAGTCATAGATTGTATCTCATCTTCGTTCGAAGCAGGGTGTGCATACTCGATTGCATCAATCGCATTGACTTTCAATTTAGGTGTTTTATCCACTTCCGGATTCTCGTCATCAGAATTAGCATCTTCCATAATCACCTGGTTATCACCTTTGCCAAAAATCTGTTTTGGCGGTTTTGGTGAAAGAATGGTCAATTCTTCAAAGTTCACCGGTTTGGATAAGTGGCCAGCCTTAGCTGGCGGATCATATACAATTTTTGCAAAAATTGCATCGCCGTTTGGCGTTATTTTTCGACGTAAATAAACACCCGTATTTGGACAGCAATCAATTTTCATAGACAACGCTTGGATTAATTTCTTCATCATCGAGTTGTTTATGTAAATTTTCTCGTCCATAGGGTTTTTATTTCGGTCGATATTCGATTCGAATAATGTTTTCAGACGTCCTAATGCAGCTTCCCGCGGCGGGGCCTCTCTATCACGTTTGTAATCAAGTACAGATGTTTCCCATTTATCGAGAGCGTGCACAACCATCTGAAACACGTGCGTGTACATCGACATGTCTGGGTAATATCGATTGTACGCTTTCGAATAAAAGAATTTATTCTGTAATGGTATTACATTATTTCTTTGATCGATCGCAGGTCGATCAAATTCATCGCCATTTTCCGTATGGATCTTTTCTAATTTTAGATATGCGTACGCCATCTGGCGCCAAAACGTGATACGTTTATCGTCTGTTAATTTTACTAAAATATTTCTGTACGTAATGTACCTACTTAGGCTTACTGGTTTGTCACCTTTTTTACGAGGCTTTACCAGCGGCATCATTAAAAATATATGCTGGACTTTTTTGACGTCTAATAGCAAATTAATAATGCTGTTAATTTGCTTCTCTACGACCTCGTAAGGTTTCCTTGAAAAATTCAATTCTCGTTGTCCTAGCGACAATATCACCTTGGCATTAGGTGTAAAAGTCACCTTTTGAAGGCTCGCATAGAGCTCTTCTAGGCCTATTTGATCACGTACGTAATCTGGTAATTTTTCAATTTGGTCAACATCACCTCGTTTGAGATGATGGACCAAACCATCTCCGATCCACACATACTCGTAAAACATATCGTTAGGGATCTCTATGTGGCTAGGTTTATCCCTCTCTTCCCCTAGCTCTGTCGGTTTCCCGAAGTCGCCGTGGTGGCTGCTGGTTGAGTCGTCGTAGACGCTGTATTCGTGGTGCTCGTTAGAATACTTGTAGCTGTAGGAGTAGGCGGGACGTGCGTGTTGTTTACATTCGTGGCCACGTGCGCGGCGGTAGGAGCTGGATGCATAAGCGTGGCGTATTGAACTTGCATCGAATTGTCAATGGTTTGTTGCTGTGGCTGCAATTCGGTAATTGTCGCTTGTTGCATTTGCTGATTTAAACATGCATCATACCAATCATTGTATTGTTTTTGTATTTCATCATACAATGGTTGGTGTTCATCGCTATGATAAAAATCATCATCGTCATTATATTGGGGTTGAAGGGGTACTTGCGTACCATTTACCATTCTTGGTATTCCGTTCGGGTCTATCATCATAAACTTAGCTGGCAAAATAGCCAATGGTGGATTCTGTGCTGTGGGTGGGGGCATCGGAATCGCTGCACTGGCGTTCGCGTTATTTTGTGCGGGTGGTGTATAATACACATCTTGGTTGCGAGGCACATTTCTATTATTTCCTCGGTTAAAAATATGCCTAGGTATCCATCCTTGTGGATTAGCTTGGCCTTTAATAAATGGAGGGTACCGGAATGCATTCGGACGCACCTGTGGTACCGTTGGTGCCGAAAAAAGTGGATGTTGCATTAATGGGGGAGGAGTGGGAGGGAGCGGTCCCATCGGTCCCATTTGGATCGTAGGTGGAGCATGAGGGGGCCATACCCCACTCATAATCATCTGTTGTTGCAACGTCCACTGGGGGGTTGGTTTGGATTGCACGTTCGGCATAATCCTTACCTTCTTGTGTTTAGCAAAATCGATATTAATTTCACTCAACGCACGTAGCTTTTCAATAAATTGCTCTATTGTTTGACCTTTCTTTTCGACTCGCATCTGGTATGCACCAGGTAGTTTATGTGCGATCGTATCGATTATGTAGGACGTACTACGGTGGTCAGAATGGCTTAGCGCGATAGTAAATCGAATTAATTGCCCAATTACGTCTTGTAGGCTGTTTGCGCAATCAAAATTGTCGCACGCTCGTTCGAGCATATCTTGGGCACGTTCATTCCAATAGAATCTCAAAAAACTCTCCTTTGTACGTTCGTACGTATCATCTGGCGATAACGTCGTCATCCAGGTCTCACGATCGTTCGTAGCTACCACTGTGGTAAACACATGTGCTTTATGCGCATCAGGAGCATTCGTAGCATTTGTAAAATGCTCAAATTTCTGAATGAAATCATGTGGAAACAAGCGATTTTGCTCCGTAAATACTATGTTGGATGCTTTCAATAACATCACGTCGATCTTATTAGGTTGGCGGTTCCCGCCACCTCCTCCTCCGCTCGGAGCATTGTTAACACGTTGTTCGAGGGTATTGACCTTTTTGGCAAGGTGTTCGGTAGTAGCATTTGCATCCTGCAATACCTCTGCATGTTCCTCAAGCTTGTGATCCAGCTCTTGTATGTCATCAAATAATTGATGCATCTCATCATTTGTATCACTTATAAGTTTATTGGTGGTTTCCTGGAACCTGTCATTTTTCTTGACGTATGCCGCAGATGCTTTGTTGATTTTATCAACCTCTTTCTGGTTCGCTTTGGCTATGTCATTGGCCTTTCCGGCCATTGATAATGCACGATTCGCCGCATTGCTCGCCTGTTGTGACGAAACGTCAATTTCATTGATCCTATTTTGCATCTCTTTTTGCTTTTTAAATACCTTTTTAAAACGACCATCGACATAGTTCCAGGTATACGTAAGTCTTTCAGCAACCACATCGAACGATAAATCGCCGGGCGGCATTGTGGGAGGGTTAATTACCTCACCGTCACTCGCGGTAAGGTCATGACTTTCGTCGCCAAAATCGTTCATCTCGTGTAGTGGACCTAAGTTGTTTAATGATGGATTTCGCGACGATTTTTTACTACCTACGTTGCTTGGTTTGCGACCTTGCAAATCTCTCTCGTTTAGGCTTCGTCTGTTAGGCCTATTTCTTAGTCTGTCTTTAAGTTCCGACATACGAGCGATATATTGGAACGGGTATTAAAACAAATAAAATTACTAGCTCGTAAAACAGTAGGCGTTGACAGACAGCAGAAATGCGTGAATGAGTCACACACGCACCGCAGATATAGTTGTTCTGTCTGGGACAAGTTTCGCGCCTCGGACGTTGTACAGAGGTTCCCCTCTGAGATCAAGCGTGACGAGGTCAACTAAGTATGTAGACGCGTTCGCGCCTTTTTTCACACCTAATTGCACACGTTTACAAATATACAAATACCTACACAGGTATTTGTTATCCGAAAGCGGAAGCGAAGCACAAATTAATTAACTTTAAACAGATTACAGTAGCTAACTGTATATTAGGCGCGTTTTTCCGTAAGGAAAATCAAGCTCACTTTGCATGCAATAAAGATTTGCGTTGAGGCGCCAATGATAAAATAATATTGTGTCGTAGGTACCTACTAAATATACGTTCGTATATTTGATACCTACTGACTAATTACCTACTCGAATAAGCAGGTAATCGGATACGGAGAATGCACTGGTGTAATCGTAATAAAACTAATTACTTACCTCGGCTAGGGCTTTTAGTACACTACCGAACACAATACAATATCATACGCAAAGTTCGTGTAAACGAATGTATTTGTCAATAAAGACAA
This sequence comes from Planococcus citri, assembly GCF_950023065.1. Lineage (NCBI taxonomy): Eukaryota > Metazoa > Arthropoda > Insecta > Hemiptera > Pseudococcidae > Planococcus > Planococcus citri. Next base: position 69,359,630 of record NC_088679.1, read on the forward strand.
CTTAAAACCGACTCGGAGCACTTCAAAGGGTTCAACACAACGATTATTCGGGGGGAATTACAAATTACGTTAACACTACTAAATTATTACTAAATTATAAAATATACAAAAACACTTTAAACCTAGGGCCGGAGCTCTAAAGAATTAAGGACATATTAACTTGGCAACTCGCTTGCTTCACGAAAACGAACTACAAGTTGGTCCAGTTGCCAAAGAAGCTGGAAGGCTCATTTGACACCTTGACCACTCATTGTTACCAACCACATCACCGAACGGTGCTGGAAGGGTTAAATTACCTGTTTATACACATACGTGTTACCATTAAGGCATATCCGTCTAACATCGTTAACTTGATTTTTGGGGGCCCTGTGGAAAAGTTGCTCATTGCCGAAACATCAATTTTTCAGGAAAGCTTTTTTTTTCAAGTCCTATGCATCCATGTTTTTCGCAAATACATTTTGAACAAAGCATCCTACAAAAAAATAACCAGCTCTGAGCAGAAAGGAAATTTTATGCTCTACAATTTCCTTCATTGCATTTTTTTCATAGGATCCATACTTTCCTCGTAAAATCAATGTTAATGTTGAAAAACACGAAAATGCGGACCTGTATAATCAACTTTAAATTGAAATTGAGCAGTCAAAAATTCATTTTAGACGATTTTTGACCACGCCATGTGAAAGAGGAGACCTTCAACCACCAGAATCACCAAACAGAACTTGAAAAATGAATAAAATGGTTCTTGGCAATAAGCACCTTTTTCTCATGTCCTCGTAGATAATAATTAGGCTATGCACTCATTTGAAAATTGAGTCAAATGAGAAATTGTATAAACAGCAATCTCACGTCCCTGCTCAAACTTTGCCAGTAGACTCCCCACACCTTGTAGATTCATATAGCACCTCATCGCAAAGTCACGTCCTAAAAAGGTTACGAGTTTGCCAAAACGTTATGAGTTTGCTGGTTAATCTAGAAAAAGGTTACGAGATTGCCCCCTAGAATATGTATTTATTTATATATATATCAATTTATGTATAAATTTGTGTCACGCTGAACTAAAAAGCTCCGAACTTTAAGTCGAAACTGATGGTGGCAAAATATTGCTTTGATACTGAACTAGAGAAATTTTTAATTTGGTCTAAATCGATTCAGCCGTTTACGAGATATGAACATTTAAGTGTGTTTCAACGTTATGGATAACCAGAAATTTGTGTAAACCCTTATATCTCGCAAACGGCTCACCCCCAACAAACAGATGGGGTGGTTAGGTGTGTAGGTTGCAGATTGGTGCGCCGGAGGTCGGGTGTTTGAATCCCGCGCGAGTCAAGAGGAGAAAATTTTTTGTTGATTTTTTTGTTAATTTTTTTGTTATTTTTATCCGTCCAAAATTTTTTTGCCATAAAAAATCAAAATTTTTCAAAAATTTCTAGTGTAATTTTTGTTTCAACAAAAAACATTAAGTTTTTGGTGAATAGCCAGTAAATTTTGATAATTTTGTTTTTTTTTTTTTGTTAATTAATAGTAATTTTTAGCAAATAAAATGATTAGTTATTTTTGGTGAATTACTCGTAATTAAAGTTGGTCGAAAATTTTGGTAAATTGCCTGGGTAATTTTTGTTTTGGTAAATTAATGGCGTAATTTTTATTGGTAAATTGGTATTCCAATTGGTAAATTTTCATAAATTGCTGGGGTTATTTTTGGTAAATTGGTAAAGTTTGGTAAATTGGTAAAAACCTTTGGCAGTAAATTACTGGGGTTATTGAAAAAAAGTCGGTAAAAATTCGGTAAAAAATTGGTAAATTAGTGAGGAAATTTCTGGTAAATTACTGAGGTGAATGTTGGTAAATTGCTGGGGTAATTTTTGGTAAATTGGAAAATTGTTAAATTAGTGGGTAATGTCTGGTAAATTACTGAGGTTAATGTTAGTAAATTGCTAGGGTAATTTTTGGTAAATTGGTAAATGTTGGTAAATTGGTAAATGTTGGTAAATTGGTAAATTTCAGTAAATCGGTAAATTTCAGTAAATCGGTAAATTTCGGTAAATCGGTAAATTTCAGTAAATCGGTAAATTTCGGTAAATCGGTAAATTTCAGTAAATCGGTAAATTTTGGTAAATCGGTAAATTTTGGTAAATTGGTAAACTTTGGTAAATTGGTAAATTTTGGTAAATTGGTAAATTGTGGTAAATTGGTAAATAGCTAAATTTTGGTAAATTGGTAAATTTTGGTAAATTGGTAAATTTTGGTAAATTGGTAAATTTTGGTAAATTGGTAAATTTTGGTAAATTGGTAAATTTTGGTAAATTGGTAAATTTCAGTATTTGTTTTGTAAATTACACGCCTCAAATTGTTTATAAAACCAATTGTTTAATTGTTTGTTTATTTTCCTGTATAACAGAGCAAAGTCGGTTAATCTTGCCTACTGCGCAAGATGTTTTTTCCATTTGGTACCTCCCCTCCCCAGGCCCATTTTCGATTTTGGGGTCAGATGATCTCTAGAAATGAAATATATGTCTTCAAAACACACATTTTGACACTAATACTGATTAATTTTTTTTAATCAAAAATTCTCATTTCGGCACCTTCCTCTAAAAGCCCAGTTTGGGTTTTGATTGTGTATTTTTTTCTTCAAAAATTCTCAATTTGGCACCTCCTTCTAGAAGCACAGTTTGGGTTTTGATTGTTTTTTTTTCAAAAATTCTCAATTTGGTACCTCCCTTTAGAAGCCCAATTAAGTATTGAAATCAAATAATTTTCAGAAATGAAATCTACTCTCTCAAAAGCCCACATTTTCATTCCAATGTTGTAGTTTTTGAAAGTTTTCAATCTAATACATACCTTCTTCTAGGAGCCCAATTTGGGTTTTAGGGTCGATCAAATGAACTTCAGAAATAAGATCTACGAGTATGCCTTCAAAAACTCATATTTTGTGATACCAGAGCCCAATTTAGGTTCAAATTGTGATCAAAAATTCAATCAGCGTCCTCGAAAACCCCTGCAATAATTGAAGTTTCAACCTTTCTCAATCCAAAACTGTGGGGTTGTTCTGTAACATTTTCTCATCTAGACCACTGGAAGGAAGGATGAGGTAATGCTCCCTTTCCCTTGAAAAATCCTCATACTTGGAAATACGATATTTCAAACTATACTTATAACACAAAAAATTACTTCTACATTGATAATTTTTTTTCGGAATTTTAAATCAAGAACTCTGAGTTTGAGTTCGATTTTTTAAGTCATATTTTTTATCAAAAAAATTCGCTTTTAATTTTTCAAAATTTATTCAACTTTTTGAAATTTATTACTATTTAATGACCTTTCCAAGCTACTAAATTTATTTTGATTAATGCAAGATTGTTCAGAAGGTATTCAGCGATGTTAAATTTAAAATTTTTGATATTTTTGAATATTTTACCCCTGCCCACTCCTCTTTCAAAATCGACCAAAGGAGCTGATATTCCGCAAATACACACCAAAAAGTGCACTAAATGTGCCTTTAGTGGTTTCTGCTCCTCATATTTTTCGTATCCCTTCATAGTCCAGGAAAATTAGATGAAAAAAAAAGGGTCATTGGGAAAAGTGAGGTAGAAAGCTGAATTTTGGTATACTGGTCCATTTTTTTGTGCTGAACACGAATCCGATGAGTCCCCGGTCGGTCGTCCCTGGTTAGCATTCTCCCCTATTGTGGATCTAAGCCCCCCAAAACCAGTTTTTTGCAATTTTCTCCCCCGCATTGCATTTTAGCGAAAAATGAGGTTAGATACAAGAATCCACGTCAAATTTCCGATCTAATGATATATCAACTTCACTTCTACCCCCAAGGGGGTGGAGCAGGAACCATTCAAATGTGAGGGGTTTTCTAAAAAACACAAAAGGGCTATCGGCGCATAGGAGGAGTGAAATGGGCCCCGAGAGCGTTCAGGTTGATATTAGCATTGAAAGTGGGTACCATCGAGAAACTACCCCGTGTAAAATTTCAGATCCACACCACCTCCCCTTTTTGCGGAACCCCCCTTTTTTGAAATTTCAGTAACATTTTTCTCAGCCCCATTTCAACCGATTTTGAAAATTTTTCTGGAAGTTATGTATATCCTTAGTAGGTATCCCCACAAAAATTTTCAACCCCCTCCCCTCATATTTACCCCTCAAAATGTCGTTTTTTTCATTTTTTTATGCCTATTAACAATCAAGATTGCGAGCAACAATTTTGTAAACACATTTTTTGGATGTATTTTTGGCCCCAAAACATCATATACTATATTAGAAATTTTTGCTTTGGTGCGCCGTGGTGAAAACTTGGAATAATGTATCGTAGGGGGGTGGGAGGTGAAATGGGAATTTTGAAAAAAAATAACTATCGATGAGTACTGAGTAGGGTATCGTTTTCACATGATTCGATACCGCTGAGCACGAATATGACCTCAGATTTTCTGCCGCACTCACCTAGTCCCCTCAAGAGCCCCTCAGTCCCCCTCAATTTTCACGATTTTCGAAATATAGTTATTTTGATGACATTGGTGTCGTTTTCATTATGATTCGATACCGCTGAGCACGAATATGACCTCAGATTTTCTGCTACAATCACCTAGTCCCCTCCAGACCCCCTCAGCCCCCTCAATTTTCACGAATTTTTGAAATAAAGTTATTTTGATGACATTGGTGTCGTTTTCATGTGATTCGATACCGCTGAGCACGAATATGACCTCAGATTTTCTTCTACAATCACCTAGTCCTCTCCAGACCCCCTCAGCCCCCCCATTTTTCACGATTTTCGAAATAAAGTTAATTTGATGATGTTGGTTTCATTGCTATGGGAAAATTACATAAGTTCATTGTTTTTGTACAGAAAATTTCTCGTAGAATAAGCTACAGCACATGGCTCCCCCTCGAGGGGGGTGGACCCTTGAATTTTTTCCACGCAGAAAATGTGATTTTTTATGTAGGTAGTCATTACATACTACTCAAGTTACAGTAGATCGGAAATTTGACGTGGATTCTTGTACCTAACCTCATTTTTCGCTAAAATGCAATGCGGGGGAGAAAATTGCAAAAAAATGGTTTTGGGGGGCTTAGATCCACAATAGGGGAGAACGCTCACCAGGGACGACCGGGGACTCATCGGATTCGTGTTCAGCACAAAAAAATTGACCAGTATGTCAAAATTCAGCTTTCTACCTCACTTTTCCCAATGGAATGCTATTTTTCCTGGACTATTCAAAGATGTTGAAGAAAAGTCAAATTTTTTCGAGTAGGATGAAATGAAGTATTGCCCCAAAAATTTCACTTCTTCACTTTTTCAACCATCACAATACATACTGCAAAATTTTATGTCAAGGTTTCATGATACCTGTATCCAAAAACCCTCCACTCACATTTTCAATTTACTCGTACAAATTTCGTCTCGAAAAAGGAGCAAAAATCACAATCGTTTCATTCGCGCAATATTCACAAATCTATACGAAACCACGTAAGTGTCGTACTGCCTATATGCCTGCAAATACACATCTTACAACTTATTTCTGTACCTACGTTTTCACCTCACACATTCAATTCAAAGTCGAAAAATCGGCTCAAATTACCTACGCGACGTGTTGGAAATACCAAAAGCATCTCGAACTATATACTTAACCGTTTCAAAGCGCATCGACATAGGTAATTTGCCATGATGCTTCGAACACGAACAACACTCATCTTCCATTACTCAAACTCGTTTGTAGCAAAATATACGAGAGAAAAAACCATCGTAGTAGGGTATCGGATACAAACATCTTGTACAGTGCAATGGCAAAGGAGCAAAAACCTAAACGCAGCATTATCTAATAAAAGAGTACGGATAGATAAGCCAATTGATACGAAGCCTATAAAAGGAGGAAAAGCTCTCCGATAAAATGATTCGTTTAACGCGGCTCCATTACCATTTAAAAATTAGATTAGGTACCCGATATCTTGCTATGTAGTAGGTCTAGGTACGATACAACTACCCACACATCACACTTTGTACTATTCGAAGATGCTGCTACCTACTCGTAAAATACATACAATAATGTATTATACGAGTACCTATTTTTATCGTATACTTAATAAACAAACGGCCGCAAAAACGAATCCCAGCAGCCGAATAAAAATTATTTTAATTACAAACGCGCTGAGATAATTAGTCGGTGCGCGTTTCTAACGGGTTCCTAACGAGATAATTTAATTTAGAGAATATACAGGTAGGCAACTGTAGGCATATACTCGACGTATTTATACCCACCATGAGTGTAACTATTTCCCAGGCAGACGAACGAAAAAAGAAGCAAAACAAAACAAAAACAAAATGTAAAAAAAATAATGATAATAAACGATGATGCGATTATAAACTCGTTTTTTTTCGCGACTCGCGAGCAAGAAGTGGTCATTTAATTTACATTTATGTACATAGTAGAGTAGGTAAACATCATCTGTCTGTCGATATAGACACGTTGGATGGAATAAAATACCTGAAAAAATTATTTCTAGATAGATATAAAATTCACGAGAGGTTCGGATGCCAAAAAGAAGAGAACTCATTCGGCTGTCGATAGGTATAGGTAATTACCGGGTCACGCGGTTTGTTTCAAGGTAATCGGTACTTTGTACGCAGTTTGCATCATAGTAAGTTACAATTAGGTAGTCTTTCGCGAAAATAACAACGAACGGCGACGAGTTCGTCGCTTCAGCGTAATTGAGTGTTGTCTAGGCTTCATTTTAATGGTGAGAGAACGCTGGAAAAAAATGGGTTACTACATTTTATGCAATTGCATATAAGTATAAGCAAAGTGTACCTCAATACAGGTACCTATAGCTGATATTATAATGATGGAAGACGTGCAAAAAAGTAAATCGTTTAAATAATATAACCATAAAGTAAGCCGAAAAGAATCAGATTCAAATTATAATAACAATTTAGAGAAAAATCTACGTATGATTCAATTTAAATTATCCTTCGAACAATCCCCCCATCTGCTTTATTATCCATAGGTAATTTTAATACGAGCGATGAATTTGAAAAAAAAATAATAATAAAATAGGAATCGAAATGCCCATGGAACACGATACACAATAATATACCTAAATACCGAATCGTTTTAAAGCCGGAGGATTACATTATTCGATGGGAAATTCGGAATTGTAATATTCAAATAATATCTACAGAAGGATTACAATTTACAAACCGCCGTTGCGGTTTTCAAATTCAGCCAAATGAAAACGAAAGATTGAGCTTAAAATACGACAACGAATCTGGATATTTTGACCTTATTGTCGACGCCACACACCGCGACGAAATTCTTCTGTCTTTTTCGTTCGTATATTGAAATGGTCGAAGTTCAATGACAATAAATCTCTCGAGAGTTTTGAAATTAAAAAGTCATAGCTTTTATATCGATCGTCGAGCCACTTGGGAGTTACCTAATTCTCGTATAATTTCATTTCTGTGTAGTAATTTTTGTTATTCGATTATAGAAAGATTTGCAGTTCGTAGTTATTTGAAAAAAAAATGAGACTGAAAGACGTAAAATAAATAAATAAAAATTTTATAAATTACGTTTTAGGGCGAACGATCGAACGACGAATCATTTCCACGGAGAATCGTTCAAATAAAAGCCACACGTGTGACGTTTATTTGTAATTCATTGAGCGGAAAAATTACTCGAAAATATGTTTTTTCTTCGTATGAGAAAAAAATGCGAGACTCACGAACAATTCTTTTATTGTAATATAGTCGAAATGTACGTAGATCTATGAATATGAATCATTGAGGAAGTGATCCGAATAACCACAAGTAGGTACCTGATGCAGTGATTCATTAATGGGAAAATGATTTGACATGAACAATTGAACATCAATATTTCATCAGTCAAAAATGAATAAACTGTTGTTTAAGAATCATTCACATGGGGCGAGAGCAACACTTCGTTCGCGAACGATTCATTCAAAATTTTTCAAATCGCTTGCGAATATTGTCCTAAACGTTAAACTATGAAAAAAAAACCTATTTCTATCACTCGGAAGAGATTGGTTCAAACGATGAAAAATCGTTCGCGAACGAATCATTTGAAAATACATACGTCCTCAGCGCTAAAAACAGAAGGAGCTCGTTCGCGAACGAATATTGAAGCAATTTTAATGGAAGAAATATTTTCTTCTCTCCACATTGAGAATTATCTTCCCCAAAAGCACCGATCGTTCACGAACGATTCGTTTGGAGCAATGATTTGAATACTTAATGAAAAAATACGAAATATTTTCAAGTTCTGATAAAATGAAAATAAGTCATTACAAAATCCATAGACTACCCATTCAAACCCTCCCTTCACCCCCCCCCCCCCGCCCAAAAAAATCAATCAAAAATAATCTGAAAAAGCTGGTTATAGAATAGGTCGTTCGTGAACGAATCTCCAAAATTCATAAAATTACTCACCAACAAATTGGTTTGAAACAGGTAATAAATACTTATTCTGATTCTAATTTTGATTCATTTTAAAAATAAATAGTCGTTCGCGAACGAATCAATTTAATAAAAATATAAAAAAAAAAATTCCTTGGATTTTTTTCTCAATGTCGAAATTTGAAAATAATATAATCTCTCGATGAAGAAATTTTCGTTCGCAAACGATTCAATCATATCTGATCAATTCAACTCAAACTATCCAGGGTCGTTCGTGAACAAATATTTGAAAAAAGTGGTCGTTCGTGAACGAATCTTTCAAAATCGATGAAATCGTTCGCGAACGAATCGGTAAAAAATTGATCTTGAATTTTGATTGAGAAAATTAATATTATATTTTTTCTCAAGGTTGGAAATAATCTCCCTTGTGAAAAAAATTTCGTTCGCGAACGAACGATTCAGTTGAAGAATTGAAAAGATCAAATGATTGATTCAAACTACCCAGTTTCATTTGTGCGCGAATCTCTGGAAAAAATGGGCGTTCGGGAACGAATCTTTCCAAGCTGATAGAATCATTCGCGAACGAATCGTTGAAAAAATAATTTTGATTTGATCGAAAAAAGTTATTTTTCTTTCAAGGTCGAAAATAATTTCCAGAAATGTTCGTTCTCGAACGATTCATTCGAATGATTGATACGATCATCTGATTGATTCAACTCACCCAGCGTTATTTATGAACGAATTTTTGAAAAAATATGATCATTTGAGAACGAATCTTTCAAAACTGATGAAAATCGTTTGCGGACAAATCTTTGAAAAAATAATTTTGATTGAGATTTTTTTTTGAGGTCGAAAATAATCTACCTTATGAAAAAATATTCGTTCGTGAACGGTTCAGGTAAATGATTAAAACAAGGAACGAATTTTCAAAAAAAATGATCTCGATATCCAAAATGAGCAGGTCTTCGTTCTTCCTTATTTTTTTTTTTTTTTTTTATTATTTTTTTTTCATTTTCATCAATAATCTGTTACAATGGTAGTTGATCGTTCGCGAATGATTCACTTGGAAATTTCTCGAAACATCCAAAAAGATCCAACAATTTGAAATAAGTAAATAAGGTTCTTCGCAGTCTATGATCAATTATTCGGGAACGAATTGTTTTGAAAATTACTGAATCGATCAAATAACGCAGATACGCTTCCTTTTCTCCAAGTCGAAAATTATAATTCGCGAATGAGCTATTCGAAAGAATCATTTCAGCGGTTTGCCTGATTGATTCAAACTATCAAGAGTCGTTCGTGGACGAGTTTTCAAATCATAAAAAAAAAACTCAGCTTACTCAAAATGATGATTCAAATTCTTTATAAAGCAATCGTGTTCTCGAAACAGAAGGAATCGTTCACGAACGAATCGCTATAAAAAAGATTCTAATTGAAGAAGAATTTTGATTCCAAAATTGAAATTCATTCACGAATGATTCGTTCAAAGTCCGACGATCTGAACACTTGAAAGTATGTATGTGAAAAATCGTATGTAATTGGAGGGAGGTTCGAGTGATTTTAAATTAACACCAGATGCATTTCCAGCTCTCCATAGTTTTCAGACCTTTTTTCGTATTGAAGGTGGATAGAACAGGATGCTCATCAGTTTGAAAAGTCGACAATATCGTCAAAAGTTGAAAATTTCTCGTTCTAAAGGTCATTGAAAGCTTTTTTTTTGTTATTCAAAAACCAAAAACTTTGCCTTTGCTATTTGCTTTGCTTGATTTATATGTGTGAGAGGGGGAAGGACACGGACAAAAACATCAAATTTTAATTTCAATAGATCCTAGAATGTTTTTTTTTTCAAATGTTGTTGTCAGACTTTTATATGATGAATTTGATTATTCTTGTGCCAGCCTGTGTCAATTTTGATAACTTGAATTGTGATACTGTTAATCAAATTAAACTAATCCTCAATGTTATTTTTTTCTTTGTTGCAGGTGAGTAGTATTTTCGTCTTCGGAGTGTTTTCTAGAATATTATGCATCCACGTATGGAGATGAGTAAGTCATTTTATGATTTATATGTAAAAGAGTATAGCATTTCTTCGTTGAAATTTGAACGAAAATTGATGAATTCATTATGGATGTATCGAAAATTTGATTTTTTGAAAAATCAATAGTTGCTCGGGGGGGTTGGGAAAATCCCCCAGTCGTCTTATCTCTTTCTACTCAAACAAATTTATTTCAAATTTTCCTCCCAAAAAGTCCAATTATATCGTTCGCGAACGATTCATTCAAAATGTTTCAAATTAGTCTCCAATCACTCTCTGAGAGTGAAAAACAAAAAAACTTGAATATTTGGATACGACTTTCCAACTTCTTTGTCAAGGTTGATCTGAAAAATATAGAATCGTTCGCGAACGATTTCCTTCAATTGAACGATTCGTTTGCGAACGAAATATTCAATGGACAATAATTCCAATTCCGAGAAAGGCAACTCCAATTTTTCGAAAAAATTTCTTCTCGCTATAGAAATAATCCATTCAATAAATAAGTAGTATTCGTTCGCGAACGATTCATCGAAAACATTTCAATTCATTCCAATTCCAGCTTCGAGAACACATTTCAAACAAGACTTTATTATGAGCATCCTACAAAAAATTGGACATCTCAACGATAAAATTCGAATTAAACATCTTCAGCTTTTATACCCTCCCTCTCATCTCTTTCTACAGTCCCCAGCTCATAAAAAAATAACGCCAATACAGCGCGCAACCAATTCGCGAAAAAGTCACTCCATTAAGTGCTTTTTTTAAAAAGAAAAAGTAAAATTACGAATTACTTCCATTACAAGAAACACGATCGACACGACGTTAAAATCAAATATCTACCTTAACACATCTCTCTTTTTTCTCTCTTTCTATACAGAAAAAAATCATCAAAATAGAGCGCTTCATTTCAACAATAGCGTATCATTTGCGCAGTTTTTTCGCTCCATATGGTATACTGACTACTTTCGCCCTACTTGTAATGCTCATTTGGCAGAAAGATTTGCACAGCACAGAAATGTTCAGCGGCACACGAGTATGAAAAACTCGCACTATACAATTCGCCTCCGGTAGAAGCAATTTAAAAATTGAAAACAGGGCGGAATATGAAAATGTAAAAAGACGTGTATCAGACAATACAATATATGTAATACCAGACACAGACAACTTACCGCTGCGCTGTTCGCAACCTACGCTACACAGCACGCACCAGACTTATTTACTTTATTTTAGACAGAATAATGTCAGTTGAAAATGTAAAATATTACAAACAAAAGTTCATATACGAGTATGTAGTCGAGAAAAGCAGTGAAAAAGCGAACAGCAGCGATTCGAAGAAAACTAGACCATAAATCGAATAGAAATAATGTCAAAATTTTCCGCTCATCGTAATCTTATTGAAACTTTCAATAGTCTAGCTTCGGCTGAAGCTTTGAAATAGATCAGATTAAATTTTGATTCGTTGATTCATCTCGCTGAAAAGCACGCACAAATATTTTCTACGTCGTCGTTTCACAAGAATTTCTAACAGATTAAAAGATACCTACACGATCGCATATTTCAGCCCGAATTGCGAAAAACTTGAAAAATATTCCGCGTTTCGAGAAGGGAAAAATACCTACAACACTCGTGGAAAAATTTCAAATCGAAACCTGTTAATTGAAAAGAAAAACACGCGAAACAATACCACGATTCTCGAGCCTTTAAAACCGCCCAATATTTCGCGGTAAAGACACTATGTATAAGAATTGAAACTTTCATAACCTTTTCTATAAATAAAATTAATAAACTTTTGTAATATAATATTCTACAGAATATTTTCATAAGAAACTTTTTCAATTGGCGCCGAAGCGGGAAAAAAATAAAACTTTCCGTGGGAAACGTGGAATGGAAACTTATCGACGAATTCAGCAATAATCATAGTTTGATCTTTCTTCCCACAATGCAATACAATAAAAAACGCCGGAAATGAACTTTCTTCTCGAATGTAATTCCGTCGAAGCTTTTTATCGTAAATAAATTTCCATCGTAACGTATCATTTTGTTTCATATTCTCACACGTTGTTGGTTGTTGTTTAAAATGGAACGAATTTAGTATTTCAGTCAAATAGTTGCCCCCCCTCTTTCCACCTCTGCTACGATTCTCTATCACCCGACCAAGTAACCATTCGATGAAAATAAAATCAGCAAGTACCACTCTCAGCTCCAGGCAACTGTAAGACTAAATAAAATGGTCACCTCTCAGCTCTACTGTGTTATTATTCGGACGCTTCGAATCGATAGAATTGTTTTGGCAAGTGAGAGATTCTGCTGGTCGTGACGACGGAAATTAAACGCGATCATTTTCTTTCCAAACGAAAAACTCTATTTTTCAATCACAGAGGTGAAGAAATATAAACAGATTTCCATTTCTCATTCCGAACGCCCCGGGGCTCAGCATTTATAAAACTGTAAATACCTGCTTTGGAAAAAAATCCTAAAAGACGGTTACAGCCACAGCTAAGTGGATGAAGATCTGAATTTTTTGGAGCCATTCATAACAATTTAATAGGTTACAAATTTTAAAGAAAGAAATTCAAAAATTGACCTACCCCACAGTCTATCTCAAGATATCAAACAAGCAGGATTTCTAGTAGAACATTTTTTCAAATATTTCAATTCTTTTCGAAGGAAGGGATAGGGAGGGGTATTTTTTTCGGATTTTCTGCACTTCTCAGTTATTTTACAACGAAAGAAAACTTGAAAAGAAAAAGAAACTTTGGAAAAAATATGATTTAACTTGAAAATCCAAACTTATGAAGAATTTGAAAAAACCAAGATCTTTGAACAATTTTGACAGAAAATCAAGACAAAATCAGAATACCCAGGACACATAGACAAATTATAGGATCAGAATGTCCAGCTGTCCAAAAGCAGAACTTTGAACATGAAAATATTTCAATTTGGTGGGGGGGGGGGAGTACAGGTTCTTGATTATTCGCAGGTCTTTGTCATCAATATTGTATTTTTTCAGGATCTCCAACATCCTTTTATGGTTGACACGATCAAATGTGTCATTCTGCAGGTAATGGGCCTATTTGGTCGATATTGAGTTATTGGGGGGGGGGGGGGGGGTGAAGTAGGACTCCGGAGCAATCATATGATCTGGATAGAAGCTCAAAAAGTGCAAAAAAAAAAACTCCAAAAAAATCCATAATTAAAAATTTGAAAAGCTCAACTTTTGAGAAAATCACCTTCAAAGTTTTTTTTCTGAAAAAAGCTGAAATTTCATGTAATCCCAAAACCTTCATACCTAAAATTGAAGATTATTGTTTCTGATGTCAAATATTACTACCCACCTGCAATAGTGATTTTTTTTACTCAATCTTTTCATGTTGATGAGTATTTTAATCCTGAAAAACAATGATTAATAAATTAAAATTTTGCATAAAAAATTCATTACTCTGTTCAAAAGCAAAAAAAATTATTAAATTACATTTTCTGTCAAAATTCAACTTGTAAAAATAAAAATTGTAAAAATTTTTTTTTTTTAATTTCTTCCCGAGGTGAAATTTGAACCCATACCTCCTGCTCCGCAATCCATTACCAGTATCACACAACTAGCGCTGCACCTAGGTAAAACGTGTTTTTGAATGGTATACATGTTGCCACTGGCGACTAGGTGCAGTATAATTTGGAGGGTACTTTTTCGGAAGTCTGCGGAAATGAATTATTTACCACCAAAAAAAAAACAAAATTGGCCAAATGGGCCCTTCTTGGAAAAACTTTAGTTCCATTTTCCTCCGCTTAGCGCGCACCTGCGGCCTTGATATTTCAACACGCAATAGTTGGATATGTTCTACATCAAAATCCATCAAAACCTCGATTATTGATTCTCTCAACTTTTTCACTAAAAACATGATTATCTCAATAAATAGAAACGACCAAATAGGCCCATTACTTATGGAATGACACAAATGTGTTCTCATAATCGACAAAGCAATATGTTTCCCCATTTGCATTCAGTACTCTTTGAATGATCACTTTCAGCAGGGCAATTGCATCTCTCATCCCTTTTTATGCTACAAAGCTATATTGTGTTTCGCTTAGATTTTCATCTATCTTCTTTTTAATGCTGGCATTCATGATGGTTAGTAAGTTAGGTAGTAGCTTCAGTGTGTGGTTCATTAGTGCGATGGTTCTATATTCAGAGCATTTTTGCAAGTTATTATTTTTTGGTATTGGTACAAAATTTACCACTTTGAAGTCCTTAGGCAGCATACCTTGGTCATATTATTTCATTTATCATCTTCAACACCTCATTTTTGTCAAATACTATTGACTGACAAAACTGGCAACTCCATCAAAAAATGGTGTTTTATCCTCCTAGCGGCCTGGAGTGAAACTAAATTTTACAACAAGCATCTGATTTGCTGATTCGAATGTCATGGACGCGCGAGATTCAAACCAGTTATAAACCAACCAATCAGAGCATTTTTGATAAGATTTAGTTTCAATCCAGGCTGTTCAGATCACGCTATTATTGTGACAAAAACGCTCAATTTATTTTAAATGGAGTTGCCAGTATTGTCAGTTGATAGTACAGTATGCTCTCGATAACTCGAAACTTATCAACTTGAAAACCTCTATTAGCTGAACCAACCTCCATTCCCCTTGAAATCTTCGTAACACTCAATGTTAACCTGACTCAGATAAGTCGAAATTGACTACACAAACCAGTGGTAACTCGAAGCCAAAATTTTGCCAAAATAGCGAGAAAGCCTCTATAAGTTGTACGTTTTCAGGCGTTTACCTCTATAACTCGAATACAGTAAAAGCTCGTTATAACGCTTTCGGATATAACGCTGATTTCGTTATAACGCTGATTCCTTCCAGTCCCTTGACATCACAAATTAAAACCAATGTAAAATTAATCGCGATATAACGCTCATGAGTGATTATAAATCGCGTTTTAACGCTCTAAAATTGAGGAAAAATCACATTTTTTTCATAATTTTAGCAACAAAAACCCAATTTTTTGCGAAAAAAAGCTTACTGATGTGTGAAAAATTATCACTTTCTGAAAATTTTGGCCGCAACAACAGTTTTTTTGTAATTTTTGTAGTTTTGATTTTTAAAAAAGCAAAAAAAAACTTTTATGGCAAAATTTGGCCAAAAAATCATTTATATTATTATAGCAGACCTCAAAATCAAAGTAAAATTTCTGATTTTTTTGTTTCCACCTGGAACAGTTGTTCAAATTCAAAATAAAGTTCTCGTTTCCACTTCCTTTATAACGTTTTTTTCGCTTTAAAACGAGAATTTGCGGTATAACGCTAATTAGTGTTAGAATGAGACTTTCGGTTATAACGCGCTTCAGCTTATAACGCTCTTTTTCTCCAGTTCCTTGAAGAGCGTTATAACGAGCTTTTACTGTATTTCAATTCATACTTCTATGCACTTACCTATCTCAGTTGTAACTCGAAGGTAAACTTTAGCCAAAAATAGTGAGAAAGCCTCTATTACCTCTATAACTCGAATATTTCAATTCATACTTCTATGCACTTACCTATCTCAGTTGTAACTCGAAGCTAAACTTTAGCCAAAAATAGTGAGAAAGCCTCTATAAGTTGTACGTTGTCTGGGGTTTACCGCTATACTTAACTCGAATATTTCAATTCATACTTCTATCTTTTATGCGCTTACACATCTCTCAATTCATTCATTTCATAAGACCTCTATAACTCGAACACTCTAAAAATCTTACCTGCATAACTCGAAACTGATTATCTCGAAAACCTCTAAGCCGAATGAATGACCATTCCCCTTGGATTTCAAGTTATCGAGGTTCCACTGTATATTTGTTTTTGTACTCTAATGTTAGATGTTTAATCAAGTCTACTGGTATGAGATCTTCCCCTACTACTTTGTGGTTTCAGGCTCTCTTCACTGCGTTCCTCAGCTCCCACATTTCAATTTGTGGTGCCTCCTCTGTGGATGAAACTTCCATTTGAGCTGGGTATGTGTCATCTTCATACAATTCTTGTATATAGTTGATCCAGACCTCTTCTGTTTCTTGATTGTCAACACAATACTTTTCATCTTTTCTTCGCATATACATAAATGCTATTCCACTTCTCGTTTTCTTATGGGCAGCCATCATCTGCTTCGCTTTGGTATGCATTTCTCTAGAGTTGTGCCTTTTCTCCAGATCTATTTCTTGGCACTTCTCCTCATACCACTCATTTTTGGCCATTCTGCACATTCCCATGATCTGATTATTTAGTGCTGTGAATTCACTACTTGGTCTGTTTGCTTTTCTTCGTTCTTCCATCAGATCCAGTATCTCTTGAGTCATCCATGGTTTGTGTTTTCTTTTTCCTTTGAGTGGAATAAACTTTTTTGCTGCTGTTTTAACCTTTCGTTTTCGTGCTTACCACTTTTCTTCAATACCTTGTTCTTCTTCCAACTTGTCTTCCTTTTGTTTTTCCAGTTAGCTACCTACCGTAATTTCCATTTCAAGACTTCAGAAAAGGAGTAGCCTTCTGTGAAACTTTGAAGGTTCTTATCTCAAAATTGAAATGAATAGTTGGGGGAAAATTCAAAACTTCAATAGGTAGGTATAAAAAAAAACTAAAAGTCAAGAAGAATAAGTAGGTATTGATTGTTATGAAAATTTGAAAATTTTTGACTCAAATATTGACATTTTTTCAGATCTGACTCTTTCTGAAGCCCCCCCTTTCCACCAATGGGCTTCCATATATTGAAACATGCTCAAAACCCCGAAGAAAATTCAAAATGGCAAGTGGAGTGTCTTTTTTGGGGGTTTCGGAAGTATCGAGTTTGAACATCCGTTTGACCACCTGAGCTGAAAAAATCAAATTTTTTCTTCAACGCATACCTTTTAAAACGATTAAAATTTTGAGCTCGAGCCCCGGGGGGGAGGTCAAACGTTGACTTAATTTGGGTCATTTGTCCATGGCATGGTTTTTTGCTAGGATCCATCAAAATTCGAAAGAAAGCCTAACAAACACCTTTCGCATCAATTTCTTTAATCACACATCTAATCGTGCAAAAATCATAATCTTCCTAACCGTACAATGCACATCGAGCGAGCAGCACACCTCACACATACGAATTCCAAGTCCTTGAACACCTAATCCACGCGACTGCCTAGCCAGCCTAAACAATGTCTACCTTCAATGCTCATAAAATAAACGTAATAGGTATAAATGCCATTTACTCGGAAAATTCTCACTTCTCTAATGCATAATTAGAATTACCGAATGATGCAATTTTTCGCTTCGAATTACCGTACACTCGTATATATACTTCAAAGGGTGATCACCGCATTATTGCGATGAACTTGAACCTTATATGTACATTAGAACACGCTGTCGATAACCTCAATAAACCTCATGTGAGAGAATTCGCCACTTCGCCAAGTCAGCCAGCCAGCTAGACGTCGAGTGTCCTTCATCGTTGAAGAACACTTCGTGTCAGCACGTGAAAATCTCGAAATTTTTTTTCCTCCGACCGCTGCTGCGATGAAGAACTGACAATGCAGCGACGACAACAATGAGCTCTTTTTAAAAGTGGCTCGATACGAATGGGCATTTTTTTTTCAGCTGACATCGTTCCCTCGGTATTATAGAAATAAAATAAAGTTTAACGTCACATTTTCGCGCTTTTATTTTCGCATCGTGTGCGTCTGTGTTTAAAAGGAAATAGGTAGGTACCTATCTGCGAGGTCGAAAAGTTAATAAAATAGACGTTTGTTGTTTTTCTCGATTAACCCAGCCTTCGGGTGACGTGCGAGGATTTTATCCCATTTTCCCAGCTATACAGATACACTCGTACGTAGGATAGTGATTTCTTGCAACCTTTTGTTTTTACGTATACGAATGGTGCAAGTGGGAGAAAAAAAATTGAAAAACATTGATTTTTATTAAAGTTATATGGACTAGTGTGGCTATTTTAATGGAATAAAACCGCGAATGAAATCGAAAGATTCGAACGAATCGGGACTTCGATTCATCTATGTATTCGAGTGATCCTCCAGTAACGCGAGATGGCTTTTTTATTCAATAGGAAAATAAAAATTTTAATTTTTAATTTATTTTTGGATAGGTACAACTTTTTATTATCATTTCAACGTCTTCCTTTTCCTCTCTCATCATTATAGCACTTTCTCGAGGTAAAATCAACAATCAGTTCTTTTTCACTCTTTCAACAGCTCTATTTTTACGTAAAAAATATCCACCCATCTGACCGAAAGAAAAAAAAACGAGAAAAATATTAAGCAAACACACGCAAATTTTACCCTTTGAAAAAGATAGATTATATATTTTCATTTTCGAGTGTTTTTTTTCTCTTCTTAATTTATTACAAAAATTAGAAATTCAACTCGTTCGTTCTCAATAAGGTATCTTCCATCAGTATGTAAATATCTACAGGTGATATGGTTAGATAGGCACAGTATATTCCCTGGCGAACGTCCGCGTCGGGTTTCCCTGTTAATTTCCAAGCTCGATATACAGGGTGTTCCAGAATAACCTTTCACATTTTGGTAACCACTGATCTGTGTTCAAGTGGAGCTAGGGGAATGGTAAAGGCGGTTCTAGGTAGCCAAAGCATGCCGAATTATGTTTCAATAGTTATTTTTTGCCCTGGAGAAGTAGATGGCTGTACAGTGTGCTTTTACTGTGAAGGCCTTTTTTAAAAATAAAGGTTCCTGTAACTCTTTACTCCTTATTCATCAGTAACGAAGCTCATTTTTATCTAAATGGTGAAGTGAATAATTGGAATGTGCGCTTCTAGTGTACAAAGAATCAGTTGATAATACTTGAGAAACATCTAAACCTCCGCCAAGTTGACTGTTTGGTTGGGCGTGGCTAAATTCGGTATAGTGGGACCATGTGTGTTTAATGAAACAGTAACAGTGAGGGGTAAGGCAAAATGTTAAACGAGTTTCTTGTTCCGAACTAAAAGACAGACGCGACGTAATAGAGTTACTTACTTCCTTCCAACATGTTGGAACTACCAGGGATGTACACATATGTTTAGCGCGTGAGCACTTCAGTCATCAAATAATTTTGTTATGGTCGACGTGTTGAACCAGAAATTTAATGGCCACCTTGATCCCCTGACTTTTCAGCCTGCGATTTTTTTTATGGAGTTATTCCAAGTCAAAAGTGTATCGAGATAAATCTAGGACTCTGAAACAGCTTCTAGGTTCATGAGTCGCAACTGATTGGAAGAGAAGTGTTCAATAATTTGAAAAAATGTTCGGTTGAATGTGTCAAAAATGAAGGAAAATATCTCGATGGAAAAATTTTTAAAACTTCATTTTTAATGAAAACTCAAATATACGGTCTAAAAACGGCATATTTCTACTTCATTTTGGTTGTAAAAGAATTTTTGTAAACATTTTTCTCTCAGAGTAATAAAAAAAACAAATGTGAAAGGTTATTCTGGAACACCCTGTACAATTTCGTGTATTTACCAACTCGTTCTCGAAAAAGAAATTTCAAACATGGCGAATTTTTTTTTACTCCAAATTACATAATTTCACCCCTTAAAAAAAAACAAACCGTCCGTCGGCTGGCTGTAATAAATTACTAAGTATCAGTCTACCATACCGAACTATAGATGATCGACTTTTAAATTCCTGGCATTCGTTCAAAAAAGAATGCAAACGATCTCGTATGCATAATTTAGGAAGTTTTCAATTACGTTGTTTCGACTTATTTCTGCAAATTTTTATTCGAAAATCCGGACTTATTCAAGGTCTTTGGAAATTATAAACATATTATTGGTCAAATTCATCTTGAGATTTTTTTCTCATATTTGTTTCAACTTTTGAATAGGTACTTGATAGAAAAAAACTTGATATTTTGTACCTACTTACAAAATTAACGTACAAATACCTAATCGTAAAAAAAAATAAAAACTTATGATCGAGAAAAATCCATTTATCGATGTAGAAAAAATTTTAATCGAGATGAGATTCTGTTTTCGCGACGTATCTTTCTGGAATATTCGTTTTATAGCAATTTTTTTCAGCCATACGAAATATTGACATAACGGAATAGGCTAAATATTTACATATGTAATGCAGAGATCGTTTCAAAATGACAAAACAAATTAAAAATATGTAGCTCGTATTTTCCAAATCTCAGTTCACCGTTCGCAATGCAAAATCATGGCTTCGTACGTTTTGGAAACTGGTAAATTTTTTTTTCATAAACAATTCCAAACCGAGCCATTTTAGCCGGAAATACCGAGCATTTAGTGCATAAAACATAAAACTACGTTTATAGCAGAAAGTCTCGTGTAATTTACTCGACATTATGAGAGAAGTGCTTAAATTCTCCTTCTCGACGTATACCGAACGTATCCATAAATGGAAAAAGCACCGTAGACTTTGGTATAGAGTTCATTTTATAGAGCATTTTACGCGTTTCGTAATATTCTACGCTGGACCATTTTCTTGGCGGTAGTTAGGAGTGAAAAAGTGTGTTAAAAGGGATGAAAATTCGCCGTCTATCGAAGCAGTGTTTATAAAATACAGAGGCGAAGTGGTGGAGCATTTTGTTGGGTGTTTTGATTTTTTACTTTTGTTTGAAAAAAAAAGACTGTTCTTTCAAAATGTGTAGGTAAACTCAAGCGAGTCAAAAAAAAACTTACCAACAATCACATCAAAGTGTACAAATTTTGAAAAAATTCTATAAAAATTGAAAAAAATTAGCTATTGTATTTGGACGTGATAAAGTTCTAAAAATTCAAAGAACTTCGGGGAAAAATTAGAAAGTAAATCAGATTAATAAGTTTACAAAAACTGTATGACATTTTGTTTACATTTTATTTTCAACTTCCCAAATCAATTTTGAATGATTTCAAAGCTGTTCTGCAGCCTTCGGAGGATTTCAGGATTTTCCAGTTTGGGGGAAATTGGCCATGAAAATGACCTAATAGCCCAGTCAAATAGCAGAAAAAAATAGGTGAACCCAAACATTATTGCAAACAAAGGTTTTTTTGGTGAATATTGTCTAGGGTGGTATGCTAAACAACATACTAAAAGTCCCCGTCCCTACCTCACGAGCTAACCCCCCCTCCCCAGTGGATCAAAGCCCCCCAAAATCAGTTTTTCGTCCAAAACTCCTGAAGTATTGAATTTTGAGTAAAATGAGCTTAGTGATCATTTCATCTCCTCTCCAATACCTATCAAATGAGCTATCGATCAACTCCCTAGGCTCAAGGGGGGTGGCGCTACGACCCCTAAACGTGACGTGATTTTAATAATTTTACATTTTATGACTTGGGACTTGTAACCAGTTCTAATTGATAAAATGAAGTCAAACTTCAGGGAATGGGATTCTTTTTGGAGCTAGAGTTGACCTCTGGGGTCTGGAGGGTCAAAGTTGAAAATTACAGAAAGGTCATTTTTTTGGAGGGGCATAACATGACCCCAAATGGATGAAAAGGGTCCAAAATCATATGTACCATCGGACGGCACCCCCATTGTGATCAACATATCTAAATTTCAGCTTCCTAGGCCATCCCCACTCCTTTTAAGATGAAAATAAACGAAAATATGGGCAAAATAAGGGGATTTTCACCTTGATTCCGCTTTAAATGGGATGGGGATGACCCAGGAAGCCGAAATTTGGATATGTTGATCACAGTGGGGGTACTGTTCGATGGTATAATTTTGGACCCTTTTCATCCATTTGGGGTCATGTTATGCCCCTCCAAAAAAATGACCTTTCTGTAATTTTCAACTTTGACCCTCCAGACTCCAGAGGTCAACTCTAGCTTTCAAAAGAATTCCATTCCCCAAGTTTCACTTAATTTTATCAATTAGAACCGGTTACAAGTCCCAAGTCATAAAATGTAAAATTATTAAAATCACGTCACTTTTAGTCGTCGTAGCGCCACCCCCCTTGAGGCTAGGGAGTTGGTCGATAGCTCATTTGATAGGTATTGGAGAGGAGAT
This sequence comes from Planococcus citri, assembly GCF_950023065.1. Lineage (NCBI taxonomy): Eukaryota > Metazoa > Arthropoda > Insecta > Hemiptera > Pseudococcidae > Planococcus > Planococcus citri. The sequence continues at coordinate 69,382,049 of NC_088679.1, forward strand.
GAAATGATCACTGAGCTCATTTTACTCAAAATTCAATATTTCGGGAGTTTTGGACGAAAAACTGATTTTGGGGGGCTTTGGTCAACTGTGGGGGGGTTAGCTCGTGGGGTAGGGGCGGGGACTTTTAGTATGTTGTTCAGCATACCACCCTAGACAATATTCACCAAAAAAACCTTTGTTTGCAATAATGTTTGGGTCAAATTGCATTTTGACTGGGCTATAAGTGAAATTCAGGGTCGTGACCTCCTCCTCTCCCCCCATCCCAATCCCAATCAATATTTGAAAAATTTGAAAAACAGAAGTCACATAAGTATATGTCTTTTGCAGGAGGACCAACTTTTCACCCCCTCCCTCCTTCTCGATTTCTTTCCAACTTTGAAGAATTTGGTCGCACACATGCAAAGAAGCAAAGACGAATGGACAAACTTCTTAAAATGGAAAAGAGGTTCATTCCTCGTTTCGTCCGGATAACGTGAGGGAAAATCTCGCTCGAAACCCCTTTCTTTTTTAGCGTTCGTTTTCGCTGAAATATTTCTCATAAAGTACTCGATTCGTAAATTTCGAAAAAATATTAATATTTAACAATTTTCCGCAGAATCTTTTATAAATTCTGGTCGTTAAAATCAAGCAGCCGCGCTGTCAAGTCGAACGATATATTTTCTAATTATCACAATCAACAACCGACAAAAGGCACTGGAAAGCTAAATTTATAACCTGTCAGAAAGCTGGTGTGGGAAAAACGTTGTATTTTTATTTTATGACTTTCATTAAAAGCCATCGCCTTCGCCTTCGCCATCTCCTAACGTACCACATGTACACGTATGTGTAAAGGGATGATTTCTCCTTGACCGTTTTATAACTTCATATATACCATATATAGTCCATATAATGGTCCATATAGATAACCTATATGCAACGTCGTATCGTCTACTAAGTCTTTGGGTGTTGGTAATATTTATCAAAAAAGAAACTATTTGCAACCCTTTCCCTTCTCGCCTTCGTCAACGTTTCTCACTCCTCCCCGCACCTTCTAAAAAGAGCAAAGACTATACACTTGGCGGAATTTGCGAACCGTGAAAATTCTACTCCATTTGCGTTCGTTTGTTTATAATTAAATATTTTAACGCATAAATTACAAGGAATTTTAATTCCTTCGCCGCTTCGAATTGCACAATTATATTATAAAAGCCTCGTTAACGATGTCGTGTTCGTGTATAGTTCCTGTAAGGATACGAGTAGGTATAGGAGTACTTAACCTACGTTATATGTTATTGAAAGAAAAATTCGCCAAATTGAAGACTAGGTTGACTAGGTTGTTGATATAGGATGTCTTAGCATGCTGTAATGATGGAAAATTTCGTCGAGTCGATTTCACGGGTGTAGTTATCGCTGTAGTTGGCGCTTGCGGTCAGTTTTGTTGACTATCGCATGAGGGGTTTCCCAGTCGCTAGATGAATTCACGTATATAGCGAGAGGTGCGTAAATGTAGGTGAAACACGCGTTATTATTTCAGATCTGGTTCAAGTGTAGGCATCTCTATGCATCTGAATATTTACGTCGATTGTGATGCTGATGCGGTGATACTCGCATCAGGCGTCATTTACATACGTATTTGTATTATTTCAATTCTTCTCTTTTTATGCCTCATCGTGCTATACTATGTAAAGAATTTAATCGAGGAAGTCGAAAGGCTCGGCGAGAATGCGATTAAAGTGATTTTTTATTGCTTTTTTTATCGCGCTAAAATGAGCTCGTGTGCGAAAAAAAATTAATAAAATTTTTGCGTTGATCGTACCTACCAGGTGTCCAGTAAATTCTAAAGTGTTGAAAATACTGAAAATTTTTTTTATTTGAAAATTATAGGTGCTAAAAATATGGCACCTATGAAAATAATGGTGAATTTTGGCGCATAGGTCTGCGGTTTTTGGGGGGAATGGAGAGGGGTTAGGATTACTTATTTTATTGCGAAAATAATTGTTCAAAAATAAAAGCTAAGAAACACTTGCAGATCTGGTTCTGATTATTATTACTATCGCGGTAACTTTTAAGGAGAAAGCTAAATTGAAAGACATGCGAAAAAAAAATCACCAGCTAAAAACTCAGATGCTTAATCGCATTTTTCAAATTTTGGTAAATTTTCAAAAATCGAATTGGGGTCAAAAATGAAAAAAAAATTTGTTACACTAAATTCGAATCGATCAAAAACTGGTTCAAATCGTTTTGACCAATTCTGAAGCCTCCAGCAGATTGTTGAAATCGAATAAAATTTCACCAAATAAAATTATAAAGTCAAAATTTACTCTGTATCTTAATTTTCACACGCTGAGTCGGCCGAAGATGGTTTTCAAGCCATTTTGGAGCCTCCAGCAACTTTATGGAAATTCCAGTTTTCTAAAGAAAAAGAAAATACCCACCTACCATAAAATCTATCCAAATCAACGTCAGCACATATGCTCGAGAGTGGTGCGGGTTGATGATCCACTAGACCGATTACAAACTATTTTTCCAAAATTGGTGTTTCAAATTTGGAACCATATTTTTGCAGTTCACGCCCCATTTTTGACAAGCTGGATAAAAATATTATGGTTCCTAACTGGAACACATCGATCTTGGAGCAATGATGCGTAATCGGTCAAGTTGCCCACCAATAAGCATCAATCTCGAGCATACATACGTGCTGGAGTTAATTTAGACAGATTTCGTGACTTTTTTTTTTTAGAAAACTATTCCTAAAAAATCGCCAAATTTCAGTTCTCTAATAATTTCATTTAGTGAAATTTCATAGAAAATTTTGGTTTCAAATTTGTTTGTGAAGCGTGTGCTCAAGATTTATCATTTGAGGAGTCGATGTGAAAATCTCAAAATTCTCTCTCCAAAAAAATGTACGTCCCTGGCTTCTACCAATTCTATTCTTGGAAAAATCACGATAAAAAAGCACACACACAATGTACAAAAAGAAAAACCCCCGCTTCCTTCGTCGAAATACCCACATTACAAAAGGTCAATGGAATACATCGGATGGTAAAAAAAGAGAGAAAAAAAATCGCCGACATTTTAAAGAGGGAACCGATAAAAATGATTATTATTTATTTAGCGCTTAACACGATATCTCGCTTAACAATTGCCATTGAGCGAAGCGAGTAACCCGTTGAAATGCGTGACATTTGGCTATAGGCTGCATCAAGTCGAATATTTATCGAGCTTTTGCAATCGCTTTTAACCAACACGTTAGCACGCGGTAAAGGGTTACACAAGTTCATAAATTCATCGCCTTCATCGCCGGGTCATCGCCGTAATAAAAGACAACGAGCAACTTTATCTATACGTAGCCTGCAACCATATAAAAGGCGAACATTTAAAACCTACACGAATAAATTGTACTATACTACAAGCGTTCGTGCCCCGATCTAAATCAAGCTAATTTAAAAGAAGTGAAAAAAAAAACTTTTGAAAAAAATTTTCCACAGTGAATTTCCTGCTCGACTTCGCGAACTCATCTTTGTGTATACTCGTGTGTACAAGGTTTTTCCCATTTCACGCGCACCTTGACCAACCACGAGTTCGATATAGGCGAATATCACGCACAAGTTGATATGTAGATGATAGTTTACAGAAGACTATGCTCAAATACTAGACTGCATCAATGTGTAAAAGGTAAATTTTCCGCCTGATTTATACAATGGCCAATAACCTTAAAATATTCTACCATCGTGTATGGAAATTCTTTATAATTGGAACCGATTCAAATAACTAACAATGATCTTTCAACGTGTTGCGTCACTCTGGCGTATAGTCTATACTGTAGCATATACATCGCTTAGGTTAGGTACCTATATATTATTTGTTTGCATTGTACCTTACCTAGGTACCTGCTTCATATATCTACATTTTTAATCGTGCGAAAGAATGGTTATCAATGAAAAATGGCTAATCATCGTGATATGTAATTACTTCCGAAGTTGGCAAACATCTTCTTCGACCAAAGATGCATTCTTCGAACCATTTCAGAACTTTATGTTAAATGTAGGCACAGGTAGGCATTGCGTGCGATAATCACCATATGTGATGTGTAAGTAGTACGAGTAGGTATTGTAATGTTCCGATTCTGACCTATATTACCTATCGTCGATGAGGAGATTGGTTTTCAAAAAAATTGCCTTCCAAAATGAGTGATAATCGATATTTGTATTGGTAACAGCTACCTACCTACCTACCTACGTCAAAATATAAATTAGCGTATAAGTCATCATCGTTTATGTGAACGATTTTACATCGCCGGTGCACTTTGTATTGATTCATTTTTGGTCATGTAATTTCTCGATGTGGAATTCCTCCCCCTTCATCCCTTCCATCGAACTTTTTTTCAACCATTATAAGTTAACGTGTCACAAAATATCAAAATGTGAGGGTTCTTTTCATTAAGACATAGGTAAATAAACTTATTTTGAGATTCAAAGTCGGAGATGACGTCAAATTCCAAATTTCTTATCTAGAGTGTTATCGTTCCCATTGTTCAATTTCAAAAATTTCAAATCACGTTGTGCTTTTTTCAAAATCGCGTTGTTTTTTTTTCAAAATTGCGTTGTGCTTTTTTTTGAAATAAAGTTGTCCTTATTTTTTAAAAATTGCATTGTTTTTTTTTCAAAATTGCATTGTGCTTTTTTTCAAAATCAGGTTGTGATTTTTTCAAAATTGCGTGTTTTTTTCTTCAAAATAGTGTTGTGATTTTTTTCAAAATTGAAGATGTCATAGCAAAAAGGACATATGTGTGAAAGTTGTATTTTGAGAAACAACTGTTTGAAAGTTTGAGTGCTTGTGAAGTTTAGAAATGTTCATATTTGAACATGCTGGCAATTTTATCTTATTTTCCCAATATCTAACTATACTTATGAAATGCTATGCATCATCAGTCTGGAGGAAACTGTGTATTAGCGGTAAGCGCTCAAACATTTCAAATTATATGTCCTTTTTGAAAAGAAAAATTGGCCAATTTTGTTTTGATTTAAAAATGTTTTTGAGCAAATTTTTGGATTTAAACCAGGTAAGATAATGGTTGATAACACAAAATCGACCATGAGTAACCCATTATCTCTGAAAAAAGATCGCTATGTTGAGTAAAAAAAAAAAAATACAACAAAAAAGACGAGTTTTTTTGGCCAATTTTTTTTTATTGATTTAAAAATGTTTTTGAGCAAATTTTTGGATTTAAACCAGGTAAATAATGGCTGACAACACAAAATCGACCATGAGTAACGCATTATCTCTGAAAAAGTAAATTTTTAATCAACTTCGCAATTTTAAATGGCGATATCTCACTGGTTTTTTGACTTTGTGAAGTGGGGGTGGTCTCATATGATTAAGGTACTGTAACCCGGGTATGTCAGACTCCCATTTTGTTCCTCACGAAAAAAAAATGTTGTTTTTCGATTCAAGGTTTTTATGACGGAATTTCTGGCATAGAATGAAAGTAATAATTGAATTAGAGCACATGCTGTGAATTTCACACAATTTCAAACTATTTTTAACCCAAAAATAAAGTGCTGAAAAATGACTGAAATTCAAAACAATTAAATGTATTTCAATTGATACATGTAGCATACCATTGGAAAGCTCGTTCAATTCTCTTTCAAAAATGTTACATATTATGAAAAAGTTGTAAAAGTGCACGGTTTTAAAGATATATGCGGTTAAAGTTTGCCGAATTCCCATACTGCAATACTAAGTTTGTCAAACCAGGAACAAAATGGCCATCATACATACCTGGGTTATAGTTCCCTAATATGATAGAGGAAGGTCTGAAGAATAACAATATGGATTTGTCTCAAAAAGGACATATGTGTCATATATACCCCTTTTTGTTATGACGTCTTCAATTGCATTGTGCTTTTTTTTCAAAATTGAATTGTGCTTTTTTTTGAAATAGCATTGTGCTTATTTCTTAAAAATTGCATTGTACTTTTTTTCAAAGTTGTGCTTTTTTTCAAAATCTCGTGCTTTTTTTTCAAATTCGCGTTGCGCTTTTTTTTGAAATTATGTTGTGCTTATTTTTTCGAAATCACGTTGTGCTGTTGTGCCTAATTTTTTAAAATTGCGCTATGCTTTTTTTCGAAGTTGTGATTTTTTTGAAACCTTGTTGTGCTTTCAAAATCAATAAAATCGTGTTCTGCTTTCGTAATCCAAATCGCGTTGTGTTTTTTTTTTGAAACTGCATTGGGTCATTCCATGCCAAATCGGCGGATTTTTGCACGAGGGGTATTAGATTTTTTTCAAAATCAGATCATTTGTAGAGGTCATCAAACGATGACGAATGACGCAAACCGGACATTTTTTCGATTTTTTTGACGGAGCTGTGGCGCTTCAAAGTTCTCCAAAATGGCCGAAAATGGAAAATTTCAGTTGCAAGTTGCTCCGGTTGTACGTGGTATAGAATTTTGAACTTTTTTTCAAATTGTAGTACTTTGAGAGGGTAATCGACGAGTGATGTCAAAATCAGTGTTGCCACTTTTAAAAACCTGAAAAAATCGATTTTAAAACTTATAATTTAAATATAACCATGATGTCCGTCAGTAAAAATTCTGATAAAATTCTCAGTTTTAGTCCTTTTTATGTAGAATAACATATCAAAAAATTGGAGGGGCCTTTTTTTTCATTTTCGAGAAAAAAAAATTACAAGTTTTACAATTGCTGCAAAAGTACCATCGGAAACCTAAAAAATGAAAATTTTTGCATTTTTGAAATATTTTACCAATGTGTAGACGATAATGTGAAAAAAATCCCCCTCCCCCCAATTTGTCGACAAATTGACGAAAAATGCATATATTTCACTCTTGAAATAAAAATTTATAGCACGAAAAATGTCAATTCGTTGACAGAGGGGGGAGGGGGATTTTTTTCACATTATCGTCTACACATTGGTAAAATATTTCAAAAATGCAAAAATTTTCATTTTTTAGGTTTCCGATGGTACTTTTGCAGCAATTGTAAAACTTGTAATTTTTTTTTCTCGAAAATGAAAAAAAAGGCCCCTCCAATTTTTTGATATGTTATTCTACATAAAAAGGACTAAAACTGAGAATTTTATCAGAATTTTTACTGACGGACATCATGGTTATATTTAAATTATAAGTTTTAAAATCGATTTTTTCAGGTTTTTAAAAGTGGCAACACTGATTTTGACATCACTCGTCGATTACCCTCTCAAAGTACTACAATTTGAAAAAAAGTTCAAAATTCTATACCACGTACAACCGGAGCAACTTGCAACTGAAATTTTCCATTTTCGGCCATTTTGGAGAACTTTGAAGCGCCACAGCTCCGTCAAAAAAAATCGAAAAAATGTCCGGTTTGCGTCATTCGTCATCGTTTGATGACCTCTACAAATGATCTGATTTTGAAAAAAATCGAAGACCCCTCGTGCAAAAATCCGCCGATTTGGCATGGAATGACCCATTGTGCTTTTTTTTCAAAATTGCGCTGTGCTTTTTTTCCAAAATTGCGTTGTTTTTCGAAATTGCGTTGTGCTTTTGTAACAAAATAGCCTATGCACACCGTTACAGCTGCACTAAGCGCAGCTGTCTAGTTTTTTTTTTTTTTTTTTTTTTTTTGGAAATCTGGAGTTTCCAAATTATGACTGGAGGGTTCAGAATATAGCTTGAAACTACTTTCAATCGACTCACCATGTTGAAATTATGTTATTATAAAGTTCACTGATTTTAGCTTTCTATCTTCATTGGTTTGTCAAAAAACAAGAATTTTAGATAATTTTTCGCAAAAAGCAGCAAGACTTTGACCATTTCTGCCTCAAAAGAAAAACTTTTGGACAATTTTGAGGAAAAAAGTGAAAATCTTTAGCAATTTTTCTAAAAAGTGGGAATTTTTGTCAAAAAGGCAAAATTGTGTCATCTTAACAAAAAGCAGTAATTTTGGGAGTTATTGACGAAAAAATTATAATTTTTGCCATTTTCTTTTTTCAAAAAAAAATGAGACTTTTGATCATGTCGCGATTGTAGCTAACTTGGTACTTTTTCGTAAACTTTGTCGAAAAAAGCGAAATTATTTTTCAGATTTTCGATTAAAGAGTGAAATAAACTAACATAATTCGAAAATGATCAATTCTTTTCCACATACCTCTTATCTCATTCTCGATAACGACGGCAGCTCCACGAACCATAAACCATAATGAATTCAAATCTGAAAACAAAAGAAAAAAATACGCAATTAATAAAAATCCACCTAAAAGAACCCGGTTTCCTACGAATATTACATAATTTCAAACCACTTATTAAAAATCTACCCCAATTTAAAAAACTAGGTGATTCCCATCGCTACAGGCATCGTAATCGTAACAATTTAGCCCATTCTACGCTCAATGCTCAGCACCCACGCATCACACACACGCCATCGATTTTTTTAATGATTAATCATTACGAGACCTCGTAAATTACTGCACTAACGATAAGACGATGATCTGCCAAATAGCAACGTGCTAATAACAATGCATAATCTCAACTCTCGGCTATCCATAGTACGATTTCTAATAAGTAATAAGTACTCGACTACTCGCTACGTCGTCGTCGTACGTCCTCTTAATGATGTAACATTTACAACAATTCGTACACAAGGGTTCTACACCTAACTGAGATGAGCTCTAACGAAATGCATATAGGCTGTACAGCGTATAGTGCCATAGCTTTGTATACTATCGTATTCAAGATACACTATTAAAAATATGGACCATCATACCGATGAGGATAACACTATGCATTTTTCGTAATGCTATCAAGCGTAGCGCGCGAGGCTCGATTACAACAACGTGCTCAAGAATTTTGTTTCACATTACGTGAGAAGAAATTCTAAATAGGCTTCTTTGTCGATGTATTGTTTCGGAAGATACGAAAGATTTTTATAAGTATGCGATTTGGCTCGAGACAAGACGAAGACGAAGAGACGACGATGATGATGAGACGCGACCAACGTACCGAAACGTACGGCTCAAGATTAGAGCAGGGTGCGGGGGGAGGGGGATCTTAAGCTTAACGCATGCTGATGGTGATCTATTTCCTGCATGATTTATGATGACATCGGATAGTTGGGGAATTTTTTCCAATACAGTTTATAAACAAATGTGGATGCGAAAGCCAATTCTCATGCATAATTTTTCAAAATTAAAAATAGCACGAAAATAACCTGCAAACGTACATACGAGTATGAATGAAAAAAAATACTCATCAAAAATCAGGAAACGATTTCCCCTTTCCTAGATGTGAAAAGTTTTAAATTGACTCATCTGTGAATAGCACACATTCTTCAAATCTCCAGCACAGCATCACGTTTACACATCGTCAATTAAAATTATATAATCTCTTCGCAACTAGCTCAAGATTATACTTGTATTTGTACTTCATCTCTTTCCAAAGGAGACATTGTTTTAGTGATTTAAAATACAATAACCTTAACCTTAGAAATGTCGTAAGAATCCTTGAGCGAAACGAAACCGAATGTAAATTTCGATTTAAAATTCCAAATGAATGATCTTTGATTACTTTACACCATCTTTTCAAGGGCACACTTGCACGAACTGCTTCTCAATTCGCGAGCAAATAAAGCAGACAAATAATATGTTATTTCAACTGGCCAAAATTCAATTCGTTCGAAAACTTCTCTATCTAACGCCCTCATCTCCTCATCCAGTCCACTCGCGCCTTACTTATCAGTGGGCTATAGCGTTCACTCAACTGTACGAAGTACGAACTGTTCTTCAATTGTTTGCTTTGGTGGTTTGTTTGTTTTCTAACGCGGTAACTTGAATTGAACTTGATGAATAAAGTTCAACTTTTGACGCACGAGTATAGATACGATAAGATATTTTACAAGTGCTTGTGAGATATTTTGGAAGATGTGGTTAATTTATAAAGGATGGCTGGCTGGATAGCTGACTCTTTGAGAATGTTGAAGAAATTCTATGCTTATACCCGGAGGAATTACTCAGGGATGTGAACAAGGAACAGATTATTTTCGGATTTACGTAACTTGCACGCGAGTTCGTACGGAATATTTCGGGTAGGGGAATGGGTGGGTAGGATTGTACTTTTTTTCAATTTAAATGCTCTAGCCTTTGAAGAATTATTTTAAGTGGAACGAAAATCAACTTTTCAGTTACCATTCACCAATTTTCCACTTCCAGTCTTTGAAAGAACTGGGAGAAAATTTTGAAAAGTCAAAATAATGCTAAATGCTCCATATTGCTGAAAATTATGAAATTTGAGTTTCGGCATCGCATAGACAATATTAATTGTCCAACAGTCAAATTATCAACCCTTCAACGTTCTAGAATGTTCAACAGATGAATTCGAAAAATTGGTATGCAAAAGTTGGACTAAAAATCAGATTGTTATATGCATTAGAAAAAAAAGAAAAAAAAAGAATTTGGGATGTTACTCATTCTGGAAATTGAAAATTTCCTCAAAGCGATTCAAATAAAACAATTATGTACCTAAACAAACAGTGGACGCTAAAAGACCTAGATTCTAAGGCGTCCTTAAATAAAGATTTATTCATTCATGTTTTTTTTTGGTATTTATCTTTGTATCACTTTATCGTCTTTCAAACACTTTTTATGCAATGTTGGCCAAATTTAATTTTAGTGTTTTTTAGATTTCACAGAAATTTCATCACTTACTTTTTCATAATTTTCTTCGGATCAATGAATTTTTTTGGGGGGGGGGGGGCTTTCAACACTTTTTATGCAATTTTGTGTAGAGAGAAGATAGGTGGGAACTTTGTCCTGCTGAGAGGACTTAGTTCCCTGATGTACCTGTCCGGGGTATGCTCGGCTAATTAATACCCTACACCTTCCCTCATACAGATTGTGTGTATGTCACTATTCGTCCGACCAATAAACCAAAAGATGATAAATCACTTTTAACAACACTTTATTGAGCTTCTCTTAATGAACATACATTATTTTACACACGACTAATAGGTAATACCTAGAGCTATAAATACACACGCGTCCATGCAGTTCTGCTCAAAAGGCTGGTTGTCCTAACGTCCGTCCAGAGGAGCGATTACTCTAAGCGACCTGAGACAACTGCAAAGCGGACACGGCAGTCTGTTTCGGTCATCCGCACCTCACAAAACTATCCGCTAGATGGCACTAAAGCTCTTTAATACAAGTATGGAAATAGATTATGCTCTTAAGAAAGTCATAGCATTTTACGTATGTGTTACGTACTGCGCATGGCAGGTTGGTGTCGTCACGCATTGGAGCAACCAATGGGGTGAGACGTTGTACAATGTGAACAGATTTGTGCGTGCGCAGTATGTAAAACTTACGCAAAATGCTAAGACTTTCTTAAGAGCATAATCTATTTCCATACTTGTATTAAAGAGCTTTAGATGGCACTTAGGGTGACAATGAAATACACAGGGAAAAAATTTTTTCATTATTTTTTTTACAGCACACCTGAAAAATGTGCTATAAGGTGTCAAAAAATGATCCCCAAAGTTTCATCCCTCTAAGTTGATTTTAACCCGTGCCTCAAGGGCCCCAAAGTTTTGAACGTAACGTCCGAGCGCGACCTTACAAGTCTCACGGCGACGCATGGTGGAGAAATCATGGAGTACGCGCTACACGTAGGAAGTGCATTGAAGTAAGGATACACTGTATTTTTTTTCTGTTGACAATTGATGATTTTTTTTTTCGTCACAAGCTAACTCTAAGACAGTTTTTAAATTATATTTTCCATGAAAAAACCGAATTATTCCATTTTACATTACTTTGGAAAAAAATTGAGCTTTTAACGCACGTTTTTGTATGTTTCTCTATACTTTTTCACCGCCTGCAAAAAATTCAAAAGGTTACAAGGATATAAAATTTACTTATTATGCTTATTCAATACCATATTTTTTCACTCGCTGTCCATGTCCGATGGCCATTAATTACCTACCTTATGAAAATCTGGTTTTCATTAATAAAGTCATGTTCATTCAATGGAATTAGTTTCTAGCTAGGATATAAGGAAAATGATGCCATTGGACTTGGATATGGTGAGTGAAGAAATATTTAATATGTATAAGAAGTGAATTTTATATCATTGTAACCTTTTGGTATAGAGAAACGTGCAACAACGAGAACAGAATTGTGTTAATAGATCAATTTTTTAATTAATTTTTTTCCACAGTGAAATAAAATTTAAAAATTGTGTTTTTTGTAGAAAATAGATATTATTTAAAAACTGTTTTAGAGTTGGCTTGTGACGAAAAAACCAAATTATCAAAAAAAAAAAAACAGTGTATCCTTACTCTACTGCACTTCGTACACGTAGCGCGTACTCAATGATTTCTCCACCACACGCCGCCGTGAGACTTGTAAGGTCGCGCTCGGACATTACGTTCAGATCTTTGGGGCCCTTGAGGCACGGGTTAAAATCAACTTAGAGAGATGAAACTTTGGGGATCATTTTTTGACACCTCATAGCACATTTTTCAGGTGTGCTGCATTCAAAAATCTGAATTTTTTTTTTCATTGTCACCCTAAATTGGCACTGCACCAGCAGTGTTACCAACAACCGAAGGCATATTATATTCCCTGCTATAACGAGTACTTTGGGTCCTCATCTACCCTCTACATTTGTTGAAATGACACATTGAAATTCCATTATTTTTGGTACTTTTAGATTTCAACATTTTTTTGTGTTTTTTTTATGTCATTTTATCGTACTTTTAACACTTTTTATGCAATTTTTGTAAAATTTTACTTGAAAATTTCATCACTTTTCAACATTTTTGAATGATTTCAACCCTTTTCCCGTTTTTTTTACATTATTTTATGGTGCTTTCAATACTTTCTGTGTAATTTTTGTCGAATTTCATTAAAAATTTCATTAATTTCAGATATTTTACTTGCATTTCATCACTTTTCAGCATTTTTAAATGATTTTAACCTTCTTTTTTGTGTTTTTACATCAGTTTACAGTGTTTTCAATAATTTTTTCGCAATTTTTGCAAAATTTTACGGAAATTTAATCACTTTTAGATATTTTTTTTTAATGTCAGCACTTTTTTTCGTGTTTGCAACATTTTATATGCAATTCTTGTCCAAGGAACTTTCGTTACTTTTTGATATTTTTCATTGATTTCAACAGTTCTGTTAATTTTATGTTCTCAACATTTTCTAAGCAAATTTTTGTCAAATTTCACTAAAATTTCATTACCTTTCTGAATGTTTTATTGGTTTTGATTTTTTTTTCATGTTATTGCGATTCATTTAATCGTATTTTCAACACTTTTTATAGAATTTTTTGAAGTTTTACATCATTTATAATGCTTTTACTTTTACTAGAGCCTGGAAGAGGTTTCATCGGTTTTTCATGATTTCAGCAATATTTTATACAATTTTTTCTACATTTTGTCAAATTTTACTACAATTTCATTGATTTTCAGTGTTTTTAAATTCATTTTAAAACTCCTTTTGGACTGTAATGCAATTTTATCGTATTTTCAACACTTCTAAAGCAAGTTTTGCCAAAAATTTCATGACTTTTGGTACTTCTCATTGGTTTTAACAGTTTGTTTCGTGTTTTGATATCATTTTGCGGTGTTTTGAACACTTTTTATGCAATTTGTATAACATTCCATTATTTTTGGCACTTTTCATTGATTTCAACATTTTTTTTTGTGTTTTTAAGTAATATTATGCTAACGTGTTTCCAACATTTTTTATGTAACTTTGCCAATTCAACAAATTGTCACCGTATTTTGGAGGTTTTTTTTCAGTGTTTTTAACACTTTCACTTGGGCTTAGACAAAATTTCAATGGGGTTTTATGCAATTTTCGCGGAGTTTTGTGGAATTTTAAAACGTTATCAATTTTTGTGGATTTGCAGAAATTTTCATTCTTAAAAGTCATTTTAACGATATTTTATTCAATTTTCTATTTTCTACATTTTGTTACTTAGAGCTTTTTTTCATGTTTTTATAAATTATGAAAAAATTTTAAATATCTTTTTCACAATTTTTCATGTAACTACGTATTAATTTCTGTCAAATTTTACAAAAATTTCAACAGTTATTGTTGATTTGCATTGGATTGAATGTCTTATACAGTTTTTACTCGTACTTACTTCAATTTGTAAAATTTTACAAAAATTTAATTTTTTTCGTGTTTCATTCCTATAATTAGGTTTTTAACAGTGTTACGGATTCCACAATTTTTTCAAGGAATTACAATTTTTTAATTAGAACAAACATTTAAAAAAATTCATCTTAGTTTGATCGAATTTAATGAGAATTTTTGCAGAATTTCTACTCGCCATGCTCATGTTGCTCATGTCCCCTTGACACATAGAATTCCATTTTTTGATTCTTCTGTAGAATTTTTGTTAAAAATCACAGTGATATTTACTCCACGTTACGTTACGAAAACGTTATTTTACCAACTCTTCAGCATTTATGTCGAGTTACAATAACGTTTTCGTCAAATCATATTACGTTTCCGTTACAGTACGTTTGCACGTACATATAACGTTTATGCTACATCCTCGACCCACTTTAAATACCTCTCTACAAGCAGGGTATAAACAGGAAAAGACATTCGATCGGATAAGTCCCTTTTACATATACAATACCATGAAAGGTATCCTCGAGACGATAAGCTTCGATAAATTAATCGCCGCTGTTATTTTAGGTAGCTCGTATAGTAGTACGTATAGCAAACGAACTTACACACGAGAAGTTTGTAAAGTTTAATCAAGTTCGTGCTTTTCTTTTTCAGAATGGCGAGCACAGAGGCAGAAAACGGAAACGACCTAAGCGAGATACAGAAATTTTTCGACAACAATTCGGTATTCTTAACCGGCGGTACAGGCTTTTTAGGTAATCTGTTGTTGGAGAAATTGTTACGGTGAGTAATTCTCATACACGTAGCATAGAAATATACATAGGTAGAGAGGTACATACATAGATAGACCTACGTCCAGCACCTACTCAAAAAGCACGCATCAATTCGGGTATTACGTAAACGAAGGTACCTAAATTTTAACATCGGTCTATTTCCGGCATACGTGTAACGTAAATTTAAATCTGCAAAAACGACGACGACGACGATGAACCTTTAATTCAAAAATACACGTTTCAAGTTTAAGGACACGTTTATGTATAAAATTAATATTTCGCTTTTCAACATATGTACCAGACACGCAGACGTATGTCTACCTATGTACAAAACTATCATCTTAATTACACTTAATTACGAGTATATCTACCACTGCTATATTATGACTGTATAAGAGTCTATACAAGACGTTCAGACGTGAAATGAAAAATATACAGTCTCGTATGTGCCTGAAGGTGTGCGAAGGAGATCTGTAAATTTTTTGCTATCCAACTTTGTCCAAAGCGTTGAAACGAGGAAGATGATGAAATTTTGTCGCCTTCAGCAAAACGTGGTAATGAAAGGGTGCAAAAGTTTCCACGCACAAATTACCTGCTCGTACTCGTACATATACATCTACCGAATGTGTCAGAAAATAAACATATCTACTGTAACGTATATTCGCAGATATTTTTACGTACGTTACGTAGGTAGCTTACTTTTACACATGGGACAGGCAAAAAAAAACACAAAAATATATCGAAGTTATGAATTTCCTTTGAGCGAATAAATATAATAATACAGTCGAGCGATTCGCTATGCAATATTTTCCATCGTACAGTATGTCCCACAAGTCCAAGTCCACTTCGATATCTTTGGGAATGGTGATGAAAATGTGTGTCAGTAGGATGATGGGCACTTTCGAGATCGGTGACTGAAATTTTTAAATTTTACACGGTGCTCGAAAAATCGCGATTTTTCCTGATTTTTCTCAGTTCTCAGCACCAATTTTTCCAATTTTCCAGATATTTCAAGTAGATATCATTCAATTTCACACAAAATATCAGACGAAAATTGAAGAGGAGATGTGAAATTTTTTCAAACGTGATTTTATTAATCATTTGACAATCTTTTGGCGGATTTTCATGAAGCTAGTAGCGAAGTGGGAGGTTAGGATGGCTCCTACCCTACTTATTGAAAGTTCAAAAACTGAGTATAGTTTCATTTCGTGAGATTTTTTTGGCAGAAAAATTGTTAGAGATATCAGGATTCTGAGACAAACTAATGGGAGGAGAAGGGGAGGGGGGTTTAAATGCCCTGAACATTTCGAAGAACAGTATTTCAACAATTTAAAAACTAAAAGATACTCACATGAGGAACAGTAAACCTCTCAGAGAATAGGTAATTTTGACCCCCAAGGAGTTCATTTTAGGGCATTTTTGGGAAAATTTATTGTAAAATAGCAAAAATATGCCAGGTTTTGAGACAGCAAAGATACTCGTACTTGGGATCCATATAAGGACAGGGTATCAAACGGAATTTCTACGTTGATATTATATTTTTCAAATATTCTTTACCCTCAAAGAATAGGTATTTTGACCTCAAGGAACACATTTGAGGGTATTTTTGAGAAAAAATTTTTTGTAGGCGAAAATTTGCCAGATTTGAGAATTATTTTTGAGTGAAAAAATTGAAATCTGGAGACAGCAAGGACATTTGGGATTTACCTACAGTGAGTTGAGAGGTTGGAGAGTAGTTTGAGCTGCCCAAAAAGTTGCTCCTTCAGCGCACTTCAAGTCCTTCGTGCCCCAAATCAGAGCATTTACTTATTTCAAATCGTAAATTATTAAAGATTCTCGAATGGACCAAATTTTTGTAATTTTCAAATATTACAGTACTCATAACTTCCCATCTACATCTTTTAAAGATAAGAAATTCGACGTGCCAACAAAATGTTCAAAAACGAGAGAAATACTAATTTTCAATACTTGAGAGCATTCGACTTCTTCGCTCAATCCATTCCAAGGACTTTATTCGAAGTTTCCAGGATTCAAAATTCTACGAATCAATGAAAAATTCGTGTTGAAAATGAACATAATCAATTCAGTCGTAGTTAACAACCTTGAACTTCTTCAACAGGCTCAATTTTTCTGAATCAATACTCAATTCCTTGAAAATTGTATGTACTTCATAATTTTTGGTTCAATTCTTGAACATTTTCAATAAAATTCCATCTTGTTTTGCGAAATTTTGAACCACTTTAAAAGGTCTTGGTCTTAGGTAGGTATCGATATTTTGCAAAAGAGAGTCCTTATAAGTGATTTGGAAGGGTGGGAAAGGGGGTCTGATGATAATTCACAGAATTGAGACATGCCCAAGTGAAAAATGTACGAACTGTGTGATATAAATTTTTAATATTGATGCTCAGATGTATAAGAATAATATGTTTCTGTTTCCAAGCTCAGGATCGGTTTTAAGAGGAGGAAGAGGAGGATAATTCACCGAGGAGGTCAAAATGAAAAATTATTGCAATTTTGAAGTTCAGTGCGAAATTTCATATTGTTTTAATAGGTCGCATAAATACTTTAAAATTAATGTTTTTTTTATGACTTTGAGAGGAAGAGGAGGAAAGGAGCAGGGAATCTCAGAAAATGTTCACGACTGAAACAGGTCTAAAAATGATGAATGTATGAAGATGACCACTCGAGTGATATGAATTCAATCGCTTAATACAGATGTTCAAATGTACAGTTTTCCAAATTCCATATTTAGATTAATTTTGAACAAAACCATAGGTAGGTAACGAGGGATGTGGTAAAATGGAAATTAGTCGTGATTTTCAAGTTTTCTGGTGATGATGGTTGGGGAGGGGGTTGACACTCGCGTTCAAAGTGCATATATGTATGTAGAATGCAGTTGTGCAAGGTGTGACCAAAATTATACATACATATATTCGATATCAGAAGAGGTCTCCCAATACTACATTCGTCGACTTTTCTTTGACTTCTATCATCTTTCCGAAGCTTCCACCCCCTCCACTCCCCTCAGTGTGGTATTACAAAAATATTTTTCGATTTTTCGGAGTTTTTTGAAGTTAGTTTTAATTTTCCATCATTTTAGCCATAAAAAGGATGACTTTAAAAAAATTGTGACTTTCAAAATTCATCTCATTTTTAAAAAAATGTTTTGAGTTTTTTTTCTGTTTTTTGAAAAAGTACTAAAAAATATCAAAATAGCATTCAAAAAACGCAATTTTTCTAATTTTACAAATTTTTGGTGAATTTTTTTCATTTAAAAATTATTTTGTGTGTATTTTTGACTGAATACCTAATTGGGCAATTTTTTTCAATACATTCTTTTTGAAGTTTTAGTTGTTGACATTTCGAATATTTTTTCACAATTTTTTAGATTTTTTAAATTTAAATTTTAAAAAAAATGCACTGCTCAAACTTCTACAGAAAAAAATGAAATTTTTATTATATACACTGAGCCAGCTGACTAAAATAAAACGCAGATTCTTTCGAGAAACAGGGTAAAAAAAAGCCAACCCTGAAAACACAATACGCTGAAACTTGCGATGAAAATTACCTTAATCTAGGTTGGTTTAAAAACTATCAGGGTTAAACTTTCGAGACAAACTGTATAAATAACTTACAATATACGTTTTTAAAATTCCAACCGCGATATTTCTTACATACGATGTAATACAAATTACACAACAACAACAACAACGTTGAAAGCTTCAAACAGTATAAAAAAGTTCCACAATCGGTACCTCTCTAACCTACATAGATATCGAATGCGAGGAAAATTTGATTTGTATAATTTTTCGCTTTTCTAACTCAAAATACATAAGTAACAAAGTAAACCGCGAATACGCTGATGGTTATTATTTTTACACAGTGCCTGCCCCGGAATAAAGAAAATTTATGTATTAACCAGAGAGAAGAAAGGAAAAGACCCGAACGAACGTTTTAAAGCAATTTTCGACGATGTGGTAAGCATGTTTTTGTGTTTTTTTCTAATTTGCATTTTTCTTTTCTTTTTTTCAGAATGTAAGGTACTTATTCTTTATAATAATGTATCTATCCGTAAAGTGATAATATTGTCGTGTTCTTATTTTTTTTTTGGAGTTTTTTTTCGGTTTCAAAAAATAATGTACAATTTGCAGCTCGTATATATATCCTTGAATATATAAATTAAAATAATATTTTTCATCTGTAATTGAATTTCGTAACGGATGACCTCACACACGTGTATATTCGGAAACTATTGATGTAGTTCCGACTTTTGCCCTTTAATTTTTTTTTTTTGTTTTAAAATTTGTATAGTTGAAATTTACGTAAGTAAACATCGAAGAAACAAACCAACTTGAATGACGTGACTTGGTCAATGTTTCAGAGTGTCTACTAAAATCAAAAAGGCGAATTTCTCGCCTTTTTCTTGCTTTTTTCTTGCTTCCAAAAATGAATTTTCTTACCCCCTTCAAATTTACGCATCTAGATAATCTTCGCTAACCCCTCTAACCCCCCCCCTCCCAAACAAAATTTCTCAAAAATTTATTCTTCAAAGCAGAGAAGTGAATTAATTTCTCAAATGAAAAAATAGTAATAAAAAAACGTGATAAAAACAGACGTTGAGGCATGTCTACTGAAGTGAATTCAATTCTATGATGAAAACAGTAACAAAATAAAAAGTTAACTCGAATGCGGATCGAAGTCAGGTTATTTGGGGGAGGGGGTGTATGCTGTATGATGTCATTTTTCCAACAAAAAATTGTTATTTTTCCGACAAAAATCAAAATTTTAACGTGCTAAATACCAGTGACATATACAACAATTACAGGATCAAACCGTAAAAGAGCTTATATTCTTATTTGTGATTGAGGGGAGAGCAAAATCAGAAATTTAGACACGAAAAATGGACATTTTAGGTAGTTTTCAGAAAACTCTTCACAATGAATAATCATTGTATTGAAATGAGGGTAAAATTACAGCTCGAGCGAAGCGAGAGCGAAAATTTGTTGAAAAAATTGGTGTAAAAAACGAAAAAACGACCATTTTGTATGCTTTATTTTACATTTTCAGCGAAGCTCAATAATATCAACAATTTTGAAAAGTTAGTCGTTCTGTTCAGAAAATGAAAAATTTGCACTTTTCAAATGGTTTGGGTATTACCTGGAAATGAAAAATTTCCTATTTAATTTTTGAATTCTTGAAAATTTTGAAAATAGCATCTTGAATGGCCCGAGCGAAGCGAGGGCAAAATTTTTGGAAAATTTTTAATTCGAAAAGTAGAACATCATCAATTTTAACAAAATAAAAACTTAAAATTTTGGTGGGTAGCTTCAATTTTTCAGAGATTTTTGATGTGAATTCTTGGAAATTTTCTTGCTTTTCGAAGGAATTTCTACACTATTTTCTAACTTTCTTGCCACCCATGTGAATTTCTCGCCTTTTTCTAACTTTCTTGCCTTTTTCTTGCCAGTAGACACCCTGATGTTTGCATTGGCAGTTGTGTATTCGTACATAGAATATTTAGACAAACTACGAGTACATCCACGATTGAAGATTTTTTTTAAGTAAAAAATTTCAAGACATGGTCATCATTTTCGAATTTTTTATTCGAAACACGTATGTTATGTATGTACCTGGCTGGTGTCTCTACCTCGTATCATCGCGAACATGTCTCATCTACTCGTAATCGATAAAATGACCACGAAATTCTCATATTCAATGATAGTCTGTTCCACTTTCGTAATTTACCGGAGACGTAATAATACCAACGTGGGTACTTATTTATGTCCGATCGATTAATTATTAGTAGACGCGAATGTTTGACGACTTGGCACGTCGTCGAAATTTAAATGAGAATTAAGTCATGAAAGGAACCGCTCCTCCCAGTGTAGACCAACTCAAAGCTTCAGTGACGTGGGCAATTTGTCCGATTGAATAATTTGACGCGATTAATTAGCATTATATAGGATGGATGATACGTAGAAAGCGTATAAAGCTAGGATGCGCGGTGCGTAAGGGATGTAAAAAGAATCAATTTTAATGGAATCGTTATTTTGCAAACCAATATTGCAGGCATAAATGCATAATAATAAATGAATTGTTTTTTAAAAGATTGAGTGGAGGGGACAGAAGGGCAAAAAGAGATACTAGATCGATTAACAGTTATGTTTTTGACATAGTTTTTTGATCTCGAAAAAAATATGTCGAAAAATTTCAGAGCATTTTTTTCAATTTTTCTGGGAATTTTCAGATGTGTCATTCTTGGTCACATCAGCTCTGATTGGGATAAAGGTGCTTTGATTTTGATCAAACATTTTTTGAGCAGGTTCCCTGCATTAGGAAAGAAGAAATTGAAATTGCTCATCCAAAATGTCTTGCTTTGCAGATTATTTGCTTGGTACTACTCTAACTTGGAGAAATACTTGAGAATATGGTTTCAAAATTATTTTGCAAAAATTTCAAAAGTTCAAAGTTGAACTTTTTTTAAAACCTCGATTTCCAAAAACTTGCCAAATTTGGGAGGTATAATTTAAAAATTTGAAAAATAACCCACAAAGCTCCAGCATGTTGGTCAAAATGTAAAAAAAAGCCAAATATCGTGTGACATATCGTTTGACACGTCTTCAGAAGCGCTGAATACAAAGTTTTGGATTTTTTGACTTCCAAAATTAAATCAACTAATTCGACCAATCGGAACTCGCCGAGTTCAAATCTGATGTCCATTTGAGACGTGGGTCGCTGCTTCGGTGAGAAATTGCGGCTATTTCACAAACCACAAGTCCAACTGCAAAATTAATGTCATTTTCGTGCTCAGCGACCTCAAATTAGTCAAGAAACGTCATTAAAAATGAAAAATTTTGGCAATTTTTCTCTGCCTCAGGCTCAAAAATGGCCCATTTTAAATGAGAGAAGACTTTCTGGAGTCTCATCCGGCCTCTTGAGGTCAATGACCTGTCTGGCTGGCTTTTGAAAGCCGTCTGAAGTCCTGACTGGCCTCCGAGGTGGTCATTGACCATGTCTGCCTGGTTTCTGAAGGCCGTTAGATGGCGTGTCTGGCCTCCTGAGGTCATTAACCTATCCGTCTGATTTCTGAAGGCCGTCAAGCGTTGTGTCCGACTTCCTAAGGTCATTGACCTGTCTGTCTGTCTGTCTGTCTGTCCGTTTGTCTGTTGTTGAAAGCAGTCTAGCTCCCCATCTGGCCTCTGAAGGTCATTGACTTGTCTGTCTGGCTTCTGAAGGCCGTCTGGCTTCAAGTCGGGCTTCCAAAGGTCATTGACCTGTCTGTCGAGCTTCTGAAGACCGTCTGGCTTCCGCAGTTCATTGACTTGTCTGTCTGGCTTGCTTCTGAAGACCATCTGGAGTGCTGTCTGATCTTCTAAAGTCATTGACCTGTCTGCAGTCTGGCTTTTGAAGACAATCTGGCTTCCAGTCCGGTCTTTGAAATTCATTGACCCGTCTGTCTGATTTCCGAAGGCCGTCAAGTGTTGTGTCTAACTTCCTGAGGTCATTGACCCGTCTGTCTAGCTCTTGATGTGAGTCTAGCTTCCACTTTGGCCTCTGGAGGCCATTGACGTGTCTTTCTGGCTTCTGAAAGCCGTCTGGCTTCCACAGGGCATTGACCTGTCTGTCTGGCTTGCTT
The DNA here is from genome assembly GCF_950023065.1 of Planococcus citri. Taxonomy (NCBI): domain Eukaryota; kingdom Metazoa; phylum Arthropoda; class Insecta; order Hemiptera; family Pseudococcidae; genus Planococcus; species Planococcus citri. The sequence goes on from NC_088679.1 coordinate 69,404,577, forward strand.
CTGAAGACCTTCTGAAGTGCTGTCTGACTTTCTAAGGTCATTGACCTGCCTGCCTGGCTTCTGAAGACAATCTGGCTTCCAGTCTGGTCTTCAAAGGTCATTGACCTGTCTGTCTGGATTTTGAAATCCGTCTGGTGTCCTGCCTGGCCTCCTAAGGTCACTGACCTTTTTGTCTGGCGATTGAGGAATATAATTTTTTGGCAAAAAAGCAAGACTTTTGAACGATTTTTGAAAAATAGTACGACTTTGGGACTTTTTGTCAAAAAGCGACTTTTTTAGACATTTTGTTAAAAAGCGAGGATTTTTTATTGACAATTTCAGCAAAAAGCAGAATTTTTTGGCAATTTCTAGCAAATACCTATACCTATAACCAAGCAAGGCTTTTGAATAATTTAAAAAAAAAAGCAAAAAGCAAAAATTTGATAATTTTTGTAAAAATGATCAATTTTTGGGAATTACCTATTGGCAACGAAATTTAGATTTTTTTCGCAATTCTTCTCAAAAAGCAAGATTTTTTTATTTTGTAATTTTTGGCAAATTTGGGTGGAAAAAGTGAGGTTTTTTAATTGCTAAAAAGCGAGAATTTTTGGCAATACTTAAGCAAAACTTGGAATAATTTTTGAAAAAAATGTGAAACTTCTTGGAATTTTTTGCAAAAAAAACAAGAATTTCTGAAAATTATTGCCAAAAAAATACCAAATACTTTTTCACAATTTTTGTTGAAAATTGGAGATTTTTTCGCATTTTTTCAGCCAAAAAATCGGAAATTTTGTGTAATTTAAAAAAGTGGCAATTTTTAGCAAGAAACATAGAAATTTTTACAAAAAATTAGATTTTTTGCTATTTTTGGCAGGTGGTGTAATATTTTATCAAATTAATTTTTTCCCCCTGTTGAAATTCATAATTTTTCTTGATTTTTTTAAAATAATTTTTGACATATTTTTCAACGATTTTTGAATAAATTCGACAAACTTTTGATAAACCCAGAATTTTCATCACATTTTGGGGCAATTTTCCCACTATTTCATCCTACTTCGAAGCAGCACTCAATTTTATACATCTTGGACGATTTCCACGAATATTTTATCAATTTACCAGCGATACTTTTTCATCAATTTTATCAGTCCAGTCAACTTTTTTGATTCATTTTTTCTTTTCTTGACTTGAAAATTGTTTTTTCATCTAAAAATAATCCAGCTACAATTATTAAATGCAATCGATCTCAATTTTGTTTTTTTTTGCATGTTTTTCACGCAGCTATTTGAGCGAATGAAACTGGAATGTCCCGATTACGCGACCAAGGTACGGGCGATAATCGGAGACTGCATGAAGCCGAATTTAGGACTAAGCGAACAAGACAGAAATATATTGATAAACGAGGTAAACACGGTATTCCACGTAGCAGCCACAGTTCGTTTCGACGCTCATCTCAGAACAGCGGTCAACATAAATATCAGAGCTACTAACGATCTACTCGAAATCGCACATTCGATGAAACACCTCAAGGTATCTTACCTACCTCTATATTTACCTACACACCATCTATTAACTTATGCCACAAATTATCCAATATCCACATTTACCTACAATGGTCAGCATCATCACTCGACTCAGCATAAAATCTCTCTTAATGTTCCAGGCCTTTATACACGTTTCGACCGCATACTCGAACTGCGCCGAACGTAAAGTGGTCGATGAAAAATTCTACGTACCTCCGGTCTCACCAGACGCATTAATGAAACTCACAGATTCACTTTCAGACGAAATAATCGAACGGATTACTCCCCAGTAAGTAATTACTTTCTTTTCAGTAGCTCTATTTGTAAACCTACCAACCTACAGCTAGCAGTGTAGCACAGGTCGATACGAAATACTCCAAATAGGTACATACAAAAAAAAAAGAAGAAAAGACCTTCCTCGATACTTATACAACTGAAAGGGTGCAAAGAAAAAAAAAAATCGTCGACGAGAACGTTTTGTAAAAAATTAATATCCATAAGTGGATCTCATCGTGTTTCAGAAAAACAATACCTATTCGAGCACTTATTCTAATGCTACAACGGCAACGAGAGCTCCCATGTTTATCACAAACACACTCGTACCTACCTTTTTTCTTTTTTCTTTCACTTTGTTATATTCTACTACCTAATTCGCGTTGAAAAAGATGAATTTGAAAAGCAGACGGAAAACTTGTTTCGTTTATTTGTCAGTTGGTTGTTTTTGACGTACAATGTACATATACGAGTATAAGCGAAATCTTCGACTCACGTAACTACTCGTAATACACAAACGACGAAGACGAGAGATGGCATCGTTTACATAACATTTATTTCACCAAAATATCGATCACCTGAATTTATCCGCAATGGCTATTTCGGTCAATTTATTCTAATTGCATTGTCAATAAATCGAACTCAGCCAGAGCCAGACTCATTAAACATACTTTAATCATCATTGCCAGCAATTATACACACCACCTATTTGTTTACAGATTGATAAAACCTTGGCCTAACACATACGCATTTACCAAAGCCATAGCCGAAGATGTAGTTCGAACAAAAGGCAAAGCGATGCCTCTATCAATCGTACGACCAGCCATAGGTAAGTTTACAATATACCTTTATTACACGTCCATTGGCCATAAGTAAGTACCTCTACCTACTAAGCACTTACCAGGGACACGATGGCATAAATTTTATCGTTAAGTTTACACGATACCTACGTATACGATGCTACTCGTATACGCCGAACTCGGCGCTAAATTGAAATATTTCACGTTTTCGTCTATACAGTCATTGCAACCGCTAAAGAGCCGATAGCCGGATGGATCAATAATTTTTACGGCCCCACTGGTGTAGTTGCCGGAGCTGGTTTAGGTTTATTAAGAACCATTCACGCCGACGGAGATTGTATAGCGGAATTAGTTCCTGCTGATAACGTTGTAAATGCAATTATAGCCGCCGCTTGGGATATTAATAAAAATTGGTAAGTTAAGTAAGTTTTCAATTATCTTGTCTGCGCTATTCAGCGTCATCGCCATCCGCCAGCCAGCTCGGTTGGGTTCGTTGGGTAGGTAGGTAAACAGGGACAGGACAGAAAGGACGGACGTTTCGTAATTTCATTTTTTTTTGTAATCGAATTTTACCACCTCGAATATAATTGGAAAACCTACCAATAGCTACGAAGTACGAAATAAAACAATTCAAAGCGGACTTCCGTCGAAAAATTCGTCAAATTCGAAAACAAGGCATCGTCATCTTTTTTGAAGGATGATAGATGTGTTCTAATGATCATTTCTGTTCGAAAACAACATAAATCCGAATCGAATTGTGAAGCAGAATTTTTAAAATTTCTATAATTTGGTGTGCTTTTTGGTGCTAATTTGGTTAATTTTTTTTACGATTTTAATTCATTATCAGTAAAATGATCTTTGGAGTTTTTGTTGTCTCTAAAATTACTCATATTTTTTTTTAAAAATCATCAATCTTTTCCAAAAAAAAGTAACTTACTAATCAAAAAATCTCGAAAAAGTAACCTAAAAATTAACAAAATTCGAGAAAAACATTATAATCACGAAAAATTACCCCCCCCCCCCCACAAATAACAGAATATTACAAATTGAAATGTTCTAGTTTCTACGAATAATTTTTAAAAATTCAACTATGAAATTTACAACGATTTGATAAAAAAAAGAGAGACTTTTTGGCAATTTCTGGCATCAAGGTGAGAATTTTTGCAATTTCTGGCAACAACGCAATTTTTGGCAAGAAACGAGACTTTGTTAGACGGATATGCCTTAATGGTAACACGTATGTGTATAAACAGGTAATTTAACCCTTCCAGCACCGTTCGGTGATGTGGTTGGTAACAATGAGTGGTCAAGGTGTCAAATGAGCCTTCCAGCTTCTTTGGCAACTGGACCAACTTGTAGTTCGTTTTCGTGAAGCAAGCGAGTTGCCAAGTTAATATGTCCTTAATTCTTTAGAGCTCCGGCCCTAGGTTTAAAGTGTTTTTGTATATTTTATAATTTAGTAATAATTTAGTAGTGTTAACGTAATTTGTAATTCCCCCCGAATAATCGTTGTGTTGAACCCTTTGAAGTGCTCCGAGTCGGTTTTAAGTTGTCTTTATTGACAAATACATTCGTTTACACGAACTTTGCGTATGATATTGTATTGTGTTCGGTAGTGTACTAAAAGCCCTAGCCGAGGTAAGTAATTAGTTTTATTACGATTACACCAGTGCATTCTCCGTATCCGATTACCTGCTTATTCGAGTAGGTAATTAGTCAGTAGGTATCAAATATACGAACGTATATTTAGTAGGTACCTACGACACAATATTATTTTATCATTGGCGCCTCAACGCAAATCTTTATTGCATGCAAAGTGAGCTTGATTTTCCTTACGGAAAAACGCGCCTAAAATACAGTTAGCTACTGTAATCTATGTTTAAAGTTAATTAATTTGTGCTTCGCTTCCGCTTTCCGATAGCAAATACCTGTGTAGGTATTTGTATATTTGTAAACGTGTGCAATTAGGTGTGAAAAAAGGCGCGAACGCGTCTACATACTTAGTTGACCTCGTCACGCTTGATCTCAGAAGGGAACCTCTGTACAACGTCCGAGGCGCGAAATTTGTCCCAGACAGAACAACTATATCTGCGGTGCGTGTGTGACTCATTCACGCATTTCTGCTGTCTGTCAACGCCTACTGTTTTACGAGCTAGTAATTTTATTTGTTTTAATACCCGTTCCAATATATCGCTCGTATGTCGGAACTTAAAGACAGACTAAGAAATAGGCCTAACAGACGAAGCCTAAACGAGAGAGATTTGCAAGGTCGCAAACCAAGCAACGTAGGTAGTAAAAAATCGTCGCGAAATCCATCATTAAACAACTTAGGTCCACTACACGAGATGAACGATTTTGGCGACGAAAGTCATGACCTTACCGCGAGTGACGGTGAGGTAATTAACCCTCCCACAATGCCGCCCGGCGATTTATCGTTCGATGTGGTTGCTGAAAGACTTACGTATACCTGGAACTATGTCGATGGTCGTTTTAAAAAGGTATTTAAAAAGCAAAAAGAGATGCAAAATAGGATCAATGAAATTGACGTTTCGTCACAACAGGCGAGCAATGCGGCGAATCGTGCATTATCAATGGCCGGAAAGGCCAATGACATAGCCAAAGCGAACCAGAAAGAGGTTGATAAAATCAACAAAGCATCTGCGGCATACGTCAAGAAAAATGACAGGTTCCAGGAAACCACCAATAAACTTATAAGTGATACAAATGATGAGATGCATCAATTATTTGATGACATACAAGAGCTGGATCACAAGCTTGAGGAACATGCAGAGGTATTGCAGGATGCAAATGCTACTACCGAACACCTTGCCAAAAAGGTCAATACCCTCGAACAACGTGTTAACAATGCTCCGAGCGGAGGAGGAGGTGGCGGGAACCGCCAACCTAATAAGATCGACGTGATGTTATTGAAAGCATCCAACATAGTATTTACGGAGCAAAATCGCTTGTTTCCACATGATTTCATTCAGAAATTTGAGCATTTTACAAATGCTACGAATGCTCCTGATGCGCATAAAGCACATGTGTTTACCACAGTGGTAGCTACGAACGATCGTGAGACCTGGATGACGACGTTATCGCCAGATGATACGTACGAACGTACAAAGGAGAGTTTTTTGAGATTCTATTGGAATGAACGTGCCCAAGATATGCTCGAACGAGCGTGCGACAATTTTGATTGCGCAAACAGCCTACAAGACGTAATTGGGCAATTAATTCGATTTACTATCGCGCTAAGCCATTCTGACCACCGTAGTACGTCCTACATAATCGATACGATCGCACATAAACTACCTGGTGCATACCAGATGCGAGTCGAAAAGAAAGGTCAAACAATAGAGCAATTTATTGAAAAGCTACGTGCGTTGAGTGAAATTAATATCGATTTTGCTAAACACAAGAAGGTAAGGATTATGCCGAACGTGCAATCCAAACCAACCCCCCAGTGGACGTTGCAACAACAGATGATTATGAGTGGGGTATGGCCCCCTCATGCTCCACCTACGATCCAAATGGGACCGATGGGACCGCTCCCTCCCACTCCTCCCCCATTAATGCAACATCCACTTTTTTCGGCACCAACGGTACCACAGGTGCGTCCGAATGCATTCCGGTACCCTCCATTTATTAAAGGCCAAGCTAATCCACAAGGATGGATACCTAGGCTATTTTTTAACCGAGGAAATAATAGAAATGTGCCTCGCAACCAAGATGTGTATTATACACCACCCGCACAAAATAACGCGAACGCCAGTGCAGCGATTCCGATGCCCCCACCCACAGCACAGAATCCACCATTGGCTATTTTGCCAGCTAAGTTTATGATGATAGACCCGAACGGAATACCAAGAATGGTAAATGGTACGCAAGTACCCCTTCAACCCCAATATAATGACGATGATGATTTTTATCATAGCGATGAACACCAACCATTGTATGATGAAATACAAAAACAATACAATGATTGGTATGATGCATGTTTAAATCAGCAAATGCAACAAGCGACAATTACCGAATTGCAGCCACAGCAACAAACCATTGACAATTCGATGCAAGTTCAATACGCCACGCTTATGCATCCAGCTCCTACCGCCGCGCACGTGGCCACGAATGTAAACAACACGCACGTCCCGCCTACTCCTACAGCTACAAGTATTCTAACGAGCACCACGAATACAGCGTCTACGACGACTCAACCAGCAGCCACCACGGCGACTTCGGGAAACCGACAGAGCTAGGGGAAGAGAGGGATAAACCTAGCCACATAGAGATCCCTAACGATATGTTTTACGAGTATGTGTGGATCGGAGATGGTTTGGTCCATCATCTCAAACGAGGTGATGTTGACCAAATTGAAAAATTACCAGATTACGTACGTGATCAAATAGGCCTAGAAGAGCTCTATGCGAGCCTTCAAAAGGTGACTTTTACACCTAATGCCAAGGTGATATTGTCGCTAGGACAACGAGAATTGAATTTTTCAAGGAAACCTTACGAGGTCGTAGAGAAGCAAATTAACAGCATTATTAATTTGCTATTAGACGTCAAAAAAGTCCAGCATATATTTTTAATGATGCCGCTGGTAAAGCCTCGTAAAAAAGGTGACAAACCAGTAAGCCTAAGTAGGTACATTACGTACAGAAATATTTTAGTAAAATTAACAGACGATAAACGTATCACGTTTTGGCGCCAGATGGCGTACGCATATCTAAAATTAGAAAAGATCCATACGGAAAATGGCGATGAATTTGATCGACCTGCGATCGATCAAAGAAATAATGTAATACCATTACAGAATAAATTCTTTTATTCGAAAGCGTACAATCGATATTACCCAGACATGTCGATGTACACGCACGTGTTTCAGATGGTTGTGCACGCTCTCGATAAATGGGAAACATCTGTACTTGATTACAAACGTGATAGAGAGGCCCCGCCGCGGGAAGCTGCATTAGGACGTCTGAAAACATTATTCGAATCGAATATCGACCGAAATAAAAACCCTATGGACGAGAAAATTTACATAAACAACTCGATGATGAAGAAATTAATCCAAGCGTTGTCTATGAAAATTGATTGCTGTCCAAATACGGGTGTTTATTTACGTCGAAAAATAACGCCAAACGGCGATGCAATTTTTGCAAAAATTGTATATGATCCGCCAGCTAAGGCTGGCCACTTATCCAAACCGGTGAACTTTGAAGAATTGACCATTCTTTCACCAAAACCGCCAAAACAGATTTTTGGCAAAGGTGATAACCAGGTGATTATGGAAGATGCTAATTCTGATGACGAGAATCCGGAAGTGGATAAAACACCTAAATTGAAAGTCAATGCGATTGATGCAATCGAGTATGCACACCCTGCTTCGAACGAAGATGAGATACAATCTATGACTCGTGATCAATTTATTGATCACCAAACGGTCGATCCAGCGTGTGTAATCCCGGTTATGATTGGATTAAAACCGATGGCGTTGCAATTGGACTCAGGGGCTCTGCCCAATGTAATTTCGAAGCCTGTCGTCGAGTATATTACTCGACAACACCCTCAATGGATTAAGTATATCCAATTACGCCGTCCGGTACTATTAAGAATGGCTGATGATAAATTAGTCAAAACAATGACTCATATCGTGGAAATTTGTATGAGAGTAGGTACTCAGATGATTTACTCACCATTTTACATCTTGGATACTCCCGCCAAATCGTGCATAATGGGCCGTGTGGCCATGAGATACTTAGGTATTTTACCTCAGCTAGAAGAGGGGCACGATTATGCTTTATGTAAACCACGAAATGGACAACCGTTCAAAATACCTTACCTACGTGAGGACGAATATAGGGACGCCTTGTCCGTCTACCATTGTGAAGTTGAACCACAATACATGCACGAAATGGTGCACAACTTACACAGAAAATCGGGATACCTCGACCAAGAGCTATTCGATGAGCAATTCAAGGCTCAACAGCTCTATAAAAAGAATATGAAGAATGACTTAAACAACCTCGTTCTCAAGGGTAAAATTACCGCGAAAGAGGCAGACGATGCCTATAAAGAAGTTGAAGGCTACTGTGACATTTTCAGCAACTCGCCAGGTCGCTATGTTGGCGAAAGAGTCAACTTCAAGTTTGACATTGACCCAAAACTGGGTCCTTGGAGAGGTGAAAAATTCCGTCCTTCGCAGAAGATCATGGAAGCCTTGAGAAAGACGATCGCAAAAATGTTGCGAGAAGGTATAATAAGGCCCTCACGGTCAAAATACATTAATACGATGGCGCCGGTCATAAAAAAGAACGGTGACATTCGGTTGTGTTTAGATGCCGACGAACTCAATAAAAAACTACAACAAGTGCTTACAGAACCGAACCCGGTTGAATGGATCATCTTTGAAAACAAAGGTGATGAATTATTTTGCACTCTCGATTTTACTGCCGGTTTCTGGCAGCTGGTTCTCGACGAGGCATCGCGTCAATACACCGCATTCCAAGTATGCGGACAAGTTTATGAGTTTTGTCGATTACCGTACGGTTTGAAAATATCAAGTGGCGAGTTCGTTCACATGATAAATCAGGTGATTCCTGACATGAAAGGAGTGACTAAGTTTGTTGACGACGTCAAGGTGTCTGGTGCAACATTTAGAGAGACTTTAGATCGTCTGAAAGAAGTATTCGAAGCAATTCGAAAGAATGGTTTAAAATTAAACCCTAACAAGACGCAATTTTTCCGCGAATACGCGGAACATTTGGGCTTCATTATTTCAAAAGATGAAGTTGCCAAACAGAGTGAGAAAATAAAGAAATTTATGGAATTTGTTGAAAAACACACGAAGAAAGGGAAATTTGCACTAAAAACGGTGAAAGAAATTCTCACTCTGGTAGGACTGACCGGTCTTTATAGGAATTTTATTCCTAATTATATGCAAATTTTGCGACCTATCTATGACCTTACCAAGGGTAATGAAGACAAGGTCGTTTGGGGCAAGGAGCAAGAAAAAGCTTTTGAGCAATTGAAAGCTGAGTACTGCAAAGATTTCAAACTGAAACCACCGCCTCAAGATGGTGATTTGTATCTTGATACGTACGTATCCGAAGATGCAATGAACGCTGTGTTATTCTACATAGATAAGGTATCAAAAGAGAAGCATATCTGCTTATTTGTATCGAAACTTTTCGAAACACATCAGAAGAATTTCACGCTTTTCGACCGTGAAATGATGACACTGGTGCAAGTTTTGAAGAAAGTTCAAATGTGGGTCATTGGACGAAAAATTCACGTTCGGAAAAATTTATTGGCGATCGCTAATAGGTATAGAGAGATGGCGCAAACACATCGTAAAGCTGCTCATTGGATTACTTGGTTCAATTGTTTCGATCTACAATGGACTATGGATAAATCCAATAAGCACTTGTACAGTGTAAAAGCGCCAGAATTGGAATTAAAGAATTTTTCGACCGAAATACCACCTTTGGAAGTGTTATTTGTTGAAGAAAATATCACGATACTTCATAATCGTCTGAACGATATTCCTAAGTTCCAAAACGGAGATGAAAAATGTGAAGCGATCATGAAGATTTTAACTACGCATTATCCGGAAACGGACAAAAAAGAAATTGAAATAAAAAAGCGTAAAGCTAAGAAATTCGCGATTAAAGATACGCTCGTATATGAAAATTCAGGAGAAGAAATGGACTTGGATGATGAGGAGGTCAACGACCTCACACCTATCAAGAAACCTATGTTAATGAAAAGGCTAGATAACGGCTCGCTGGTACCCTACCTACCAGACACCCTATTCTACGATACGGTAGACTACCTGCATTATGCATATGGCCATTTGGGCGCAGCTAAGTTGGAAATGATATTTCGTCGTATGTATTATCATCCCAACTCTATGCACTACATACGCGAAATATGTAATACGTGCATTGTGTGCAAAGTAAATAAAAATTACACCAACCACAAGGTCTTAGAATACGGACAAATAGAGGCGTACGCCATAGGCGATGTTTTGTCAGTTGACATTTTTGGACCAATTCCGGCAATCGAAGGATACCCTAAATTTTTACTGGTGGTAAAAGACATTTTTACCGGTAAAACTTGGATCCAAACAATGTGTCATACGCGACAAAAGGATGTCTGCAACGCAATGCAAACCGTCCTTGCGGACATCGAACGTCGTGACGTAACCGTCAAAAAAGTAATTACCGATAATGGTACTCAATTCATAAGTGAATCTTGGTACAAGCTACTTGAGCATAATGACATCAAGGTAGCCCATACCAATGCCTACAACCCGCAATCGTCTTCGGTCGAACGTACGATGCGAGTAATCGGTGATAAGCTGAGGGTGAAATTGAATAAAATTCATAACCCTCATAAACCCCATACGGGATGGCAAGGCTTTATTGGAGAAATCCAAATTGAAATAAATAATACACCTACGTCATTCGGATTCACCCCGAACGAGGCATGGGGCATGGTAGATGCTATAAATGCGAAAATGCCTCATAAACGAAAGAAATTCGATTTTACCCATAAATTAATCGAATTGAAAGAGAATTTGAGCAAAATTAAAGCTCCTTCAATCCCTTTATCGGAATGCTTTACGAAGAAATTAGACCCTACGGTCGACTTAATTTTAGATCCAGACGGATACGCCCGCGTAACCGCCGACGGCGCGTGTTCGAAGAATGGAGACGCGGACGCGGTAGCGGGGATTGGAATCTGCTTTGCACCAGATTCATTGAGAAATGTATCCGATCGGATATCACCTACTGAAGATTTCCAACTGTCGAATAATTTTGCTGAATTGTCAGCCATTATTCAAGCATTGGAAATTTTAAAATTTAATGACGTGAAAAAAGTTAAACTTTTTTCAGATTCGAATTACGTCATTAAGGCTCTGAACCATACGGTTAACGTGTGGTTGAAAAACAAGTGGCTTAACGCCAGGAAAAAACCTGTCCACCACAAGAAGCTTTTTGAGCAAATTTTGGAATTGAAAAAATCGTTCGATTTCATTGAATTTCACCACGTCTACGCACGTAAATACGAATACACGAACGTGATAGCGGATCACTTGGCCAAAAAAGCTGTCTACACGATTGAACTGGCGAAATTCCAAATCGATAAAATGACTGACCGTCAAATAATTGAAACTTATATTCGGGAAAGAAGACGATTAAAAAAGATCGAAGAGGAGTACAAGTTCAACAAGGAGCACAAGGATCCAGACACGCTTAAGGAAGGAGATATGGTTTTGCTCACAAATCATAAATTATCTAGTTCGGACAAGCAAACCGCGAAAAAATTGTACCAAAAGCGTATTGGTCCATTTAAGATTCTCAAACGAGCAGGTACCAACTCGTACCTACTTGAACCAACCGACGGTTCAAACGTGAATCGCATTGCGAACGTTAGACAACTGACGTTGTTTTTAAAAAAGGCTGAAATTTCAGAAATGGAAAAAGATCCCTGCCTACGTTCGTGGCTTGATAAACGTACGTTAGAGAAGAAAATTTCTGATTTTTTGAATGACCATAAAATTGAAACCAACAACGACGAATCATCGGAGGAGGATGAATTAGAAATGGTCGAAAAAATTCAAAAAATCAAGGTTCCAAGATCGGACAAAAATGATGAAAATACCAAAAACGCCACGAAGGTAATTTTGTCAAAATTAGAAAAAATCGCGCGAGATCAAAGACAAGCCGCTCGAGCTAAGAAACGTTCGGAGTACCTAGCTAGTAAAGCTGGCACTAGTAGTGAAGAGCCAATATACGAAGAATTGGACACACCTGTGAAGAAGAAGAAGAAAAAGAAGAAAAAGAAAAAGGAAAATACTTCGAACGAAGTACCTGTCATAGATCTAACCACGGATGACAAGGAGAAAGATGCTGCGAATGAAGAACCAAAGGAAAAGAAAACTCGAAGATCTGAACGTCTCGCAGCTACCGCCCTTCGAATGGGACAACGGTTAATTTTGAAAAAGAATGCCAAAACGGTAAACCAAATTAAAATGCTTGATAATGAACAAAAATTCTACGGCAAGTATTACGGTACTGATCCAGATCCAAAAACTGAATACGAAGATGACCGTTCGGTATCAGTTAGCGAAAGCGAAAGTGACTCGTCTGAATTGTCTTCGGACGAAGAAAACTCACTGGAATTCATATTAAATAATTCGCCAAACAACTCTGATACGGAGAAAAATGATAAGAAAGGTAAAAAAGCAAAATCGAAGATTAAAAAATTGGCGCTTTGGTTGATGGGTTCGAACAAAAAAGATTAGAATTAGCCAATTCAGCGACGCTCGTCGTTCTATCATTCGTATTCACCCGCACCCTCTCGCTACTTTTCGTACCGATCTCGTAAAATTCCAGGAAATTTTGCGAGAATCAGCCGTTCAGTTTTGGAAACATCACGCGTCATCTATCGATTGAAAGGCTATTATGTTGTGTAGATCAGTATCGAAAGGACGTAATTGTGCGTAACCAGAGCTAACGTGGCTATTTTTATTATTTAGCGCCTGATGCGGTGAAGTATAAGTTCGCGAGAAACCAGTACATGTGCGGTAATATAGTTTAATGTAAGATAAGTGCGTACGTATAATTATACAAGTACCTTACGGTGATAAAAAAACAGTGCTATTGGCAATTTCAACGATCGCAATGGATAACAATCGACCATTCCCATACCTGGCTCCCGCATTACGCAGACGTCGACCCTGGAACCTACGATTTGGGTATGTTACCGTTCGGATACGATTAAACGGAATGGTCCATGATCATATTATACCGGATGCGATTAGCGTTAACGTACGAGCTAGAGGACGAGCATGCACAAGAAGATTTTCCCGAATTGATCTACGAAACATGATCCGCGAGCTGTTCCATCAAGATCTATTGTTCGATTTTGACTATAATCCAATAGAGCTAATCATCATGGAGATTCACAATTTCTACTTCGCGAATGGTGATCGATTATTGGTAATTCGCAGAGAAAGCCGTACGGCACGGGTACGCATACCCATAACAGTCGTCGATGACTTCCTCGATACTTTCGGCTTTATCCCGGCGGAATTTATGTAAGTTTTAAGATGTTTAGATTAAGTAGGATACGTACGTACCACCTAGTATTAAGTCAAGATGTACCTGATTTCTGATTTTTTTCGATTTTTCGTTTCGAATAAAATAATTAATGTACACACGTATAGACTTCTTTATTTTACTTAAAGTACAATAAATGAACAAATTGACACACGTACAAAGCCAGAGAATAACTACTGTAACAGGTAAGTGAAATTGATTCTCTTGAATATCGCAATCGTGAAATATCACATCACTCTAGATCGGAGAATATTTTGCTAAGCAAAATTCGAATGTGCGTTCGTACGATTATCAAACCAAAATTTTGATAAATCAACCAATGTGCCAGTAGTTCGATTAAGTGCGTTCTCGCAAAGCATAATATTTCGAGCGTATAAGGGAGGCAGCGTGCGTATATCGAGTACTGTAAATTGATGTAAAGTGATCGCGTTTATAATATTACCGTACGGTTAATTTACGAGTGTTTTGCTACGCAATCTTTCTACGTTCGTGCGATGGCTCAGGAGCCGATTTTCCCCGGATTAGATCCGGCGCTTGCGGCCATTCGACCGCCAGAAATGAGACCACCGTTCCGATCGATCTTCTTACAATTCCAGCGACCTCGACACGCAGTACAACGACGCCCGCGTATCGTAGTAACAGTCGCTGCCAATGAGCGGAATATATACGCTTCCTCCATATCAACGACTTCGACCAACGGCTAAATGAGCTAATTTTTCAAAATCTAACAGATTTCGCGTACGGAAACTCAGCAATCGTTATCGAATTTCACCAACATTTTAATGAAGAAGGTGCGCAGCTGATCATTGCGAGGCGAAGAGATCGTACGACAAGGGTCTATCGACCAATGGCGATCATAGACGAGTTCCTGCAGCTATTAAGATTAAATTACGCGGATTTTGCGTAAAATTTGAAGTTTTATACACTCGAAAAAGTAAGAACTCGTCCGGTAACTGTTTATAGGTAACTTGTACCTCGGTATTTAATTTTAAGATGTAAAATTTCTCAACGAATAAAACTGTACGGATAGTCCAGCGATATACGTATACGTATTACTTGTCCATGCCTACCAGGGCAAAACAAATAGGAACTATGTTCGAACAAATAGGTAAAAGCTTACATAAGAATCAACAAAATTATAGGAAGGGCAAACGTGGCAACAGGGGATAAAATTAACAGACTCAAAAATGAGTAAAAATTTAACGAAATGCTTCGAATAGAATATCACCAACGTGATAAGAGTTTAAAAATAAACTTGGTAACTATTATCTGAACAGATATGGGTAAGTATCAATTGTATTGAAACATTTTTCTCTACAGGTGGTATTACAGTTATGATACGAACGCAAGATGCACCTATGTGCAAATAACCGAAAGGTAAGTACTTTACAATTATACCTAGCTCGGGAAAATACGTAGAAACGAATGATTGAAAAATTTATACATGTACGAAAACGTACACATTTTTTGATTTACTATTTTAAAAACCTGAAACGCTCGTTCCGCCTCACACTAACCTACTCACACCTCACTCAAATTACTCGTACAGTTTCACTCCTGAAAACACATAAAAAACATCGTATATTTGAGACAGAAATAGGTGAGTTGAATAGAGAAGGCGAAGAAATAGGCAGGTACCTACTTGCCTTGAAATAATACATAAGAAATGCCAGTTAGAAACGTACGTTTCTTTTTTCTAACTCCACGCCCACCAAAGTGACTAATTACCATAAAAAGGTTCATTTTTTGCTGCAAATTACTCAAACACTCATCGTACGATGAATACGAACCTTTTTCGGTAACAATTCATCGACCATTAAAATGGTAATTAATGCATCGTTCGATGCCCTGCTCAGCGAAAAACAACCACGTGCGTTGACCCAAACATGTTTTCTACACACGTGATGACAGCGAATAGGTTCGTACGAACAATATAACACATCTCAGGGGTCGGTTTCAAGGCTAAAATTACAATCAAATTCCTTTCAAAGGACCAAATATTCACTAGCGTGACAACTACGGATTTATTACCTATAAAAAATCAACTTGAAACCGAATAAGATATCCAAAAGACCGCTTCCTAGTGCGTAATAAAATGAAACAATACGCACATTGCACGAACGTGTTTCTTCTGCTTTTCGTAGAAATTTGACTACGCCGCTTGGTCGCCACCAACCAGTCACCTAAGGGAGGGAGAAGGGCAGTTTTTGCGTTAGCAGCTCATTTCTGTCTACTGATATGATTATTCTCTTCTAGTCGCTCGTGTTATCATCATGCTTACGCTGGAAGAATGCGAAACGTTATCGCGCATTTTACTGATAATCAAAGAAATACTTGCTCTCGTTCGAGAGATGCTTTCCACCCTCCTCTAAATTATATTTATACAAAAAAGGCATCGAGCGACGCGCGCAGACGGATTCGAATTACTATCTATTGCACATATTGTAATCGGTTCCATTATATTCCTGTCTACCGCCCGGCTACAGTTCGATCTTTACGTTTTTAAAATTATCATTGTATTTTTTATGTATGTTATTATCGTGTGTGAACGTTTTGCGAAGTATCAGTGTTCGATGAATCGAGTATTTTATTACCATTCTTGTAAATTGCGCGAATAATATGAATTTTTTGTGCGTACATTACGTGTTATATGTGTAAATACTGCGAGTACGATAATCCTCTAGTGTCGGTGTGTCGCGAATTATATATCTACGAACGCAGAGTGTTCGACATCTCGGGTACGTGTGTACGATTCGTGGAAAAACTTTACCGATCGCGAGTGAATTCAACCATGGCCGACGACCAAATTACGGTAATCTTGTGCTCCAAATGTCACAAACCGATTTTCGACCCAAACCAACGAGTAAATCATGATAATTTACCGACGCTGGCCGCCACGCGCTGCCACGCTTTTCACCCGTTTTGCCTTAGCCAAATGCGAGGTGAGTCGATGGCTTCCGACGAAAATGGCAATTTTGTATTATGCCCAGAGCTGAATTGTAACCGAGCGATAAGGCCACTCGACGCGAACTTCATTAGTCCGGCAACCGATCAAATCGCCGCAGCTCCAATTGCCCGTCCGGACCCACAAATTGAACTCGACGCGGCCCGCCAACGAATTTCGAGGTATGAATACATCATGGAAAATTATCGCGAATCGGTGCAAGATAGAGATGCGACGATTCGCCGCTTACAAAATCAATTGCAGCACCAGCGAGAAGTCAATCGCCAACTACGTAACGAGAACGCTACGCTCGTAAATCGTAACCAAGCTACCAGGCCGCCGCGAGTCAATGTAGCCAGTCGCAATATGCCTAATCGTAACGCAGCTGTTACTAGTACCACCGATCAGCGACGTGTATCCACGACTTCGACGACTTCGACGAATACCGATACGACTCCGGCAAATACCGCCACAAACGCGGTGACGACTTCGACGACCAACGCCACGAACGTGACATCGCCGACACCTGGTATGTCTTCTGGAAACGTAGCGACCGTACGGCCTTTCGATAATGCTACGTCTCACCGCCGACCTACGAATTCGCACGCTGCTGCCGCATTGTCCAACTACGAATACGATACGCCGATGCGAGATCTACCCCAATATAATGCAGATGGATCGATCGCAACCATGGGCTTCCGACCCCTTCGATCTGGTCCAGCGCCAAGCAACGACAGATACGAGGCGATTCCACCTACCGCACGCAATCCAACGAGCAAATTCATCACCGAGCCTGCGAAACCTGCCGAGAAACAAAGACCGCATTGCATGGCAAATCTTTCGAAAAGCCACAATCGTTTCTACAAAAAATTCAAGATCGACTCCAAAATGCTCAAGCCATTCTATCCGCTCAACGCCCTACCTCACGAGTTTACGACACTTGGCGTATTCGTCGGCGAAAATGACGCGAGATCGGCGGTCGCCGCACAAGACGTGTTATTGGCTGGTGATGGATTTGTGCTAGGTGTAGCTGAATGGATTATGTACCAACGCGATATACGCGAATACATGCATCCCGGTCTGTATGGACGCGAGATTCGTATTCGAGAATTCATCAGCACGCTCGCAAGTTTCAAACGGCTACCGCCTCGCCTCATCATCTCCATTGGTAATCTTGATGCGTTCGATAATTTCGACAGCGAAGAATTCAAAGAACTATTTCGCAGATTAATCAAGATTTGCCGCGACCGCGGAGTGCGTGAAATTTACGCTGTGCCAATTATTCAACACGCGGAGCAAGATGAAACTGTATACGCTTCGGTCATGTCAGTGTTTGAGGTGAACTACAGCACCATGCTCGGCGGACGCTACGCATTGATCGACCCTTATCCGTGGTTCGTGAACTACACCCCGACAGTAGGTGAACGACCTCCCATGTACACGATACAGGAACATGAGGAGTTCGCGGTATGGATACGGCACACGTTCATTCCGCCGACCAACGATGCCAGCGAGGCAATACGTCAACGGTATCGAGAACCCGAAAATCTTCTTCGCAACCCGACGGCAGAATCGCAGTCCGAAAATGAATCTTCGTCGACGACTGACAACCGCCAGCTGACGCATGGCCCAGCTTCGACGTCGCGCGACGCTCAGCCGCACCAGGCCGTCAACGATTTGACTGAAGACGATGCCCAACCTGGCCCATCGACGAAAGCCGCACACACCGAGAGTTGGGTAAACCTTACCGCCGGCCAAGACTCCGAAAACCATACCAACGACGACGTTTCAACGGCCGAAGAAAAAATTGACGAAAGCGAAGGTTTTTCGGGCGTTCGAGCGAACGAACAGGAAGCACGGCCACCAACGCCTCAACCGGATAACAACGACGATGCCGATAACGATTCTGTCGATTCCAAACTCCATATTGACGAGGACATGAAATCGCTATCTACCACGGTCTCAGAGCTGAGCGACGATGAAAATCAGCAAGCTGAAAATACTGGAAAAACCGACGGCGATGCGACAACCGCTCCAAATCTAACCACGGACGAAGAAATGCTCGAATAAGGTTCGTTTGTACAATTTATCAATTTCAAACTAACAGCATGATATTGACGTACGTCATTGTTATTGCTTACGTTTGCATGGTACTATGAAGCTCATGCTGGAAAAATGTAGACCAGAAACAAAATTGAAAAAGAGGAATTGTCCCATCTCTATTCAAAATCAATACTCGTACGAGTAATTTTGCATCGATCTTTTGGTAATAAATGTTGGAACTTTGGCAACTAAGGATTTTTTATCGATGCAACATGTTTTCTTAATTACTCAAAATTTTTCTCGTGTAGTTTGAAAGTGATAAATTTCGTTACCTTCGTTTGAATACTACCCAATCTTTGACATAATGGAGTATCCATTAAAATTACCGACTATGACTTTTTTGTAAATATTTACCACCGAATCGTGACATAAGTTTAAAAAAGCGTATTTGTTTAAGTTTTTTACAATGTTATGTAGTTGTTTGAGTTAAATTTAAGCCAAATTTTTGATATATTTTTTTTTTTTTTTTTATCGAGGTTAAATTTTGGAATTTAAATTTTACATTTCTGCACGAATAGTGCCATCTGCGATCTTTATGATCAATAACCTCGAAGTGCTTTTCTATTTTATTTCATACCAGTTTGTACTAAATAGTATTATTTTACTTTATCCTTTCTTACCAATTGTTGAATTTTTTTGCAGTTTTTCCGTTACATAACTGTAATTCGTTTATCTCGAGGATGTTGTTTTAATTTTTATTGTTTTTTCCTTAATAATTTTTTTTTTTTTTTTGTATTTAACGAACGTTACTTTACTGTATAAGTCTGAAGAAGTAAGACTGAGTATCGTAATAATTTACAAAACTATTTTGGGTATTTATTCTTTATTTTATCAATAAACAATAATCAGTATTTACAATGCATGTTGTAACCTATACATCGAATAAAAGTACAAACTTATTCTATAATTTGCACATTTTTTCTTCCTAAACGTTGCACTTAATCGTAAGAATGAATACGAACGTAAATACAAACCGGCTCGGAGGCGTTAATGACCCATAAACCTGAAACATAAAAATAGAAACAATTGTGTTAGTATACAAGGTGTATAATTACGAGCCTAGTTTAAATCCAAATTTAATATTTTTTTTTTATTTTTTTTTTGATTATTATTCACAGTAGTTACATCGAAATAATAGCAATAGTTGGTAACCGGTTCTCACCTGTTTTGGACATGTTGACTTGGACATCGAACTCGCAGCTACGTACGTAGCTCTTATTCGCTTCATCGTTCAGAGCTCAGGCGGCTTATCTTCAATCGATCCATATTCTCACCTTTTTGGACGGATATCTGAAACAAAAAAGGATCGTATTATTGCTAACTGGCAACTTTTTCGATGTCGTGTATCCTAGGCTAGAGCTAGGTAGTTACGTGTATTTGTTGAGTACATTGTATTTCGAGTGATCGATCTCTGGTGGCTCAGTGGGTCACGTACGCGCCTGCTTCAACACCTAGGGTGCGCTGTGGTTCCAAATTTGAGAATTTTCTTCTTTCTTCTCTGCTCACCAATTTCTCATCCGAGAAACTCATGGGGGGCAGCAGGGTCCGTACGGACAGTGTTATCATTAAGTCATGTCTATGTCTCACACCGTGATTTCCTCTGCTGGGAACTTAGCTCGCTGAGTCATAGCTGAGTAAACCTCGGAGGGCATATGTTAGACGGATATGCCTTAATGGTAACACGTATGTGTATAAACAGGTAATTTAACCCTTCCAGCACCGTTCGGTGATGTGGTTGGTAACAATGAGTGGTCAAGGTGTCAAATGAGCCTTCCAGCTTCTTTGGCAACTGGACCAACTTGTAGTTCGTTTTCGTGAAGCAAGCGAGTTGCCAAGTTAATATGTCCTTAATTCTTTAGAGCTCCGGCCCTAGGTTTAAAGTGTTTTTGTATATTTTATAATTTAGTAATAATTTAGTAGTGTTAACGTAATTTGTAATTCCCCCCGAATAATCGTTGTGTTGAACCCTTTGAAGTGCTCCGAGTCGGTTTTAAGTTGTCTTTATTGACAAATACATTCGTTTACACGAACTTTGCGTATGATATTGTATTGTGTTCGGTAGTGTACTAAAAGCCCTAGCCGAGGTAAGTAATTAGTTTTATTACGATTACACCAGTGCATTCTCCGTATCCGATTACCTGCTTATTCGAGTAGGTAATTAGTCAGTAGGTATCAAATATACGAACGTATATTTAGTAGGTACCTACGACACAATATTATTTTATCAACTTTGACTATTTTAACAAAATGTAAGGTCTTTTTAGCCATTTCTGATTTTAAAAAAAAGCAAGAAGTTTGAACAGTTTTTGAAAAAAAAGGGAGACATTTGAGAAGTATTTTTGCAAAAAAAGACAATTTTCAGCAATTTTTCAATTTTTCTGAAAAGCGAATCATTTTTTGGCAATTTTTGAAAAAACGAGAATTCTTGTCAATTTTTGTAAAAACGACCAGAAACAAAAAAACAAGAATTTTTGGGAATTACTGACAATAAAGTGGTGCTTTTTGGCAACTTCTGGCAAAAAAAGAGACGTCTGGGTAATTTTTGAAAAAAAAGGAAATCTTTTGCAATTTTCCTAAAAAGCAAAAAATTTTTGGCAAAAGCAAGAATTTTACAATTTTAGCAAAGAACAGCTATTTTGAAAAATAAGTATTAGCAATTTTTTGAAATTTTTAACAAAGAAGAGAAGCTTATTTGCAAAAAACGAGACTTTTTGGTAACTTTTGACAATAATTATTCATAATAAAATACTGAGACTTTTCAATCTTGTCAAGACACGAGAATTTTTGGAAGGACTTTCGGACAAATTTTTGGAGAAAAATGTTTTCCAAATTAATTGGATGGTTACTTACTCTTTTCTAGTTCCTAATAGGTAACTCAACAGTCAACACTTTTCGAATTTTCGAAATTGCTCAGGCGCAAAATTTTCAAGTCGCTTAATTTAATGTAGAAACGAACTGCTCAAAAGCGACGACTTGGTAACCTATTAAACGAGTTAAAATTTCGCGTGAATTTTAAACATTTCAATAAAAACGTATGTACTTGAATATTTTTGAAACATTTTCAGAATGATTATTGAAATTTTTAAAAGTGTCACGTGACCTATCAAAATGAGTTGAAAACGTTTTTTGAGCATTTATAATGAATTTTAAACCAAAACTGAGCAATGATTCTCGGGATTTTTTTTTAAAGCCACACACGACTTATCAAAATGGGTAAAAATTTTGCGAGAAGTCCAAATATTTTAATCAACACTTTTTTTGAGCTTTTCTGAAGAATTTTGAGCCAAAAATTAGGTGATGGTTTTTGATATTTTTGAAATTAAAATGGCTAAAAATTTCTTGAGAAATTCTGACGAATTCTGAGCTCAAAATTTGGCGGTGATTTTAAGATTTTTGAAATTAGAATGACGAAAAATTCCATGAGAAATTCTAACGAATTTTGAGCTCAAAATTTGGTGGTGATTTTAAGATTTTTCGAATTAAAATGTCTAAAAATTTCACGAGAAATTCTGACGAATTTTGAGGTCAAAATTTGGTGGTGATTTTAAGATTTTTCGGATTAAAATGTGTAAAAATTTCACGAGAAATTCTGAAGAATTTTGAGCCCAAAATTTGGTGGTGATTTTAAGATTTTTCGGATTAAAATGTGTAAAAATTTCACGAGAAATTCTGAAGAATTTTGAGCCCAAAAATGGGTGATGGTTTTTGAGATTTTTGAAATAAAAATGGCTAAAAATTTCTTGAGAAATTCTGACGAATTTTGAGCTCAAAATTTGGTGGTGATTTTAAGATTTTTCGGATTAAAATGTCTAAAAATTTCACGAGAAATTCTGAAGAATTTTGAGCCCAAAAATGGGTGATGGTTTTTGAGATTTTTGAAATAAAAATGGCTAAAAATTTCTTGAGAAATTCTGACGAATTCTGAGCTCAAAATTTGGCGGTGATTCTAAGATTTTTGAAATTAATATGACGAAAAATTCCATGAGAAATTCTGACGAATTTTGAGCTCAAAATTTGGTGGTGATTTTAAGATTTTTCGGATTAAAATGTCTAAAAATTTCACGAGAAATTTTGACGAATTTTGAGCTCAAAATTTGGTGGTGATTTTAAGATTTTTCGGATTAAAATGTCTAAAAATTTCACGAGAAATTCTGAAGAATTTTGAGCCCAAAAATGGGTGATGATTTTTGAAATTATGTACAATGGCAAAAAATATTTCCAATAAAAACATCAACAGCATTTAGAGATTTAAAAATGGGGGGGGGGGGTATTCACTTTTAAATACAGAAAGAGAATTTAAAAATTGAAAACAATTTAAGAAGTGAGAAAGATGATCCAATTCAGATCATTATAAGTGCTGTAGGTTCAAAATTTTTCCATTGTTGATCCCTTCTGTCTCTTTGAGACAAGTTTGGATCTGGAGATAATATGATTCGAAAAATTGTATTCATCATTCTCAAAAATGTAAATCTCGATTTACTTATCAACTAAATTCTTCAAATTTCAAATTTTAGCCTCCCAAGGGATATTTCCTCTCGGAGAGTGAAGTGCTGACTCAAAGTTGCCCTGAATTCTCAAAATGTTTCGTCACCACATCACATTTTACAAAAAAAATTGAACTTTTTTGTGAGTAATTTTTAGTAAAATATTATTCATGTTCTCATCTTCTTCTCAAAAAAAAAACTCGTATTTTTGAGGATTAACTATTTTTATTATTGACTTGTCAGATCAAAAGTCGATTTTTGAGCTCATTTTATCAAACTATTGAATTTCTTCTACTAGAAAGAGTGCATTTGAACCGAACAAAATTCAAGATTTGAAAGTAAGAAAGACAGAAAGAGCAAAAGAGAAGCCAACCTTCTTCCAAATTTAACAGAACTGATTTCCAAATTGAAAAAATTAGGCTTCAAGTTGAAAAATTTTCAAAAATGATCAGCTTTTCGTGAAAATTAAAGAAAAAAACTGGAAAAACTACTAGGAAAATTTTCGTTTCAAGTATCGAATAAGGAGCAAACTTACAACTTGAGTAGATAAAAGGAAATCTTACACAGGGCATATTTCACTAATACTTCCAATCCTACAACCCTTCCAACTGAATTTCCCATTGATCCTAATCAGCCAAATCAACAACCCTGAAAACGCTGCAGCGAGTTTATTCGTAAAAACACGTTAATTTATATCTTTCAGGGAACAGCCAGAAAAACTCATAACCGCAGAAGAAAACGAACAAAAACCCGCCAAAGACTTTAATGAAATACCAATTTATAACTACGTATCGTCAAATTCGAAACCATTAAAATGGAAGGAATTTATGGCCTATAATGAACTAGCAGAGCCTGAAATCCCTTCTGTATTAGCGGTAAGTCATCTTTTCTCAATCCTTATACCTACAGATTTAACGCAGCAGCCGTAAATATTTGAACGAGAATGAAAATTTGCTTTATTCTTCGTATTTCTTATGATCATCGTACATATTTGTATTATAGGTACAACTTTAATATACTTATACTACATCGAGCTTTATTTACCTTTCAGTTTTCGTGTTTACTGAATTCGTACATTACCTATGTGTTTTCGTTCGGTTTATTTATTTTTGTTTCAATTTGTAATTGAAAAAGTTGAAAGAAAAGAAAACTTGGCGAATGGAATCGTGGAAGAAAAAATTTAATCGAGTTGTTACATAGTTCTTAAAAAAGTACATTATGTTTTCACTGAGGTGGGCCATCATTTTAAACGTTCGACGAAAAGTTGAAAAAAAATTGCAATGAGTCTTTCTTCTCCCCCTTTCCTGAAATTTTGAAACATGAGATTGAAACAGGTCCGATTTTAGGATCGAGCGATCATTTCGAGTCCCTTCTTCCTACCCCAGAACGTAAAAATGATGCACAGTGACTCAAAATAAAAATCAAACTATGCATAATTTTTCATAAAAAATGGGAAAAGACTTCCAACAGTTCAAAAAATCACCCTTCTGCGATCAAAATGGCTAAAAATCGACATAATTCTACGAGTACAACTCTAAATCGAAATAATGACTAATTGTAACTCTATTTTACAGATATGGATTTACGGTCTGACCATAAACAAGCACAAAAGTATACATCAACTATACTGCATATTTTTACATCTGATACCAGCCCTAATAGTAGACACATTCGCCAGAATAATCGGAAAAGAGCCAAAGTACGTATACCTCTCGAGGCCTCATCATACCAAAAAAACAAAAACCTTGAGATATTTTGTGAATTTTTTTCCCTAACCCCTCAAAGCATGCCTACCTATAAGTTCCATATATGTACATATAGCAAAAATTATACAAGAAAAACATACCGCGTATACGATAAACTAATTACAGTGTTTTTAAAACACCCGAAAAATAATCAATGCCAACGAGAACGACTTAAACAGACACAATTTTATTTTTTTTCGCAGATTATGGAACGCGTACCAAAAAATTCACAAATTCTCCGATGTCATATCGTATTTCAGCACCAAACAGTGGACATTCTTGGACTCCAACACCAAAGACTTATTCAACAGATTAGATATCAAAGACAAACGACTGTTTGATTTCGATTTAACCAAATTAGACTGGAAACAATACTTCTACTACCATATTCGAGGAATACGCGTGTACTTGGTCCACGATAGCTTAGACACCGTTCCCAAAGGATTAGAGAAAAGAAGAAGGTAAGTTTTAGGAAATCTTTCGTCGAAAGGCGCTATATACCTACGAGTACAGTACGTGTTTTGAAAAATTACTTTTTAAACGATTATTCCCTAATTTACGATACAAGTACGTGCTTCGGAATTCGCGCAGATAATTATATATTAGTTTAGACAGGATAATACCAAGTTAGATAGAAATCGATGCAATTCAAGTAGTCGCCATCGATTTGCCTATCGTTTAAGTAATCTGCATCAACATGTTATCAAACTGGTTTTCACCTCATTATTTCTTCAAAATTATAATTCGCCGAGTAATTATCGTTGATCGGTTTATAATCAGAAAATATGTACGCTGCTTTAATTTTTAATAGAGAAAAATCCCCAATTGCTCGGAGGAGGTAAATATTCCGTACGTTTATTAAGAAAACAAAGCGTACGGAAGACGGATTAATTTAGCCTTCCTCCTACACCGCCTACTTCGCCTTACCTTATGGCGAATGTTTCGGATTATGTACCTATAGGCTGGTGATAGTGAAGGGAGGGGGGTGGTTTCGCAGCAATTCTCGTACATATTTGTTTTTAAAGCTAAACTTTCAAGGTGTGTATTATGAGTAAATTTTAGACATTTTTTTGAACTTGACCTGCGGGGAAAATGTAGTTTGGTTTTTTTTTATGCTCAAGTAGGTACATATTACAACTTATCAAGTTGTATGTACCTCACCTACCTACACATGTTCTGATGAAAAAACTTTGAAATGAAAATTCGCGTTATTATTTGACGAATTATTGATCTGTGTAGAAGCTCCGTAAATTTTCAACTTTCACACAAAGACATGAAATAATGTTGAAAAAAATTCACTGGTGCAGGGATGGAGGGACGAAGGAAGGGGGAATGATTTCGAAATAAAAATTTGAAATATTACTAGAAAAAAGTGCAACTTTCAATTCTGAATCCCAGTAAGAATCTTGATTTTCTCAATTCTCAATAGAAAAAAATCTAGACTTTTTACACCAAGTTGATATTAAAAAAAAAACTTCCAAATTCGATAGAAATGCGCCTCCAAGCTGTAAACGTTCCTCTAATTTGTGAACTACACTTCAGTTTCGGTTTCTCACAACCCCCTTCCCCTCCCCTCCCTTCCCAATATGAAAAAAGTTTCAAAATGAAATTCCAAAAAAAAAAAAATGTCGAACATCATCAGAACAGTAGGTCTAGGAATAGTGCTGGAGTTACTGAAGAACGGGCAAGATCAATTTTCTAGAGGATCAGAAAAATAGAAAATTTCCAATCACGCATGTTTTTTCAGAACAACATGGTCCTTAATAATTTTTTCAAGAAGTCGCGCGATTTGATTTGAAAATTTTCTTGGATGTAGTTCATATGGTAGCAGAGCGTGGTTTTTCTCTAACGAAGGAATGAATGTAATCTCTTTTTTTTCATTTTCAACCTATAATCAAAAGTTTTCAACTGATCTTATAAATTTTGAACTTTGAATTTTGACTATTTTCTTCTTGTTCTTCAGAAAACCATCAAATTATCGTTCGTGAATGATTCACCAAAAATTGAGTAAATGAATCGATTCGTTCGCGAACGAGACTCTTATACGAGTCAAATCGTTTGCGAATGATTCATCAAAAATTATTCAAATCGTTCGTGAATGAATCACCAAAAATTAAGAAGATGAATCTATTCGTTCATGAATGATTCACCAAAAATCAAGAAATTGAATCTATTCGTTCTCGAACGAGTCACTTATACGAATCAAATCGTTCGCGAATGATTCACCAAAAATTACTTAATTCGTTCGTGAATGATTCACCAATCACCAAAAATTAAGTAAATCTATTCGTTCGTGAACGAATCACTTATACGAATCAATTCGTTCGTAAATGATTCACAAAAATTATTGATCCGTTTGCGAATGATTCACCAAGAAATCAATCAAATAATATACAGATTAAAAGAAAACCCACCTACTATCCCTAACGAACCCTCAGAAATTCAAAAATTCATCTCCCTAATAAGAAACATCAATCTCACAAACCAAATTTAACCCCCCCCCCCCTTACGGGTGTAATAATCTTGTAATTATAAACACCCCAAAAAAAAAAAATTCGTATTTGAAGAAAAATCGGTATTACTGCTGCGTGAGTGTTTTCAATCCACCCTTCGTCTTTCACTCGAAAGCCTGTGTTTCCCATGACAATGAGATTAAAATGTTCTAACTGGAACTGTAAGTTTCTCTCAGGAGAATTCGTTCATTTTTAAATGACTTGATTTGAGCCTATTTTTTCTCTAGACAGTTCTGATGGTAAGCTAAAGAGGGCACAACTCGAGGTATCTACTTTCGATTCGAACGAGAATACAATTTTTGGAAAAAGCAACGTCTGAAACTTCAACAATCAAAATGTCATTTTCCCAAATTAATTTCTCAATTTTTAGTAAATTTTTAAAATTATGACAATTTTTCGAAAGCCAGAACTCGACTATTAACATATCTACTGCAATTAATTTTTACACTTTCTGAAAGAATTTAAGAATGATGGAAAAGTTGAAAACCGCCTTGGGGGTTTCAGAATGACCGAAAATTACGAAATTCGGTTTGGAGTAGTCGAAAGCAAATTACCTAAGAAGTATCTTATCATTGATACGAAATTCCAAACTTTAAAAGTTTCATGTAAGTATTTTTATCAAAGGCATTTAAACTAGACCTTCGACTTCGCGGAGTTCGATGAAAATTTAATTTTCAGTTCAACTATTCAATATCAATCAGCCCATAGCCGGGTGTCGATGAAGTTATGCATTCATTAGTATGAACTAGAAGATAAGGAATGATAACAGTACTTAATTGTAACAGCATTTTTTTTTTTTGAAGTGTTTTCACAGCAGTGTCTGATAATTAAACTACTACGTTACTATTACAATTACATAGGCCTATTCATCAATATCAGCGAAACACTGATAATCTAAAAGTATCTCTTTTTCCTCTTCCGTTATTTCATAAGGTTTTGAAAATAATTTCTTGAACATCATTTTACACGTGTTTGCGAATTCATTACCAGTGAAAAAATTTACCACTGATGACATCATCTTTTCACAACGTTTCAGATCACCTTTGTCTACATCCGATATCTTAATTGTGTCGATGTCGCACGATTTGGAGTAAACTGTTCTTCGAATGGTTTCAACAATATCGCTTATCTTCCCTATTTCATGATTTGGAAACGATCGTCTTACTTAGTTCCAAAGCAAACTCCTTGATTCCATCATTATGATTACGAAACGGTTTCATTATTTTCTCACATCCGGCGTTTTCATACTCATTGAAAAATAGTACCCATTCGCAAAAAACTTCAATCTGATCAGTCTAGTTCAATTTGTAACGATGAATTCCAATTTTTCCTTCAGGATCCGTAGCGGGAATGAGAATATCCTTCACCAATAAGTAACGTCAATTCATCGTCAGTTAATCGTTTGTATAGATCTTCGGTTCGATGTATTGATTTTTTTGCGTCGATTTTTTTCATAATTAAGATCTTTAAATCTCTAAAGTGCTTGACGAATTGAAAATTCATGTATTTATACTGAATTATCATAATTCCATTTCGTACCTTTCTGGCGCAATCCTTTAGATCAGTTGTAGGTATACTTTTGACGTTCGATAAATCGTCGCCTTAAAGGCAACGGCGTGTATGTCCAGAATTTTCGATTTTGAGGTTTTAGTATCACTGGAAAGCTGAGATTGAGACGAACCTAGTGGTGTCACAACAATATTCTTAATTAGACGGGAAAATTATCAAAAATTGAAATCAAAATAATTTTTGGATTGGAGTATGTCCAGCTTATTTGCGAAAAGCGAGTATGTCCATTTTGTTTGATGAAGTTGTTCAACATCAAGTTTTTTTGTATTAGGTAGATATAAGTAGGCAATATTGTGTAGTTTTTACAGTATAGGTAGTTAGGTACACATTTCAGACTGACGTTACATTGGTTCCAAATTAGTTTTTTTTGCGTTCAGTTGATAGTCGTTGTTCATCATTACCTAATACCTACCTAGTGATCTTTATCAAATTTGGAACTGCACAATTTTTCTTCCAACTACACATCGATTTTTTGGAACTACACAATACGTGTGGAAATACTCGTTAAACTAGGCACTGGTTTATTGCACAGTTGATTAATTTTCATTTATGAAATATGGACATACTCGTTATTACTTCTTGACATCATGGACAAGTGCTTTTCTGGACATACACGCCCTTGCCTTTAAGGTGACGAAATGATTTTGCTTGAAGAATAAATTCATGTTGAGGTATCGTTTCTCTTCTGGATAATTTATCAACGTAATCCATTAACTGGAAGTGGGTGGTTCTTTCAATGGATTCACTCTTTATGAAATTCAGAACACATAAAGTCACTATCACAAATACAACTTTGAACATTTTGGTAAATTTTGCAACAATAACAGAGCAGACTAGTCACACTTGATGTTGAATGATTGAATTAAAAATTAAGTTTTCATCGCGCTCCACAAAGTCGAAGGTCGAGTTTAGATGCCTTTGATAAAAATACATGAAATTTTTTTTAAGTTCGGAATTTCGTACTAATGATAAGATAAATGTTAAAGATAAGTTGATACATCGTTGTTGGTAAATTACGAAATGCCTCAGAGTCTCCACTCGACCCCCCCCCCCCCACACACACATCATTACCGACGAACTCTACCATGAAAGGACCCATATTCCTCACATACGTTGTTCGGACCCCTAAATTTAGAAAATATTGAATGACGTAATAGGTTAATGTTGAACCGGCCATCTGTGAGTCCCTCTATCTAATCATGGGAGGGAGCTACGGGCGTCTAAAGTGTACCAAATGAACAAAAAATTAAAAACTGTCAAAATAAAAAATTCGACCGGGGGAGCTTGTAGCGCATTCTTTTAGCTAAAAATTGCAATTTTTGGCATTGGCCTACCTTCATTTTTAAAGGATTTATGCAACTTTGAAGTTTGGAAACAGATCAATTTCAGAAAAATTTCAAAATAAAAAGTTTCCTCAAATTTTACAGAAATTGATCTGTTTCCAAACTTCAAAGTTGCATAAATCCTTTAAAAATGAAGGTAGGGCAATGCCAAAAATTGCAATTTTTAGTTAAAAGAATGCTCTACAAGCTCCCCAGGTCGATTTCATTTTTTTACTACTTTTTTGACCAAATTCACTTCTCACTACCAATTATAAAATCACTACTTTTTCCCTGCTTTCACTGCCTGTTACATACCCTGCATTTTGAAAAAAAAAGACGTTAAAATTAATTTGGACGGTTTTCAGACCACTTTTTAGAAAATCTAAAATTTCCAAAATCTACCAGAAGACTCCAGAACAGCCTGAAATCACCTCCAATCGACTCAGCATGTTAAAAATGGGGTACTAAGTAAATTTCATCTCAACAACTCAATCGGGTAGCCAAAAAATGTCGTGGAAATTTCAATTTTCAAAAATCTGCTAGGGTGCTCCAGCTGAACTACCACTCAAAATGATTCGAAACCGTTTCCAATCGATTTGGAGGGTCGAAAACAGGGCACACGCTAAATTTCAGTTTTCTTGGTTTCTTTGGTAAAATTTTGATATTTTTCCCCATTTTTGACCCAAGTTTGATTTTTCAAAATCGTTTGTGAACTGAAAAATTTGATCTACTGTTTCCAAATTCGTACTCGGAAAATCAGATCACCTCGATTCAAACCTGATAAACAATTATTCCAGCTAATCTTCAAATTTTGAGATTTAAAATTTTTTTTTTGATTTTCCATTGAAAATAAAATAGTCACAGGTGTTAAAAGTGACTTACGTAACTTTTTTCATAAGGATTATAAAATTACTTACTAATTCTCATGCGAGAGTTCATATTCTATCATTTTTGGAAAGAAATTTGTACTCACCTGAAACAAAGAAAAATTAAGGTGGATTAGTTAGTTATAAAATTATTGATCAATAAACACAAATTAAAAATTCTGACGATCTCGACGTTTAATAAAAAGCCAGAAATGAATATTCACAAATAAAGTATCATAAAAAGTGTAAAAATTATGGCGAAAAAATCACTCAAAAATATCAAAAATTGATGAACCATCAGAAAACGTCCAAAATTTGAGAAAACGTCTCATTTGGGTTTGCACAGACTGCTTAGATTATTGAAAAATACCAAGAATTAATCGGAAATTCTCAAAATTGAATGATGGTTTGGCAAAACTGCAGAAAGTGTCATAAAATTTATCAAATTGATCGCCCCCCCCCCACCATGATTGAAAATTACCAGAATTTGATTTTGGTGTCTATAGGACTTTTTTGTTGAAAAAATCACTACTGTTTTCACTAAGTATTTTTTTAGAACATTTTCAAAAAAATTGAAACTGGAAGAAAATCTGTATAAAAAGTATTTTTCAATTTCAATCGAATAATCAAAAAAAAATAATACGAGAACACATTAATGAATTTTTTCACTACCTTTTTGACTAAATTCACTACTTTTTCAGTACTTTCCTGGTGTTGTACATGGAACAGCAACTTGCAGCTAATATTTAGTTTTGCTGCAAAGAGCCTAATCTGGAAATTGAAGGAGATTTTCACAAATCCAATTTTTGAACATGAATTGAATTCTGCCATGATTTTTTGAGACGTATTAAAAAGGTTCTCCGACAAAATTGCCTATCTCTAAAACTGAAGGCGCGACGGGCAAATAAATTTTTAAAGATGACCCAAAATTTCTGAAAACTATCGTTTTTTGGTTCCTTAAATTTCCAAGTTACACAATTTCACGAAATGACTTTTATTTGCTCGTCTTAAAAAGTTACACAAGAATTTACCTATTTATGGACAAGTTCCCTATCTTTAAAATTTAAGGAGCAGCCGAGCTTTGAATAAAAAATTGAGAAAAACATATTTTTGACCTTGGAAATGGGCTGTACTTTGGAAAATAAACAAATTTTGTCATTATGAAATCTTTGAAATTGAAGGGATCAGAAATACTTTAAAAGAAAATATTTTACAAGAAACAAATATTTCTGACCCCTCAAAGTTGGGTAATTTTTTTTTTTTTTTGGTGTTTGTAATTACTTGATTATTACACCCGTCGTGTGAGAAATTCATGATGAAAAACTGTATTAATTTTCCAAATTACTATACCCATTCTCAAAGTCAAAAATGCGTTCTTCTCAATTTTTTCTTTCAAAATATTTCTAGCCCCTTCAATTTTAAAGTTGGGCAAAAATTCATCATGACAAAATTTATTTATTTTCCAAAGTACTACTCATTCCCAAGGTCAAAAATACGTTTTTTTCATTTTTTTTGGGGGGGGGGGAAGCTCGGTTGCCCTTAAATTTTTAAAGACAGGGAACTTTGTCCATTAATAAAGTTTTTTCAAAGTCGTACCCGGGTTATATCCAAATCTGAAGTTTTGACATCCACTCACCTGACACCCTGTATAAGAAACCCTGAATTTTTGGTAATGAGCGTATCGTGATCCCAGACCTTCAAAACGTGTAGAAAAATCACTCCCCGGACCCAACTTTCACTATCGCAACGAGCACAATGCTCGAATTTTCTAAAATTGGAATACGTATACGTATAGGTAATGTAAAAATACAAATGGCATGTACTGTCTGCTGTATATGTAAAGTTGAATAAAAATAAATCAATATCGGTCGTCGAATAACGTCTATTTTATTGAAAAAGCTATTTTGACAACGTCCTATTCGTTACCATTACAATTAAGGTTAAAGTTGTACGTTTTTTTCATTTTCAGATTAATGATTGCCCATTACTCGTTGGTCACGCTGTTCTGGTGCTTTTTATTGTATGTCGCTTTTCTAATATGCGGATGGATTTTTAAATAGATTATAATCAATTTCTCACTTTAATAAAATATCGATTCTTTTTTTTTTGTATGAATGTACATATACCTATAATAGAATGCTACTGTAATATTTTCTTGTTTTTTACTGTATCTATACCGGGATTTATGCCGTGTAAAATTTTTTTGTTTCTTTTTTTGTACTTTGGTATCTATGTGATTTATTTATAACAATTCGTACGTATAAATGAAAAATAAATATTTTTCTTCTTGTTAATTGTGTTTGCGATTCGTTTATCTTCAATACAAGTACCCGCCGAAGACGACTTAGCAAACCACCCACGATGCATTACGTTATGAGAAGTTGAATGAAAGATGCTGCTTTCGAGCTTTTATCGTCGTATATATTTTCGTTTTATCAGCGAGAAATTTGCATAACAAGGGATTTGGGTGATTTTTAAATATAACGAATTTAACAAATGTACGTTTTGTGCTCGCTTTAATTTCACGACGACGAAGACGCGATGTGACTAAACAAGACACGAGACTTCACTGTGAGATGTTCTTATTCGCTTATTGTCTTTTGTCTTTATATAATAACGATATTTTCGTTTCGAGTGAATTTCGTTTCTGCGCAAAAATCACGATTAGAAACCAATTTACGTCGCGCGAAAGATGCTATAAGTAATAATGACGAAGAGAGAATAACAATAACGTTTTGTATAAATTTCAGTTTTCACAGTGCTCGTAGCTTATACGAGTATTTTCCAAATAATTGGATTCTTTGAAAAAAGCTTGATTTTCATTATTTTCCAATTCGAGAAAAAGTTATTCGATTGGTAGGTAGGTACCTATTTCTCGGCTAAAAAATCATTCATCACTCGAGTCATTAGAAGAATATCGTCGAGAACGATGAAATTATACCGAGAAAGCAGAAAAATAAGCGAGAAGAATTATCTCTCTCTCTGCTTCTTCTAATGAAACGTGTCAACGAGAGAATGAGAAATTTTTCTTATTTATCAACCTCAAGTCAGATAATTAAAAGAATTTTATATGGCATTTCTTTTTTTCCCTCCTATAGTCAGATCGCATTTTGGTAGCTTCTTACAAGGAATTTAATCGTCGCGTACAAACGAGCGAATTCTTCTAATAAAAGGAACGAATCGAGTCGTGAAAAAGAAGTCCGAATTTTTCACCGACCCCTCCCCCATCCGGTGCTACGGACAGTGTTTTTTTGGAAGAAAGACTACGAAAGCAGACGACATTTTCTTTCTTTTGTGGCAAACAATACACAATTTCAGAAAAATTGGATCAATACTATTTCAAAGAGGCCACAGCGAAGTAGCAAATAATACAGAATTTGAGAGAAAATTGAAACCACTATACTCTGAAAGAGACTAGGTAAAGCAAAGTTTTAGGATTTTAGGGCAAGAAATCAGTTTTTCAAAAGTTGTAGAATTATGAAAAAAGAGCTGAAATTCGATAAATTTCATATTTTTCAGCCTCAAAAAGATTTCCACTCTTCGGAGTTCCCTTAGTTACTTATTTTCTTGACAAAACGGCGAACTAGAGAGACAATAAGGAGTTCAATCGAAAAAACTAGACAGCTGCGCTTAGCGCAGCTGTAACAGTGTGCGTAGCTTCTTTAGTTAGGAAGGCACAACGCAATTTTGAAAAAGAAGCACAACAAAATTTCAAAAAAAGGCGCAACTTCGAAAAAAGCACAATGCGACTTCAAAATAATAAGCACAATGCGATTTAGAAAAAAATCACAACGCAAATTTCAAAAATAGAACAAGATTTCGAAAAAAATCAAAATACGATTGAAAAAAAAGCACAAAGCAACTTTGAAAAAAAGCAATTGGGATTTTAAAATCAGAACGCAATGATGATTTTAAAAAAAAGCACAACGCAATTTTGAAAAAAAAGCACAACGCGATTTTGAAAAAAGGCACAACGCGAATTTTAGTAAAAAAAAAGCACAATGCGATTTCCAAAAAAAAGCACAACGCAATTTTGAAAAAAAGCACAATGCGAACATTGAAAAAAGCTCAACGCGAATTCTGAAAAAAGCACAAGGCCAACTTTGAAAAAAAAGCACAATGCGGATTTTGGAAAAAAAGCACAACGCGATTTTGAAAAAAAACATAATTTTGAAAAGAAGCACAACGCGATTTCGGAAAAAAAGCACAACGTAAACTTCGAAAAAAAACACAACGCAAACTTCAAAAAAAAAGCACAACGCAATTTCGGAAAAAAGCACAACGCGGTTTTGAAAAAAAAGCACAATGCGACTTCGAAAAAAAAAACATGATTTTGAAAAAAAAGCACAACATGATTTCGAAAAAAAACACAACGTGAACTTCAAAAAAGAAAAGCACAACGCGATTTCGAAAAAAAAGCACAATGCGAACTTTGAAAAAAAGCTCAACGCGAATTCTGAAAAAAGCACAATGCAGATTTTGAAAAAAAAGCACAACGCGATTTCAGAAAAAAAAGCACAACGCAAACGTCGAAAAAAAAACAACTCGAACGTTGAAAAAAAACAACCTGAACTTCGAAAAAAACAACGCAATTTCAAAAAAAAAAGCACAACGCGATTTTTTTTAAAAAAAAGCACAACGCGATTTCGAAAAAAAGCACCACACAATTTTGGAAAAAAAGCACAACGCGATTTTGAAAAAAAAGCACAACGCGAACTTCGAAAAAAAACAACGCTAATTTTAGGACAAAAAGCACGACGCAAACTTTGAAAAACAGCACAACGCAATTTTTAAAAAAAAGCCCAACGCGAACTTTGAAAAAAAAGCACAACGCGATTTTGAAAAAAAAGCACAACGCGATTTCAGAAAAAAAAGCACAACGCAAACGTCGAAAAAAAAACAACTCGAACGTTGAAAAAAAACAACCTGAACTTCGAAAAAAACAACGCAATTTCAAAAAAAAAAGCACAACGCGATTTTTTTTAAAAAAAAGCACAACGCGATTTCGAAAAAAAGCACCACACAATTTTGGAAAAAAAGCACAACGCGATTTTGAAAAAAAAGCACAACGCGAACTTCGAAAAAAAAACAACGCGAATTTTAGGACAAAAAGCACGACGCAAACTTTGAAAAACAGCACAACGCAATTTTTAAAAAAAAGCCCAACGCGAACTTTGAAAAAAAAGCACAACGCGATTTTGAAAAAAAAGCACAACGTTATCTTGAAAAAAAAGCACCATGCAAATTTGGAAAAAAAGCACAACACGATTTTGAAAAAAAGCACAATGCGAAGTTTGAAAGAAGAAACAACGCGAATTTTAAAAAAGAAAAGCACAACGCGATTTATAAAAAAAAGCACAACGCGAACTTTGAAAAAAAAAGCACAACGCGAATTTTGGAAAGAAGACAAAACGCGATTTTGAAAAAAAGCACAACGCAAACTTCAAAATAAAAAAACACACGCGAACTTCAAAAAAAAAGCACAATGCGATTTCGAAAAAAAGCACCAAGCAATTTTGGAAAAACAGCACAACGCGATTTTGAAAAAAAAGCACAACGCGAACCTCGAAAAAAAAACAACGCGAATTTTAGAAAAAAAAAGCACAACGCGAACTTTAAAAAACAGCACAACGCGAATTTTGGAAAAAAAGCACAACGCAATTTTTAAACAAAAGCGCAACGCGAACTTTGAAAAAAAAGCGCAACGCGATTTTGAAAAAATAGCACAACGTGAACTTTGAAAAAAAAAACAACGCGAATTTTAGAAAATAAAAGCACAACGCGATTTATAAAAAAAAAGAACAAAGCGAACTTTGAAAAAAAGCACAACGCGAACTTCAAAATAAAAAAACACACGCGAACTTTGAAAAAAAAAGCACAACGCGAACTTCAAAAAAAAAGCACAATGCGATTTCGAAAAAAAGCACCAAGCAATTTTGGAAAAAAAGCACAACGCGATTTTGAAAAAAAAGCACAACGCGAACCTCGGAAAAAAAAACAACGCAAATTTTAGAAAAAAAAGCACAACGCGATTTATAAAAAAAAAAGCACAACGTGAATTTTGGAAAAAAGGCAAAACGCGATTTTCAAAAAAAAGCACAAAGCTATTTTGAAAAAAAAGCACAACGCAAACTTCGAAAAAAAAAACACGACGCGAATTTTAGAAAAAAAAGCACAACGTGATTTATAAAAAAAAAGCACAACGCAAACTTTGAAAAAAAGCACACCGCGAATTTTGGAAAAAAGGCACAACGCGATTTTGAAAAAAAAAGCACAACGTTATTTTGAGAAAAAATCCCAACGCGAACTTTGAAAAAAAAGCACAACGCGATTTTGAAAAAAAAGCACAACGTTATCTTGAAAAAAAAGCACAATGCGAAGTTTGAAAAAAAAAACACCACACAATTTCAGAAAAAAAGGACAAAGCTAAACTTCAAAAAAAAACAACGCGAATTTTAGGAAAAAAAAGAACAACGCAATTTATAAAAAAAAGCGCAACGCAAACATTGAAAAAAAGCACAACGCGAATTTTGGAAAAAAGGCACGACGCGATTTTGAAAAAAAAGCACAACGTTATTTTGAAAAAAAAGCACAACGCGATTTTGAAAAAAAAGCACAACGCGATTTCGAAAAAAAAGCACCACACCATTTCAGAAAAAAAAGCACAACGCAATTTCAGAAAAAAAAGCACAACGCAAACTTCAAAATAAAAAAACAACGCGAATTTTGGAAAAAAAGCACAACGGGATTTGGAAAAAAAGCACAACGGGATTTCGAAAAAAAGCACAACGCTAACTTCAAAAAAAAAAAAAACAACGCGAATTTTAGGGAAAAAAAGCACAACGCGATTTCAAAAAAAAACAACTCGATTTTCAAAAAAAAAAGCACAACGCGATCTTCGAAAAAAAAACACGAACGCGAATTTTGGAAAAAAAAACACCACGCGATTTCGAAAAAAAGCACAACGCGATTTTAAAAAAAAAACTCTATTTTGAAAAAAAAAAGCACAACACGATTTTGAAAAAAAAAGCACAACGCGATTCCGAATACACTATGCTATTCTGAAAGCTCCAGAGCACAACGCGATATATCAGGAAAGCTTAAGCACTGCAGTACTGAGAGAGTGGGAGAACCTCTTGGGAGCACAGCAAAATCACAAATGACTGGAGGATTTTGATTCAGAAAGGGTAACCACCTGCTTTCAGCGTCTACGTGTGCAAATGAAACACCTGCAGGTGTTTCACAAATGGCTGGTGGGTTTTGATTCAGAAAGGGTAACCACCTGCTTTCGGCATCTAGGTACTGACTGTGTGTAAATGAAACACCTGCAGGTGTTCTAAAATTGAACAATGGAAAAGATAACACTGTAGATAAGAATATTTTAGGACCCCTGCAGTGTTACATTTTAAAACCGATGTTGGCTTCGCTTTTGATACCTTTCTCATTGTTCAATTTTGAAAATTTAAAGTTTAGCTCCACGTGGAGCCCCAACATGCTCTTCAAAATTAAATTTTTACCACCCGTTGTGTTCTCTCAATTCAATAAAAACCGGCAGATAAGCGAACACAAAGGGAAAGGCCATATCAAAAGGAAAGCCGACAAAAGCGAAGCCCACTTTAAATTTCCAAAATTGAACAATGAGAAAGGTATCAAAAGCGGCGCCGACAGTCAGTAAAATTTTAAATTTCTAAATTTATGTAACACCACAGGGGTGATTTTTCGGAAATTAAACAATGGAAAATGTTCTTACAACCCCATGCGGTGTTACATAAATTTGGAAATTTAACTGACTGTCGGCGCCGCTTTTGATACCTTTCTCATTGTTCAATTTTGAAAATTTAAAGTCGGCTTCGCTTTTGTCGGCTTCGCTTTTGATATGGCCCTTTTCCCTTTTTTATTGTTTTTTTGGTACAAATTTTCGTAATTAATTGCAATTACTCAAGAAGCTAATTGAGTAATTGCAATTATAATTACGACATTCCCTTCCTCAAGTTAAGCCTCACCTACGTATGAAAGATTTAAAAAAATCGGCCCATTCCTCTAAGAGAACATTCGAGCCAAAGAATTTTTCAACTTTCGGAACGAAACCAATAGTGTGCTACGCACACTAATAAACGGATACTCGAACTCGGGGACCTAGAATTAGTAAAAATCGACATGTCACATCATTTTTTAAAATTTTTCAAACCTTTTTTTCCAAATCAGGATGGTTAGAAGGGCTCCCGAGCGGTCAATTCAAAAAATGAGAGAATTTTCGAACTCAGCACCTTCGAAAACCTAACAAACGATATATCACACGATATTCCCAATTTTTTGATATTTTGACCATGTTCAAAAGGAGAGGGGAGGAGAGGCTCAGAGAAGTCTGATCAAAAAAAAACCAAAATTAGAACTCCGAGATTTGAAATTGGTTACAATTGATGTGTCACTTCATTAAAAAAATTGTTACGAAATTTCATTCGAATTAAATGTTTTCATTATCCTCTTCCCCAACCCCTTCATTCCTCAGACAGAAGTGTTGAGGTCCATAATTGATAAGTGAAATGACACACTGATTGTTACTAACTTGGACACGCCGAGTTCCAATATCGACTTATTTTTTCGACCCGACTCTCCTCCTCCCTTCCATATGCCTTTAAACAAGGTAAAAAGACCAAAAAATCGAAAAATAGGAGTGACGTGTTGCTATTGTTTAGGTTTTCGAACACGCTCAGTGAGAATATCCCAGTATTTTTCGGATACGCATCCTCAGTGCACCAGAAAAATTTTGAATTTTGATCAAAATCCGTGGTAGTGACAGACACTGTTTAAAACCAGTGGTAGTGAAAGACATTGTTTATAACCAGTGGTAGTGACAGACACTGTTTAAAACCAGTGGTAGTGACAGACACTGTTTAAAACCAGTGGTTGTGACAGACACTGTTTAAAACCAGTGTTTGTCACAGACACTCTTTAATACCAGTGGTAGTGACAGACACTGTTTAAAACCAGTGGCAGTCACAGATACTGTTTAAAACCAGTGATAGTGAGTTAGTGACAGACACTGTTTAAAACCAGTCGTAGTGACAGACACTGTTTAAAACCAGTGTTTGTGACAGACACTGTTTAAAACAAGTGGTAGTGATAGGCACTGTTTAAAACCAGTGTTTGTGACAGACAGTGTTTAAAACCATTGGTTGTGACAGACACTGTTTAAAACCAGTGGTTGTGACAGACACTGTTTAAAAACAGTGTTTGTGACAGACGCTGTTTAAAAACAGTGTTTGTGACAGACACTGTTTAAAACCAGGGTTTGTGACAGACGCTGTTTAAAACCAGGGTTTGTGACAGACAGTGTTTAAAACCAGTGGTAGTGACAGACACTGTTTAAAATCAGTGTTTGTGACAGACACTGTTTAAAACCAGTGTTTGTGACAGACACTGTTTGAAACAAGTGGTAGTGATAGGCCCTGTTTAAAACCAGTGTTTGTGAGAGACACTGTTTAAAACCCAGGCCCGTAGCCAGAATCTGGGTGTAGCTGGGGCGAAGGAAACAGAGCTGTGGGACCGAAACGATCCCGAAACCAGAACCGATTGAATCCCGATTCAAATCCGATCCCAAAACCAATCCCGAAACCGAAACCGTTATTTTTCTTGATCCCAAAACCGAAAAAATCCCGAAACCGATATAATTTTGAACCCAAAACAATCCCGAAACCGAAACGATTTTGTTTCGGTTTCGGGATTACAATTTTCGCCTTTTTTCCGCGATTTTATTATGAAAAATGGTCATTTTACATCATTTATTGTAAATCATTCAGATTAAAATAAAAATTACTCGACGAATTCAGCAAAACATGCACTTAAAACGTTGAAATAATCACTCCATTGGATTTTTCACGTCAAAACCTCCGATTTTTTGGACCCCTGCAAGGTCTATTAGTGAATTTAGGCTTAAAATTGGTTGAAATGAAAATCCCGAAACTGAAACCGATTCAACCCGGAACCGAAACAAATTTTTCAATCCCAAAACGAATCCCGAAACCGAAATGAAAATTTGAATAACAAATCCCGAAACGAATTCAAACCCAAAATGAAAAAATTTCAATCCCAAAACCGAAATCCAATCCCGAAATCGTTTCGGTCCCACAGCTCTGGAAGGAAATATCAGCTGGGGCAGCACTTTTTGAGGCTCGAACATCTGTGAAACATACCCCCCCCCCCTTTAACCCCCCTCAACCAACCGTTATTTCAAACCAATTTTTTAAAAAAATGAACAGAATGAGTGTGTATATTGCAGAAAAAGATTATACATAATATGTGTAATGCTGGGGTTGAGTCTAATACAGCTGTAATCTGCGCGATTTACTGTGAAACTCTTGTAATAATTCTTTGGCTGTGACTGTTTCTGTTTAAATTTTGTCAGGAGAT
This sequence comes from Planococcus citri, assembly GCF_950023065.1. Taxonomy (NCBI): domain Eukaryota; kingdom Metazoa; phylum Arthropoda; class Insecta; order Hemiptera; family Pseudococcidae; genus Planococcus; species Planococcus citri. The sequence goes on from NC_088679.1 coordinate 69,446,237, forward strand.
AAAATAGTCAAATTTGACTCGCGTCCAAACAACATTAAAAAAATATATCATTTAAATTTTTAGAGAAATGTTAAGCCAAAAAACGCACTTTTCACCTGAAAAAACTTTACTTCTTGAAACAAACTTTTGCCCTCACTCAGGGCTCGTACTTCGTCACTTTTCAAGAAACTAAGTTACTAAATTGGGTTACTTTTTCGATAAGTAGCTTTGGTTTTCCAAATTATTATTTTTTTTTGCATTTATCTTGATGAGAAAAAAATGCTAGTAATATCCATAAGTGAATAATTTGAGAAAGTTGACCTACTTATACATACACTTTTATCGCCAAAAATAGCTCAAAATTTCACCTTTTGTCAACATTTTCAAAAATATCCTCGTTTCTTGCCAAAAATTGTTACTTTTTGGTAAAAAAAATTCAAGAAATATCCATTTCCCTTTCTAAAAATTACCTAATAATTCCCCTTTTTTGCTTGAAAAAAATGTCAATGACCAAAATGTCTCCCATTTTCAACCGAAGGTTGCGAAAAAAATAATCATTTTTTTGGCCTATGATTGCCAAAAATTTGTGGTTTTCCTCAAAAATAGTCAATCTTGCTTTTTGCTAAGATTGTCAAAATTCTCGGTTTTTCGCAAAAAATTATAAAAATTTTCATTCTTTCTTAAAAATTGTCCATAAGTCTTCCCTATTACTGAAAATTTTAGCTTTTTCGAAGTGTAAAAGTCTCAATTTTTTATGTAAAATTGCCATAAATTGCACAAAGTGAAAGTCTCACTTTTCAAAAAAAAATTGCAAAAAGATGTACTGGATTTCTAATCCTCACAAATTACTAATTTTTACTCAAATTATCAAATTTTTGATTTAAAATTTAGTGAACGCATCGAGCGAGCCATCGAGCTATTCGCACTTGACAGCAAAGTAGTCGCCATCTAGCGGTGGAAACAGAACTACAACGAAACTAGGATATAATTTTTCGTTACATGTATTCTTATGGGAGATTTGCGATTTTCAAAAATTAATTAAAAATCGTGTAATTATCGTAGGAGTGTAATTTTTACTTCAAATGAATGTTTAATTCTTCTACTTTTTGAGAAAATTTATTACAATCTCTTAAACATGGTTTTTCTTGCAAAAAAATTGCACCGCATTTACAACGTATTTGCATTGTTTATTGTATCCTGAAATGCTGAAAAACATAGGAAGTGCAAAGCAATTTTTTCACAAGAAAAACAATGTTTAAGAAATTATAATAAATTTTCTCAAAAAGTAGAAGAATTAAACATTCATTTGATGTAAAAATTACACTCCTACAATAATTACACGATTTTTAATTAATTTTTGAAAATCGCAAATCTCCCATAAGAATACATGTAATGAAAAATGTTATCCTAGTTTCATTGCTCGTAGCAGCGCGTAGCAGCGCTATCTATTGGGACTGTCAACTGCGAATCAAATGCAATTCATGCTAGTGTAGCCATTTCATGAACATAACCATAATTTTACATTGTTGAGTTTTTGGTTTTTTGCACTTCCTAATTTTTTTTTATGATTTTGCTGGTAGGGGCAAACGTATTTTTTTTTTGATTTTGCTACCTGGGGCAAACAGCCTTTCTAGCCGGGGCATTGCCCCGGCTGCCCCTACGCTGGCTACGGGCCTGTTAAAACCATTGGTTGTGACAGATACTGTTTAAAATCAGTGTTTGTGACAGACACTGTTTAAAACCAGTGTTAGTGACAGACACTGTTTAAAACCAGTGGTTGTGACAGACACTGTTTAAAACCAGTGTTTGTCACAGACACTCTTTAATACCAGTGGTAGTGACAGACACTGTTTAAAACCAGTGGCAGTCACAGATACTGTTTAAAACCAGTGATAGTGACAGACACTGTTTAAAACCAGTCGTAGTGACAGACACTGTTTAAAACCAGTGTTTGTGACAGAAACTGTTTAAAACAAGTGGTAGTGATAGGCACTGTTTAAAACCAGTGTTTGTGACAGACAGTGTTTAAAACCAGTGGTTGTGACAGACACTGTTTAAAACCAGTGGTTGTGACAGACACTGTTTAAAACCAGTGGTTGTGACAGACACTGTTTAAAACCAGTGGTTGTGACAGACACTCCTTAAAACCAGCGTTAGTGACAGACACTGTTTAAAACCAGTGGCAGTCACAGATACTTTTTAAAACCAGTGGTAGTGACAGACACTGTTTAAAACCAGTGTTTGTGACAGAGACTGTTTAAAACCAGTGTTTGTGACAGACACCATTTAAAACAAGTGGTAGTGATAGGCACTGTTTAAAACCAGTGTTTGTGACAGACACTGTTTAAAACCAGTGTTTGTTACAGACACTGTTTAAAAACAATGTTTGTGACAGGCGCTGTTTAAAACCAGGGTTTGTGACAGACATTGTTTAAAACCAGTTGTAGTGACAGACACTGTTTAAAATCAGTGTTTGTGACAGACACTGTTTAAAACCAGTGGTAGTGGCAGACACTGTTTAAAATCAGTGTTTGTGACAGACACTGTTTAAAATCAGTGTTTGTGACAGACACTGTTTAAAATCAGTGTTTGTGACAGACACTGTTTAATATCAGTGTTTGTGACAGACACTGTTTAAAATCAGTGTTTGTGACAGACACTGTTTAAAACCATTGGTTGTGACACTCACTGTTTAAAACCAGTGGTTGTGACAGACACTCTTTAAAACCAGTGTTAGTGACAGACACTGTTTATAACCAGTGTTTGTTACAGACACTGTTTAAAAACAATGTTTGTGACAGGCGCTGTTTAAAACCAGGGTTTGTGACAGACACTGTTTAAAACCAGTTGTAGTGACAGACACTACACTGTTTAAAACCAGTGTTTGTGACAGACACTGTTTAAAACCAGTGGTAGTGACAGACACTGTTTAAAACTAGTGGCAGTCACAGATACTGTTTAAAACCAGTGTTTGTGACAGACACTGTTTAAAACCAGTGTTTGTGACAGATACTGTTTAAAACCAGTGTTTGTGACAGACACTGTTTAAAACCATTGGTTGTGACAGATACTGTTTAAAATCAGTGTTTGTGACAGACACTGTTTAAAACCAGTGTTAGTGACAGACACTGTTTATAACCAGTGTTTGTTACAGACACTGTTTAAAAACAATGTTTGTGACAGGCGCTGTTTAAAAACAGGGTATCTGACAGACACTGTTTAAAACCAGTTGTAGTGACAGACACTGTTTAAAATCAGTGTTTGTGACAGACACTGTTTAAAATCAGTGTTTGTGACAGACACTGTTTAAAACCAGTGGTTGTTACAGACACTGTTTAAAACCAGTGGTTGTTACAGACACTGTTTAAAACCAGTGGTTGTGACAGACACTGTTTAAAACCAGTGGTTGTGACAGACACTGTTTAAAACCAGTGGTTGTGACAGACACTGTTTAAAACCAGTGTTAGTGACAGACACTGTTTATAACCAGTGTTTGTTACAGACACTGTTTAAAAACAATGTTTGTGACAGGCGCTGTTTAAAACCAGGGTTTGTGACAGACACTGTTTAAAACCAGTTGTAGTTACAGACACTACACTGTTTAAAACCAGTGTTTGTGACAGACACTGTTTAAAACCAGTGGTAGTGACAGACACTGTTTAAAACTAGTGGCAGTCACAGATACTGTTTAAAACCAGTGTTTGTGACAGACACTGTTTAAAACCAGTGTTTGTGACAGATACTGTTTAAAACCAGTGGTAGTGACAGACACTGTTTAAAACCAGTGTTTGTGAGAGACACTGATCGCTATCATTGGACCTGTAACCTGACTCTCGGCAAAAGGGGTAGTTTTTTTTTCAACAACTGTTGAACTGAAATGGCGCATTAAATTTTCTGGAGGAGTTGAGTTCAAATATGAAATTACTTTTTGGATAATACCTCTCCGTACCCCCTATTTTTTAAATTTTGGTCCAATTTGGAACCTCTAACCCCCTTTCTCTTTTCCCTCGAGGTGTTGAATTCCATTTTGATGATCATCATTATCATTTCCACGCAGCCAATTTTCAAACGGGATCTTTGCCCTTTCTGGATAGTACAAGTGACCTCAGTTTCGAGTCAAAATTTTCAAAAAAATGTAAAAATGAAGCAGCATATCGATTTTTACTAATTTTAAGACGCTGAGTTCGAATACTGACTCATTTTCTCAGCCTCCCCCTCTCCCATGCTTTTAAATATGGTCAAAATACCTAAAAATTGAAAAAGACTTGTGACGTATCGTTTGTTAGGTTTTCGAGGATGCTGAATTCGAATGTCTACTTACTTTTTGGATACACCCTCTCAGAGCCGCCCCACCCCCAATCACATAATTTTCGGGGGAAAAATCAAAAAATTATGAAAGTATGGTGTAACTAGTCGGTTTATTCTTCAAATCTAATCGTGATTAGATTTGAAAAATGAACCATTTTAATCATTGAACAATAGTTCAATTTAAACTACCTTATTTTCAGGTAGGTATTCGACGTTTAAAAAATAATATCTCATCTATCAAATTCTATATTTTTAATCAACTCAAAGACATCAAGAATCGCCTAACCACCTTGCAGAAAACCCCAAAGAATATACACTGAACACCTCGTCTCGTACACGTAATGCAGTCACATAAACCGCGTATCGTGTAAAAAAGTCGTAAATTGGAATGATAATTTCACCTCTAGAGCGACATTAAAACGCGAAATAAAGATTATTCCTTATCATCTCGTCTTTAGCTGAGCTGCTTCTCGTTCTCGTATTCCCAATACACGAGAGCAACTCGAGAACTGAGAAAACTTCAAGGTTCGACCCGTATTCGTATAGCAGCACATAAGCCCTCGCGAAAGTAAAAATTACACCCACGCTGTAGTAAAATAAGTATATAAGAACAAAAGACCAACGCAATTACCTTCATCGAAAGCTTTCGATGGTAATTTTTGCATAAACTTTCCGCTTAAAAGCGTCAATTAAGCCGCGTCTTTCGGTCCGTCTGTCGATGTCGTATCACTTGATGAAAAATTAACCTCTTGTCAATGTTAATCTGACGCTTTGACCGAACGAGCGAGCACCCGAAAGTGGTGAAACCACCCCCTTTATTTCTGGTTTCCCACCGAGCAGTATTTGGGCAACACTGCCTAATGGGGTGAGGGAGTTTCAGCCCTTTTTTTCTGACAACACTGCTCGAGTACGCCATGCGGTCTACGACGGTGTACGTAGACGTAGGTAAAATGAAGCATTGCATTCAGTATCGTACGTACGTAAGAAAAACGCGGAATGCCCGATATAGATTTTTTTCGTCGCGAGTACGTTAAGTTACGGTTACATCGAGCTCCTCGAGCAACGGATTACGACCAATGCAGCTTGTAATCGAAATACACTGATATCACATTATCAGTCAGTTCGCAGGTGTACGAATTTCCGCAGCTTTTGGACAAACTAGGTCGATACAGCGTTCGAATTATTTCGATTTTGCGATTCCTCGAATCGTATACGAGGTCGTAGGATCGTATCGATAGATTTTCGTGCGATCGAAAAATGACAACGAGGTGTATTTCGATCGACATCAGAACACAGATATTTGTAAAAACTTCCAGATAATGTGAGTAAACGCAAATAAATTCACGTATATTATTTTGCATTAAAAAAGGTGACCTAGGATTAATTTTTTTACCCCCTTGGAAAAACACAAACGTGTTTATTTCTCCTTCGTCGTCATTCGTGAAAAAAATTGGCTCGAAGGTGAGATTTTACGCTGGTAATAAATTCCTAAACCTCGAATGGCTTTTTATTGAAATTTTTCAGACTGAAAAAAATTCTCGAAATTTCATTACTTCGCACGTGTTGTCTGCAATTAAAATTGCATAAATTTAACAATTTTTTCAAAAATTTATAAAATTCCATTGTTTAGTATTTTTTTCCCGCTCAACGCTTCGTTAAACCGTCTCGAAAAAACCACTCTAAAAAAAATTGCATAAAAAACACCAAATCGTTCTTGACCCTATACGACGAATTCATTAACAGTAGGTACGCAAAATGGAGTAGAAAATTCGAAATAATTCGAGCATTCGTCGAGATATTATTATAATTTGACGAAAGAAAAACGAGGAGAAAAAAACCGCGCGAGAAAATTACAGCTAAAAGTTCGCGAAAGGTGAATAAATTCTCGAGAAAATTCCATCTACTCGTACCATATAAAAGCAGCGTGTAAAAATTTGAATTTTACTCGTGTTTTTCATTTTTTTTTCACGCGTCGAGACGCGATATTATTCGTTACGAGCATTGAAATGGTGTTTTTCAAATCTTGTTCAACAGCTCCGAGTTATACTACGAGTGTAATTTACATTTTATCGCGACTTGGCTGGAATATTTTTACACGAGATACTCGTAGGTAGGTAACCTAAGGTGAGAATCGAGTATAGAAATTTTCGCGATGAGAGTATATGCGACGTTTTGTCAATTATTCGCTTCATCGAGGGAGTTAATTAAGTAAAATTATATAAGAAGCTTTGTTTTCGTCAAAGCGAACATAATAAAGATACAATACGCGAGCAAGTAGTAGGTAGAGACGAAGACGAGAACAAGGACAAAGTCAAAGGTACCCGTATTTTGTACTTATAAAACAAAGGTGATTAAAAGTCGAAACGTTACTCGATGGTTTTCTCGCAAAGTAAACAAATTTGTGTAGCGAAATTAAAATTATTAATCTTCGTTTTAATAAAAGAAAATAAATTACTTTCTTTCGACGAGTAGATATAAAATTTCGCTGAATTTAAACAACGAACGACGACCACGCGCAAAAAAAAGGCGAAAGTTGAACGTTTATAGCTCGAATTTCATCAAAATTGCTACGTTTCCTTTTTCTCTCGAACTGAACCTCTTCTGTCGAAAGAAAGAGGCGAAAAAAAAGAATCAATTTTCGAGTTATTTTCGCGAATAAAACTCGTTTTTAATACAATTATCAAAAAACAAACGCGACTACGTTGTAGTTATCTCGAAGGAAATTCTGAAATTTGAAATCTTGACCCGCCAGCGATTCAGAGATGAGAGTTTTCTCTTTTTTTTCTTTGTCAAAATTCAATTACATATTCGAGGACAAAATAATTTCGGCGAATTTTTTTATACCCATCTTATGTAGAACTGGTGGTGGTTGCGAAAGACGTTTTTTTTTTCTTTTTTTTGGTAGAATAAGAACGAGATTTCTTTTTATGGTGTCGCAATTTTCGTGGCTGAGAGTTAATGAAATTACCTCCTATTAAATCTGCGAAATGATTTTCTCGTCTGGTAAGACGCGTAAAAATAAGAATGAAACGAAAACGCGATTTAAATTTATAAGTCGACCCGACAGTCGAAGGGAATAAATTTTTAACCGAGTACAGATCATCAACTAACTAACGCGAAAGTTCGAATGAGAATTTCGTGGAAATCGTCGCTCGAGCTCTCGAGTTTTACGCGTACAATTTCATAAATCGTGAAAATGGTATCTAATTTTTTAAATTGAATCGTTCGCCAAACGACCTTCGAACGAATGAGAATTTCCAGGAAATCGTCGCCAACATCGGAAGGCAGTTGATGAGATACAGTAATATACTCGGCGGATAAAATCGATAATCTGTTCGCGAATATTATATGTACGAACAACGTTTGCAAAACATCATTTTATAATCCATTGTGTAAATAAAATGGGGGAGGAAAAAGTCATCAGCAACATGGAACCGAATCACGAACAAGCTGCTTTAAAAGAACAAATCTGCAGCAGTAATAAAGTTCACCAGTCATTTTCATGGCTCGAACGAATTTTCACTCACATGATTAATATTTAATAATTTGAAAAAATGTAATATTCTTTTTCGCTAATGTTGATAATTTGAATTATTTTCCTTGCAATTTAAAAAGAATCGTTCGCGAACGATTCGTTAAAACGTGATTTAGTTCATAGAACAACTGGTACCTAACTACCTATCAAAGAAAAATTGATGATTCACACGAAAAAAAAAGAATTTCTGAGCTCAAAATGATTTTTGGATCATCTGAAGAAATTTACTCATGAATATGAACGAAATAATTCGTACCGTAGGTACGAATCATTCGCACAGACAACTCAATAAATGATTTCCCCTCCTACTTTCGTTCATGAATCGTTCGCGAATGATTCGATTATAATGACTTGAACATTTAATGTCATTTGAAGTAGAATGTAGTCAGAAACTCAGAATTTCACATTGCATGAGAAAAAATTACTGGTAGTTAAAAATAAATAAGTACATCATTATTCGTGAACGAAGCAATTTGATCAAGAATGATCAATCATTCGTTCATTTTTGAATCACTTTTTTAAAAAAAAGCCCCGGTTACTTGAAAAAAATTCCATTAATTACCTACTTGAATCGTTCACGAATGATTCGCATTGTTCGCGAACGATAGATCATTACATTTTCGGTGTGGGAGGGGCGGACGTGATGTCAAAAATAATTTCATAATTCGGAATTTTCATTTTTCCAAATGTTCAAAGCCTTATAAGGTGGACGAGTGAACCTTTTTTTTCAATTTTTACAAAAGAAGATAATTATTGATTCAAAAATTGTACCAAAAGAAAAAAGTATCATCAGGTCTGACAGACACCTTGGAATGAGGGAAGAAAGTTTAAGAAGACTCAACTGATCTTTTAAAATTACTGTACAGAGTTTTGAAATATGTACAATATGCATTTTACTCTTCTGAGCCCATTTTCTGAAATTACTTTAAACAGCCAAAAAAAACTAAAGGAGAGGGAAAAAATCAAAAATTTTAAAAATTTCTGTATTTGATAATTATTATAATGCAGGGAACTTGACTTACCTACTGAATTCGTTTTGAAGTTACATTGCCCACAATTGAAAAGTAGGGTCGAAAGACGAGATAAAATCCAAAATATTCATAATTTCTGCGAATTCAAAAATGAAAAAAGTTCACAATTCGAGTGCTTATTTTTGATATCAATCTGTTTTTTGAATTTGAATCTTTCGGTGTCCATTCATTCTCCTAACTTTTTTTCAAAATTGAGAGCATGGGAAAATACGATAAGAGATTTAATTCGAAAAATTATTTGATATTCGAACTTGGCTCTCGGTTCATCCAAATGTCACCACTTCGCACCTCATTTTCGCAATTTTTTGATTTTTTCAAAACGAGAGGGTAGGAGGGGCAGTGAGAGTAGCTACCTATTTGAACTCAACACTATAAAAAAACACGAAAAAAATTTGAGGCACATAAGTATTTTCAGTTTTATGATATTTTGACAATATCACTGAGGCACTGTATAAGTGATCAGGGGGGGGGGGGGGGTCGAGGAGGTTATACATTGAAAAAAAAAACAATATTCGAACTCAGAACCTTCAAACTAGCAAAAACCATAAATATGCTACATTTTCACTTGACTTTTACTTTTTTGTTCAAGAGAAGGAGGGGGAGGAGAGAATTTTACCAAAATTGAAATAAAGTTTTGAGATCCAATTTTCAAAAATGATAGATATTTTTAAAAAAAGTAAATAGATGTATTTTTTCGCATTTCAAAGTCATTTTAATGTTAATATACAACCTGCAACTTTTTCATTTTTGATTTGAATTGATATGCGATAAGACTCCTTTCAAAATACTTAGGTATAGTAACCTAACTTTTAAATTGTGAAGTGGATATGTTCTTGGACATCGGATTAGAAAAAACTGTCATTTCAAATGTAATTTTCGTTTCATTTTTCTTTCAGATATGAATTTAATTATTTCAAACCTGATTATTCTTCATTCAGGTGTCATGTCATCTCAATTTATAATGTAATTTTAGAAATATTTTTTCATTTTTGTTCGTGTTTTAAAACTTTTGTCAATTTTTTTCACTTTTTCAACAAATTTACGTTTGTTTGTCAGTTTTAATTTTTTTTAGTCCCCGCCCCTACCCCACGAGCTAACCACCCCCCCCCACAATGGATCAAAGCCCCCCCAAAATCAGTTTACCGCTGAACCGCGTATTACTAACAAATAAAGTTTTTCGTCAAAAACTCCTGAAATATTGAATTTTGAGTAAAATGAGCTCAGTGATCATTCCATCTCCTCTCCAATACCTATCAAATGAGCTATCGACCAACTCCCTAGAGATGAAGAAAACCGAAAATAGGGGCAACATAAGTGGATTTTCACCTTGATTCCGCTTTATTCTTCATATTTCATATTTCAGCCTTAATCTCACTGGTTTCTTTTTTAAAGGAATTTTTCCAGAATGACTAACTCAAACGTGCATTCATTTAAAAAAAATAATAAATACTGCTCTAAAAATTACCATCACAGGGTGTCCACACATGTTCGGAAATGATTTTCCCTGACTTTTCTAGGTTTTTCAGACCAATTTTTCCAATTTTCCAGAACGTATATCAACGTAACTCAACTTCAACTTGTGTTCTCAATCTTAAACGTTCGTATTTTATATACGAGTAACCAGATGCGAATCGAACGAAAGGGGCAGGGGGTGGTTTAGTCATTTTGCCAATAAAAATGTAATTTTTGGACAAAAATAAAGTTTTTAACGAACTGAGCTCAATCAATGGTATCAAAATTTTAAAAAAGGGAGTGATTCTGTTTTTAAAAAACATAAATTATTGTAATAATAATTCGTTTTTTTCTGGTTTGTATTTTTGTAATTTTTCGATTCAATTATTCTATTTTCTAAAGTTTTGAAAGAGCATGTTAAATGGTGCGAGCGACCCGAGGGCAAAAGCTTTGAAAAATATACGATTTTTTTTAATGTCAACATTTTTCAAATTTAATGAATAATTTTTTTTAAATTCTAGGGTTCGTACTAATTTTTTCCGAAAAAAAGTGACTTAAGTAACCTAAAAAGCTCAAAAAAGTATAGGTAACCAAAAAGTAACCAAGAAACTGACAAAACATGGGCAATACATTTTAATGCAGAAAAAAAAATCACCAAAAAAACCAGAACTTTTTGTTTTTAATCAAAATCGAAAAATGAAACTCGATAGAAACTTGTTTAATTTCAGCAAAAAGCAGGGCACTTTGGCAATTACTTCTAAAATAGTCATTTTCCCAATTTTTTCCGAAAAAAGTATAAACTACAAATATTTTGCAACTTTTTGATTGAAAAAAAAAACGGTTTTTCTGATAATTTTGGGCCAAAAATTCAGAATTTTTGCGATTAATAAAATACGAGACTTTTGACAATTTCAGCAAAAGAAAAGTTTTTTTTAGCAATTTCTGGCGAAAAAACAACACATTAGAAATATTATTGGAAAAGAGTGAGAGTTTTCGGATGCAAAAAACAATACAATTTTTAGCAATTTTTCGCAAAAACGAAAAAAATTCTTGACAATTCAGGCTAAAAGCGAGACTTTTTTTGCTATTTTTGACAGAAAATGAGACTTCAACAATAATTTCATTAAAAGACAAGACTTCTTAGCCATTTTTAACAAAAAAGCGAAACATTTTAGCAAATTTGCGAAAAAGCGAGATTTTCTAATGATACCTACTCATAACTCATTAAGTTGACAAAATGCAAGACTTCAACAATTTTTAGAAAAAAGCAAGACTTTTTGGGAATTTGGTAATTTTCGGCAAGGTACAATTTTTCATGATGAGAAATGGAAAAATCTGTTCGAAATAACCTTTGTAATAGTAGGGATAGGAATAACTAGGTTTAGGTGGAATTATGGTAATAACATCGAGGGAACCATTTAAGAATCATTCCTTAGAGAAGGAATAATTTCCTCTTCCGAACTAGCTCAATATTATACGGAGAGTAACCACCCTTCCTAGCCACACTATTCATTTAAATCATGAAGAATGTAAAGAATATACTCGGATGAACATTTCATGTCCCAAAAGTCGATGTATTGCATGAAATATTACAGCTATGTAAATACTTTACAAGTAACGTATGGTATTTATTCGATAAGGTGCAACTTAATGATACAAACTAACTAGACAATGCTCCTGCGTACAAGTAAGTTTGGTTGCATATTCTAAAGTTTCGAATTATTACATTCGTCTAGGATAAAGATATCTAAGAGAGACACTAAAATAAAATAGGAATGTCTGATAAAGTTACGCCCTTCATCGTGCTACCTAAGTCCATGGTTCACACTAAATCCCCATCTCCACAGGCAGATATTTTTGATTAACATTAATTAGGTGGTTAATCTAAAGAGAGTATGATCGGGGTAAAATCCCATTATAAAATGTACGCATTAATCTACTCACCTGTGGGTCCCCTAATACTAGGCCCGAGCGTAGATTCTAGTTTTAGAAACACTTTTGTAGGGTTGCCACTTCTCCCAGTCCGGATTCTGGTGAAGGGTCCAAGGAATGAAAAGTATATAATTACTCCCCATCAGGGGTTACGTTAAGCATTTGAAATAAATTTGTATTAACCACCGAAGGTGGAAAGAAATAATTAAAGAACTAGCACGACACATTCTATGTTAAACTGAGTAAGGACAAAGACGAGACCTTGCCATCGCGAGTAGCAGAAATCAAGTAAGGAGGCGAGCTCGACGTTCTCAGAGAGACACCTCGAGTTCGCGAGTCGTCTGTGACGTCATATATGTAGTTCACACATATTCAATTACTATTGGCGTAGGTAGAGAGATGCCCAGGGGGATCGTATGATCGAAAGATCTAGAAGAACCAAAATAAGATGACCTTCATGAGGTACATCTTCGAATTATTGCTTATGCAATAAGTACTACATGGACTACCTATGGCAGTCAGGGCATATTTCCCCATTATACCTTTCACAAAATTACTTGACATTTGAGTAAAAAATGCTGTAAATTCCAAAATTCCCAAACTTTTCCAGACCGACCAAATTCCCTGCCTTTTCCGGGTTTTCCAGGCTTGTGGACACCCTGTATCAAAGTTTTAAAAAAATGAATTAATATTTTTCCAATTTTATTTAAAAAATGAAAAATTTACCAAAAGATTTTCAGAAAATGTGTTGAAAAAAAAAAAACGAAGAGAAACTCGTTCGTTTTGAATTCGTCGCCTGAGAAACTGCCATGGCTTGTCGAATCACACTATGGGAATCGGGACACCTTGTATACCGAAAACCAACCTTTCAGTTGCACCTACGTAACTATTCGTAGTTGAAGCCGAAAACAGCGCATTGCTAAGTTGCTATCGAACAAATGAATGAGACAATACCCTAGGAATAATAAATATTTTGCAGATTTATTATTAGATTTATGTATAGATGGCAAAGTATGCGCGGTTAGATTTTCTATACCCTAAATCGAGTTAATAGCAATGCGAAATAATTAATATAAACTCAGAAACGTCACTGGTGATAAGTGTTATACGTATACGTTTAAGATTGTATTTGTTGAAACGAATTGCTACAGATATACAACAAAAGGTTCAACTTAATTAAACGCTCGAAGAGGTTTTAACACTTTGACATACTCGTAGTAGACTTCTGTGTATGTTCAATGTTATACTAGGTAGGTAGCATATAGAAACATTAGAATTGTAAGGAAAATCCGTTGTGGGAGCCGTTAATCTTGAAATTTTAATAATATTTCGCACAAAAAGGTCGGCAATCTTTACACTATTAAAGCTCGTTAAAATTCTCGTATCTGATGCGGCGGCGTTTACGAGTACGAGTACATAAACGTACTGTATCGTACACTAACGTAGGTAAGCTACACTAGGTGTTTGTTTGATTTGCAGATTACCTATTTGTTCAAATGTTCAAGGAACGTTTGTATAGGTAGAGGTACGTCTACGTAGAAACGAAACGAACCAAGTCAGTGATATATTCGTTCGCGTATTCGGCAAAAGCGAGTTTTCTAAATAATGTAACCTTTTTTCTTTTTTTTCGCCTTTTGAGAGAAGCGCATTAGAGTACCTACTTTCGAGACTTTTTTCTGTACGCGATGCGTTTTGCCAGGCTAACAAGCGTAGCGTAATTGCCACCGTGATGAATGCTTTGGGAATTGTTATTATTTTTTCGAGTGCTCTTTTCTAAAAAGTACAAATATTAAAATTTTCAAGAGTTTGCTAAACGAAAATAGAACGTTTTGTGTATGGAAAAAGAATTCAAGTTTTGTGTTTCGATTCATACAATGTACTTACCTATAATACAGAGTTTCCTAATTTGTATGAAATGGGCGCATTTGGGCGCATTTGGGCGCGCACTGAGGGTGATATTTAGGTTATTTATACTGTGTGTGAGGATGATGATAGAATTTAAACTCGATGGCAACACTGCTTATAGGATTTTAATTTTTCAAAAAGCACATGAAAGAGGTTCTCTCGTGTTTGTGAATGTTTTCGAGTTTTCGTTTACCTAGCTTTCTTTTTTTCATCTCTATCTTTTTATTGGAAAGCACGAGTATAAATTTGGTTCGTATGGCTTTATTGATTCTTTTCTTTCTCATTGTTAGTTTGTATTCATCAAATGATAAAATTCATCTACTTGAGCGAAATCATGTAAGCTCTCAAAAATTCGTACTTTGATAGGTGAAAACACAATGTTTTTTATGTTGGGAGTTCGATTTTTTTGGTTTTAAAATTTTAGAATTTAAATGATGATTTTTTTTTTTTTAGAAATTCCAAGTTTGAAAAAAAGCAAACTGGCTCGAACGAACTGAGGGCAAAAGCTTTCGAAAATTCATAATTTGAGTTTTTCACTCATTAAATAATTAAATATGCTAAATTATGCCAAAATCTCAATTGAATTACCTATTCCGAAAATTTATTTCAATTTTTTGCGTTATTTTCCCGGACTCTTTTTAAGACTAAGGTATTCCATACTTGAGTAACAAAATTCGGAAATTCTTAGCTTTAAAATTTCATCGAAAAAATAGCTAAAAATCATAAGTATAAAAAATTAAAACTTGAAAAAAAATTAATAAAAACTCAAACTTAGAATTTTTATCCTCGTTTCTCAGCCATATTTTTCTTTTTTTGCTAGCAATTTTTATAAGTCATAAGTGCAATTACTTACTAATAGATCTAAATTTCGCATTAATTCAATTTTGGTCACAATTCGACTGTGCTTCTCCATTTTGTAATTTGAAATGAGCTCGAAAAATGAATTCTTGAATTGCTTTAACTAGGCATCTAAATTATGCTAGATTTTTTTATTCCATAGCGACACATTTCCAGAAGTTGGATTGAACGGAAGGGAAGGGAAGAGAATGGAAGGGAAAATTGGGAAGATGCTCGTGCCAAACTTTCTGGGTTCATTTCTAGAGACCGATTAAATTATTTTAAGCAAATCTGTTGGCAGAGTCTTCACGAGAATTAACACTTGAGATTCAAAATCTGTAACAAAAATTGGAAACATAGAGGTCACTTTTTATCGTAAAAGTTTAGTACTGAACTTTCAAATTTTGAATACTGATTTACGAATCTCAAGTTAATTCTCGTTAAAACTCTGCAAACAGATTGCTTCAAATAATTTAACCGGTCTCTTGAAATTTCTCAGGAGGATTTGGGAAGATTTAAATCGCCAAAAAAGTTGAATCTGAAATTAGGTATTTGAAGGGAGTTTTATCAAGTCAAAAATGAAAAAGTTTCAGTTTATCATTTCGAAATGATTTCAAAATGCAAAAAAAATACTTTTAGAAAAGACATTCTTTTACTTTTTTTAAAAACATTATTTTTGAAAATGGGATTTCAAAACTTTCAATTTTGGTAAAATCCTCAACCCTCCTCCCCTGTAAAAAAAAAAAGAAGTAAAAGTGAATGGGACATGTGGCATATGGTTTTGGCTAGTTTGAAGGTCCTGAGTCTCAATATTTCTTTCTCGATTGTGTCCCAAACATGCTCAAATGCCAAAAAATTGAAAATGACACGTGACACGTCATTTTGTAAGGTTTCAAAACCAACGAATTTGTATATTCGCGTATCTTATTAGATTCGACGAGACTTCCCTAATGTCTCAGCAGACTGCAGCTCTCAATTTTCAAAAGAAACAAAAAAATCAAAAAATTATAGAAATGTGGTGTGACGAGTCGATTTTTGTTAATCAGAGGTAGCTCAATTCGAATATTCATTCAACGCCACAGAATCCTTCCTCGCCAGTCTTAAGCTTTCTTCAAAATGGAAAAGCAATTTCAGCTACCCAATTGAAAAACTGAGGGTCCTACAAGGGCTCAAGTTGTTCAAAATAGCACAAAAATTAGAAGGGCAATCAGACATATTTCGAGATCCAATTTTAATGTTAAGTTTAAGTATTAGGAAAAGCAGTATAGGTACTTTCAAAAAAGAAAATGAAGTTCTCAAAAAATTGTGCAAAAAAATTAAGAAAAATGTGAAATACATTTTGAAGTTCACTTCTCACGTGATTGCAAAAGATGTATTTTTTTCAAACCTTAAATTGCTTCAGAGAGTCTATCTGAATTTGCAAACTTCAATTTCTCAATTTTGTCTCAGATTAATTTTTCAAAGCAGCAGACCTTCTTCCTCCCACTAAAAAAAAGGGCAATTGTCAACTTTCAACATCAGGGAGAAAAGATGCATTTTTTAAAAAAAACCGGTAAAATATGTATTGAATTTCTTCAGGGTGTCTATCTAAATTTGCAAAATTCAATTTCTCAACATTTTCTCCGATTCATTTTTCAGCGCAGCTGACCTTTCCTCCTCCCATCAAAAAAAAGGTCAAAATTGTCATCAAACAAAAATTATCCTCGTGTCAGAAAGGAAAATAGGAGTAACGGCCCAGTTTTTTTACCCCCCTCCCTTCAGAATTTTCTGAAAAATAAGTCACCAAAGTCATGAATCGATTTGAAAATTATATTAACGTGTTTTTGTGCTTCTTTTGTAACACAATGCCATTGAAAAGCTGCATTTTTCATTCAATGTTCATGGTTCAGGAGACTTGGAAAAATGTGATGTGAATTTTCTAGTCGATTTTCTTAACAAAATTTTTAAAAAGTGTGTTTTGATTGTAAAGATTGGACACGCTAATTTCCATCAAAATTGAAGTGATAATCAAAATGAATTCGTGAGCACATCGTTGAATTCCACACACTCTGGTCTATTAGATGAGCTCGTTATTTTTCATCAAAATTGTTTGCTAACAATTTTTAGAGCCGAGGGGGAAAAAATAGGGTACGATTCAAGCCCAGTTTTGTATTTTTTTTTATCCGGTAAACAAAAATAGAAAATCCATAAATTATTAATTTTGGTTCACTAATTTTTTTAACTATCTATTTTCAGAATTTTAGCTCGCTGGTGACTGTTTTAAGGCGTAATATCAATTTTATTCATGATTGGGGAAGTAGGTATTTGAATATACAGCTCAGAACTTTTGTGAATAATATTGTCCAAAAAACACAATATGTAAAAATACTCGACAAACAGGAACACAGATGTTCAAAAGCGTTTCTCTGAACTCTCTCTAATTTCATCACATGCTTACAGCAGCTAAAGCTTAAGGTAAAAACGCATATAATGGAAATAGCGATGCCGATAACGATGAGATGCTCTCTCCCTTCATTGCTGTCTCTTCAACAATCAACAAATAAAATATTTACTTGGTCAAAAGACAAAGGGCTTCAGCTGTCTGAGAGTAAATCTACAGTAGTTCACTTTTGCCGTGTTAGCGGGTGCAATCACCAAAGCATAATTAAATTAAAGGATACTCCACTACCTTGCAAAAGCCAAATCACATATCTTGGTCTATGCTTCGACAACAAACTAAACTGGAAAAACCACATCAACTATCTAAAACAAGCATGTAACAATAGAATAAACCTATTGAGAAAACTATCTAGTATAACATATAGAGCAGACACTCAATCTCTTCTCAGAATTTATAGAGCTCTGATTCGCTCAAAATGTGAGTATGGGTTGCCAACTTATTCATCAGCTAAACAGTCAACACTCAAATCACTGAACACTATTCACAACACAGCTCTTTGGCTGGGAACTGGAGCCCTCAGAACTACTCCTATACACTCATTATATCAGGAAGCATCTGAAATCCTCCCTTCTATACATCCTTTCAAAATTTTTCATTCACTTTAGAACTGTTGACAGTCTGCCTCTCACCATAGACTCAAAAATTGATCCCAATCTTCCATATGCTTATGACTAGAGCTCGGATTTTTATGATTTGTCATATTTTCATTCATCGCAGAAGATCGCGCATATCCTATGGATTTTTGTGAATCATACAATTCTGAGTAAAATGAGCCCAACTTGTTAGCGCATATTTTGCATATTTTGGGCATAAATGCATATAAATACATATTTTGGACATTTTAAGCGCATATTTGTCATATTTTGGCCATTTTTTTCATTTTTCAGTCATATTTTGGAAATTTTGGCCAAAAAATTATTTTTTGGTAGTACTTTTCACTAAAAACGTAAAAACTTGAAAAAAATTTTAAAAAAGATTTAAAAAATTTTTTCATCACATTGAGGCGATTTGTAGTATGTTAACCAAGAATTGATTATTCAAAGCAAAATTGAAGACTTTAACCCCTTTTTTTGCATTTCTTAATTTTCTAGCCTTCCCTTCACATTTAAAATGAAAAATCCTTTCTATAGATACCCATATTGATGTTGCATAAAGGTGCATATTTTGATGGATAAGAGCATATTTTGTCATAATTTGATCAAAATAAATGCATATTTTATGCGCATAAAATGATTTTTTAAGTGCATAAAAATCCGAGCTCTACTTATGACTCATATCTCCATAAAGCCTCTTCCATTCTAAACTCTATTCAGATATATTCTCTTCTACCATTCTATCCAGAAAATCCTATAAAAACTAAGAATAATATTCTCTCATTTGATACATCATTGCACGAACACACTCAACTAAATACTCAAATCATCAATAACTTTATTGCTCAGTATAATGATTTCATTTTGTTTTACACTGATGGGTCGAAATCTGTGGATTGCTATGGTTGTTCAGTCCGTCAGTCGTTCGTGATTGTGAGGTTTTGCGATTTCCTCTTCCATGCTTGTTCAGTATTCTGTCATGTGAACTATATGCTGTCCTTACATCTTTAAACATGGCAATTGAGAGCAGACTCAACAAAGTTGTGATCTTCACTGATTCACTGAATTCCATCTCACAACTAAGATCTAAATCCAAGCAACATCCAATTGCCTCAGAAATCGCATCTCTCCAATGTGACATGGATGTTACCATAGCCTGGATTCCAGCCCACTCAGGAATTTTGGGAAATGAAACAGCCGACTTAGCAGCAAAGCAGTCACTAAGAATTTCACCTGTACTGGAAATACCTGTTCCAGTATGTGATGTGATGGAAGCCATATGTTCACGGTTAATTCCCATCCAAAGCCACACCACCAACATTCAAGATTTATCCAGGAAGTAGGCCATTGCCTTATGCCGTGTACATACAGGCCATACCCTCCTCACTCACTCTCATCTGTTCAAAAAAGAACCCCCTCCAATATGCTCTACATGCAAAGTCCAACTCACTATCTCGCACATCTTACTTACCTGTCAAGATCATACCAATTTAAGAAACTCACTCAACCTCCCTAAAACTCTACCTGAAATAGCTCATAACCCTTCAGTCTTACTCTCCTTTCTACAAAAATCCAACCTCCTTCCATTAATGTAACAGCATGAAACGACCCTGCGTCTAGCCTTGTAGCTGTACACGGCACGGTGACCAACCAACAGGTGACAGGTAACACCTCCAAAAATGAGGGGGGGGGGGGTAAAAAAATAGCGAACTCATTTTTTTGTAATTAATAATTTTTTTCAACCAGACTAATTGAATTAAAGCTTTTGCAAATGCTGAATCTTGTTAAGGAATGTACGCTGATTTCAAACAGCTTTTTAGTTTTCATCAATAGCTTCATTAGATCAGAAGAAATTTCACCCTACATTTCATCAAAATTTTAAAAATTCAATTCCTTCAAAAATACTGATTTTCCTACGGCTCATTGACCAATTTCGGATCTCTATAATTATGTGACTGCAGTTGAAATGTGACCAGAAATGGAATTTCCAAGTGATAAACGATCATTCTGATCTTTTCGTCAATTCATAGGTAGGTATAATTTTTGGGCAATTTTGGAAAATTCTATTCCCTGCAGGGTTTTTAATTTTTTGATTAAGCAGCTGAAATATTTTTATGGGCTACCTCACAATCTCTTATTAGAGAATTGAAGCTCATATTTATTAAATCGATCATTTCTTTCATCGTGAGAAACGTATGCCAGTTTCGATAAATTCCAATAAAATTATTCGATTCACCAAGCTCGTATCCAAGGGAGATTTTTGCAAGCCAGTAACCTCTTCTTTCCTCTCTCATTGCCTGTTTCGAATTCACTTCGTGCGTTCTAGGTCTAAAACAAATGTAATAGGAATCGTTTGGAATTTCACAAAGAGATTCCATCATTTTTTCAATAGGTTAATTAATTCCCTGTAGCTCGTTTTGATTCGTACAAAGCTTTTCGTCGATTCTAGCTCAAACACCATTCCACACTTCACAAACTACCTGAACCAAATCAGGACACCTTGTATACATCAAAAACGGAACCTTTCGGCGAATCATATCTTTCTCCGGTAATAAAATTCGAATATTTGTGTCATCGATTTATAAACAACGCAGTAAAAGTCTAAATAATTCAAACGTAGGTAATCATACCTTTAACCGGGACACGCCGAAAAATCGCTCGAGCCGAATACGACGACCGACGAGGTATCCTCTTTTTCTCCTGAAACAAAGAAAGAAAGAAAAAAAAACGAGATGAAATATTTTAGAGGCAAAAAAATGTAATTTAAAATAAATCCTCGTTTAAGATTCGGAATACACTACGACGAAATATAGCAAATTAAAAATTCAATCCGTTTGAAAACCCTTTACCCTTGAACATCCGGCCCCCTCATCGTTAGCGTAGGTACACTTTTTTTTCCTTGTTTCAAAAATCGAATTAGATGGTACTTTCGTATTTTCATCGAATATTTATACCATAAAAAGGGTACCTATAAGGTAGGTATAGTTAAGCTATATACGAAGTTGACGAAAAATTTAGTCGCAATTTCCAGTCCCACTTTCCAGTTAGACACACGTTCGTAGTACGCCAATCGAGGGTAAGGTAGTAAATTAGTTTTTAAAAAGTTTCCAACACGCGTTAAATAGGTAGGTAATAGGTATACTCGGTTTACCAGTTACCGCGTGTTGAAAAAAAAGAACTAGAAAGGAAAGGGGGTAAGTAAGGGTAGGCAATTGATTGAAAAATACGAGTAATTATACCGAGGCGAAAGGGTGAGGACGAGTCGACCGCACCAGGTTGAGCTGGAAGTTCGTCGAGCTTTATTTTTTTTTGGTCTTTTGGGGCGAAATTTCTCGCGTAATTACGTATACAAGAGATGACGATACGATGGAGCTGAGCTGAGCTGAGAAGTGAGAAGTAAGGATCGTAACGTATACGATACGCTATATTATATAAGAGTCCGTGGAACGTATTGCGAGCTGTGTTTCGCTTCGGTTCGCTTTCAATGAGCGTATGCAATTTCCCAACTTAAACTATCTCATATTTTATAATTATCTGGGGTTTAGAACGCCGAGCACGAACCCGTGTTCTAACGGTATTGCATAAACAAAACACCGCAGGCGCCACGTACAGAGCGTCGCGCCACTTCGCTTCCGCCCCTAGTATTGTGAGCGCTTCTTTTCAACGTACATAGTAGCATTTTAACCCCCTTACGGTGGTGGTATAGTATAGTATAGTATATTGTTTCGCGAAAACCTCGAAACCGAAATACGTATTATCAACGGTAATGCGATACCGAATACGTGCGGTTTTCTTAATTTTCTCGATATATAATTTTTTTGCCACGTAGGTAGGTCTATGTAGCGATAAAGAAGATTATACGCCGTATAAGCGATAGATTAATTAATAATATCTAAGTGAAAGCGAGAGATACGTAAGCTTAATAACGATGAGATGAATTTTAGCGCAGGTAAGGTATATAGAGAAATGGGGTGCTGGGTTGGAATAAAATCCGCGAAAAGGCTCGAATTAGCTCGCGGCGAGTTAATGAGACAGGTAAAGGTAGCGGAGAAAATATAAATTTTTATCGCGATATACATTATACAGGATGTTTTGTTATAATAGTATACATATAGCTCCTGCCTTTCAACGAGGTATGCAATACTACGTAAGGTTTCGATCGCGGTTAATCGTATTTAGCTTTTGATGATTTACCACAGATATTTGGATTATTTGTAATTTTGTACGTACAAAAGCAAGAGCTACGTAGAGTACTAGATTTGCCAATTCTACGATTTGATGAAGCATTGCTTATTCAATATCAAACGTAATTTTTTTTATTGATATGATACGTTTTAACACTTCACATACTAAACATGGTTGTCCCATATTAATAATTATTAGAATTACTTATCTAAATCATTTTGAATGAATCAATATCATTCGAAGAACAGACTATCTTTTAACGAGAGTATCTTTAAATGACATAAAACATCTCGAAGAAAAAAAGTTTCAACGAGTATAGAAAATCAAGCACTGAAAATGTTATCGCATCACCCCATCAACGGAGTGAAAATGTTCACAATTTTTTCGCATGACAGATAAAACATCTCAAAGACAGATGAAAAATTGAACGACAATTAGATTATTCGCCCGACAATTGTAAAAAAATGTTGACTAGTTGGAGGTGGTGTGGAGAGGTGGAAGATAGTGATTGAGGAATATGCATCTTTTACATATGTACAAGGAAACCTAATGAGGTGTTAGAACTTCTATTTGAATTTTTTGAACGGGACTGCGATTTTTGAAAATACATAGCACAATCAAAAACTCCCATAATTGAAATTTCAGCTGTTGAAATTATTGATTTTTCGCAAATTTTTGATATTAATTCAAAAAAGGAACGACTTCAGCGATTTACGCCTTTTTTTTTGAAATGAGAGAGCTATTCTGTAAAAATTATGCAAATTAGTTCTGAAACTAATATCAAGTCGTCCGAACCGAATTTCACTATTTTTTGTGGTCATTCTAAAGCCTCCAGAGTAATTTTCGATTTCTTCGGAATTTTTGATTTTTTCTCTGGAAGGTGTGGATTGCAGCCTCCGGCGATGTTTTAATTTTCTGCAAAAATTTCAAACTGCCTCTGGAAGGACCAAAAATGAACTTTGGCTCGATGGTCGAGGGAGCGTTCAATCGAGATTTAAAATCAGATGCGTTCAATCCAGATGTGAATTGAAAATTTTACTCTGTCGCTTACACGTGATTTTTTGTCGCAAGGAGTTGTCGTGATTCATAATTTAAAAAAAAATAATTCGCGAACGAATTGATCAATTCTTCAATTTAAGAATCAATTCGTTCGCGAATACATAATTCACCAAAAATTATTCAATTCGTTAGTGGATGATTTACTAAAAATTATTCAATTCGTTCCCGAATAATTCACCAAAAATTATTCAATTCATTCGCGAATGATTCACCAAAGATTATTCAATTCGTTAGTGGATGATTTACTAAAAATTATTCAATTCGTTCCCGAATAATTCACCAAAAATTATTCAATTCATTCGCGAATGATTCACCAAAGATTATTCAATTCGTTAGTGGATGATTCACCAAAAATTATTCAATTCGTTCCCGAATAATTCACCAAATATTACTCAATTCATTCACGAATGATTCACCAAAAATTATTCAATTTGTTAGCGGATGATTCACTAAAAATTATTCAATTCGTTCGCGAATAAGTCACCAAAAATTATTCAATTCATTCGCGAATGATTCACCAAAAATTATTCAATTCGTTCGCGAAAGATTCACCACACATTAAGTAAATGAATCGATTCATTTACGAATGATTCACCAAAAATTATTCAATTTGTTCCCGAATAATTCACCAAAAATTATTCAATTCATTCGCGAATGATTCACCAAAAATTATTCAATTTGTTAGCGGATGATTCACTAAAACTTATTCAATTTGTTCGCGAATAAGTCACCAACAATTATTCAATTCATTCGCGAATGATTCACCAAAAAGTATTCGATTCGTTCGCGAATGATTCACTAAAAATTATTCAATTCGTTCCCGAATAATATCACCAAAAATTATTCAATTCGTTCGCGAATAATTCACCAAAAAATATTCAATTCGTTCGCGAAAGATTCGCCAAAAATTAAGTAAATAAATCGATTTGTTTGCGAATGATTCACAAAAAATCATTCTATTCATTCGCGAATGATTCACTAAAAATTATTCAATTTGTTAGCAGATGATTCACTAAAAATTATTCAATTTGTTCGTGAAAGATTCACCAAAAATTAAGCAAATGAATCGATTCGTTTGCGAATGATTCACCAAAAATCATTCAATTCGTTCGCGAATGATTCACTAAAAATTATTCAATTCGTTAGTGGATGATTCACCAAAAATTATTAAATTTGTTCCCGAATTATTCAATTCGTTCGCGAATAAGTCACCAAAAACTATTCAATTCGTTCGCGAATGATTCACCAAAAATTATTCAATTCGTTCGTGAATGATTCACTAAAAATTATTCAATTCGTTAGTGGATAATTCACCAAAAATTATTAAAATTGTTCCCGAATTATTCAATTCGTTCGCGAATAAGTCTTTAAGTCACCAAAAACTATTCAATTCGTTCGCGAATGATTCACCAAAAATCATTCAATTCGTTCGCGAATGATTCACCAACAAATAATCAATTCGTTCGCGAGTAATTCACCAAAAATTATTCAATTCGTGCTTGAATGATTCACCAAAAATTGAGTAAATGAATAGAGTCGTTCGCGAATGATTCACCATTCACCAAAATTATTCAATTTGTTCGCGAATGATTCACTAAAAAATGCAATTCATTCGCGAGTGATTTACCTAGAAATCAATCAATTTGTTCAATCGCTAATCGGTTGTGAATGGTTCGATTTATGATTCGATTCGATTCGATTCACTTCGCTTGAAAACAGATCAATTCCCCTACAGTAAGTACCAGTAGTTTCACAAAAACCGAATCAATCGTAAATTAATCGATCCGTTTGCGAATGATTCACCAAGAAATCAATCAATTTATTTAATCACCAATCGTTCGTGATTCGATTCGATTGTAAACAGATCAAATTGCTATAAACAAATGTTTCAAAAAAAGTGACTCAATTTGTTCGTAAAACGTTTGTATGTATTTGAAGAAAAGTTGGTCTTAACGCGTGAGTGTTTTTTTCTCTGTTTTGTTCCCATTCTGTTTAAAATTGCCAAAAAATAACTCATTCATTCTCAGACCAGTCGCAGTTGATGAATGCACTCATCACTGTTTGAAAGTAACATTGAAAATTCATTCATCGCAAAAAAATACCTATTTTAAAATCACCCCTCTCCACCCCAAAAAAAAATCATCAACTTCAACTGTAATACACTCATTCAAAATCAAATTCTAATAATGCATCAAAATCACTACAACAGACCTCCGATCAAAAAAAGTAAATAAAATGAGCGTGAAAAAATGCACTGAAAATAATTGCGAAAACATTCATTCAGAATCACTTCACAAAAAAATTAATTTGAATTTGAAATTATCAAAAAATTTGAAATCAACACAAATCAATCATCTCAAAAAAAATTGAAAAAATGTAATTCTAAATCACCTCAAAAAAACTAATTTTAAAACATTGAAAAAAATTTAACAGATGAAAAACTGTCAAAAAATATTTTGAATAGGCAGTAAAATATAATTAAAAATGCTTAAAATATTACAAAAATTATTAAAAATTCTATGATTGATATATTTTTTAAAAAAAATCAAACTTGATAAAAAATCGTCATAACATATTCTGAACAGGTAGTAAAATAATTACATACCTACTAAAAATGCTTAAAATATTACAAAAATTGCTAAAAATTTTGTAATGATTACTCTTATTATCAAGTATTTGGAATTTAAAAAAAATAGAACGATAATTGATAAGAAAATATAAACGCATTTCATAAGAAAGATAAAATTAGATTCAGAATAATTTTGGAAGTCAACTGACCAATTTTCAGCACATTTTGAACAATTTTTGGAATAAGTTGAAACAATTTTAATACTTCAAGCATCTTAAAGTCATTTCAGATAATTTTTATACATTTAAAACAAATTTAACAACATTTCAATTCAAC
This sequence comes from Planococcus citri, assembly GCF_950023065.1. Taxonomy (NCBI): domain Eukaryota; kingdom Metazoa; phylum Arthropoda; class Insecta; order Hemiptera; family Pseudococcidae; genus Planococcus; species Planococcus citri. The sequence continues at coordinate 69,472,398 of NC_088679.1, forward strand.
AATTTTTACGCCATCTCAACTGATTTCATCAATATTTAAAATCACTTTACGCCTTTTTACCCTATTTTTGAAAAAATTCCACGTAACTTGGCATAAAAACAAAAAAAACTAAGAAGAGCTTTCTGAAAAACCACTCAACGATGTGAGTATATGTAGTAGGTCTACACAGGTAGGTAGGCACGATATTGTTGACTTTACACATTAATTTTTATATCTCTCGTACTTTATCAACTTTTACGTACGTATTTCGAACCTGTAGGAAAATACTATTAAGGGAAAACAATATCATCCCAGGAAGTATGTAGTATAAGCAGAAAAAAGGCAAACGTTCCGTATGTATACCTACGAGCGACTTTAAATCAATAACCATAATACTATACGAATACGGATGGGTTGTTGACTTGAAAATTCGAAGAAACAAGGCATTCGACTGAGAATTACAACACATTTCACGTACTATAACGTCAGCTATAATGGGTGTTAAATTCGAATAGGCAATATTTTCACACACAACGACGATGATTTTCTAAAAAAAAAAAAAAAAAAACCAGAGGAAAAAACAGAACAGCCTCGGCCTAAAAAATATATAAAAACAAAGACACAGCCGACACGAGACAAATCATTCTATACAACTCGCAAGTTTTCAAAAGTTTTTTGAAAAACTTGGGGAAAAAATTCGATTACTCGATTTCCTCTCTCAACTTTTGGAAAAACAAATTGAAAATATACAAAGGAAACGACCGTAAAGTTGGCTGCATCGCGTCGTTGTTTGAAAAAATAATATCAAAAAGCTGGCCATTATCCATCATCTTCTTTATCACACCCTATCTTCGGCGTCAAACAGCATCGTCTCGAGTGAGAAAAAGAGGAGAGAAAAATATAATACACCGAGGTTTTACAACCATTACATTGTCTTGTTGGTGTAAAAAAAAATCTGACATGACAAAATTTCCTCCATCGAGACAAGTTGACAAAACCTTTCCACCTTGCACGGTGGGTTGGACTTTCGAAACTCATATTTCGAAATAACTTTCCCCCCTCGCGTTGCCCTATTCCGTATCCGTATGTACTCGTATCTTATGTTCGTATAGTAGTATAGCTTTGTACATGTATACGAAGCGCATAAAAAACAGACCTAGTTACCGAGCTTATTTCCTGACGTCGTATTCACGTCACAAAAGAGTTCGCGCGACTGCGACTTTTAAGCTCACCGAAGCTCAAGTTTAACGTTTCAGTATGAGAAAAAAATTCATACGTGTGACATTTAGCTGCCGGCAGCGATGGAAATTTTATTTTGGCCATTTTATACCTATAATACTGGGTACTAGTACATAATATATACGATGCGTCGGGTCGTTTTCATATTTTCTACGTTCGAAATCAGATAAAAATAATGATATTTCGTTATCGGCGAATAACGACGTCGGCGTACGTTTCTCACAAAACGTCTCGAGCATTTCTGCGTGCTCCAAACATGCAATATAATGTCGATGCATTTGATTTTTTGATTTCTGATTAACTTTTACAAATTCAGTTTAGGTATAACCTACTTTTAATGAAACAAAAAAAATTAAAATTTGATTAAAATTGAGATACCCAGGTAGAAAGTTGAAATTTGGTATATGACCTATTTTCAAGCAATCGAATCGATTAGTGATGGTATCGAACTCTTCTTGAGTCTTCAATGAGTTTTGGAATTTACTTATTTACCAGATTTCGGAAAAATCGCCTTAAAAAGACCTAAATAAAATTCAACTCCCATTAATTTGGATTTATCATCTTTTCTGGTCATTTCGACCAATTCAGATTCGTTCAGCGTCTTCAAAAACATGGAATTTGATATGTGGCAACCTCTATTCTTTCCCCATTTTCAGGGAGGGGGGAGGGTTGCTGGGAAAAGTCCAATACTTTAATGAGTTCATCCACATCAGGCTCGATTTCTTGATGAACACATTGAAAGTAATTTTTTGACTAGAATATTTACCTACTGAAGTAAGGAGAAAAATTCAAAAATCACAAATTTTCTATTCGCAGGGAAATTTTTGAAATTAGCACGAATGGTTGTATTTCGTCTAAAATCAACTCCTCGAATCCGAATTTGAATCATTTCAAAGCATTTTAAAACCTTGATCGCGATTTTCGATTTCTTCACAACTTCAAAATTTCTTCAGAGGTCGTGGAAATTAATTTGGGCAGCCAAACAAAACTACCTGAACATAATATTTGCGTGAAAATTGAATTTTTCTAAATTTCTTTCCTTTCTATTTTCTTCATGAGGGGAAAAAATAGAAATTGCTCAACGATAAAAGAAGCCGGGAAAAACTTTATGAAAACTTTGGTTGTAGAAAGTTACATGAACAAGGGTAACATAGTATTATTACGTACAAAGGTAAAGCATAGCGAGTAGTTTCCAAAAACGTTTGCAAAAATCGATAAAAAGACGAGAATTTGCAAAACTAAAAAAATTAAAACTTTCCAACTTAATTTCATCTCTGTTCTTCTTCGTAACAATGTTTTAAAACTGATTATTCAATTCGATACCATACCAACTAGATCAAGTAAGAAAGAGACCATAAAACTGAGGAAAAATTCCTCAAAATTTCAACGATACACTTGAATTTAAAATTTGCGTCTTCCTCCGATTCATATTTCTAATACGCACATTATGTATTTTTTAAATTGAAGGATTTGGAAGAAAAATACCAGCAACCTTTCCACAATAAAGCACAATTTTGAAATTTTTTCTCATCAATTAAAAACTGCTTCGGAGTGACTCAATTCTAGTTAGATCCCTCGTCCCCCCCCCCAGCCACCAAAAAACCCTCTTCATTCAGGAGTTTTATTGATCTCCATTTTGGAAACAGATTCAGAGCCTGAATAAAAAATTAAAATACGTGTACCTATGCAGGCCTTAATTCTCGAAAGTTGTAAGTCCATAATTTTTTGTACCTTAACCCCTCCCCCCACCCTCAAACATCCAAAAAGAATTGATTTTCGCCTTTAAAAATCCCTTTTTTGGTTTCAAAATTGACCATGAGGTTTTGTTTGTTTATTGTTGCCAAATTTTTCCAAGTCAAAGAGCGTCATTTATTGGTAAAATAGTCAAGAACTGTCCATTTTTTGGCACATTTGTCAAAAAAGGCCATTTTTTGATAAAATTGTCAAAAAAGGTCTATTTTGGAAAGGAGATGTCAAAAGGCGTCATTTTTTTTGGAAAAATAGTCAAGAACCTGCCATTTTTGGGCACATTTCCCGAAAAAAGTAAATTTTTGTGAAAATTTTCATCAAGTGTCCATTTTTGTCAAAAGTGTCAAAAAGTGTCCATTTTTGATAAAACTGTCAAAAAAAGGCATTTTTTTGTTAAAATTGTCAAAAAGTGTCAATTTTAGTAAAAATTGTCAAAAGTGTCCATTTTTGATAAAATTTTAAAAAAGGCTCATTTTTTGTTAAAATTGTCAAAAAGTGCACATTTTTGACACATTTGTCGAAAAGTGTCCACTCTTTGGTACATTTTTCAAAGAGTCAATTTTGGTAAAAATTTTCATCAAGTGTCCATTTTTGGCACATTTGTTAGAAATTGACCATTTTTGTCAAAATTGTCAAAAAGTGTCATTGGTTAAAATTTGTCAAAAAGTGATCATTTTTGACACATTTGTCAAAAATTGTCTTTTTTTGTAAAAATTGTCAACAGTGTCCATTTGTGATGAAATTTTAAAAAAGAGTAACTTTTTGTTTAAATTGTCAAAAAGTGACCATTTTTCATTTTTGGCACATTTGTCAGAAATTGTCCATTTTTGTCAAAATTGTCAAAAATTGTCATGGGTTAAAATTGTCAAAAAGTGTCCATTTTTTCATTTTTGGCACATTTGTCAGAAATTGCCCATTTTTGTCAAAATTGTCAAAAATTGTCATGGGTTAAAATATTGTCAAAAATTGTCCATTTTTGGCACATTTGTCAGAAATTGTCCATTTTTGGCACATTTGTCAGAAATCGTCTATTTTTGTCAAAATTGTCAAAAATTGTCATTGGTTAAAATTGTCAAAAAGTACACATTTTGGACACATTTGTCAAAAAGTGTCTATTTTTGTAAAAATTGTCAAGTGTCCATTTTCCATTTTTGGCACATTTGTCAAAAATTGTCCATTTTTGTCAAAATTGTCAAAAAGTGTCCATTTTTGATAAAATTGTCAAAAAGTGTCATTGGTTAAAATTGTCAAAAAGTGTCATTTTTGACACATTAGTCGAAAAGTGTTCATTTTGGTCAAAAAGGATCAATTTTTCCCAAAACTCCCAAACAGTCCTATTTTTTCCAAAATTGCCAAGAAGTTGGTGCTTTTTTGCCAATACGTCCAAACAACAGTATTTTTTGCCTTGCCCGGCTGAAAAATTCTGATTTTATTTCAAAGTTCTGCTTTTTTTTTCAAAATTGCTTAAAAGCTTCTTTTTTGTCAAATTTTATTTTTCCTTCGAATTCTTTCATTTTTTTCAGTTTTCAAGGAAATTTTTCAAGAACAACTTTAAAATATTTTAATGCTATTTTTTTGATAATTTCATTCAAAAATCAGAAGGTCATCAGAGGAACAATGAGCGATCGTAACCCAAAAGTGAACGAATGTTTCCGCAGAAGTTAAAAAAAAAAACGGGGGCTATGAGTTTTCAATTTTTCAACCTCTGTAATTATCTTGGAAAGATGAACTCACACTCCGAGAGTTCCAGTTTGAGCTTTTTAAACTTGAATGGCTGATTTTGAATCCCTTATTTAAAACTTGGGTAAACAAATTTACTGCAAATGCGGCATCCCAAAAACGCAATGTTTGAAATTAAAGAGACCCAGCCCTTCTCACCTCACCCTCGGTAGAGAGTGCGAAAATCAGACAAAAATTTTGACACATCATCAAAACGAACTCTTGAAAAAATCGCTGCAAAATACATACGAAGAGCTAATTGTATTTTTGGTTTCAGTTTTTCTGACTAGATATGAAGACATGATAGCGGTGTTAATGAAATTGCATACTCGGTTCGCCGTAAATAATTCGCTGTATTTACGGCGAACCGAGTACTTATTCAATTCTATTAACATAGGATTTTGCTGCAGACTACCGAAATATGAAGGCTTTTACCTCAAAATTGGTTGAACTAGAAAAAAAATTGTTTTTGTTTGTGGAATATTTTTAAAAAAAGTACTAGGTACATAGATTTAAAATCATCAGAAAAAAACTCTGAGAAACTCGAAACTGAATTTTCAAGATAGAAGCTCAACTATATTTCATGATGAATGTTCACCTTTTTTTTTCACAAATTAATTTTCGAAATGGAATTTTCCCAAAATGAGACACCAAAGTCAAAATAATTTTAAAAGTGAAGAGGCAATATTTAATCAATTTTTCTACCCCCTCTCCCCCTTCTCCCCCTTCCGCACATAGTAGGTACCTTTAAACACGGTCAAAATATAAAAAACAAAAACCAAAAAAGCCTGTGGCGGGTCATCTTCATCATTTGTGAGGTTTTTGAGGGCGCTGAGTTCAAATGTTGGCTAATTTTTTCGACCTCAAAGGGATTCTGGAGGCCCCGACAAAAGAAGGGTCTGTGATGAAAGAAACCCCAGTTTTTTTTTACTTCTCAAAACACAAATTTTTGAAAACTTTTACCCTCGTTTCGCTCGAGCTTGTTTTCTTTTCTTTTTCAAAGTTGAAATTTCTAAAAAAAAGTGCCATTGAACTTCTAAATTTTTCAAGTGAAAAAATTGACTCCTCGCATAGAAAGTATCGTTTTTATGCCTCTCGAAATATAAATTTTTAAGAGCTTTCGCCCTCATTTGGGCCTGTTTTTTGTTCTTTTTCAAAATCAACATCCTAAAAAAAATTCTTTCAAATTCTGAAATTTTAAGTGCCAAAAAATAAACTTCTCGCATAAAAAAACATCGATGTTAGTTTTCTCAAAATACAAATTTTTAAAAGTTTTCGCTCTAGTTTCGTTCGGGCCTGTCCTCATTTTTTTTTTCAAAATCAACTTCCTAAAAAAAATTGTTTTTAAGCCTCTTAAAATCAAATTTTTAAAAACTTTCGCTCGGGCCAATTTGTTTCTTGTTTTGAGATGAAAAAAATCACATTTGGACCCCGAAAAATCCAAAATAGAAAATGAAAATTTCAAGTCATAAGAGCATAATATCAAAATTGGTATTTTTTCCCTCGATATCCGTTGGAAAATTTTCAGTTGAACCCCCTTCCGGCCCTTCCCACTCCTCCTATCAAAAAAACCGCAGGTACGCGTAACCAATGACAATCAATTACAAATACAATCCATTGCAATACTCTTAAAACAAAAAGCTTTAATAAACAACAAAGTCATCATCAATTTCCCGTATCGTCAATTTACAAAATTCATCGATGAAGTAACTAAACCTAGAAAAATAAAAGGTAAAAGAAAAACAACCTTCGAAAATAGCAACGAATACTCCTATAAAATGCCTGAAGATATAGAACAGTCTGCAATTTATTCCTGTCTTTTGAAAAAAAAGCTTTTATCCGACCAACCCCAACACAACATCTTGGCAAATTGCACCCTATCCTACGCAAGTACGCATTAAACACTTCGTAAATCTCAAGATGAAGAAAAAAAATAAGGTCAAAACCGACTAAATTTTCTCTTTCAATGACCAGGACCAGGATGCACCTTTGCAAAACCCCTTCCTTCCCTTAATATGTAATACCACAAAGTGTACGCATTGTTCCTCGTACCTATACAAAACGAAACAACGTAATAACAACCAAACCGTAGAATACGTACATATATTTCACTATATGTAAATTTTCTAAACACGATACGTGTATTTGTATTTGCTTTTAGAAATATTATTCCATCGGATGCTGACATGGGCGCGGATTATGACGTGAAATGAAGCTATTATGCGTTCTCATTTGCATCTTTTCACTTAGCCTGGTCAGTTATGGGGCGCCAACGCAGAACAATTTGTATTACGTTGTCAGCGAAGAACTGCAGTTTTACGACGCCGAAATTAACAACAACGAAGAAGGTAACGTCTAACGTCTTCGGTCGTGGAAAAAAAATAATTCACCTTTGCGCACTTCAAAATACGAATAAATTATCCTCGGATACGCCGCTTTGCCTAGCGTACGAGGCGATGTCTTCGTTGAACGAGGACGATCCGCAAATTAAAACTTTGCAATTATTGAGACATCTCGACGATACCTCGTTAAAAATAATTTCTTTAGAAATTCTCGCAAATTGTATGTCCTCGTCGTGTTTAACCCCGGCTAGCCCAGTTTCCTTGTCCGAGACGTATATTCGAGCGGTGAAATTCCAAAATTTACAAAACTCGCGTATTTCGTTCCTGAAATAGATCTCGTTAAGGGTTCGACAGGTGAACAGTAACCTGATAGTTGTCTCATCCGAGTCGTCTTGCAGGATTGATTTAACAATTGCGTACACCGGAGCGATCCCGGTTCCGGCGCAGATGAAAATATAAGCGGCGGAGTCGTCGCCGGGAGGACGACGACGATGGTGGCGGAAATCTCCGAAGGCTCCTCTCATATACATAACATGATTTATATTCAATCGCGATATATGCCGAGACATCGCGCCATTTTCGTACAATTTGATTAAAAATCTAACCCTGCAATTGGGTTCGTTTTGGGCTACGCTAATCGGCGTATAACAGCGAGATAACTTCGTCTTCTGTTCGTTAGTAGTGTGTTTATCTGGTTTACAATTTATTAGTACGAAATGTTGCCCCGGCTCGTACGGTAAAATACCTTCGATTTCGTTCACCATCGTCTTTTCCTCGGCCTGTCCTGCCTCCTCCTTATCCTCATCTTCTTCGGTCAGTAACGGAATAAAGGTATAAATGTTCGCGTTTTCGGTAACTGTTTCGATTTCCAGCAATTTATACGGTTTGTATTTTAAAACCGATAATAGATCGGTTCGTAAACGTAGCTTCTCCGGCGCAATGTTCGATGTCTTACTACTAACCTTCCATTTAGCGAGCAATTCTTCGTACACGTCGAAAACACAAGGTGTGCACCCAGAACCGCAGCAATCCGAGTCTAAAGGTTTTTCCGGTAACTCCATTTCAAGTGGGAAGTTATTTCGGGCGCGTTTAATCGCATTTATAAGGAGGCGATTTCCTTATACGTTGAGCAAAGCGGAATAGTCGATGTTTTGATCGAAACGTACGTTGTGATACCAACCGTACCTGAAATCAAAAAGAGTGAATATTATTAGCAAATACAATTTTACAATGGTTGATGATAAGTTTAAGCTGACATGGATGGAACGATACCGAAAAAATTTCAATTTTGAGTTGTTTCAATTACCTAGACCTCTCTTCAACTTTATCAAAAATCGATACGTGCGCCATCTTTGGCCCCTCGCGATTACTTATGAATTATGATCAATCGTGTTCTAAATGTAAAATTATTTTAGCCTCAAAGTCAAAAATGGGCATCCTGATGAAGAAAATCGATTATTCGAACTCAAAAATCGATATGTTTTCGTTTTCGGCTTCATAATATTATCGATCATGTTTGAAATGAAAAATCAGTTTTAGTCTCAAAAACGGATAAGATGAAAATTTCCAGGTCAGAAATCGATTGATCGGACCCGAAAATCGATGATGTTTTGAAATGAAAAATCAGTTTTAGCCTCAAAAGCGAATTAAAAATTTCCAAGTCAAAAATCGATCATATTCGAAATCGATTGTTCGAACTTAATAATCGATTAATCTAACCCAACAATCGATGATGTATTCAAATGAAAAATCAGTTTTAGCCTCAAAAGCGAATTGAAAATTTCCAGGTCAAAAATCGATCTTAATCAAAATCGATTGATCGAACCCAATAATCGATTAATCAAACCCATAAATCGATCAATCGAATCCAAAAATCGATCAATCGAACCCAAAAATCGATGATGTTTTGAAATGAAAAATCAGTTTTAGCCTCAAAAGCGGATTAAAAATTTCCAGGTCAAAAATCGATTGATCGAATCCGAAAATCGATTGATCAAACCCCAAAATCGATTAATCGGACCCAAAATCGATGATGATTTGAAATGAAAAATCAGTTTTAGCCTCAAAAGCGAATTAAAAATTTCCAGGTCAAAAATCGATCTCAATCAAAATCGATTGATCGAACCCAAAAATCGATTAATCGAACCCAAAAATCGATGATGTTTCGAAATGAAAAATCAGTTTTAGCCTCAAAAGCGAATTGAAAATTTCCAGGTCAAAAATCGATCTTAATCAAAATCGATTGATCGAACCCAATAATCGATTAATCGAACCCATAAATCGATCAATCGAACCCAAAAATCGATGATCATTTGAAATTAAAAATCAGTTTTAGCCTCAAAAGCGGATTAAAAATTTCCAGGTCAAAAATCGATTGATCAAACCCGAAAATCGATTGATCAAACCCAAAAATCGATTAATCGGACCTAAAATCGATGATGATTTGAAATAAAAAATCAGTTTTACGTTTAGCCTCAAAAGCGAATTAAAAATTTCCATGTCAAAAATCGATCTTAATCGAAATCGATTGATCGAACCCAAAAATTGATGATGTTTTGAAATGAAAAATCAGTTTCAGCCTCAAACGTAGACTTCAGATTAGATTTCCTGATCAAAAAATCGATTAATCGAATCCAAAAATCGATTCACTTCGATTTTTAATCTCATAACATCGATCAGGTTCGAAATGAAAAATTAATTTTTCCCACAGAAGTACACTTCTCAATGAAAAATCTGTAAATGGAGCTCAAAAGAATTGATTTATTTCGATACAATTTATAATCGATCAAGTTTGAAATTATTTTTTTGTTTTGTTTCATTTCTATACAACAATTGACCAAACTTACTTGGTTTTTCTCAAAAATTAATGATACGAGTACTTTGTAAATCAATCAATCCTTTCACATAAGTCTTCGTTTTATTTTTAAAATATTGACCAAAACTACTTTTTTTCCTTCTTCAAAAATCTATGTTTTTAATCGATTGATTTTTGATTCCGGACTATGATCATATAATTATACCTAAAGAGGAATTGAGTTTTTCAAAAATGAGAGGTTTCTGAGCCCCAAAATATTTGGGGTATTCGATTTTAGACAAGCTGAAGGAGAGCAGTTTTAATTTAAATGCTCTGAAAATTTGGAAACTTTGTTTCTCACAATCAGTAAGTTTTGTACATTTTTGATTTTGAAATCGCACTGATTTCTTTGATAACCCCCCCCCCCCCAAAAAAAAAGGCACAAAAAGCGAACTTTGAGAAATTATTTTGACTTCAGGGGATCCATTTGGGTCAAAAAATTTTAAACAGCGCAAATTTGTCTGGTTCGAAAAATTTTTTGACTAAAAAATTCAACATACTATCAGAAGACAGACTGAACCTATGACCCATAAAGAAATATGAGGGTGCGAGGGGGGAGGGAGGTTCGAGATATGGACCAAAAAGTAAAAAAAATCAGTGCTTCGTTGTATGTATTTTATCACATCTTTTGTTCAAAAAAACTGATGAGGAAGGGATCCAAAATAGTAGAAAACCGTTGGGTTCAAACAAAGCTAAATCGAAAGCGCAGACAAAGACACCCAACCAGACATTTCAGCAATTCAAGTTCATTTTTCGATTTTCCGCGAATTTTTGAAACTATCTGATTGTGTCAAAAAATTGAAATAGTAGGTATCTTTTTTTTTTAAAAAAAAACTGAAATTTTCAGAATATTGCTGGAGGCTCTAAAACAATTCGAATTCATCTACAATATGGTTCTGTGATACACACCTAAATTCATTTTCAGCTTTTTAAATTAATGGAGCGAAATTTTGTAGAAGTGTAATTTCCGAAAATTATTCGGAGGCTTTAGAACTGCTCGATGTGGCTTAAAACCACTTCTAATAAGTTTGGGATTTCAACAATAGGGAACATACTAAATTTCAGCTTTCTAGATTGAAATTGGGTGAAATTTTGTGGAAATTGTAATTCCCAAAAATTTGCAGTAGACTCCATAAGTACTCAAAATAACTCGAAATTGCTTCCAATCGATTTGGGAGGTCAAAAATGAGATACATAACAAATTTCAGCTTTCCAACTCAATTAGTCAACATTTTTTTGTTTTTTCCTCTTAATTTTGATTCAAAATTTGATTCAAAATTTGATTTTTTAAAATTCACCCAAAATCGAAAAATGAATATTTGAAGCTCAAAGTTTGGCTGGCGGAGTATTTCGTATGCTTTTTTGATCTCTTTTCGTAGAGATCATTGTTTTTTGGAGGGAGAATTTTCAAGTCAATCAGTAGAATTTGATACAGAAATTTTTTTGGAAAATGCATCAAGAGAATTGTAGAATTTGAATTTCATTCATTGAGACTGTCTCTTAAGATTCGAGAATGGTTTGAAAATTCATCAAATTCAGTTTTTGGGAGCGGGAAGGGGTAAGGAGATGAGTGGGAAAATACTATGAATCAAATTCCAGATTTCCATCTCAATTTGGTTCACTTTTTAATGTAAAGCGAAATGGCATTTGATTAAAATTAAACTTTTTTTCCTTTGATAAATTTCTTCGGGTCTATTGGACCAAAGTGGGAGGGGAAGGGGTAAATATTGTTTCAAAAATCACATGATTCAACTTTGAATTCAAAATGAATTGAAGGAGATTTAAAAAATTCAATAAAAAATTGAATTGGAATTTAAACTGGGAGCGAAAAAGACAAATGGGATAGTTGGCTTTGGGACCTGATTTTTACGAAGAGTAAAATAAATTCAACTGAACAGATGTTTATTCAAAACTCACTGAAAAATTCCAATTTCCTAGGCAGAACAATTTAGTATCATTTAAGTATTTTAAATTTTTTTTTATTTTATTTTTTTTTGAAAACCCATCATATAAAAATTTTTCAGCGAGTTAATTTTCAAGGGGGAGGGGGGGTGAAGAGAGGCATTTCAAGGACTATATTCGGTGAGAGTGATATTGATGAATATTCAATTCCTCTCCTTCAAACCGAACCTCTTCTGAAAATTGCTGCACGATAAAATTTCAAAAAACGAAAATGTTGCAAAAAATAGAAACATTATCAACTCTATACTCAGTAACGTTGAAGAAAAAAATCGAAATAAGCAAAACGATAACGATGAAAATTTTGAAATCCGTTCCCAAAATTATCATAAGGAAAGTACAAAACTAAAACAGGCCTCTATACCTCTAAACCTGAGCTCAGATTATAATACTTCAAATACAAAAACACCGAGTTTCCAAAATAATATCGCGAAACTCGCAAACACAGGTCGTTACAATAACGCACCGACTCGACTCGAACAATATAAACAATCGCAGTATAGCGAAAAATTACCCATTTAGACGACCTTTATAGGTGTATTCGTCGTGATAGAAAAATTCTCGACCAAGTTGCGGATTTCTTCGTTTAAATGGTCTCTGTTTAGCCTCGGTAATCCTCGAAGCTCATTACAAAATAAGCCAATTTTCTCGTACACCTCATTAAAATGGTGAAATGGTTTTCTATTACGCTATCTTCCGTCGTTGTACCGGTGTAATCCTCTTTTAAACAGATGGAAATTAACATCTGTACGAGAATATATAACTTAAGTACACGAACGCGCTAGGCAAAGGAGGAGGCGAAGGCGAAGTCGAAGGCAAAATGCGTCGTAAATTTCGAGTCTTTTAAAGCGAATATTTATCGCGAAAGTTGCTCGGTGTCGGTAGAGCTGGGTTTGCTTTTATGCGTATTTGATCGCGCGGTAAGTTTTGCAGAACAGAGGTTTTTGTTGCTGCGGTGCCAGGCGTTAATATCGAAGTTGAGTTCTCAGATGCGGTATTTTAAGAGAAGACGTCTTAAAAGTTGTCAAGTTGAGTTCGCGTAAGTGGAACAGCACAAATCAATCAAAAAGTTTTCACTTGTTTTATGAATAAGTATGGTAAAAGACGTTCGAACCGAAGAGTAAATCTTACTTGTGACTTTCGAGCAAAGGCTGGGTGTATTTATCCTTAGGACCTGTTGTGTATTGTTGATTGAATCGCTGTAAGTCATGTTGCGTGATGTTTTGCACGCATTGGTACTTAGAGTAGAACTTTCCACTTATTGGTTGAACTGTGGCAAAAAAAAAAAGAAGCACGAGCGCAACATTAGAAATCTTGTTTTCGATATTCGAAACCACACGTAGCTCTAGCTTCTCAAAGGTGGTTTTAGTACGACAACAAAATGCGTATTTTTAGATATTTAATTTAAAAAACTCCAAAAATACGACGCATTTCGAAGCTATAATATAATCTTCGAAGCATTTACCTACGTGAGGTTAAGAATAAAGTATACGATACGATTCTAGACTATTTAATATGCTGATAACGTACCACACGTGTGCGGATATGCCGCCGCTATAACTGATTTTCCAACAACTGAGGTTATCTTCACCGAAAGACGAAACGATTGTTTTGTTTTTCTTTTGATGGCTGTTTTCACCGGTTCGTTGGTGGCGTTTAGTTCTGTAGACATTTGAAAAAAAACACACAATAAGCGGTTAAGCTAGAGTTGATACAATAAACGACGACAATATCGTGCCTTGTATCGCGAGGTACAATTTCACATAATATAAAGCTCGACGTTTTTTTTTCTTTTTCAGAAGGTGACTATATCGGTAAACCTTGTAACCACACATGCGATGAAGCTCTATTAAACGTTAAATGCGACAAAACCACAAAAACGTGCCAATGCTTAGAAGAATATCCGGTTAAAATATCGAAAAAAGGTCGCGGCTGTGCTAAACGTAAGCTACGATTACGAATACCATCGACGTATTATGTGTTAATGGGCGATTTAATAATTCTGTATAATGATGATAGCTTCTTGGTTGGGAGATCAATGTATGTACAGCGAATCGTGCATGCACACTGATCAATTTTCGACTTGCGTGCAAATAAACCATAATGCTTACTGTCAATGTATCGACGGTTATCATATCGTGCCCGAACAAAAAACTTCCAGAAAAGCATTCTGCTCAAAAGGTAAACTGAGGATTATCTAAGTTACGATTACGTTTCAAGAATTAACTCTAGGGTAATATTCTTACATCGTTGATTTCAGATATTTTACAAATAGCTAAAGATCTTCCGGCGCTCTTCTTCGTCATAGCAGGAGTGTTTGTGTTCTCAACGGTGATATGCTTCGCGATGAAGTTATTCGTTGGTAAATCTCAACGATACGAGAATTCCACGATCACCACTAGGCTTCTATCTACTTCTGAAATCGGTACTAGGAATTAATAAACATTTTGATATTATTTTTGGTAATTCGTATAAGTTATACTTACTCGTTCGTGTTGATATTTAAAGCTCAAGTAGCTCGATCATTCAGACAATCGAATCGTAACACAACTCTTTCGAGAAGAGGTAGTCGAGGAGTAACCGTATCATCTTCCAGAGCAACGGCAGCTCGAGCTGCAGCCATTCTATTGGTATCTTGCCATATACCAACACATCACGATCAAGCTACTAGAAAATCATCAGGTATAAATGAATTATTTCTACATATCGATGAAATATAATATTATTATACTATACATAAGCAATTTACTCGTACTTAGATTCGCAAGTTGGCAGCGGAAGTGTTCTGCTGTTACAGAATAGCAATCCAAATTCGCCCAAGTCATTCAGTGCTAAACAATTCAAACGAGATTCCGAACAGAAGATCGCTGCCAGGAATCGATCTATTATTAATCAGCCTTCGACGTCTTCTTTGGGATCGTTTAGTTCTCCGAAGAAGAATATTGTAAGTAGTATCCATGTTGAGTTGAAACTAGAATGAGAAATCTACTCTGCATGACTCATAGCTCGATAGGAAAACCCAGAATCATTGTTAGGGTTCGGAATAGCAAAGGTACAAAAGAAGAATGTTTAAAAATAACTACGACAGACGAATTATTATGCGTTATCTTTGATGATTCATTATTTTTGATAAAATTTCATCGGTGGTTACAAAGTTTACCTTGAATAGCGATCAAGTGTTTCGGATTGCGATATAAATAGTTTACATGGAATTATTATTACTCGTTGAACTTACTGAAATCTTCTGCGCCACAATTCTGAGGAAATTTATTTAATTTTTATAACAAAAACTCGAAGAAACACCAATCTTTTACGAAATTCGCCGCGAAATCCGAGAGATTAGAGAGATAAAAAAATTTCAAATGAAACGAACGAAAACAAAATGAACGTCAAGCAGAATCGTTCGCTCATAAATTTGACAGGTCCCACAGTTAGAATGAAAAGAAACCGAACGAAGAACGAATTTCTCCATTCATAAGTAAATAGGTGCTTTTCTTGTCTAACCTACTTAGTTTTTTTTTCAAAAAAAAATCACTTGAGGAGGTTGGTTACAAAGTTAGACAAACGCCACTTCTACAAAAATCGAGTTAGATATTGATTCTTATAGGATTTTCAACGCTCTTTTCATTGCCGAGGTCTGTTATTTTCAATATAGTACGTAAAAGGGTGAAAAACGTGCTCAAAGTTTTGCCTTAGTTTCAAACACAGACATGTGCAAATTTTCTTAGTTTCAAAAACAGACATATCCAGGATATGTCTGTTTTTGAAACTAAGATGATAGGATATGTCTCATTTTGAAACTAAGATAATGTTCACATGTCCGTGTTTGAAACTAAGGCGCAACTTTGATCGCGTTTTTTGACCTTTTATGTTACTATTTTGAAACTAAGGGACCTCAGAAATGGAAAGAGGGTTAAAAATCCTATACATATCAAAACCTAACTGATCTAGACAGCTTCAATTTTAAATTATCTTCATCTTGGTTTCAAAATCAGACAAGTGCATTTTCAGGTTCTTTTTATTAGTGGTGGGGGGCAATGGTGGAAGGATATTTTTTGTATTTTTGTTACTCAGTATCATCACTACAATTTGTCAAATATCCCCCGCCTTTACAATGCTGTATATTTTTGTAACAAAAAACATAGTTTTTCTCAAAATCAACCCTGTGGCGTTTGTCTAACTTTGTAACCAAGCTCCTCACTTGAATCGTTGAATCCTTGAAATTTGAAATAATTACTTCACTTTGAATTTTAAATTTAATTGAATAATAATTATGAATCATTTTGAAAAATATATGAACATGGATATTTTAAAATTAATTGATTTGAATTGAACGATCTTCAACTTCAATATCAATATCAATACTTTGATTTGAGATTTGAAGTTTGAATAATTATTTTCAAATTTCAATATTAGTAAAGATGAGCCTGATTAATGGATGATCAATTTTGAGAAATTGAGATACCTAATTTGAAATAAACAAATAATAATCAATGAATTTTGAAGCAATCATCAAAATTTTCCAACAATGATTTTCGAACTTTGGCGATTCGATTTGAAAATTAGAGATCTAAAGCTCTGTTCTAAACACCATTGTGAATTTCATAAATCATTAGTTTTAAATCGTAACTTTTGAAATGAGAAAAAGTGGCTTAGTTTTGAGCATTTCGCTTTCCATTGATTTGTACTTCACATTAATTAGAACAACGTAGCTTTGCAAATTAACGAAGACAATGGAACAATCAAATGCATGAATAATGATAATCAAGTAGTTATTCGAGAATTGACCCTTGAACGAGGCCTCTACTGCTAATATTTACTGTTAAATACAGTATTTTGATCAATTGTTCGATAAATAGAATCCCTGACTGAAGCAATTCCTTAAACTAATCACTGAATTTACGAGAAAATCGATTATTAAATAGAATTGAAATCGTCTAGGTGCAACAGTTTCGAAAATTGCAATATACGCACGTACACGATAAAAAAAATGACCTTCGTTCGATTCAACATTAGTGAATTCTCGAATACTTTCACCAAATCAAGCAACATTACTTCGAAAGACGTAATTTAGCCTATCGATGAATTACAATTTTATAACACGAATCGAACACGTCATCGTCTCTAACTGCTAAAGAATTCCTGACGCAGAAGATAAAATTCTATACATTTTCGACGAATAAGATGACCAATCAATATTTCATCACCTGTCAGATAACAAAATTTCATCGAAATACATGTTTTAATAATTCAAACTTGTTTCAGGAGAAACTTCCCCATAGCAGTTCGTTGAACAACTTGGATGATGATAGCAATTTACATATTGGACTAGATAAACCGAATTATTCATTAGGCGACGAACTGAATGAATCCAATACTCAACAATTAGAATAAGTCATTTGAAAATTGTAAATAATGTAAACCGAATAAAAATTAATGTACGTGTACTCGTTACTTTGAAATAAGAAAGCTCGAAGTCGGTAAAACTGAAGATTTATTGAACTATTACAATATCGTTTGGATGTTTTTTTTTTAATATTTACGAGTGAATCCCGAGAGCGAAAAAAGGAACAAAAATGAACAAACAAAACACACGTATGAAAAAATTGGAATACAAAGTTTTAAAAAAATAATAGGAATGACTAAATACTCGATAACACAAACGTAACAATATGCCTATCGACTAGTGTAGCGAACTGTACAATTTTTTCAACAATCAGAAATTAATAAAGAAGAGCAGGAATAATAAAAATGCTTTGTATGATGGAAAACAATGAGGATTCACTGATGAACAACCGATTACGTTTAATCGACTTCTTCGATGGTGGGACCAGCGGATCCGCCACCGTTGGGAGCAGCGCCGCCGGCACCGGGGAAACCACCAGCTCCGGGGAAGCCACCGCCTGGCATACCGGTAGGAGGAACACCACCGCTTTGGTACAATTTAGTAATGATCGGATTGAAAATACCTTCTAATTCTTTTTGTTTGTGTTCGAATTCTTCTTTTTCGGCCAATTGGTTGGAGTCTAACCAGCGGATGGTTTCGTTGCATTTTTCCAAAATCGTGTTTTTATCGGCTTCGGTGATTTTATCTTTTAATTTCTCATCTTCGACGGTGCTCTTCATGTTGAAGCAGTACGATTCTAACGAGTTTTTGGCGGCGATCACAGATTTTTGTTTATCGTCTTCGGCTTTGTATTTTTCGGCGTCGTTGACCATGCGTTCGATTTCATCCTTGCTGAGACGGCCTTTGTCGTTGGTGATTGTGATTTTGTTTTCTTTGCCGGTGGATTTTTCGATGGCGCTTACGTTAAGGATACCGTTAGCGTCGATATCGAAGGTGACTTCGATTTGAGGTACGCCACGAGGTGCTGGAGGGATACCGGTTAATTCGAATTTACCCAAGAGGTTGTTATCCTTGGTCATAGCACGTTCTCCTTCGTAGACTTGGATCAATACACCGGGTTGGTTATCGGAGTAGGTGGTGAAAGTTTGCGTTTGTTTAGTTGGAATGGTTGTGTTACGTTTGATGAGTACGGTCATCACACCTCCGGCAGTTTCGATACCCAAAGACAATGGCGTTACGTCTAATAACAGCAAATCTTGTACTTCTTCCGATTTGTCACCGTGTAAAATGGCGGCTTGGACGGCGGCACCGTAGGCTACAGCTTCGTCGGGGTTGATCGATTTGTTCAGTTCTTTACCGTTGAAGAAATCTTGCAATAATTTTTGTACTTTAGGGATACGGGTTGAACCACCGACTAAGACGATATCGTGGATTTGAGCTTTGTCCATTTTAGCATCTCGGATCGATTTCTCGACTGGTTCCATCGTGCTTCGGAATAAATCGGCGTTCAATTCTTCGAAACGAGCACGAGTGATGGAGGTGTAGAAATCGATACCTTCGTAAAGCGAATCGATTTCAATGCTGGCTTGAGTCGACGATGATAAAGTTCTCTTTGCTCGTTCGCAGGCGGTTCTCAGACGACGTAGGGCTCTCTTGTTTTGGGTGAGATCTTTCTTGTATTTACGTTTGAATTCTTGAACGAAATGGTTGACCATTCGGTTGTCGAAATCTTCACCACCCAAGTGAGTATCACCGGCGGTTGATTTTACTTCGAAAATACCGTCTTCGATGGTCAAGATGGATACATCGAAGGTACCACCACCGAGATCGAAAATCAATACGTTACGTTCGCCTGTGCCCTACAAAAAAAAAACCATACAAAAGGGTTAGTTAATTCAATTCAAAAACAATACGATGAACGTGACGTTGCAAAAATAATACGTACTTTCTTATCTAAACCGTAAGCGATGGCAGCAGCGGTAGGTTCGTTAATGATACGTAATACGTTCAAACCGGAGATGGTACCGGCATCTTTTGTGGCCTGTCTTTGAGAATCGTTGAAATAAGCTGGTACGGTAATAACAGCATTAGTAACGGTTTTTCCTAAATAAGCTTCGGCAGTTTCTTTCATTTTAACCAAAACCATAGAAGAAATCTGTAAATGAACGTAATACGATTAGAGTCGTGAAAACAACAGGTAAATAAAACGATAAAAATGAATTTTTACGCCAACATTGAATCAATAAAAACTACGAAAAACATCAACACAATATAAAGTTCAATCTACATGAATAATTAATCCAACTTACTTCTTCTGGGAAGAAAGTTTTAGCTTCGCCTTTATATTCAACTTGAATTTTAGGTTTGGTGTTATCATTAATGACTTCGAATGGCCAGTGTTTCATATCGGCCTGAACAGTGGCGTCTTCAAATTTACGGCCTATTAATCTTTTGGCATCTGTGAAGCAACAATGAAGACATATTTAAAAATACATTCAGGAGCAACAATGAATACACATTTAAAACTACATTCAGGCGTAGGTAATAAAAATCTGTCGTACACGGAGGAGATCCAATCAACATGATGTTAGTTAAATTGGGACTATGAGTGTACATTGCTTTAGGCTACGAGCTCTGACCAACATTTATAAACCGATGTCAATTCTATGTTGTAGCCATATTAAAAATGAATATTGAAATACGAAATAACTCACCGAAAATGGTGTTGTTAGGGTTCATCGCAACTTGATTTTTAGCGGCATCACCGATCAAACGTTCGGTGTCAGTGAAGGCGACATAACTCGGCGTGGTTCTGTTACCTTGATCGTTAGCGATAATTTCGACTTTACCGTGTTGGAATACACCGACACACGAGTACGTAGTACCCAAATCGATACCAATAGCTGGAGCTTTTGCCATTTTTTCTGCAATAAATATACGCACAACGTTAGATAATAATCGATTACGAGACGAGCACTACTACACGAGGAAGTACATCAAGGTGAAACACATTTACGGTAATGTTCGTAACAATTTTTCACAAACGTTCGCAAATCGCGAATATATTTGCACAAGGCGTGGCAACGAGTATCTCAGAAAGTTAACCAAATAAGGCATATAGTGAAATATCAAAGCTTTACAAGTGCAAGACACAATGTGCAAATATGTTCACGTGTGTAACCTTGCTCACATCGGAAGTTGAAAAAGTACCTCGTAAAATGACAAAATATTACAGAAATACGAAAATAATTGTAACAAAAACTCACCTGAATAATTCAAACACGAAAATAAATAATTAAATAAACAAAATTACAATTGCAAAAGGTTAATTTTGAATAAAAAAGCGTAAGTTTATATCACACGAATCTCAAGTTTTACCGTTCAAGTCAGACGACACAAAGGAATTGAAGTACGAGTACCAAACTACCAATCGTTACCGACATCTGGTTAGCGGATTTCTACTGCCACATTATTCTAGAATCTTCCGCCCAATAGCGTCACTTGTTGACATTGTTCGTCATCTGTGATTGGCCCATTAGTCACGTTTGCCGAAGTGCGTCACAGTTGTAACGGTTGTGAAAAATTATTCAACGTATTCCCTAAATTTCCCTGAAGCAGACAGATGAGAATCGAACCCTAACTCACTGAGAAACGAACGAAATTAGCCTAGTCGATAAAAGATGGTTTTGAAATCAACCAATAAGATAACGCTACAAAAAACACGTACAAATACACGTTTATTAAAAATAAGAATAAGTAGGTATGCGAATACAAAATATAATATTGTGCATAATAAAAAATAATACGTTCGATAATAATTCAAACAGAATAAAGTGAGAATATGATAAATCGAGTAATTAATAATTATATGAAAGTAAACGTTTCAGAAGTTGTCTGCTCGTCGGGGAACCACGTCTTTTAGTCGTATTATAATCTCATCATTTCTGACGACGACCTCCTCCAATTCCTGAAATTAAACTTGGGTCAGAATACGTGATTCTGAGTAAGAATGGTACCTATTTAAAGCTAACTACTCTATTTACCTATTTCCTTACAGACCAGCACGAATATCGAATTTCCTACAACTAGAGCCTGAGACCAGGAAGACCAGAGTTGAAATTGTATCGAATCGAATAATCAAATTAAAGCTCCTTACAAAACGAAATTTCCAACGAGTAGGTAGTACCTATTTCGTGGTGGCGAGCACACTCGCAAAATAAATCGAAACGAATACAAATTACGACGAACGAAAAGTTTTCCTACCAAGACGTAAATAGGTTCCTATCCAAATACACGAAAATAAACCTAGTTTTAAGCCACTGCATAATTACCTACGAATCTACGAAAGCGAAAGCAAAGAGCTAATACCTATTTAAAATGAGAAACAAATTTGATAAATAGACACCAAACTTACATGGGGATTTCCTGCTTGATCGTGTTGCTGTGGCGAATTAGGACCGCTTTGGTCACTTCCGAGATTGGAATCTTCTTCAAAATTATCGTCGGCCATCGTAGAATTTAATCGCGAGAATTTTCGACGAAATTATAATCGCGTAGGTAGTCGCGTACAAGAAATAGGCAACTTTGAAAGTTGGATCGAATTCGAAAGTTTAAATTGACAATTTGACAATATTTGAAAATATATAATAATCGCTTAATCGCGCTCGAAGTTCGGAGATGTTTAACAAATGAATAGTAAAACAGAACAGAGTCAAGTTCAACTGAGCGGCTGAGCATTTGGTCCAGCCGTCCAGCTCCTTACGCTAAAAGTTCCATCTCCATCAATTTCTGGACCGGAGGAGTAGTGGGTAAATTACCAGTAATTACGAATTTGCGATTTGACGAACGAAATGATCGAGCGTCAAATGAATCGTTCGTTCACTGCTGTGAGTGAATCTCACAGAGTTGAAAACTGGAAGTTTCGTTCCAAAGTTTTCAACACTGCCAACCCCGGCCAAAAGTGCAAACGATTCGAAAGCCTAATAAAAAATTTTTCAATCGAGATGTTGATAAACATGACGATGAAATTTTACAAAAAATGGAATAATTTCCTCAAAATTATAATGATATGTATAAACGATTAAACGAAAGATGAAGAAATTTCAAATACGAGAGTAGACTGAAGACAACGAAGTTTCCCTACGACTAACTGAGGTAAGTAAACTAATGATTATTTTTCCGCGATTTCTTCTTCGATTTCGACTTTCCTCTCAAAGATGCACCCAATTTTTCTTGCAGTTCCCCGGAGGGTTCCGCAAGTTCTACCGGATACAGTAAATTAATCGAACGAATGATTGTCTTGTTTCCTTGTGTAAGATGTACGGTTGCCGAGCGAAGATCGACGTTTGTAATCTTACCAACAGGCCAGTGACCTCTCGGAGACGAAGCTTCCTTAACTAAAACAAGATCACCTATGCGAGGCAAAAAAGACACCGATTTTCGAGGAGGAGGAGAAATAACTGCATGACGTTCTCGAAGAGAAGTAAGATAATAATCCCTAAATACTTTCCAAAATGAATTTAACACTTTTTGAGTCGCATCCCATACAATTCGTAGGTTTTGCGCAGTCGAATCAAGTTGGTGAAAATTCAGTTCTAAAAACGTTGTGGCGTTTACTGTTCGAAGACGAAGAAAATGATTCGGGGTGAGTGGAGCTAAAACTTCGTCGGCGGCCACGTACGTTAGTGGTCGCGAATTAATGGTATCTTCGATTTCCGCTAAACAAGTGACGAAAGCTGATCGCGAAAGCTCCTGCAAACCGTACGACTTTTTTAAGCAACTCTTCACGACAGCAACGAGTCGCTCGTAAGCTCCTCCCTGCCACGGTGAGTACGCTGGTATGAAACGCCATTTAATTCGGCTCGTTGACACGTATTCTTTCAACGGTTCATTTAGAATCTCAACCTTAACACCTACCATTTTTTGCACAAATTGAAAATTAGTAGCATTGTCTGAGGTAATTGTTAAGGGGGATCCACGACGAGCGGTAAAACGCGTGAGAGCATCGAGGAAATCGTCACCAGATAAACTGTCGACGACCTCCAAGTGCACTGCACGCGTGACGAAACACGTAAAAAGTGCTACATAAGCCTTGAAATATTCACGAACGTTTGTATGTTCACAGATTTCCTTCGCTAAGGCTATAGGTCCTAGTAAATCGACGCCTATATGAAGAAATGGAGCTGCCATCTGAACTCGACGATACGGGAGAGGAGGTGACGGTGGCAAACGAAAAGCGCCGCCATCGA
The DNA here is from genome assembly GCF_950023065.1 of Planococcus citri. NCBI lineage: Eukaryota > Metazoa > Arthropoda > Insecta > Hemiptera > Pseudococcidae > Planococcus > Planococcus citri. The sequence continues at coordinate 69,495,834 of NC_088679.1, forward strand.
CACGTCTACAATCCGCGCAATATTTAATCGTGGATTTAGCGAGTGAACGAAGTCGCGAAATCCAAAATCTTTCCCTCACTTTGGCTAAAAGGTGCGAAGGCCCTAAATGATGAAATCTAACGTGTAAATCAAGAACAAGAGCGGCTACTAGCGGACTATTACGAGGTAAATAAATTGGTTTAATTGCGTCAAAAGGTAGTTCGGAGTTAGCGACTCTTCCTTGACATCGAATAATATCTTCGTCATCGAAATAAAGACCTAACGCGTTATTATTAATAGACAATTTTTTCCTTAAGTATCGAATTTCTTCCGCGAAATACTTCTTTTGAAGTTCTCGAATAAGTTCCCTTTCAACGAAAACAAATTTGTCAGTGGCGTCCGCATTTGTGAAATCGACAGTCTGAGCAATGAGTGGTTCGAACTCTGCGACAATTGCTTTCCACGAAATCTTGAACCGTTTTTCCTCAAACTCGTTCGTTAAGATACCGGAGTATTTTATTTCAACAGTTGACAAAACAACAGTATGTACTATGTTCGTGGTTTCCGGTGTTTTAGGCCAGAGGGCCCTGTGGCAAAGCCAGTGAGGTCCCTCGTGCCATAAAACATCCTTCTGCAAAAGAAAAGGAGTCGTTCCTCTCGTGCCTAAGTCAGCTGGATTTTCCACTCCAGGGACATGCCTTATCTCTAAATTTGGGGTCTTTTTAATTTCATCAATCCTATTTTCAACGAATTTCGGCTTCGTGTCGTCATTTGTGAGCCATTGCAGCACAATCGTGCTGTCAGTCCACAAAGTGATCGACTCAAAATTTATCCTAAATTGCTGTTTTAGAAAAGTCGAAGTTCGTTTTCCAAGAACGAGTCCTAAAAGTTCCATTTTTGGAATAGTCAAAGTAGATTCTAATGTCGTTTTGGGAATTTCATACTCTACATCATTTATCGTAACCTTGGGGTTCGCCTTTTTCGGGACCTTTTTTTCGAGAGGTTTTATTCTCATCTTCGAATAACAAAGGCGCGAACCTGAATTTCCTAGCTCGTCGACAAAACAAATGTAAGCACAACAAGAATAAGCTTCTTTAGAAGCGTCGCAGAAAATATTCAATGAAAATTTCGCGTTATCCAAGTTGTAATCGAAATAGCGACGTGGAATTTTAATGCTCGAAATGTCACGCAAATCGTGAATAATTTTGGTCCAACGCGCGATGAGCTCAGAGCTCAACGGTTCGTTCCAATCATAACGATCTTTCCAGCAGTCTTGTATGAATAAACGAAGCTTTAGTACGCACGGATTGAACAAACCGAGGGGGTCGTAAATCGATGCGGCGTAGCTAAGCGCTAATTTTTTAGTAACGTAGGGTTCCGAATTTATTGTTTGAGATTTAATACTTAACGAATCTTCGTATCTGTTCCAGTTTAGACCCAGTATGCTGACCGGAGGTGAACTAGAATCGATTGAAGGCAAATTATGTCGAAGGAGAAACTCTGAAGAATTTGAAGTCCAGTCACGAAGATTCATCGAGACTGTTTGAAATTTAGCGCGAAGATTATTGAATAATTTCGACGCAAAATTCAAAGACGAAACAGAGGTAACAAAATTATCTACGTAAAATTTATCACGAACCTTTGACAACCAATCCGCGTTTCGCGAATCATTTGTCGAAGACAAAAGATGCTGAATGACCAAATTTAATAAAGTTGGTGATGAAATAACACCAAAAGGAACTCGTGCGAATCTAAGGTAAATCAAATTGTCGATTGTTACAGGTAGTGAAAGGTCTTTTACCCATAAAAACCGAACTGAATCGCGATCTACTTCATGGAGCACCATTTGTAAGAACGCTTTTTCAATATCGGCGGTGAGACCTATTTCAAAAAGACGAAAATGAAAAAGAAGACCATTAAGATTTTCTAAAATCATAGGACCTCGATAGAGAAGATCGTTAAGTGATTTTCCAGTCCTAGTCTTCGCGGATGCGTCGTATACGACACGAATTTTGTCGTTACGTAGGATCGCGCGATGAGGTAAATAATGTGTCAAAAAAGGAGTTTCTTTCGGTGCCATTTCAATAATTCCTGAAGTGAGCTGTTCTTTAATTAACTCATCATATTGTTCTAGGAGTTCCGAAGACGATTTTTCGATTAGCGAACGAAGGCGAGCGACACACATTCGGTAGTTTGATTGCAAATGAGGTCGCTGGTCCTTCCATGGCCATCGAACAACGTACCGATTTTTATCAATGTAAGTTGTGCTGGTGAAGTTTTCCAGCATTTTATCGTCAACATTAGTATACTCCGCCGATTTAATACCTATCGAATCCAAATCCCAGAGCTTAGCCAGATTCAAATGTAGTTGGTCAAGCTCTTCACGAAAACTAGTATCGTCATTATCAACGGATTTCGAATTAATTAAAACCGAACTAGGTACGTACCTATCTTTTGGTTCCGAAACTACAGCATCGATATCGTGTGGGCCAGTTGGTATCCATCCGAATATCGAATGCCGTAATAAAGGCCCCTCATCGATAAGGCGATATTCATCATTCGGAAAGAATTTGTACAGTTGGTCATTTCCTATTAAAATTCGAATTGGATCTTTTATTTCAGAAAAAATTGACTTATCGGCGTATTGAAAGGAAGATGGTAGACGATTTCGTACGAGTTCAGAATTGGGAGCTGTTGTGATGTCAGGCGAAGTAATACACGAAGTAGTCCTGAGAGCGACTGTACGAGAAGTAGAGCCATCTAACGTGAGTAACGAACCTATAACTTCGCTAGATTCTACAAATTTACTTTCAGACGTTCCAAAAATTCCTACTTTTGACTTAATGGTTTTTCCTTTCAGACAAGGATCGACTAACCTAGCAAACTTCTGATCTATATACGAGGCACTACTACCAGAATCGAATAGACCCCTAACCTCCAAGAAATCGGTGCTGTTTCCTAGAATAATTCTACACCTAAAAGTTTCTAAATAGACATTTTCGTCGTGAAGTGAAGATAAAGTAATCGAATTCTTACCTGATTGGTCTCGGCGACTAGCGACGCGAGCTGCGATTTCCTGCATATGTTTCGAGCACATCAGCGCATAATGCCCGATCTTACCGCATGCGGTGCATGTACCGAATCGCGCTTGGCAAGCGCTATATACATGCTCCAATGAACCACACGCATTGCAGCGGCGGCTACGTTCCAGGCATTCTTTTCGTCCCTTCCAGGTACAAATCGTTTCACAATTGGTACTTTCGTGATTGACTCTGTTACAGAACAAGCACGGAGTCGTCACGCGTCCCGTAGGAGTACCCTGAGAACGATTTTGTGGAATTTGGTTCGTAATTCGCTTCGTCGACGGCGGAGGCGGAGGCGGCGGCATTTGAGCGGCACCAACATTCTGCCCAGTGGCCTTACGCTTGCGATTACGTTTCTTTTCGTTCGAAGGATTCGAAGCTGTGACCAGTGAAGCGCCAACAGTATTATTAGCTTCCTCGGAGGTGACAGCATTTGTGTTAGACGTAGACGAATTCGATTGAGCTTTTTTCGATTTTTTAATTAAGTCTACTTGCTCCAGTAGTTTGATCCGTTCGTCCAAAGTGTCGATAATCGTATTTAACTCATTGAACGACAGATCATTCCCGGATCTCGCCTTCACCTTTTTTAAACGTTTCAAGGCGCAGAGAACCAGGTCAGAAGGGAAACAACTAAGTACCTTTGTACGTAAGATATCCTGATCCACTGGAACCCCGATTGCGTTCAAATTCGCAATGATGGAAGAAATAGACTCAATATTACGACGGTGAGCAGTTGGAGTGGTGCTTTCGTGAGTATCTTCTAATGCCTTATAGTAAGCGGCCTTAAGTAGCTCTGGCTTATCGTATTTATCGACTATCTTATCAATGGCTATCGGATAATTTTCTGCCGTAGGATCCAAATTTCCCAGTACTCGTTTCACCTCGGGACCAATGAACGTGAGCAGATACGTAAATTTTTCGACGTCACTATGTTCGTTGTCATTATGGACTGCTGTTTGATACAACTGCCACCAAGACCGCCACTCCATAAGCTTTCCATCGAATATTGGAACCGTAATACGTTGCAGGTGAACATTCTTTTTCGGCTTTACTGGTATGGCCGCAGGCGCTTGTGCGCGAATAATTAGGTAGTTATCGATGGTGGTGTTGAGTCTCGCTTTTAGAGCTTCAAGTTTAGAGATAAACTCGACTTGATGCGCCATGTCTATGAACGCCCGCGCCTCGATGTCGAGGAGCCGAAAATCCTCGTCGAGTTGGCTCTTGTGTATCGCGTATTCTAGCCCCTGCTTAATACGATCGATTATAGTTCCAACCTCCGCTTCCTTTTCTTCTAAGGTTTGGCGAAAGTGGTCAACGATCTGTTACGAAACAAAAATAAAACAAAGAAAATGGTAAAATTTTATTTGAATCGAATCAAGCGATCCTTTGTTCATTGCAAAAGCTTTTGTAGAACGAAGTTCGCTAGTTTGCTCGTAAATAGTTTCACTTTTCACCAATCAATCGAATAAAATTACTGTTTAAACTATCGACTATGCATCAGTAAATTTTCTTTCCTTACTGGCGAGACGTCTCGACGATATTACGAAGCTTCTGATCGAGGTGCTTAATTTATTTTTCAGTGAACACAAAAGTTCCAAAAAATTGCGAAGAAGACGTTTTTATTGACGTAGTGAGCATACACCCATCGCTCCTACCTTCGGGTGTTTCGAATATTCGTGGCTGTGGACCCAACGATAGACACGCGATATTTCTCCTGACCGAGCAATTCCAAAGGAAGCCGACAATTTGGCGCAAAATTCAATAAAGACAACTCGTCGCTTCTAGTGAGCGTTTATCAAGTTCCTCGAATTCGCCGGATGTTTACACAGCAGCAAATTTCGAGCTTAGTAGGGTCGATCGGTATGTGGTCGTTCGCCTTTCAACTATGATTAAAATCAAAATATCACTATCGATTCACCACTTCTTCAATCTACTATCGCGAATTATCTGTTCTACTGCGTGTCATTCTTCGAACAGAGATCTGTTTTATGCAACTAGGTCGCGTTTTAATCGACGAAGTTCACGATGAGATCAGCATCGGAGATAAGCTAATATCGAATTGCAAAGATAAAAGCGAGCGAAATAAATGAATAACCCAAGACATTTCGTTATCACGCGTCCCATACCACGTAATATCGACGATCGCGAATTATTCCCCTTACCTAGCAATAAAAATTAATTTTAAATACGTAGATAAACATTCATAAACATTCAGGCTATCGGTCAGTGCTTAATCGATAATTTCTTTTTTGCAGATACTCATCGACGTAATGCTGAGAAATCGAATCCCGGATCGCTAAAATAAACAATCAGAAGTGTTCTAAGAAATGCCAATTCGACGGGAAGTGACTAATACGAGCTGGAATTTATCGATACCAGTGTCCTTGTGTACTTTGTTCTTTATTTTTATTTTCAGAACGTTCCACGGTTACAAAGGTTCCGACAACTCCATCGAAACGTGAAGGCGTGTTATATTGCGAACGAAATATCAAACCCTACGAATTTTATGAAGCATTTTATTGCCGACAACGTAGGACCGGTCCTAGCTCTTCACCAAAAAAAAAGGGTATAACATAGTCGATTAACCTTGACGACATCACTACACCCTACCCATGTTGTGTTTATACAGTCGGAAGGTACAGATTTCGAACTAAAACAAAGGAAACGAGAGTTGAGTCAACGCAAGTGTTTCATTTTCATATTTCGGCGCAATATTGCGTCATCGTCATAGAAATAGACCTTGAATTTCGTCACCTCTATCGTTTCTTAGAAACTAATCGCTAGGTACAGAATTCCGATACCTACCAACTCGTGAGTTTAAAGGAAGATTTTTATTATTTGATTTTTAGATACCTACCACCTCGAAAATTTATAGCTACGATTATTTACAAATTAGATACCTAGAACCTCGCCAAATTTGCACGAATTTTAGGGGAATTTTTACGATTTTAGATACCTACAACCTATTGAATTTTTTGCGAATATGTTACGAATTGTTCATCAAGGTACAGAACCGAATTCGGATACCTACTACCTCGTGAACTCCTCGCGAAGATTTTTACGAATTGTGCAACATGTCCTCAATGTTAGGTACAGAGTTTCGATGCCTACCAACTCGTAACATCTTCGCGACGATTTTTACGAATTTAAAACGTGTTTGCGGTTATCCTTTTATCGACTTTGGGCTCATTTTGAGGCAAATTTTGTGTGATTCGTGTGCTAACCACGCTCTGCTACCATGTGAAAAATTATTCAACGTATTCCCTAAATTTCCCTGAAGCAGACAGATGAGAATCGAACCCTAACTCACTGAGAAACGAACGAAATTAGCCTAGTCGATAAAAGATGGTTTTGAAATCAACCAATAAGATAACGCTACAAAAAACACGTACAAATACACGTTTATTAAAAATAAGAATAAGTAGGTATGCGAATACAAAATATAATATTGTGCATAATAAAAAATAATACGTTCGATAATAATTCAAACAGAATAAAGTGAGAATATGATAAATCGAGTAATTAATAATTATATGAAAGTAAACGTTTCAGAAGTTGTCTGCTCGTCGGGGAACCACGTCTTTTAGTCGTATTATAATCTCATCATTTCTGACGACGACCTCCTCCAATTCCTGAAATTAAACTTGGGTCAGAATACGTGATTCTGAGTAAGAATGGTACCTATTTAAAGCTAACTACTCTATTTACCTATTTCCTTACAGACCAGCACGAATATCGAATTTCCTACAACTAGAGCCTGAGACCAGGAAGACCAGAGTTGAAATTGTATCGAATCGAATAATCAAATTAAAGCTCCTTACAAAACGAAATTTCCAACGAGTAGGTAGTACCTATTTCGTGGTGGCGAGCACACTCGCAAAATAAATCGAAACGAATACAAATTACGACGAACGAAAAGTTTTCCTACCAAGACGTAAATAGGTTCCTATCCAAATACACGAAAATAAACCTAGTTTTAAGCCACTGCATAATTACCTACGAATCTACGAAAGCGAAAGCAAAGAGCTAATACCTATTTAAAATGAGAAACAAATTTGATAAATAGACACCAAACTTACATGGGGATTTCCTGCTTGATCGTGTTGCTGTGGCGAATTAGGACCGCTTTGGTCACTTCCGAGATTGGAATCTTCTTCAAAATTATCGTCGGCCATCGTAGAATTTAATCGCGAGAATTTTCGACGAAATTATAATCGCGTAGGTAGTCGCGTACAAGAAATAGGCAACTTTGAAAGTTGGATCGAATTCGAAAGTTTAAATTGACAATTTGACAATATTTGAAAATATATAATAATCGCTTAATCGCGCTCGAAGTTCGGAGATGTTTAACAAATGAATAGTAAAACAGAACAGAGTCAAGTTCAACTGAGCGGCTGAGCATTTGGTCCAGCCGTCCAGCTCCTTACGCTAAAAGTTCCATCTCCATCAATTTCTGGACCGGAGGAGTAGTGGGTAAATTACCAGTAATTACGAATTTGCGATTTGACGAACGAAATGATCGAGCGTCAAATGAATCGTTCGTTCACTGCTGTGAGTGAATCTCACAGAGTTGAAAACTGGAAGTTTCGTTCCAAAGTTTTCAACAACGGTAAACACAAATCCCTTGATAAAACTAAAAGAAACCGACATGATGATGGAAAATATACGAATTGCAAACATAATTATGTATGTACTATTGAGACGAATAATTTATAAGGATGATATTTGAACGAATTTTACGATTTTCATTTCTCAAAAAACCCTATATTTTGCCTGAGAAATGAAGAATTTTTCGTGTTTTATTCTAGAATATTCCAGATTTTCGAGTAAAATTTTTGTTGTTGTTGTTGCTTCACCTGCTGGAATTTGATAAGTGATTGAAAAGTGAGTGAGAGGCGATGGGATATCGCGGAGTCTTTATTACCTATTTTACGATTCCTCCTATTTTCATTTTTTTACTTTTTTTAAAAAAGATAATAATTTACTCGTAAAGTAAATCGAAATCGAATGTAGCAAAAGTTGAAAAATCAAAAAATAAAAAATATTTCAGTTTTTTCAATTTTCAATTCAATATTGATTTTAATTTTGATTTTGACTTTGGATAGACAAGCTCACTATCGGTAACCGGTTTCATTTAAAATTTCAATAATTTTCTTGCTTGGACCATATAAATTTTTTCAAAATTGTGGACCAAAACTAACCAAAACATGATATAAATAAACGAATCATTCCATTCGTAAATTTTTTCAAATACTCACTACCAAAATGAACGTATATTCGCAGTTTTCTACTCCCAGCATGACATGAACTTATCGTAATGCAACGAATAGAATACTATTTTATATTATTCTTTTTTATCTGGTGGAAATTTTTGTTTTATTCTATCAGCTTTTAGGCTACTAAGTTGAATGCGGCGGAAGACAACTCTGCTCGTGCTCATCACTTTCATTCAATTCGAAAATGAAAAATCCAATTCATTTCATCTTCGTGCTATGATCATTTTCCCCACTTCTTAAAACAATGAATATCTATGTACTGAACTGATTATCCTTCCAAATAAAATTAAGCTAGTTTGAAAAAACATTACTGCCCGACGAGAAAACACCGTTAGTCATGATCAAAATTTTAGGTGCTAAAGTTGATTTGAGAATTTTTGAAAATTTAAAAAGCTATTCTCATGACTTTTAAAAATTTGGCACAAAATAATAATACTCATCTATTTTGTCAAACAAAATGAAGTGAATTTATGACCAACTTATTGCTAGTTTTGAAAAAAAAAACAATTTAAAAATATTAAGTCACGAAGGCGATTTTCTTTGTCAAAATATCGTCTTTGGTGTATATCTACATCTACACATAACAGCCAACTAGAAAATCATTGCTATTAATATTGAAAGCATTTTGAAGCTACCAAGGCGATTTGTAATTTTATTTTATTAGAGAAAAATGAAATTACGCAGGAGTCTCTAAAGTGAAGTGACCTAAAGATTAAAAAGGGAGTATTTCCAAGTCGGACAGTCAAGTAAATTAAAAACCCTAAAATGTTTAATAACGTGATTTTTAAACAAATTTAGCTCAAAAATAGCTAAGCACGCGTCAATAAGGGTGGAATCGCGCCCTCACCCCACCACCAATTTGGAGTAAAAATGGACTAGGTATTGTCAAAATTATTCATGAGAACCAATGAAAAACAAATAAATTTTGTGAAAAATTCAAATATTTCGACGAAAATATTTTTCAGTTTTTTTGAAGAGTTTTGATCCCAGAAAGGGTGTAACGATTCCCAAGATTTTTGAATACGCTGTCATTTGACCCATCAAAATGGATTGAAACATGGACCTAAAATATAAAACTTCCATCAAAAGTCATGATTTTTGGTCTTTTTGAAAAAGGTATCATACGACTTATCAAAATAGGTTTAGACTTCTTAAGAAAATTTTATAACATTTCTTTGAAGTTTTTAAGAATTTTTAACCCAAAATGGAATTACGATCTTCACGATTTAAAAAAAAAATGTGTTACTCGGCCCATCGAAAAAGGTTAACATTTCGCGAGAATTCCAAATGTTTTAACGAAAGTGTTTTTCAAGCATTTTTGAAGTGTTTTGAACCCAAAATGAAGGTCACAATTTTCGATGTTTTTAAATCACGGGGGTTATGCAATCTATCAGAATAAATTAAAATTTCACGAGAATGCAAGAAATTCAAATATTTCAACGAAAATATTTTTAAGCAATTTTGAAGAATTTTGAGACCAAAGTTAGGTCATGATTATCTTTTGAGATTGTTGTAAAAGGTATCATGCGACGTATCGAAATGGGTGAAAATTTCGCAATAAATTCAAACATTTCAAGAATTTCCATACATTTTCAAAAATGGGCACAACTTTGAAAAAAACTGATGACCACGACTACCACGAGCCGATAAACTAGTTTTGCTAACACCAGTCACCAAGTGTTCAAAAAAGTTTTGATGGAAGATTTTGATTTGCTGGCAAAACTTTAACCCATTTTGATAGGTCGAATGACACTTTTAGGTTTTCGAAAACCCCAAAATTCTTCAAAAATGCTCAAAAAACATTTTCATCAAAATATTTGAATTTTTCGCGAAATCCTAAACCATTTTGATTGGTTGCAAGGTCACTTTGGAATAATTTTATAACAGTTCATTTTCACTCAAAATTAGAGGTGGGGGAGCGATTTTGAAATTCTTCTCTGCCTTAATGTGCAAGTCCCAAGTCGTTATTGTTGGCACTGGGCAATTTTGAAAATTCAGGGTGAATAGGCTCCACCCCGCTTCCTGTCCTATTGTGCCACTGTGAAAATCCAATATACCTCTTTTCTGATATTTTAGATCTATATCTACAAATGACTGACTGAATTTTTTATGCCGCAAAACTTCCAGCCGAATTTGATTTTTAAACTTTAAAGCAGTTTCAGCCAGTTGGACTGTCAGTTACCTATTCGTAGAAAATTTACAGGACGCGGACGTATGCATTTCAAGATAACATAAAAGTAAACAATGAAGTTCCTGCCGGCAAAAATTACGAGTAGGTATAGTACAATTTTCGCCTAATTTTGGAAAAAACATTTTTTATTCAACTTGACTTTCTTCTTACAGAAGGATTTAGACTTACTTATACAAATATGAGCACAAAATATCGTAAAAAAAAATAATAACAAACACAAACGAAATACCTAGTATACCTAACCTACACATTTGAAAAAATGTAACATCAAAAGTAGGTACAGGTACCTTTATCACAACAACCGCGTCAATTAACATCCATTAAAACGACAAAAATAAAATACAGTAATATTAAAACAAGAGCAATATAATAATCATTTACCTTTGAAATTCGCTGGAAAAAAATCATAAAAAAAAACTTTCTTTTTTTGAATACTTCAAGTTTCGGAATTCATCGTAAAGTTTAAAACTACGGCTTTGAAATCGGAGACATAATTATAGTATAGATAAATGAATTCTTGAACTTCGGGTTCCGCTGATTTTCATGCACCTGCTCTGGTATCGAATTTTCATTTTACTGAAAAAAATAAACAAAATTGAGTGACTCATCCTTGCATGGTATTTATTCATATAGGCAACATGTACCTAAATGTATGTAATATATGTACCTTTCCTAATAAGGGCGTTTTTTGCTTTTACAAAATATAACCAATAGGCGTTTGAAAGTTCTTTATCACCCTGATACTTGTCCGGGTGATATTTACAAGCAATATCCCTGTAAATAAAAATACAATAATTTAAACGATTTTTTAATTAAAATGAAAAATTGAGATTTACGATAGTTTTACCTGAAAGCTTTCTCAATTTCACTTTGTGAGGCATCTTTCTCTACGTTCAACATTTGACGATATTTTTCGTTTCTTCTATTGGGAGTGCTTGCGATAAAAATAATAACATCAAATATGCCTTTCAACTCGTTCTGTTTACGTTCGAAAAGTTCTTTTCTTGGTGACTGGAATGAATTTATCCAAGTAATGGTTTCTTCACATTTTTTTAATATCAGATCTTTATCGAATTTGTCGATTTCATCTCCGAATATGGGATTTTGCACAGTGCTCTTCAAGTCGACGCAGTACGATTCCAAAGAGTTCTTAGCGTAGAATGAAGCCTTTCGGTATTCTTCTTTGATTCGACGTTTTTCAGCCTCTCTGATCACACGTTGAATCTCGCTCTTGCTGAGACGTCCTCTATCGTATGCGATAGTGATTTGATTCATATTGCCAATCGATTTTCCGATTGCTGTCACGTTTAAAACACCGTTAGCATCGATTTCAAACGTCACATCCGCTTCAGCTGCGCCGGCAGGCGCTGGAGGGAAACCTTCGAGGGTGAATCGGCCCAAAAGATGATTATATTTGGTTAAAGTACACTCTCCTTCGTATACTTCAATATCTGCCGCAGTCTGATTATCAACTAGTGTACGGTAACCTTGACGAGTATGCCTTGCTGGAATCGCAGTATTACGTTTAATGATCACACTCATGTATGTATCGTCTTCTTCCGTTAAGGATCCTTCCTTATTAACGGCAACGCCCAATGACAATGGTGTGACGTCGAATAACACTACATCTTGTACCACTATCGATGAGTCACCGTTCAGTATGGCAGCTTGTATGGCAGCTCCATAGGCTACAGCTTCGTCCGGATTAATCGTTTTGTTTAATTCTTTACCATCGAAGAAATCTTGTAGCATTTTTTGTATTTTCGGAATACGAGACGAACCACCTACTAAAACGATGCGATCAATTTGAGTTTTGCTAATTCTGGCATCTTGAATCGCTTTTTCAACCAGTCCCATCGCATTTTGGAAGAAGTACGAGTTTAATTCTTCAAAACGAGCACGAGTAATCGAACTATAAAAATCAATTCCATCGTGGAGACAATCGAGTTCTATATTGACCGCAGTAGTTGACGATAAGATTCTTTTTGCTCGTTCACATGCTACTCGCAAACGGCCTACAGCTCTTTTGTCACGAGTAAGATCTTTCTTGTATTTTTGTTTGAATTCTTGAACGAAATGATTGACCATTTGGCTGTCGAAATCTTCTCCGCCCAAGTGAGTATTACCGGCGGTTGAATTCACTTCAAAAACACTGTTTTGAATGGTCAAAATGGAAACATCGAAAGTTCCGCCGCCTAGATCAAAAATCAATACCTTATGCGCCCTGGAATCCTACAAAAATTCAAGCAAATTAATAGAGTGTTGATTAGGGTTAATAGAGAATTAGAGAAGACTGTCAATTTAATTTGAACATAACATAATGGAAATTAATTCTGAAAGTGATACGTACTTTCTTGTCTAAACCGTAGGCGATGGCAGCAGCTGTAGGTTCATTAATGATACGCAATACGTTTAAACCTGCGATTTTTGCAGCATCTATGGTAGCCGCTCTTTGAGAATCGTTAAAATACGCAGGTACAGTAATTACAGCATTCTTGACAGTTTTACCAAGATATGCTTCAGCTATATCTTTCATTTTTCCCAAAACCATTGAGGATATCTGCAGAAAAATCAAGTCAAGAAAAGTACCTAGGTGAAATTCTGGATACTACATAGGTAGGCAGCAAAGCACACAATTATTTCAAGCCTTACTTCTTCCGCATAGTAGGTCTCAGTAGCACCTCGGACCGTAACTTCAATTTTTGGTTTGTTATGATCATCAATTACGTTGAAAGGCCATTTTTTCATGTCAGCCTGGACTGTATCATCTTCAAATTTACGTCCCATTAATCTCTTGACATCTGTACACGGTAATGGACGACAAACGATTACTCATCCGATTTCCAAAAAATGAAGTTTCATAGATATTTATCTAGTGTAGGTAGGAATACAAGGAAAAAATGTGAAACTTACGGAAGATGGTATTATCTACATTCCTCGTAGATTGACTTTTCGCAGCTTCTCCAATGAAGGTCTCAATATCGGTAAAAGCGACGCAGCTGGGCGTAGTTCTATCGCCTTGGTCGTTGGCGATAATTTCGACTTGACCGTGTTGGAAAACTCCAACACACGAGTACGTTGTACCCAAATCGATTCCAATCGCTGGAGAATTCATTGGTAACTCCTGCAAATGAAAATACAGAATTACTGTTCAATTATTGTGTGCCTTATTTAGCTAATGAAAAAAATCATTATTCGAGTAAATCACGATTGCAAAAACATCTAACTCACATTCAAATTGACTCGGTCATGTCATTTCAAAATTCAAAACAGATTTTTCGAGAGGTTTTTCACTTTTTTTACGATTCTGAAATTCTGAATATTCTGATAGGATGCGGCGCGCTCTATTGAATGGCCATGGAATTACTTTTGTGAGTCTTATTTTCCCGCCAAATCGCGCTGATTAGTGATTCAACATGAGTATTTTTTAAAACCCGGCAAGTCCCGACTCACGAGTCACGAAGTTTTGCATCATCCGTATTATCATTTTTTCCGTTTTTCGAAATTATTATTCAAATTTTTGTACTTTTATGTTTTTTCTTTCAATAAAAAATTTTTCTTTTTATAAAACAGCCAGAAAACTATTCACAAGTGAACTTTTTTCAGAGCTTTCATTAAATTTCATCATTTAGAAAGTTTCAGAAGATTTATTTCAGGTCCTTCAGATGAAATTTTAAACAAGATTCAGTTACAAAACTATCAGTGATTTCTAAAACCCCAAAGTCCACTTTCCAGGTATTTCAAAGTTCAAAGTGTATTAATAGCGATGATGGCAAAACTTTTGAAATCAAAATTTGACCCAAAATATGTATTTTTGTATGCCCTTTCCATGTTTGATATCGGTTTTCACTTTAACCCATCAGAATTTGGTTAAAACAGTTTTTTTTTGTCTCTCCTGACAAATTTATAACTTTGGACTTACGGTGCTTTCGATATGATCGAGTCAGTTAAATTTAATGATAAACTTGATGAAATACGATGTTGATAACTACAATAATACGAGTAGGTAGGTGAGTAAACGCTAAAAGCTTTAAAAAGTCACCAAAAAAGTGAAAAAAACGAGATCAAAACATTTTAATGATAATGAATACAAAAAAAACAACAATAAAATTACAATACAAATTAAAATGATATGGTTAATAATTTTTAAAAAGTTGAACTACATAAATAAATAACTAATAAGTTTAGCAATTTTGTGATTAAAAAGCGAAATTCGTTGGAAATTTTTGGCAACCAAGTGAGAATTTTTAAAATTTATGGGAAGGAAGCCAATGTTTGGGAAACATCGAAATTTTTATAAATTAGCACAAAAAGACTTTTTAGTTTTTGGCAATCTCTAATAGAAAAAAAATCAGTTTCCAGTGATTCTGGTAAAAGTCGAAAATTTTGCAAAACTTAGCAACACCTTCTGAAACTTACTTACGAAAAAAAAGGTTACTTCTTGGCAATTGCTGCCAAAAAAAGGGAGGCTTTCGGGCAATTTTTGGGGAAAAAAGTGGAAATCTTCGACGATTTTGCTAAAAACATAGAATTTTTGTTAAACATCAAGTTTTTGGCATTTCAACAAAAAGCAGGAATATTTGGAAATAATTGGCAAACAAACTGACATTTTTTCGCAATTTTTGCATGAAAAGCGATTTTTCTGACACCTATAAGTACGGTGAAAAAAAAACAGACTTTTGGGTAGTTTTTCGCAACTTCAGCTAAAAAATTAAGACTTCAATTTTGATAAAAAAGCAAATACGAATTTGTAAATTTTTGGCAAAATGCTTTGACAATTAAACAATAAACAATAATCTAATACAAGCGCTGGAAAAAAATATTCTATAAAAAATATTTTGTTCATTGAAAATTCTCAATTGAAAAAAAACCCCTTTCACTTCTCCAAGTGATGTTGGTCTCGAAAAATCTCGAAAAATGAAATAGAACAAAAGAGCTCACTTGAAAACTTTACACAATTTTTCAATTTATGGGTCATAATAATTCTTTTAAATAAAAATTATTCCAGGAAAAAAATTCCGATGGCTAGGTACCCAAGTTATATTAGTCCCTCTGTTTGAATTCTCATAAAATTGGGGAAAAAATCAATAAAAAAGAAATAACAAAATTTGATGAACAAATTTGAGAAAAAACCTTCCTTGGCTCTCTAAACCATAGAGACCGAATCCGGCAATTTTTTGAATTTATTCAAAAACAGATATAAAAAAATGTTGACGAGAATTTCAGATCAGGCCAAGTCAATTAGGCTTCAAATACATACCCTTCGACCAAAACTTGAGCTGCTGAAGCTCGTATGGTGAAGATTATATGTACGACAATCTTTTCAATTTAACGATCATCAAGTCTTGCACTGTGTATTTAAAAGCTTGAGTCCTAGAAAGAATTTGAGAGGAATTTGACTGAGACAGAGGTATTCGCATTTGAGCTCTTATAGAGAATTACAGTTATAATTTTCACGTTGCGATTTATCGAAAACTGCTCAACTTTGAGAGCTCAACTTCGAAATTGATTGAATTTTGAACTAATCTATTCACAAAGTTATAAAAAAGTAAACAGGAAATCATACTTAAATAGATTGATATGTAATTTGAAAAGTTCAAACACGTTCTTTTCAATGATCAAATTTTCAAAACCGAATTTCAATACTTCTAAAGGGAAGGGATCACAAGCGCTTCTCTCAGTTTCGATTAAAATTCAAAAAAGAATTCGAAATTGAAACTTTTCTTTTTTTTTACAATAATTTACAAGTTTTCTTTATTCTCATAAAAAAAAAAAAAAAAAACGGTAGGTAAAGTTCTGAAAACAGAACTGAAAACATTTTCAGAGAAAATCTAAGAGCTCCTGATGAGAAATTCAAACGCTTCATTTTAAATTTCGAGGGAAAATAAAAATAAAATGTGCCCAATTCGACGAGCCATATTTTTTTTATTGAAAAAAAGTACAAGAATTTTCGATTTTGAATACGTTCCAAGTCTTGGAGAATATCGAGTCACGACTTTCTTGGAAATGACATCAATCGTAAAAAAAAAAACAACAAAATCAAAACTGCCTGTTTTTACGAGCTTAGTTACGGATTTGGATCATTTCCTGGAAACGATTCGAATCACTATATCGGATCGATAATTTTAAACGAGAATTTTAGGTATATCACGGTTCGGTTCGGTTCGGTTCCAAAAATTTCCACAACTCAATGTGACCTTTACTCCATATCTTTTTCAGTTTTCTTACTCTTATACAGTTTCCGAGGGAATTGGCGAATAACGAATGAAATCCGAGCGCAATCAATAGAGAAGCAGCAGACGATTCGTACATATGTAAATTCAATACAGACTATACAATCCCAATTGAGAAATACGAAAAAAGGCACGAAAAGCGTTGGTTGGGGTATATGTAGTACTTATAATAAAAGCGAGAAGACTGGTAGGTAGGTACTAGGTAGGTAGGTAGGTAGGTAGGTAGGTAGATTACTTACATACAAGTACGTACATTAAATTACACGATCTTGGAAAAAAAATTTCCTTCAATACGACTAACACTTACTTAAACAACGAAAATAAACACTTAAAAAAACACAACAATACAATATGATATGAGTATAAAAAATATCAGAGGGTTGATCGCACTTCGTCACGTCAAACCCATTGTCACCAATAACAAAATAAAAACCTGGGAATCTGCATCGAATTTAAGGTTACTATTTTCCAACTGTAACAAAGACACAAACAGATGTAATGAATAATAATGAATTGTTCAAAATTGGATCATTTTTTATTGCCCCTATGTATCTATCTATCATACGAATACAAATACAAACCAAGTTTGATGAGAGAATTTTTCGCTTTTACGATGATATGCCAATATATTTCTGCGATCTCCTTATCACCTCTCCATTTATCAGGGTGGAAAACGATGGCTTTTTCTCTGCAAATTTAGTTTCAAATTAAATCATAACCACACATATGTTATATAGATTGTAGGTGATAGATTTTAATTTTGTTTCATTGACTGGTTGGCCAACAACCCCTTATAATGTGCAATACAACTGGCAAGAAAATGCCATAGAAATTCGATTTATATTGCATTTCTGCGACCTAAAAACCTCACTCACTTGGCCTTTTTTGGATATGAGTAATTGAGTATACATACATGAAGTGTACAAAAAAAAGAAGACGAATTTTACATTTTCGCGGTAGAATACGTAGACATTTGCAATTCACCCCCCGCCCCCCTAATGACATCCATAGAGAATAGTTCTGATTCTGAATCCATAACATGTTCATCAAAAAAATGTTGTGAGCGGTCTTGAATAGTTTTGAGAAAAGAATTGGGTCATAATAATTGGAATTTTTGGAAAAGTGCAATGCAACTTATCAAAATGAGTCACATTATCGGAAGAAAAAAATTATACTTATGCTAAAACGTTTCCAAAAATGGAGTAAAACAAACTTGAAAATATGTACTTAATTCGAAATCTTTATGCGAACCATCTCATGACACTTTTTCAATTCCAAAAATCGTGGACTGGATTCTTCGAAAATGTTCAAAAAAAGTTTTGATAAAAATTTTTGATCTTTTGCCGGTATTTTAACCCATTGACACCTCAGTCAAAAAAATCAAAAATCTTTACCATATTTTGGGATCAACATTCTTCAAAACTGCGTTGAACAACATTTTCGTCGAAATGTATAAATTCCTCGAGAAATTTTAACTGATTTTCATGGATGCCACCACTTCGAAGATTGTCAAGATCGTAACTCAATTTTGAGCTCAAAATTAAAAATTCGTTGAAGTAGGTATTTGAATTTTTCGCAAAATTTTAACCCACTTTGACAGATCTTACGGTACTTTTTCAAATATGTATTTCAAAAATTATGACCCAAATTCTGGGCTTAAAAATCCTTAAGTCGGGGAGCCCACTTGAGGATAAATTGCACCCCCCCCCCGTCGATCCTCTGGGGCAACTTTTTTCTTAAAGGGGGAGTCCTAAGGAACATTTCTAGCCCTTGTACTCAAAAAAAAGTGGCCCTACTTACAAAATGGCGGCCATTTTGATTGACAGGTCAGCCGAAATCGCAGATTTTGCGTTCCAACATAGGACTTGCTCAAAATTTTTCAAATTGTACAAAGGTAGATCGAAAGATCAAGCAAAAATTTATCACCTGTCAACATTTCAAGTGCTAAAGTGCGTTTTTCGATTTTTGGTGAATTTTTGAAAATCAAATTTAGGCCAAAAATGAGGGAAAAATCAAAATTTTACCAAACTGACCAAGAAAGCTGAAATTTGGGATACACCCTATTTTCGACATGCCAAATCGATTGGAAACTGTTTCAAACCGTTTTGAGCAGTTCTGGAGCCTCCAGCAGATTTTTAAAACTCGAAATTCCCACAAAAATTTCACCAAAATGGAGTTGAATAGCCGAAATTTACTCTGCAAACTAATTTCAATACGCTACGAAGCAACTGCAGGCGAATTTCAAGTCGTTTTGGAGCATCCAGCGATTTTTTGAAAATTACTGGAACCTCCAGGAGATTTTTGAAACTTTAAATTTTCACAAAATTTCATCAAACGGAGATGGAAAGTCAAAATTCATTCTGCAAACTAATTTCCATACGCTACGAAGTCGTCTGCTGGTGGATTTCAAGTCGTTTTGGAGCCTCCAGCGACTTTTCGAGAGGTCATGTGGTGTTTTTTGGAAAATTGAAATTTCCAAAAAGTAGTAAAGTTGGAAGCTTCAAAATCATTTAAAACCGTTTGAAACCACCATGTAGTCGACTTCATATCGTATTGAAATTAGTTTGCGAAGTAAATTTCAGCTTGCCAACACCATTTGGTAAAATGTAGCGGGAATTTAGGTTTCAAGGCGGCTCCAGTAATTTTCAAAATGTCGCTGGAGACTCCAAAATGATTTGAACTCACTTGAAGTCGTCTTCAGAGGATCTTCAAATTGGAGTGTAGAGTAAATTTCAGCTTTCCATCGCCTTTTGATGAAATTTTGTGAAAATTTAAAGTTTCAAAAATCTGATGGAGGCTCTAGGAATTATCAAAAAGTCGCCGGAGACTCCAAAACGACTTGAAATTCCCCTGCAGTACTTCGTAGCGCATTGAAATTAGTTTGTAGAATAAATTTCAGCTTTCCAACTCCATTTTGGTGAAATTTTGTGGGAATTTCGAGTTTCAAAAATCTGCTGGAGGCTCCAGAACTGCTCAAAATGGTTTGAAACAGTTTCCAATCGATTTGGCATGTCGAAAATAGGGTGTATCCCAAATTTCAGCTTTCTTGGTCAGTTTGGTAAAATTTTGATTTTTCCCTCATTTTTGGCCTAAATTTGATTTTCAAAAATTCACCAAAAATCGAAAAACGCACTTTAGCACTTAAAATGTTGACAGGTGATAAATTTTTGCTTGATCTTTCGATCTACCTTTGTACAATTTGAAAAATTTTGTGCAAGTCCTATTGTTGGAACGCAAAATCAGCGATTTCGGCTGACCTGTCAATCAAAATGGCCGCCATTTTGTAAGTAGGGCCACTTTTTTTTTGAGTACAAGGGCTAGAAATGTTGCTTAGGACTCTCCCTTCAAGAAGAAAGTTGCCTCAGAGGATCGACGGAGGGGGGTGCAATTTATCCTTAAGTGGGCTCCCCGACCCCCGACTCAAAAATAATGACCCAAATGCTGAGCTCAAAATTCCATAAATAAAACTAGTCAAAAAAAGTTCTCATAGAAATTATTGATTTTCTGTCGACATTTTAGCCTATTTTGATGAGTAATATGACACTGACACTTTATTCAAAACCCCCGAAAATCATCATCCCAGTTTTGGATCAAAATTCTTCAAAAATGCTCAAAAAAATTTCGTTGAAATATTTGGATTTTTCACAAAATTTAAAACTCATTTCGATATCACGAAAATCGTAAACAAATTAGGACTAAACAATTTTCGAAACGGACCAAAAAAATTTTTGATAGGAATTTTTGATTTTCTGTCGATCGATATTCTTGAAACATGCTCAAAAAACGTTTCTGTTGAGATATTGAATTTTCTGTGAAATTTTATTTTCTGTGAAATTTTAACCCATTTTGGTAGGCCTCATGAGAATTTTTCAATAATTTCAAAAATTATAACGCTATTCTGCGCCCAAAATTCTTCAAAAAAACCTCAAAAAAACATTTTTGTAGACATTTTAGAATTCCAACTCATTTTGATGGGTAGTAGTTATTGAATTTGTGCAAATATCACGAAAATCGTGACTAATAAATTTGGGCTCAAAATTCTTAAAAAATTGCTCAAAAAAAGTTTCGATAGAAATTTCGATTTTCTGTCGAAGTTTTAACCTATTTTGATGAGTCACATGACACGTTTTTCAAAATCCTCAAAAATCAAAACCTCATTTTGGATTCATTTTTTCAAAAATCGTAAACATCATGACTCAATTTCGGGCTCAAAATTCTTTGGAAATGCTCAAAAAACATTTTTGTTAAAATATTGGAATTTATTGAAGTTTTTACGCATTTCGATAAGTCTCCTGACAATTTTTTTCAAATTTCAAAAATCATGACCCGATTCGGGGCTCAAAATTCTTTAAAAGGTGCTCAAAAAACATTTTCGTTGGAATGTTTGATTTTATAGTGAAGTTTTAACCCATTTACATGGACCGCATCACATTTTTTCAAAAATCTTAAACCTTGTGACTAAATTTTGGGCTTAAATTTTTTCAAAATTTCCATTTCCAAACAAAAGTTTCAACCCATCTAAAACCCTCAACAACCAAGATCCGATTTTAGACTCAAAACTTATCAAAAATGCAAAAATGCTCGAAAAACATTTTAAAACCAAAAACTGAAAATAAAATGAAACAATGTAAAATCAAAAACTAAAAATGAAATTGTAAATTCTAAAAATTAGATCAAAATTGAAAACTCAATAAAATAAACTAAAATCGAAATCAAAAAATGGAAGTAAAATCGAAAACTGAAAACGAAACAAAAGTAGTGAAAACGAAATATAAAACTGAAGAGAGATATTCCATCTGAAAGTTGAATCAAAAACCGACAATTATTGAATTGAAATTTCTGAAAATTAAATCCAAAACTGAAAATAAAATCGAAAATCGAAATGAACCTTGAAACGTTGAAAATGAGTTCAAAACCTTAAAACGCAATGAAAAACTAAAATTATACTCGGAGTGCTCAATACTAACCTAAAAAAATGTGTAGGACTCGAGCAGTTTTGAAAATTGAAAAATTTTGGTCTCTTCTGTCACTTTGTTGAACTTTTACCTAACAAAAGCCAATTGGATTTCTTAGGTCGAAAAAAATATGCAAGCCAATTGAATACTTTATGCCGAATAAATTGTTACTCAGAACAAAAAAATCACATCAATAAAATTACAAAAATATTATCGCAGACTTACCTAAATGCAGACTCGATTTGCTCCGGAGCGGCGTCTTTTTCGAGGTTCAAAATTTCATAATACGTGTCGTATCGGTTTGCAGGGTACCTCGCTAATGAAATAGCAACATCGAATACAGTTTGCATTTCTTCAAGTTTCTTATTGAATTCTTCTTTTCCCGCCGATGGCTTTTTAGAATACAGCCATTCTACACATTCTTCGCATTTTTTAAAAATTATTTCTCTATTTTTTTCTCTATCCGAGAGAAAACATGTTTATCTGCCAAGCTGCTCTTGACGTCGATACAGTACGACTCTAACGCGTTCATCGAAAAAATAGCTTCTTTTTGTTTTTTTTCATCGGTTTGATGTTCATCAGCGTCTTCGATCATCCGGTTGATTTCTTCTTCGCTGAGGCGATTCTTGTTGTGCTTAATCGTCAACTGTTTTGAAACTCCCGTCGATCTTTCTACGGCAGTAATGTTCAAAATACCATTGGCATCGATTTCGAAAGTTTCATCGATTCGATGCACGCCAGCAGGTGCAGGAGGGATACCATAAAGACTGAACTCGCCAAGTAAATGATTTTTTTTTGCTTCGATATGTTCGCCTTCGTAGACTGCGATAAATAGACTCGTTTGATTATCTTGCAATGTGCCGTAATCTCTGGTTTCTTTGGCTGGAATTACAGTATTTCGTGGGAGGATGACACTCACGGATCTATTTTCAAACGGTCCAACACCAACGCCCAGCGATAGAGGTAATACATCGACCAAAACAACATTTTCAACAATTTCGGATTTGTCCCCATTCAGTATAGCAGCTTGAACGGTAGCACCGTAAGCTACAGCTTCGTCCGGATTGATCGACTTGTAAAGTTCCTTTCCGCCGAAGAAGTCTTGCAGTATTTTTCTTATTTTGGGAATACGGGACGATCCGCCGACTAGAACAACGTGATCGATTTGAGTTCTGTGTAATTTAGCATCGCTGATCGCTTTTTCAACCAGTGCTATTATACTTCGAAAGTAGTCGGCGTTCAATTGTTCAAAAGGAGCGCGAGAGATCCAACTATTGAAATCAGTACCATTGAACAAAGAATCGATAGAAATATCTGCTCTTAAGGCCGATGATAGAATTCTTTTGGCTCCTTCGCAAGCAATCCGTAAACGACGTAGTGCTCTTTCGTTTTCGTTGATGTTGACATTATATATTTTTTTGCATTCTTTAACGAAATGATTGACCATTCTGCTATCGAAATCTTCACCACCCAAATGAGTATCTCCGGCGGTTGATTTCACTTCGAAAATACCGTTCTGAATGGTTAAAATGGATACATCGAAGGTTCCGCCGCCAAGATCGAAAACCAATACTGTTTGTTCGCCGGAATCCTGCAAAATTTAAAGCACATTAGGGTCCCGAAAAAATTGAAACAAATTACTCCATCGATGATCGCAAGTTTGCTAAAAAAATACTACTTACTTTTCTCTCCAGACCGTAAGCAATGGCAGCAGCGGTAGGTTCGTTAATGATTCGCAATACGTTTAAACCGGCGATTTTGGCGGCATCTATGGTAGCTCCTCTTTGCGAGTCGTTGAAATACGCAGGTACAGTGATTACAGCGTTTTTAACCGGTTTACCTAAATAATCTTCGGCAGTCTCTTTCATTTTTCGTAAAACCATCGCGGATATCTGCAAAACAGTCGAGTCAGTAAAAATACACACCGGATTACGAAATATCTACGCCGAACAACTGGAAAATTATTCTTACTTCTTCCGGACAGTATGTTCTGGAAGCACCGCAAATTTTAACTTTGATTTTCGGTTTGGTGTTTTCATTAACGACTTTGAAAGGCCAATGGTTAACATCATTTCTAAATATGATGTCATTGTCATCGAAATCGAATTTTCGGCCCATGATTCTTTTGACGTCTGTAAGTATGCAGAATAAAGAAATGAGACAATATTCATTCGTGTAAATACATACCTAAGGTAGTTAGTGTGAGAAAATTAGAAACTTACCGAAAATGGTGTTCTTCAAGTTTTTCGTTGATTGATTTTTAGCTGCATCTCCGATCAAAATTTCCGTATCTGTGAAAGCGACATAACTCGGCGTGGTTCTGTTACCTTGATCGTTAGCGATAATTTCCACTTTACCATGTTGGAATACACCGACGCAGGAGAACGTCGTCCCCAAATCGATACCGATAGCTGGATCACGATCACCCATTGGATCTATCATAGGAATAAAGATACAGAATTATTTTTACGAATTATCGTGTTTCTGCCATTTGATCTAGGTAATCATAATTCATCAGAGAAGTAAATTAAAAATGCAAAAACATACCTGCCCAACAAGTAAAATAATAAACTATAACTGACCGAAATCCTGCGACAATCACCAAGAAAGAATATTTACTATTTTATAAATGAAGTTTTTTCTTCACTTTCGCAGTATTATCACAACATTATTGCACTTAATTTCAAAACGGGTATCATATGAGGAACTTTTGCGATAAGAGTGTAGCTGCGCATGTGATGCAATAATGTACTAGACTAGACAGACTAGACTACTAGACATGGTAACTGGTTGGTTCCTTGTGTATTTATAGATTTTACTCCACCGCCCACAACACAACCAACCGGATATTGACGTCATCACGTCTCAACATTTTTCAAATGTCAGTCAAATAATAAAAGGCAATTACTATTTCAATGGACAGTCGCGATGCTTTCACATATCGTCACTACCGAAGTTGTTCCAATCGTTTGTGCTTTAATAGAGATAAATATTGTATTTTGCTTAGAATGAATTGGCCAAAAAAATTCAGCAACCTACTAATGAGTTACTTGAATTAAAATATGAATCACGTACGCTCTCCAACTGTCCTTTGCGTACCTACAGCGTGTAGCTACTAGCTACAGGGTGGCCAGAAATATCGGGTACCCCTAACCTGCCGACAGTGTCATGCGACTCGTAAAAACTACCTACATAGCGATGTTCTACGTTCCGAGTGTAGTTCAACTCACCTCGTGTAACCCCGCCTTTTGTCGATAGTTTCCGCTACGCACGTACAAACAATATGAGAATTACAAAATAAAAACGTAAATGAAAAAAAAAATCGGGATGAAGTGGATTCTGAAAGTTAATGACCCGGCGAACATTTTGGTGCAAAAAAAAAGTTCCTAGCTCCCCTCGGTTCCACTCCACACGGGGGTCAAAAAAAGTGGGAACTGGAAATTACAATATTTTTGAAAAAAATGAACTCGTTATTGAATCTACCAAAAAAGGGAAGAAAAATGGCATCTTCAAATTTTTTCTACCCCCCTCCAATTTATCCCCCTTCAATGATTGAAATATTGATTGAGAAGGGTGGGGGTGAAAATATGAAAAATTCAAACGGGATGAACTCGATATTTACATAGTTTTACCTGAGGAGTACAATGGCGTTTTCAGATTTTTTCTACCCCCCTCCAATTTATCCCCCACTTATTATATGAATTATTGAATGCGAGGGGAGGGGGTGAAAATACGAAAAATTCAAATGGGATGAACTCGATATTGACACAGTACGACTCGGGGAGCACAATGCCGTGTTCAAAATTTTTCTACCCCCCTCCAATGTATCCCCCTCTAATTTTTGAAAAATCAAATTCGGGGGTTGGAGGTGAAACTATGAAAAATTCAAACGGGATGAACTCGATATTTACATAGTTTCACCTGGGGAGTACAATGGCGTTTTCAGATTTTTTCTACCCCCCTCCAATTTATCCCCCACTTATTACATGAATTTTTGAATGCGGGGGAGGGGGTGAAAATACGAAAAATTCAAATGGGATGAACTCGATATTGACACAGTACGACTCGGGGAGTACGAGGCCGTGTTCAAATTTTTTCTACCCCCCTCCAATTTATCCCCCTCTAATTTTTGAAAAATTAAATTCGGGCGGAGGGGGTAAAAATATGAAAAATTCAAACGGGATGAACTCGATATTTACATAGTTTCACCTGGGGAGTACAATGGCGTTTTCAAATTATTTCTACCCCCCTCCAATTTATCCCCCACTTATTATATGAATTTTTGAATGCGGTGGGAGGGGGTGAAAATATGAAAAATTCAAATGGGATGAACTCGATATTGACACAGTACAACTCGGGGAGTACAATGCCGTGTTCAAATTTTTTCTACCCCCCTCCAATGTATCCCCCTCTAATTTTTGAAAAATTAAATTCGGGGGGAGGGGGTGAAAATATGAAAAATTCAAATGGAATGAACTCAATATTGACACAGTACAACTCGGGGAGTACAATGCCGTGTTCAAATTTTTTCTACCCCCTCCAATTTATCCCCCTCCAATTCTTGAAAAATCAAATTCGAGAGGAGGGGGTGAATGGAAGGTGATAGAAAAAATTTGAAAACACGATTGTACTTCCACAGTCATACTTAGTCAATATCGAGTTCATCCCATTTGACTTTTTCATATTTTCACTCCCTCCCCCCGCATTCACTAATTCTTATAATAAGTGGGGGATAAATTGAAGGGGGGTAGAAAAAATCTAAAAACGCCATTGTACTCCCCAGGTGAAACTATGTAAATATCGAGTTCATCCCGTTTGAATTTTTCATAGTTTCACCTCCAACCCCCGAATTTGATTTTTCAAAAATTAGAGGGGGATACATTGGAGGGGGGTAGAAAAATTTTGAACACGGCATTGTGCTCCCCGAGTCGTACTGTGTCAATATCGAGTTCATCCCATTTGAATTTTTCGTATTTTCACCCCCTCCCCTCGCATTCAATAATTCATATAATAAGTGGGGGATAAATTGGAGGGGGGTAGAGAAAATCTGAAAACGCCATTGTACTCCCCAGGTGAAACTATGTAAATATCGAGTTCATCCCGTTTGAATTTTTCATATTTTCACCCCCTCCCCCCGAATTTAATTTTTCAAAAATTAGTGGGGGATAAATTGGAGGGGGGTAGAAAAAATTTGAACACGGCATTGTACTCCCCGAGTCGTACTGTGTCAATATCGAGTTCATCCCATTTGAATTTTTCATATTTTCACCCCCTCCCCCGCATTCAAAAATTCATGTAATAAGTGGGGGATAAATTGGAGGGGGGTAGAAAAAATCTGAAAACGCCATTGTACTCCCCAGGTGAAACTATGTAAATATCGAGTTCATCCCGTTTGAATTTTTCATATTTTCACCCCCACCCTTCTAAATCAATATTTCAATCATTGAAGGGGGATAAACTGGAGGGGGGTAGAAAAAATTTGAAAACGCCATTTTTCTTCCTTTTTTTGGTAGATTCAATAACGAGTTCATTTTTTTCAAAAATATTGTAATTTCCAGTTCCCACTTTTTTTGACCCCCATTTGGAGTGGGACCGAGGGGAGCTAGAAACTTTTTTTTTGCGCCACAATGTTCGCCGGGTCATTAACTTTCAGAATCCACTTCATCCCGATTTTTTTTTTCATTTAGGTTTTTTCGTTGTAATTCTCGTATTGCTGGTGCGTGCGTAGCCTAAACTATCAACAAAAGGCGGGGTTACACGAGGTGAGTTGAACTACACTCGGAACGTAGAACATCGCTATGTAGGTAGTTTTTACGAGTCGCATGACACTGTCGGCAGGCTAAGAAAGTTTTTCATTAAAAATATAGGTTGGCAACGTGAAATAGATGCATATGATTGGTGGAATGTTATCTCTCCAGTCCAACAACCAATCATGTGTTATCATTATTATCATTCACTGTGACCAACCGAAGTATTTAGTTAGAAAACTTTTTTAGGGGTACCCGATATTTCTGGCCACCCTGTACCTAAGTACCTATACAGGTGTTCCAACTTCGACTTAACTTCGATCGGAAAGCTGGCGTAACACAGTGGGCCACAGACCCCCTAAAAACGGCGATAATTCGGATTCAACCTTCATCGATGCGCAATACGTCGAATAATACGTTTTCGAGGTCGTAGAATTCGAATCTGCACTTATTTTTTTTTTAGGGGTGGGGGGTGAGGCGTGGGGAGCGGGAAAATTTGAAATGTTGCTTATATAATCGTGTAATATATCGATTAATATGTTTTCGAGGTCGCAGAGATCGAACCTAGAGTTATTTTTTTGGTAGAGGTGGGGGGGGGGGGTGAGGCAAGTTGAGGCAAGGGGAGGGGGGAATTCCAAATTTTCGATACATTATTGTGTAATATGTCGATTGATATGTTTTCGGGGTCGTAGAATTCGAATCTGCACTTATTTTTTTTGTAGGGGTGGGGGTGAGGCGTGGAAAGCGGAAAAATTTCAAATTTTGGTTATATTATTGTGTAATATATCGATTAATGTGTTTTTGAGGTCGTAGAGTTCTAATATGGAGTTATTTTTTTGGTAGGGTTTGAAAGTGAGGCGTGGAGAGGTGAAAAATTCCAAATTTTGCTCATATTATCGTTTAATATGCCGTTTGTTATGTTTTCTTTTTGAGGTTGTTTATATCGTTGATCTGAAAAAATCAGTTTATATATCAAATAATGTATTTCAATCAAAATTGAATCAAGTACTTATATCATGTTTCGATCTTAAAATTGCGATATATCCGCAATTGTGACGAAAATTGATGTATTTTTAATAGAAAAATGAACCTGCAAAGCAATGGGGCAATTTCGGGCAAAAAATCTCTAAAACATAGTATACACTACTCCCAAATACACATCACTATGCAGAAGAGAACACGCAAGATTGCGCAATTATATGAGTTTTGTTCCAAAATGTGTTCTGATTTTATGTAAAAAACTGTAAACTTTAAAAATCAGCGGTATAAGAAAACATCAAAAAGTAGATTTGGAATTTTTCACTTCCCCACGCCTCACCCCCACCCCTACAACAAAAATAAGTGCATATTCGAATTCTACGACCTCGAAAACATATCAATCGACATATTACACAATAATGTATCAAAAATTTGGAATTCCCCCCTCCCCACGCCTCACCTCCCACCTCTACCAAAAAAATAACTCCAGATTCGAACTCTACGACCTCGAAAACATATTAATCGATATGTTACACGATTATATAAGTAAGCAACATTTCAAATTTTCCCGCTTCCCACGCCTCACCCCCCACCCCTACAAAAAAAATAAGTGCAGATTCGAATTCTACGACCTCGAAAACATATTATTCGACGTATTGCACATCGATGAAGGTTGAATCCGAATTATCGCCGTTTTTGGGGGGTCTGTGGCCCACTGTGCGTAAGGTGATAGTACTCGGCGAGACGAACAAAATTTGTTATGTACACAAGTAGTCTATCTTGTGAATTGAAGGAGCCACGTGCTCCGCAAAACTAGAAATTCACCAATTTGAAAGGTTCATCAAAAATCAGGAAATGCTTGAATCATTCAAACGATGCCCAAAGCCCATAGTACTCGAGTGGACAAACAGAAAATGTTGCGTATTATGACAAATTGCCTATCTTCAAAAATCAAAATTGAAGGGGCAAACTTGATTCAAAATTTTCAAATTTGTCTTGCTCTAAATTTTGAAAATTTTGAATTTTCAAATCGTGCTTGCGCCTTTAATTTTGAAAATAGACAATTTGTCATAATGACTTTTTTTGTTTGTCCACTCGAGTACTATGGGTTATTGAAGTCATTTCAATGATGCAGACATTTTCTTACTATCATGTGAATTGCAGAAGTTACACCATTTTTGGACAAAAATTGACCAATTTTGAAAAATTTGCCAAAAATGAGAAAATGTTTGGATCATTTAAGTCACTCCAGTAACTCACAGTATTTGGGTAGACATACAAAAAAAGTCATTATGACAAATTGTCTATTTTCAAAATTGAAAGCGCAAACACGATTTGAAAATTTAGAGCAAGTCAAATTTGGAAATTTTGAATCAAGTTTGCCCCTTCAATTTCGAAGATAGGCAATTTGTCATAATAACATTTTCTGTTTGTCCACTCGAGTACTATGGGTTCTAGGCATCGTTTGAATAATTCAAACACTTCCTTATTTTTGATGAA
Source organism: Planococcus citri (assembly GCF_950023065.1). Taxonomy (NCBI): domain Eukaryota; kingdom Metazoa; phylum Arthropoda; class Insecta; order Hemiptera; family Pseudococcidae; genus Planococcus; species Planococcus citri. Next base: position 69,525,776 of record NC_088679.1, read on the forward strand.
CCTTTCAAAATTAGTGAATTTCTAGTTTTGCGGAGCACGCGGCTCCTTCAATTCACAAGATAGACTACTTGTGTACATAACAAATTTTGTTCGTCTCACCAAGTACTACCACCACACGCCAGCTTGCCGATCGAAGTTGGAACACCCTGTATAAAGGTTTAAGTTAAGTCGATGACCCTAAATTTCTTCCATGGCCACCACCCAACAACTTTTTTTCAAATCTCTCTCCTGAGGTCAAGTCAAAGATGATCCGCCATTGAACCACATAATTAATTTAGCACATCATTGAACTTATTCCTATGAAAGACATTAAACATTTGACGTAACAAACCTTACATTTTGTACAAAGTAAAAAACTTATTATTTGTAGAAACTTTTTTAGAACATACATTATTCAAGATAAATTGCAGTTGCCAAGACAGTATGATCCAGAATTCCAGATTCCAGGATTAACTTTTTCGTATGTGGGTGAATTCACCACACGTCGTCCAGATCACTGATTCCTGTCGGCCTCATTTTTCAAAGGTAGGCAACTATCACGACCCTTTTCACAAAAATGCACAGTTTTTCAACTTTCAAGTTTTTCAATATTATTTTTTTTTCATTCAATTTTTTTTTTTGAAAATTGAAATTTTAAATCTAGCAGGGGATATGGTTAAAATGGATGATAAAGTAAAGTGCCCGTATGATCACCTAGACATTTTTCTTTCAGATAAATAAATTGTGTAGCATATAGGCGACCCGTTTGCATATTTTTGCAACACTTACCTAGTAATGCTTTCAAAGAAAATAGAGCAAAGTTTGCATTTGATTTTTGTAACATTACTATTATAAGTATACATATTTAAACAATACTCTGCAAAACTCCAACAAGGGTTTCCTTTGAAATGTTTCCATTCATCCATTCCCATCATTTTAAATACTCGTATTTTAAATAATAATATTAAATTATGAAACAGTGTGCGATATCATTATTTAATCTCATAATACCTACAACTGTCTTCAAAAACACCAAAAACGTACATAAGCAAATAAATCTTGAGAGAAAAAAATATAGTAGGAAGTAGGTCTAGGTATAGTACCAAAGAAAAATAGATACCTACTCAATAAGAATAATGTACCTAACTTATAAACTAATCATCACAGATACGAAACCTCCACGAAGACATTGAGCCTTAATAGTTTTAAATCATTTATCAAAAAATTCGACCAGATGAAGTTGAAATTTTCAACAGGAAATACAATAAAAAATATAAGCTACTCCAAAAAATCTACGGGGTTTTTGAATTGAACACGAAATTTGAAAATGTGGCGTTGACATCTATACTTAATAAATTGAAGTGGTGTTTTCTTTGTAACGCCATCACTGCTAAACGGCTGCACGGAAAACTTTGAAAAAATACTCAAAATGTTCGGCGTGATGCGCAGATGGTTGTACTGAAATTTTAAATGTTCGGCGTGATGCGCAGATGGTTGTACTGAAATTTTTTTCGCGATTAGAGGCCTTGAAAAGCTGCAATTAAGCTTCAGGTCCACTATTACAACAGCCGATTAAATTTAAACGGCCCGTCAACGCTCGGTTGCGCATAAATTTTGAATCAAAATTTATGCGCAACCGAGCGTTGACGGACTGTTCAACTTTAATCGGCTGTTGCAATAGTGGACCTCAAAGTTTTGATGACGTCACGAATATCTTTGAGCTTTCATTTCGCTGCCAAATATTTCTGATTTGCTAAGCATTTTACAAAATCATAAAAGCTTCAATTTTTAACATAGAGAATAGGAGATCGAAGGTGGATATCTATTCGTGAATGAAACTCGAAAAGTATTAGCGAACGCATTAGCCAATGGCTCCGTGTGGCCAGCCCCGACCAAGGCTCCCTTCAAATACGCCATGAAGGGGGCGAGCACAAACGAAAGTAATTAGTGCACAAACGTGCACAAACGAAGCACAAACGATTGGCACTATTTTCGACCCCCACCCCCACGTGGTCGGGGCTGGCCACACGGAGCTTTAGCGAATTATATCTCTTCAACTTCAATTTTTTTCACTTAGTCAATTTGGAATTTTTACTTATTCCTTGCATAAAAATCAGTTTTAAAACGGGAAATTTAATAGATAAGTATAATATCCAAAATGGTTAGATTTTTTTTTGATTGTTAACTTGAAATTTTTACAGCTTTCATAAAATCAGTTTAAATATTACCTAGAGATTTGATAAATATATCCAGAATGATTTAATTTTTTTGAATATCAATGAAGTGTCAAATCAGTTCAAATCCAGGGAATTTCGAATCAAAAATTGCCAAATTGGCTTGATGTAGGTAAAATGCTAATCTTGCCTTCATCTCATGTATAGGAACATGGAATTTGGAAATTTTAATTTTGATAATAGAAAGAACAATGTTTTTGCTATGGGAAGAATTTCATTTTTTTGGCTTGAAAATTTCAAAATTCAAGTGATTCATTGTAGAAATTTCAGTTCTAAAAAACGAAAGCAAAAAGACCCAAACAAAGTGAGGGTAAATGTTCTCAGAATTGTAAAAAAAAAGTTCTATAATATTAATGCTCTCAGAATTGTAATAAAAAATTTTCTATATGAGAAGTTTATTTACCTATTTTATTGAATTTGAATAAATAATAGATTTTTAGAAAGTTTGATTTTGAAAAAAAAAAAAAAAAAAAAAAAACAGGCCTGAGCCAAAAATGTGCTTGTTCAAAAAAAGTCGGCAATTTAATCCCTTTATTAAGACTAAAAATTTGATACCTACATCTAAGTGGGTAATTATAGGATACATTCATAGCCTATTACGACCTATAAAAAAATTTTCATTTTCATTTTGTAAATAAAAATGTAATAATCAAGCAAATTGAGCCAGGAATATCGAGGGCAAAAGCTATTGAAAATTTTCGTTTTGATAGTTGAGATTGAGTGAACAATGTTTTTTTTTCTATGGGAAGAATTGGACTTTTTGACTTGAAAATTAAAAAATTTGACTGATTTTTTGTAGAAATTTCAGTTTTAAAAAACATAAGCAAAGAGACCCAATCAAATTTAGGGCAAAAGCTCTCAAAATTTTGTGTTTCGAGACGTAAAAAAACATTTTTTTTCTGGTAAATAAATCCCTTTATTGAGACTAAAAATTTACAAAACTTAACGACTTTGTCGAGTCTGGCAAATCGTTTTCAAGATTTGACAAATTTGGCAAAGGAGGTCTATCTGATCGATAACTTCCTCTATAGTTTCGTGTATGTTGACCTTGAAGGACCAAAAAGTAACTAGAAGCTTCAAAACGAGTTGAAAGCACTTGCACTAGATTTCACAGGGTATTGAAATTAGTTTGCAGATTGAATTTTGGCTTTCTAAATCCGTAAGTTTCAAAAATCTGCTGAAGGATCTAAAAATTTTTAAAAAATCGATGGAGGCTTCAAAATGACTTGAACACGTATTAAATTCTATTCACTGCCTGAAGGGCGGGTAATTTTGCTTGTCTGAGAAATTACGAGTTACGTTTTCTTTAATTTCTCAACTTCTGAATTTCGTAGATCTTCATGACGTAAGCTATCTGCATTCTGCACTTCTTCAGGGTCTTTCTTTTACTGCAAAGAAAGGAATAGGTATAAATAATAATGATTAGTTTCAGAATTTGACAGATTTTTATTGCAACAATGCAACATACTCCAATACATAAGCATATTATACCTAATTACCTACCTAGATTAATGAGAGAATTTTTCGCTTTTGTAACAAATAACCAATACATATTCGCAATTTCCTCGTCCCCTTTATATTTATCAGGATGATATTTAGAACCGATTTCCCTGCAAAGATTGAAAAATTTATAGTAAAATTAATTTTATTTGCATTTTTAAAGGCTGTTTTTCAATTTCTGCGAATCTAAATTTTAAGAAAAATGTGTACCTATAGCTAGGTACTATTGACGATTTACCTGAAAGCTTTCTTAATCTGTTTTTTGTTGGCGTCTTTGGAAAGATTCAATATTTCGTAATATTTATCGTTCGTTTTATCAGGGTGCCGGGCTATCGAAATGATCATATCAAATATTTTTTTCAATTCTTTCAGTTTACTTTCGAATACCTCTTTTTTAGCTGATTGATCCGAATCCAACAAGAGAATAGTTTCTTCACATTTTTTCAAAATTATTTCTTTATCAGATTTCTCGATTTTATCTTTCAATTCTTCAACGGTGCTCTTCACGTCGGCACAGTACGACTCTAAAGACTGTTTAGCAGCTAATAATTCCGCTTTTCGACTTGCTTCTTTTGCACGCGATTCTTCAGCGTCTTCGATCATACGCTCAATTTCATCCTTACCAAGACGCCCTTTATCGTATGCGATAGTCAATTGATTCGTACTACCCGTTGATTTTTCCACTGCGGTCAGGTGTAGGATACCGTTAGCATCTATTTCGAAAGTTACATCAATTTTAGCTTTCCTAGCGGGTTTAGGAGGGATTCCAGTAAGTGCAAATTGACCAAGAAAATGATTATTCTTTGTTGTGGGATATTCACCCTCGTACACTTTGATTCCTACAGCAGTTTGATTATCATCAAACGTGCTGCATCGTTTAGTAATTCTGGCTGGAATTGGCGAGTTGCGTTTAAAGAACACAGCCATTCTTTTAAAATATTTATCAGCGCCAATACCCAGCGACAATGGTATAACGTCGAATAAAACTATGTCTTGAACATTCTTCGATTGATCACCATTCAGTATGGCAGCTTGTATGGCAGCTCCATAGGCTACTGCTTCGTCTGGGTTAATCGATTTATTCAACTCCTTTCCATTAAATAAATCTTGCAACATTCTCTGAATTTTTGGTATCCGGGACGAGCCACCAACCAAAACCACATGATCAATCTGATTTTTACTGATTTCAGCATCTTTGATAGCTTTTTCAACCAGTGCCATGGCGTTTCGAAAGTAGTCAGCATTTAGTTCTTCAAAACGAGCACGAGAGATCGAACTATAAAAATCAATTCCCTTATGAAGAGATTCGATTTCGATTGCGGCTATAGTGGCCGACGATAACGTTCTCTTTGCTCGTTCGCATGCGGTTCGTAAGCGCCGTAAGGCTTTTTTGTTATCTCCAAGATCTTTCTTGTATTTCTGTTTGAATTCTCGAACGAAGTAATTGACTATCCTGTCGTCGAAATCTTCTCCGCCCAAATGAGTATCGCCAGCGGTTGAGATCACTTCAAGAACACCTTTTTCAATAGTTAGAATGGAGACATCAAAAGTTCCACCGCCGAGATCGAAAATCAATACTGTTTGCTCGTTGGAATCCTGCAGAATTCGAAGCACATTATAATCGATCGATGATTAGTTAAGTTAATAAAAAAAGCTCACCAAAGTGATACGAACTTTTTTGTCTAGACCATAAGCAATGGCGGCAGCTGTAGGTTCATTAATTATACGTAATACGTTCAAGCCTGCGATTGTGGCCGCATCAACTGTAGCCGATCTTTGAGAATCGTTGAAATAAGCTGGCACGGTGATTACAGCATTTTTTACTTTTTTACCCAAGAAAGCTTCGGCAGTCTCTTTCATTCGTCGTAGCACCATCGACGATATCTGTAAAAAAAATCGAGTCAATTCGGTAATGAACTGCACACTACCTCTAACAAGGGAACCTAACCTAACTTGAGGTGTCCGCCTCGGATTTGAACGCGACCGCGATTTTTGGAAAGAGCATGTTCTAAAGCCCCCAAATCCAAATTTACAGCTGCCCAAGTTCATTTTTTGATTTTTTGGCGAATTTTTGAAAATCCAAAATTGACTATTTTGGTGATTTATGCTTTTTTAAAAAAAAAGTACGTAGGTACTTGCTCAGTAATAATGTTCAAAATAAGTCCTAAAACTGATATTAACCCCCAAAATTCACATTTTGCCATTTCCAGCCATTCTGGAGCCTCCAGCGATATTTTTCAATTTTTCCAGAATTTTGAATTTGCTCCAGAAGGCGTGAATATGAAATTGGGCAGCTAAAAATCGAGTTGTGTGTTATACTCGACCTGTTTAACAAGTTTATCCACATTTGAGTCGGTTTCGGAAGGGACGCCTCAAGAGTAGTTTTGTGACCAGCTTTGTTCATAATAACTTAATAAGAAATCCAAAACAATCAAAAGTTTCCCGTTTGCGAGGAAATTTTCGAAATTTGTGCAAATCGCTGTATTTTGTCCATAACTAACCTCCCGAGACCGAATTCCGCCATTTCCCACCGATCTGGAGTCTCCAGCGCGATTTTTAAATTTCTCCAGAATTTTGAATTTTCTCCAGAAGGCGTGAATTTGAAGGTGGGCAGCTATAAATCGAGTTGTGTGTTATACTCGACCTGTTCAACAAGTATATCCACATTTGAGTTGGTTTTGAGAGGGGCACCTCAAGAGTGGTTTTTTGACCATCTATTTTCAAAACTGGTCAAAAACCACTCTTGAGGTGCCCCTCTCAAAACCAACTCAAATGTGGATATACTTGTTGAACAGGTCGAGTATAACACACAACTCGATTTATAGCTGCCCAACTTCATATTCACGCCTTCTGGAGCAAATTCAAAATTCTGGAGAAGTTGAAAAATATACCTAGCGCTGGAGGCTCCAGAATAGCTGGAAATGGTGAAATTTGGATTTGGGGAGTTAATACCAGTTTTAGGACTCATTGTGAACATTTTTACTGATCAAGTACGTACTTTCAAAAAAAAAAACAAATCACCAAAATAGTCAATTTTGTATTTTCAAAAATTCGCCAAAAATCAAAAAATAAACTTGGGCAGCTGAAAATTTGGTTTTGGGAGTTTTAGAACATGCTCTTTCCAAAAATCGTGGTCTCGTTCAAATCGGAGGCGGACACCTCAAGAGGTTCCCTTGTAATCAGTATAGGTATACAGGTAGCATAAATTTGAAAATTTCAAATACTCACTTCTTCAGGGAAATAGGTTTTAGAAGTACCTTGGAATTCAACTTTGATTTTTGGTTTGTTATTCTTATCATTAACAACCTCAAAAGGCCATAGCTTCATATCGGCTTGAACCGTGACATCGTCGAATTTACGACCTATAAGCCTCTTGACATCTGCACATAGAAATTAAAAAAAACAACTAGGTAAGGGTAACGAATGTCATATTCTTGAAGAATGAAGTATAGGTATTAGTAATCATGTTGCTACGAATATAAGGAGGAAATTTGGGACTTACGAAAAACGGTATTATCTACATTCCTCGCTGACTGACTTTTTGCGGAATCTCCGATCAACGTTTCAATCTCTGTGAAAGCGACATAGCTTGGCGTGATTCTGTTACCTTGATCGTTGGCGATAATGTCAACTTTGCCATGTTGGAAAACTCCAACACAAGAGTACGTTGTACCCAAATCTATTCCAATCGCTGGAGAATCCATTGGAATCTATCATAAGTACATATAAAATACAGAAATTATTTTTCAAATTATTGTATTCTCAATTCTTCACATTTCATTGGCTAGGAATCCAAATTCACCACAGAAGTAAGTTAATCAAAAATGCAAAAACATTCCTACCTATACCTCTCCAACAAGTAAAATAATGAACTAGCTATCTAATCAAATTCCTTGACGATCGCTAATTAACTAGATTACCTATAGCACAAGTCTTTTACTACGACGGTACTATGCTCGGAGTATTACTACTCAAAGAATTATGTGCAAGTGCAAACAGATCACAGGAAAATATTGGCGATAAGGCGGAGGGTATACTGAAGATGAAAATGAAAATTAGGTAGATTCAATTTTTCTTTTTCTCTTCAAATCTTTGATCTGTTTGGTCATTTTACAATCACTAACCAATCAGGTGCTCGTGTCTCTTCATCCACATCTTAGTAGGTCGCTTTTTTGCCAGAAATTGCGCCAAATAGTACCTATTATTTTTTGTCTCAATTATTATTATTAGGTATTCCCAAAACGTCTTGCTATTTGCAAGAATCTCAAAAGTAAGGTTGGGTGTTGGGTATTGTTAAAAATTTTTAAATGTTGAAGCTATGAAAATCAACTTTTTAGTGTAAGTCATTCAACTTTTCGAATTATCATTTGCACAATTTTTGACAAATTTTCAAGAATGAGAAAACTTCAGAAATTTACCTAATATTGTACTTCATAATTGTAAATTTTTCAACTTGAAAGTTTTTGCCCTCGCTTTTCGCACTTTTTCTCCTGTTTTATTTTTGATTTCAGTAAGTATAAAAACTTTGCAATAATTGAAAAAGAACAATTCAATTTTTTTTGTTATTAATGTAAAAGCATCGTTTTTGAAAATTTTTTAAATCATTCAACATATTTTTGGCTTTCAAGGTCCCCTTCCAAAATTTGTTCAAATTACATTGGATTAATTGTAGCTGGAAAAAACCGGAAGAGGAGGCGAGAATCCCGGAAAAAACTTGAGAGAATTTTAGTTTAATTCCCCCGCCCCCCCACCAACCGACAAATCACGTCGTCACCCCTCTGAGGGGGTTCTAGCCTGCAACTAAACCACACAACCCTACCCTGATAGGCAACAAAAATAACAGCCCCTTTACCAAATTCATTTCGAATACTTTTTGCTAGAAATTCACATTTTTTTCTACGAAAATGTTTTTGAGCAATTTCGAATAATTTTGAGTTTAAAATTCGGTCATGGTTTTTGGTAAGTTTCGAAAAATGTGTTCTAATACCACCCATCGAAATGGGTCAAAATTTCGACAATCAATCTACGTTCCTCTTCTTCGACAGTTTACGCAAACCAATCAAATACCTACTTACTTATTTTGCTCCTGAAATAGTAGGTACCTAATTTGATAGGTCGCATGGCACTTTTTCAAGAAATTCGACTCAATATTCAGCTGAAAATTCTTTGAAAGTAGACAGGAAAAGTGATGATTAAGTAAAGGTTTGATTTTCTGCAATTGCAGAGAATATTTTTTCTTTGCTAATAATACCTAAAAGTTATGCTCTAAAAACATTTTACTTTTTATTCAAAAAAATAGTACCTATCCAAAAGTTTAGCTATTTTGCCAAAATTACCAAGACTTCCCACTTTTTATCAAAAGATTGCAACTCGACTGTTTCTACAAAAATTATGAAATCAAAAATATCACTTTTTTGTCACTTAATTGCCACACAGAGTCTTGCTTTTTGCTGTAAAAACTCTCACTTTTTATCGAAATTGCTACGCTAACGTAAGTTTTACCAATTTCTACTAAAATCACCAAAAAATTTTATTTTTCGTCAAAAATAATTGCCAAAAGGTATCGCTTTTTGCAAAAAATTCCCAAAATGTCATGCTTCTTGCAAAAACTGTCGAAGTTTTACATTTTGACAATTATTTACTTATTATAAAAAATTACCACGTTGCCAAAAATTGATGAGAACCTTTCGCTAAAACTATTTTTTCAAGTCTTGTTTTCTGCCAAAAATTGCTACAAAAAAGTGTTTTTTGAAAAAATTCCTATAAAAGTCCCACTTTTTTCCAATAACTGTAATGTGACACTTTTTTTGATACTTACATAGAAATTTTTTTTGATTCAACGAAAAAACCTCACTGGGGATGGTTTGTAATTGTTGGGAACTTTCTTGACAAGTCATTGATAGGCTCGGAAAATTTTTAATTTTTTTCACATTTTTATATCGAATTTATGGAGCTATAATTTTTTGAAATTTAGGTAACGAATTTCAACATCCAATTTTAGATTTTTGCGAGCTCATTTCCATCTAGCAACATTTGATTTAAACCAGAGTTCTTGTGTAAGCGAGCATGAAAAAGGAAAAAAGTGTTTTTATGTAGACATTAGACAACTAAAGAAAAAAAAAGGCCAACTCAGGTAGTATTTGAACAGCAACCATAATTCACATCACAATACAGAATTGTTCGGCTGTGTGATTTTGTTTCTTAAAATAAGGCTAAAAGCAGAGCATTTACAGTGCCAAAGGAGAAACTTCATGCTGGTGACATCTTAGTTTCTAGATGTCTATCTAAATAATGGTGATGCCGATCTTCTTTCGAAGTACCTAGACCTACTACATAAGTGTATAATCAAAGGTATAGGTACTTATGCTAAAAACCACGCATAAAGATCGTCCTGCCCACTCTGTCCAACGCAAATACTTCGCGAATTTCATACCACCTAACCTACTATAATCAAGACTTCGCCAAACAGAATTTCCCTATCTAGGTATACTAAAATTGGCCAATATGTGATACAATAAAAATAAAATGTAGAAAATAGAATAATCGTATTACACAAAGGGGTCAACAACGATGGGGGGATGTTATAAACCATGATCTGTTTCTACCAAGTATTGTAATTTTTATCAGCAGAGTGAACTACTATAATTTAGAGAAACAGTTAACTTTTTCATTTTTTAACCCTATAGAAACCTATCTATTGAACATAAATTAAATATGTACAGATAAGAGATCGGTGTTGAAGGACGGGCGTGGAGAGGCGACGACGACAAAAAAAACATCAAGCAATTAATAATCAAAACTCACAATAAAACAGATTAGGTACGTGATTAGGCACTCACCAGTATTGCAACGAATATCTACATCTAATTCTTGAAAGGCCACCAGCAAAAAAAACACGTTGGACAGCTGACTCCCCTGTACGGATTAACGGATATAAACAGAATGACGACGGAATGAAAACCAGTTTAATGAAAGGCAAGCCAAGATCTCAGCTGTGAAAGTGAAACGAATGGGTGGGAGGACGGGGAAAGGTCTGGAACCCACGTCAAGGGATAAGGGATGAAGCGTGAAGGGTAGGTTTACTGCAGGGTAGTGAAATTTCAATACATTCGCGAAAACGCGAAATGGTATTAGAGCAAAGAAAGAGGGTGGTCCAGATCACTGGTTCCTGTCGGTCTCATTTTTTAAAAGTAGGCAACCATACCTACATACTCGTACATACAATAATGCACAGTTTTTCAAGTTTTTTAATTTTTTTTTTTTTGAAAATTGAAATTTTAAATCTAGCAGGGCGTATGGTTAATAGATGATAAAGTTGAAGTGCCCGTGTGGTCAGCTGGTCATCTAGGCATTTTTCTTTCAAATAAATAAATGGGGTAGCCTTCGCGCCCCGTTTTCATTTTGCAACGAGCAGTTTGCATTTGAATTGTGACATTACTAATATTTTAAAACAAACCTCGAATAGGTAAGGTTCTCCTTTGAAATGATTCCATTCATCCATTCCTATCATTTTAAATATACTCGTATTTTAAATAATGATTTTAAATAATTAATGAATTAGTAAGCAATATCATTATTTAATCTCATACGAACAACTGTCTTTTCAAAAACACAAAAACGTACCTACAAAAGCAAATTCATCTTAGGGGGAAAATAGTAGGTACCTAAGTAATACACAAGAAATAAACTACTCAATAAACTCAATAAAAATAATGTAACTTATATGTAAACTAACAATCACAGAATTCACAGATACGATACCCTACTACCTATTGATTTAGCATTTTACGTTTTTACCTCTACGAAGACATGAGTCATAATAGGTAATTTGAAATCGTTAATAAAAAAATTCGACAAGATGAAGTTGAAATTATTCTCAACAGGAAATACATTAAAATACAAGCTACTCCAAAAAATCTACGGGTTTTTGAATTGAACACGAAAATTGAAAATATGGCGTTGACATCCGAGAATAATGACGAGGTAGGTATTCTTGAATTTCTCAACTTCTGAATTTCGTAAATCTTTATGATGTAGGCTATGCGCAATCTGCACTCTTCTTCAGATTCTTCCTCTTGCTGCAAAGAAAGAAATAGGTATCATAATGATTAGTTCAGAATTGGATAACTTTTCATTGCAACATATACTTCAATACAAACATAAGCATATAGGTACCTACCTAGATTCATGAGAGCATTTTTCGCTTTAGTAATAAATAACCAATACATATTCGCAATTTCCTTGTCCCCTTTATATTTATCAGGATGATATTTCGAACCGATTTTCCTGCAAAGATTTAAAAATTTATAGTGAAATAAATTACCCTTTTTAAAGGCTGCGAATCTATTAGGTATTATCGACGATTTACCTGAAAGCTACCTGAATCTGTGTTTTGTTAGCGTTTTTAGAAAGATTCAATATTTCGTAATATTTATCGTTCGTTTTATAAGGGTGCCTGGCTATCGAAATGATCGTATCGAATATTTTTTTCAATTCTTCCAATTTACTTTCGAATACCTGTTTTTTATCTGATTGATCCGAATCCAACCAGAGAACCGTTTCTGAGCATATTTTCAAAATTTTTTCTTTATCGGATTTTTCAATTTTATCTTTCAATTCTTCAACAGTGTTCTTCACGTCGGCACAGTACGACTCTAAAGAATGTTTTGCAGCTAATGCCGCTTTTCGTCTCGCTTCTTTTAAATGCGTTTCTTCAGCGTCTTTGATCATACGTGCAATTTCATGCTTATTAAGACGACCGTTATCGTATGCGATGGTAATTTGGTTGTTATTGCCGGTCGATTTCTCGATAGCGGATACGTTCAGTATACCGTTAGCATCTATTTCGAAAGTTACATCAATTTTAACTTGCCCAGCGGGTTCAGGAGGGATTCCAGTAAGTAGAAATTGACCAAGCAAATGATTATTCTCTGTTGTGGGATATTCACCTTCGTACACTTTGATTCCTACAGCAGTTTGATTATCATCCATCGTACCGAATTCTTTAGTAATTCTCGCTGGAATAGGCGAGTTGCGTTTAAAGAACACTTCCATTGTTTTAAAATCTCGGTCAACGCCAGCACCCAGCGACAATGGTATAACGTCGAATAAAACTATGTCTTGAACATTCTTCGATTGATCGCCATTCAGTATGGCAGCTTGTATGGCAGCTCCATAGGCTACTGCTTCGTCTGGGTTAATCGATTTGTTCAACTCCTTTCCGCTAAATAGATCTTGCAACATTTTCTGAATTTTTGGTATCCGGGACGAGCCACCAACCAAAACCACATGATGAATCTGTTGTTTACTGATTTCAGCATCTTTGATAGCTTTTTCAACCAGTGCCATGGCGTTTCGAAAGTAGTCGGCGTTTAGTTCTTCAAAACGAGCACGAGAGATCGAACTATAAAAATCAATTCCATCATGAAGAGATTCGATTTCGATAGCGGCTACAGTGGCTGACGATAACGTTCTCTTTGCTCGTTCGCATGCGGTTCGTAAGCGACGTAAGGCTTTTTTGTTATCTCCAATATTTTTCTTGTATTTCTGTTTGAATTCCTTAACGAAGTGATTGACCATTCTGTCGTCGAAATCTTCTCCGCCCAAATGAGTATCGCCAGCAGTTGAGATCACTTCAAGAACACCGTTATCAATAGTTAGAATCGAGACATCGAAAGTTCCACCACCGAGATCGAAAATCAATACTGTTTGCTCGCCGGAATCCTGCAGAATTCAAAGTACATACATTAATCGATCGATGATTAATAGAAAAAGATCGCTAAAAAATAAAAAATGATACAAACTTTTTTGTCTAGACCATAACCAATGGCGGCAGCTGTAGGTTCATTAATTATACGTAATACTTTCAAGCCTGCAATTGTGGCCGCATCAACTGTAGCCGATCTTTGAGAATCGTTGAAATAAGCTGGCACGGTGATTACAGCATTTTTTATATTTTTACCCAAGAAAGCTTCGGCAGTCTCTTTCATTTTTCGCAGCACCATCGACGATATCTGTAAAAAAAATCGAGTCAATGCGTTAATGGACCGCACAACCTCTATTAGTCGGGGGGCCCGCATAAGGATCACTTGCACGGTTGCACCCCCCTGCCGATCCTCCGGGACAACTTTTTTCTTAAAGGGGGAGTCCTAAGGAACATTTCTAGCTCTTGTCCTCAAAAACAAAAGTGGCCCTACTTACAAAATGGCGGCCACGTTGATTGACAGGTCAGCCGAAATCGCAGATTTTGCGTTCCAACATAGGACTAGCATAAAATTTATTAAACCGTACAAAGGTAGATCGAAAGAGCAGGCAAAAATTCATCACCTGTCAAAATTTCAAGTGCTAAAGTGCCTTTTTCGATTTTTGGTGAATTTTTAAAAATCAAAATTTTTGCCAAAATGTGAGAAAAAATCAAAATTTTACCAAATTGACCTAAAAATCTGAAATTTGGGATATACCCTATTTTCGACTTGCCAAATCGATTGGAGTCTGTTTCAACCCGTTTTGAGCAGTTCTGGAGCCTCCAGCGGATTTTTGAAACTCGAAATTCCCACAAAATTTCATCAAAAGGAGTTGGAAAGCCGAAATTAATTCTGCAAACTAACTTCTATACGCTATAAAGTCAACTGCAGGTGAATTTCAAGTCGTTTTGGAGCCTCCAGCAATTTTTGAAAATTATTGGAGCCTCCAGTAAATTTTTGAAACTTGAAATTTCCTCAAAATTTCCTCAAAATGGAGATGGAAAGCTGAAATAACCTATGCACTCCAATTTTAACACCCTCTGAAGACGACTTCAGGTGGGTTCAAGTAATTTATTGAGCCTCCAGTGACTTTTTGAAAGGTTTCATGGCATTTATAGCAGAATTGAAACTTCCAAAAAGTAGCTGAAACCTTCAACACCAATTGAAACCACCATGATGAAGTCGACTTCATATTATTATTGTACTGAAATTAGTTTGCAGAGTAAGTTTCGGCTTTCTAACCCCATTTGATGAAATTTTGGGGAAATTTCAAGTTTCAAAAATCTACTAGAGGCTCCAATAATTTTGAAAAAATTGCTGAAGGGTTCAAAACGAATTGAAATTTATCTGCAGTCGACTTCATAGCGTATTGAAATTAGTTTGCAGAACTAATTTCGGCTTTCCAGTTCCATTTGATGAAATTTTGTGAGAATTTCGAGTTTCAAAAATTTACTGGAGGCTCCAGTAATTTTTAAAAAATCGCTGGAGGCACCAAAATGACTTAAAATTTACCTGCGATCGACTTCATAGAGTATTGAAATTAGTTTGCAGAATAAATTTCGGCTTTCCCACTCCAATTATGATGAAATTTTGTGGGAATTTCGAGTTTCAAAAATCCGCTGGAGGCTCCAGAACTGCTCAAAACGGTTTGAAACAGATTCCAATCGATTTGGCAAGTCGAAAATAGGGTATATCCCAAATTTCAGCTTTTTAGGTCAATTTGATAAAATTTTGATTTTTTCTCACATTTTGGCAAAAATTTGATTTTTGAAAATTCTCCAAAAATCGAAAAAGGCACTTTAGCACTTGAAATTTTGACAGGTGATGAATTTTTGCCTGCTCTTTCGATCTACCTTTGTACGGTTTAATAAATTTTATGCTAGTCCTATGTTGGAACGCAAAATCTGCGATTTCGGCTGACCTGTCAATCAACGTGGCCGCCATTTTGTAAGTAGGGTTACATTTGTTTTTGAGGACAAGAGCTAGAAATGTTCCTTAGGACTCCCCCTTTAAGAAAAAAGTTGTCCCGGAGGATCGGCAGGGGGGTGCAAGTGATCCATATGCGGGCCCCCCGACTATATATGTGTTTACCTACATTACATAAATTTGAAAATTTCAATTCAGTACTCACTTCTTCAGGAGCGTAGGTTTTAGAAGTACCTTGGACTTCAACTTTGATTTTTGGTTTGTTATTCTTATCACTAACAACCTGAAAAGGCCATAGCTTCATATCGGCCTGAACCGTGACATCGTCGAATTTACGACCTATAAGCCTCTTGACATCTGCACATAGAAATTTAAAAAACAACTAAGTAGGTAAGGTAACGAATAATGTCATATTTTGAGAACTGAAGCGTATTAGTAATCATGTTGCTACGAATATGAGGCGAAAATTTGAGACTTACGAAAAACGGTATTATCCACATTCCTTGCTGACTGACTTTTTGCGGAATCTCCGATCAACGTTTCAATCTCTGTGAATGCGACATAACTTGGCGTGATTCTGTTACCTTGATCGTTGGCGATAATGTCAACTTTACCATGTTGGAAAACTCCAACACAAGAGTAAGTTGTACCCAAATCTATTCCAATCGCTGGAGAATCCATTTGAATCTATCAATAAGTACATATAAAAACAGAAATTATTTTTTAAATTATTGTTTTCTCTCACAGAAGTAAGTTAATCAAAAATGCAAAAACATACCTAGACCTAAATACCTACCTGTCCAACAAGTAAAATAATGAACTAACTATCTTATCTAATTCCTTGACAATCTCTAATTAACTAGATTATAGCACATTAAGTTTTTTTACTACGGTAGGTACTGTACTACGATCGGAATATTAATTACTCGAAGAATTATGTGCAAGTGTAGACAGATCACAGGAAAATATTGACGAAAAGGCGGAGGTTATACTGAAGATGAAAATTAGATTCAATTTTACTTTTCGTCTTCAAATCTTTGATCTGATTGTTCATTTTACAATCACTAACTAATCAGGTGCGAGTGTCTCTTCATCCACATTTTAGTAGGTCGCTTTTTTGCCAAAAATTGCGCCAAATACCTAGATACCTATCACTGTTTGTCCATTATTATTATTATTCCCAAAACGTCTTGCTACTCATTTGCAAAAATCTGAAAAGTATTGTTAAAATGTTTAAATGTTGAAGCTATGAAAATCAACTTTTCGAATTACATATTATAGGTAAATTCTGCTGCACAAATTTTTCACAAATTTTCAAGAATGAGAAATTTACTTCAAAAATTTAATTATCATTACCAAATCGGAACTTTGGCGTAGAAACTTCTTACATTTAAAATTATTTTTCTGTACTTCATAAATTGTCCAACTTGAAAGCTTTTGCCCTTGCTTTTCGCACCTTTTTCTTAAGAAAAGGGTGCGATCTTTTTATTTTTCATTTCAGTAGGTATATCTAAGAACTTTGCAATTGAAAAAAAAACAACTCACTTTTTTTTGTAATCGATGTAAAAGCATGAAAATTTTCAAAATTATTCAACATTTTTGCTTCCAACTCCCCCTTCCAAAATTTATTCGATTCGAACCACAAACATTGTGAAATTGAAAATATCTCTTTTTTGTCAATAATTATTGCCACACAGAGTCTTTCCGCTAAAATGATCAATTCTTCCTTTTTAATAAAATTCTCGCTTTTTATCAAAATTACTACACAAACGTAAGTTTTATCAATTTTATTACCTATTCAAAAATTTTACTTTTTTGTCAAAAATTACCAAAGGGTAGGTATCGTTTTTTGCAAAAAAATTCCCAAAAAGTCATGCTTCTTGCAAAAACTGTCGAAGTCTTGCATTTTGACAATTTATTGCGAGAAATTATCGCGTTTTAGCAAAATCGCGAAAAAATATTACTTTTTTTCCAAAAATTGGTGAGAACCTTTCGCTAAAACTATTTTTCAAGTCTCATTTTCTGTCAAAAATTGCTACAAAAAAGTGTTTCTTTGAAAAAATCCCGAAAAGTCTTACTTTTATCCAATAATTGTACGAATGTGACACTTTTTTTTCTGTAGAAATTGCTAAAAACTTTCTAGTCTTGCTTTTTGCCAGAAATTGCAAAAATCCCCACATTGTTGCATGAAGTTTTTAAAGAGCCTCACTTTTTTTTATCAAAAAGTTGTTTCTCCGAATTCTGTTCTCCCACAAGCTCATTTTTGAGTAAGTATGATCGATGATGAAAAAAATTTAAATTTGTACTTAGTTGAAAATTTTGATTAAATTTTTTGACTCGACGAAAGAACCCCATGGGGATGGTTTGTTATTGTTGAGGTCTTTCTTGACAAGTCATTAACAGGCTCAGAAAATTTTTCAATTTTTTTTTTTTACATTTTTATATTGAATTTATGGAGCTAATAATTTTTTCAAATTTAGGTAGGTAGGTACCTAATGAATTTCGACATACAATTTTAGATTTTTTGCGAGCTTATTTCCATCTAGCAACGATTGATTTCAACCAGAGTTCTTGTTTCTTGTGTAAACGAGCATGAAGGAAAAAAGTGGTTTTATGTAGACAATAGACCACTAAAGAAAAAAAAAGCTCGACTCAGGTAGTATTTGAACAGCAACCATAATTCACACACAATACAGAATTGTTTGGCTGCATGATTTTATTTCCTAAAATAAGGACTAAAGCAGATAAGAGCATTTAACCAGTTTTTAACAGTGCCAAGGGAGAAGCTTCATGCTGGTGACATCTATGTTCTACTTTCTAGAGTCTAGACGTCTTCACTACATAATGGCGATGCCGATGAAGGTGTAAGGGTGATTTATCATTATCAGCAAGCCACGGGATGACAGGTCAACCTCGTGGCTTGGGAACTAGATCCAGAAAAACAACTGAAATAATAAAATTGAACTGGCAAATATTGGAGGAATTACCCCAGAAGTACTATTTAACTTTTTCTTACGAAATACTACACAATCAAAAGATAATTAAGACTACACCAAACAGAATTTCCCTATCTATGCTAAAATTGGCCAATATGCGATACAATAAATGTAGAAAATAGAATAATCGTGTTTACTATAAGGGGTCAACAACGATGGGGGATGTGATAAACCACGATCTATTTCTACCAAATGTTGAGCAGAGTGAACTATAATTTAGAGAAACAGTCGACTTTTTCACCTTTTCACTCTATAGAAACCTATTTATTGGACATAAATTAAATGTGTGCATATAAGAGAGCGACGTTGATGGACGGACGAGGAGGGGTCACGCCGACAAAACAAATATCAAGCAATTATTAATAATCAAAACTCACAATAAAATAAATTAGGTATGTGATTTACTGATTAGGCACTCACCAATATTGCAACGAATATCTAATTCTTGAAAGGCCACTGGTCAAAAAACACGTGTTGGACTGACTCCCGAGTATGGATTAAACAGAATGATTGAAAACCAGTTAGTCCAGGAAAATTAGACCAAAAAGAGGGGTCATAGGGAAAATTGAGGTAGCAAGCTGAATTTTGGTATACTGGTTCATTTTTGTGTGCTGAACACGAATCCGATGAGTCCCCGCGCGTCCCTGGTGAGCGTTCTCCCCTATTGTGGATCTAAGCCCCCCAAAATCAGTTTTTTGCGATTTTCTCCGCCGCATTGCATTTTAGCGAAAATATGTCAACAGGTAAAATAATCTACGTCAAATTCCCGATCTAGTGATATATCAACTTTCCTTCTACCCCCAAGGGGGGTGGAGCTAGGACCGTTCAAATGAGAGGGGGTTTCTAAAATGCTATTGACGCTGGGGAGGGGTGAAATTTCCCCCGACAGCGTTCGGGTTGATACTAGCATGGAAGGTGGGTATCATTGAGAAACTTCCACTTGAAAAATTTCAGATCCCCACCCCTTCCCTTTTTTGGGGGACCCCCCTTTTTCTGAAATTTCAATAACACTTTTCTCAGCTCCATTTCAACCGATTTTGAAAATTTTTCTGGAAGTTATGTATAACCTTAGTAGGTATCCCCAAAAAAATTTTAACCCCCTCCCCCCATATTTACCCCTCAAAATGACGTTTTTTTCATTTTTTATGCCTATATTAACAGTCAAGATTACGAGGTACAATTTTGGAAACACGTTTTTGGATGTATTTTCGGCCCCCAAACATCATAATTATACTTTTTTTTTAGAAATTTTTGATTTGATGCGCCGTGGTGAAAAATTGGAAGAATGTGTTTTGGGGGGTAGGGGGTGAAAATAAATGGGAATTTTGAGAAAAATAACTATTAATGAGTAGGGTATCGTTTTCATATGATTCGATACCGCAGAGCACGAATATGACCTCAGATTTTCTGCTACACTCACCTACCCCTCTCCAGAGCCCCTCAGCTCCCCTCAATTTTCACAATTTTCGAAATATAGTTATTTTGATGATGTTGGCGTCGTTTTCATATGATTCGATACCGCTGAGCACGAATATGACCTCAGATTTTCTGCTACACTCACCTACCCCTCTCCAGAGCCCCTCAGCTCCCCTCAATTTTCACGATTTTCGAAATAAAAGTTATTTTGATGATGTTGGTTTCATTGCTATGGGAAAATTACTTAAGTTCATTGTTATTGTACATAAAATTTCTCGTAGAATAAGCTACAGCACATGGCTCCCCCTTGAGGGGGGTGGACCCTTGATTTTTTTTCCACGCAGAAAACGTAACAAATCTGTATGTGTACTTGACTGTATAGGTATGCTGAGCATATGTGGCATAATAATTATTCATGATAACTGTAACTTAGTATGTATGAGTATGTATTTTATAATTCAATGACTACCTACATAAAAAATCACAAGAAAAAAATATGGTAACGAAATACTTATAAAAAAAAGTAAAGAATATTAATTTGTGATTCACTTAATCGTCATGATCACTCACTAATGTGATCATCTGTGGTATAACTTTCGTCGCTGGAATAGTTGTAATAGTCATTTTCGAGGTCATAATCGCTATCATCTTCGTCGTCATCGCTATCATTTATATCGTTGTCATCACATTTTTCGTCGTTATTGTCTTTTGCATCGTCGACTCGTTCATCATGGTTTGTTAACAAAGGGTCCTGTGTTGTGTGATATTAATGTTCCTGTATCCATTCCAACACGTTCTGTGAAATAGATACGCCACATATGCTCCTCATACCTACACAGTATCTATACACATACAGATTTGTTACGATTTCTGCATAGAAAAAATTCAAGGGTCCACCCCCCGGGGGGGAGCCATGTGCTGTAGCTCATTCTACGAGAAATTTTATATACAATGACGATGAACTTATGTAATTGTCCCATAGCAATAAAACTGAATTAGATATGACAGATATGACTAAAAAATCATTCAGGGGGGCAGGGATCCAACAAAGGGGGAGGATAATGGTCGAGTGTGTTAATCTGTAATAGTCATAATACAAATTTATTTCATAACACATACGATCGCCCTTTTTCACTCGTGTACCTAATGGAAATAATGATTTTATGAAGGGGAGGGGGGAGGGGGTGAACCCCAAATCAACTCATCACTGGAGAGGAGTAGGTGAGTGTAGCAGAAAATCTGAGGTCATATTCGTGCTCAGCGGTATCGAATCATATGAAAACGACGCCAACATCATCAAAATAACTATATTTCGAAAATTGTGAAAATTGAGGGGAGCTGAGGGGCTCTGGAGAGGCGTAGGTGAGTGTAGCAGAAAATCTGAGGTCATATTCGTGCTCTGCGGTATCGAATCATATGAAAACGATACCCTACTCATTAATAGTTATTTTTCTCAAAATTCCCATTTATTTTCACCCCCTACCCCCCAAAACACATTCTTCCAATTTTTCACCACGGCGCATCAAATCAAAAATTTCTAAAAAAAAAGTATAATTATGATGTTTGGGGGCCGAAAATACATCCAAAAACGTGTTTCCAAAATTGTACCTCGTAATCTTGACTGTTAATATAGGCATAAAAAATGAAAAAAACGTCATTTTGAGGGGTAAATATGGGGGGAGGGGGTTAAAAATTTTTTTGGGGATACCTACTAAGGTTATACATAACTTCCAGAAAAATTTTCAAAATCGGTTGAAATGGAGCTGAGAAAAGTGTTATTGAAATTTCAGAAAAAGGGGGGTCCCCCAAAAAAGGGAAGGGGTGGGGATCTGAAATTTTTCAAGTGGAAGTTTCTCAATGATACCCACCTTCCATGCTAGTATCAACCCGAACGCTGTCGGGGGAAATTTCACCCCTCCCCAGCGTCAATAGCATTTTAGAAACCCCCTCTCATTTGAACGGTCCTAGCTCCACCCCCCTTGGGGGTAGAAGGAAAGTTGATATATCACTAGATCGGGAATTTGACGTAGATTATTTTACCTGTTGACATATTTTCGCTAAAATGCAATGCGGCGGAGAAAATCGCAAAAAACTGATTTTGGGGGGCTTAGATCCACAATAGGGGAGAACGCTCACCAGGGACGCGCGGGGACTCATCGGATTCGTGTTCAGCACACAAAAATGAACCAGTATACCAAAATTCAGCTTGCTACATCAATTTTCCCTATGGAATGTTATTTTTCCTGGACTAAGTTGAAAGAAAGGCAAAGTCCAAGTTGAGAAAGTGAAACGAATGGGTGGGAGGACAGTGGAAGGTCTGGAACCCAGGTTAAGGGTTGAAGAGTGGAGGGTAGGTGTACTAGGGGTGTACTGCAGAGTGCAGTGTAGTGAAATTTAGATATGTTCAATGTTCGAGAACGTGGAAATACATAGGATAGGACTAGGATTCGGTACGCGTATTACGATGACATATTCACAAAAAGAAAACGTTCGCTTCTCAGCAATACTTTATTATAGTTGTACCGGGTACTTTGTGAGCATTTTATTACCATTTAAGAAGTATTTTGTAATAAAAACTACGAGACATCTTTTCTCAGGGCGTATAATAACATATTCGTTGACATGACAGAAAGGTAATAATACATATATTCAATACGAAACCGTTACTTTGAAAAGATACATACATAAAGCAACGTTGCCAGTTATAACAAGTACATCACAATCTAACTTTAAACTTTTACTTCTAGCTATATTGGCGTAATTATGGCGGAGGAGGTGCCGTTTCACTGCCCCAACTGTCTCGGCGCGAGGCACGAGAAGAGGGACAGTTCCACAGACACCCCCTGCCCCGACTCGACTAGTAAAAAAAAACACTCGAATAGAAAAATAAGTAAAAAAAAAGTATCACAAATTAACTTATAAGAAGTAGTCTTGATTTCTATTCATACAACTCTTTTTATAATACGTCGAGTCGCAAAAAAAAAAAACAATAACAAAATACTGAACAATAATTAAGGGAATTTGCCTCGATTATCCTAGAGGTATCACATTAGAAAAATAAAAAAATAATAGTAAGAAACAACATATCACTTGTAGAACACAAAAAACAATTTCGTTCAGTCGAACTTATGATTAATAAAGAGAAACAAAACAACGATAGTAATAGAAATAATAACTATAAAAAGATGAAAGAACACATAATAAAAGAAAACCACAGCTGAAGACTTCGATATAGCTGTGTGAATTCGTAAGTAACACAATAATAAAGATACCATATTTTGAGAGAGGAGAGTCACCGATGACCGAATTAATCGTCAAGAAGAGCCCTTGGTTCATCTATTAGCTTCAGTCGAGTTGCATTTGTATACTCATTATGGAAGAATATTTTTGTTGAATTGGGTTTTACGTAGAACTTATACCCAACGAAGTTTTGATCGATGTTTTCGATGTCTCGTATGATGATTGAGCAGGTCTCGTCTGATATATCTCGCGCTGCATTGATCAGCGTAGTATTAAAGAAGGTTAGCCGTTCGTCATTCCGTTGAACGATCGACTGAAACTCATATGGCTGTGCGTATTGGATCTTTAAGACGTTTTCGATATGCGGAAGCAAAATAAGTCGGACGATTTCGTATTTCGATTTCAGTTTTCTCAGGATCGCGTAGATTTCTTTTTTCAGGTTATCGTCGGTCATTCTACCGTCTTGAATATCAAGCCAACCGAAGCTAGTCGTACATGTCCTGTCTGTTCTGTTGTTTATTTCTAAGTATTCACGGAAGTGTTTCATATTATAGCGAATATTAACTCCTTCAACCATTTCTAGAATACATTTTTCGCCATTCTCCATAAGGGCATCACGAATTAGATACGCAACAAAACTATCACCGAGCATCCTGCTATTGTTAAAATGGGCATACAGTTTGTCGTTCACTTGTTTGATTGATAACAGCCCTGTGACGATATATTCTGAGTGGTATGTACCGGTAAGATATTTGGAGATGCGTCGTAACTGCCTCGATAACACTGTTGACTGTTGCATCGATTCGTCTCTCTCGTTTTGAAGATAAGTCTGCTGCCGCATTAAATCTAGATTTCGCTTTCGGGATTCCTGTAATTGACGTCGAACTCGTTCAGTTTCCTCATTCTGACGATCTTTTTCTTCTTGCAGCGTCCTTTGGTATTGCTTCCGTTCATCCCGTTCCATATCGATTATGTTGGACGACTCTATATTCTCCTCTTTGAGACATCGGATAGTGTAGTCTCGGTCACGTATTTTTATTTCTAAAAGACGAACTTGCTCCGACAGGTTGGCAATAATCTTTTCGTTTCGGTATTCAGATAGAGGAACTCTGTTGGACTGAAGGTTTTTCGTTTTCTTCTCCAGTTCGTCGATGCGTTTTTGTAGATCTTCCGCTCTCCGGTTGGCGGATTTATTTTGTTCTTTTAATTCCCCGATTATATCGGATTTTTGTCTCAGTTTGGTCTTCAGGTCGTTGATTGACCGCTCGCTGTAGGAGTTACGGTCATCGTGATACCGGTAGCTCCGAACTATTCGACCGTCTGCCACTCGAGAGATTGATGAAACGGGACGCATCGTAATGAATAAAGTAGTAATTTATTTCTAAAACACCACCGTAAAGCAACGCAGATCGACACTCATAGAACTGAATTTGCAATTATTACATCAATTAACTTTTATCGAATAGAGAACGCACGTAATGAAATTACTAGAGAATAGCCATTAAACACATCAAACACATTAACGAGAGAATGAATTTACGACGCACTTCCTTTAGAATTCTAGAACCGGTGATTTTATCTTTTTCTTATCAGATGATTTTTGGCTTTTTGATGTTTTTGCGTTTTAGGCAGTTACATTCGGATGAGTGACGTTTTGGTTAATTCCAACCTCTGACTACTCGATGGTAGTCTTCCTTGGACATTTCTTCGTGTAGCTTGTTTCTCAGAAGTTGGCGGATTGAATTTGAAATATTTTGCTCGTGTTTAATTTTTCTAACTTCGGTGGCCTTTTTGAATAATTCGTCTTCGCCAATTTCTTTTTCGATTCGCATTAATTCTTGAGTGTAGCTGTTTTCGATCGGTATCGGCGTATTAGAAACAATCATGTTGATAGTAAGTACATTTTTCGTTGGTTTTTCTTTCGGTGGACGACCTCTCTTTTTCTTCGTTTGAATAATATTTTTTAATTGTTTCAGTTTAGATGGATTTGTCTGCTCATCATTCCAACCGAGATAATCGCTTTCAGACTCTGCATCCTGCTGTACCAATTCGAGTTTTCTCCGATCATCTATCCGCTGCTGAAAAGTTCTTTTATCAAATGGTGAGGTATATTTGACGTTATCTTCGAGCAGTTGAACCTGTTCTTTTTTCGCATAAATAGTCGTTTGGCGTAAGTTAACAAATTTTATATCGTCGTTTTCTTCTGTTTTGTAATTTCTAACTAGATAGCAATTGACATCAACTTGTTCTTCCACTATAAATGGTCCAATGCGTTTCGGATAGAATTTACCGGCTAAAAATCTGTCAGCGTTACTATGTAGATGAGTAGAAATCATTACTA
Organism: Planococcus citri; assembly: GCF_950023065.1. Taxonomy (NCBI): domain Eukaryota; kingdom Metazoa; phylum Arthropoda; class Insecta; order Hemiptera; family Pseudococcidae; genus Planococcus; species Planococcus citri. The sequence goes on from NC_088679.1 coordinate 69,551,151, forward strand.
GATCTCCTTCTTGGAGTCTCTTCTCTGGATCGTCGTTCTCGTTGAATTTTTGTTCTTGAATGATCCATAATTCTAGCTGTTTCAATCGAATGAGTTTATGGATTTTTTCACGCTTAGTTTCCTGAGGTAAGTTCAAGATTTCTTCGCGATCATCGCCATAGACAGCTTGCTTCGCTAATTTATCCGCTACTACGTTCGTAAAGTCATATTTATGACCTTTTGTATGAATTATTTCTACATAACGCATTCTGCTTTTTAGTTCTTTTATTTGTAAAAGAAGGTCTTTATGAGCCACTAATTTCCTTGATGCATTTTTCCATTCATTTAGCTCGTACTCGAGTGTTTTATCGATAGTTTGTTTGGCGTATAACGAATCAGTCAAGATCTTTAATTTTCGGTGATCGGTTTTCCATAGCACAGCTAATATGGTCTCTTTTATCGCGTAGAGTTCGGCCAAATTATTCGTGGGTTTTTGCTTATTTAATCGTTGTGAAATATTATACCGGCTGGTTGGTTTAAAACAAACGCCAATTCCAGCGATAGCATCGTCGCTTCCGTTGGCTTTACATGCCCCATCAGTAGCTGCCCATAGAAATCCACTTTTATCAATATACAACTCGCCATCGTGCATAGTATCTGGTAGATTATCGAATGTAGTATATTTTTTCTCGTAGGTACTGATTTTTTCTATTGCTTTTTTTAATAGTTTATTGATGTCATGACGAAATGTTTCTATAATTTCCGGCTTCGGTGCATCCTGTGGAATGCCCCATATTTCAAATGGACTAAGACCATAATCCGAAGGAGCCATATTGAGATTTTTTTCTACTGCTGAAACGTAATAATGCCAGTTTTCGTGAGTATAGTCTTCACTGTTACTATTTTCATTTAAATAGATTCTCAATTGAGTGCCAATTTCACGCATGCTTCTTTCCACCGTAGATGACTGAGGATTATACGGAGATACGTATGTACATTCCACCTTCAATCGCTTACACTCGTCTTTCCACTGATTCGATATAAACTGTGGTCCGTTGTCAGTCGTGATTCGCTTTAATTTGTGACCATGGGCTCGCATATCATCGTTGATTCGTGTTAGAATAGGTAAGACCGATTCTGTTTTCGTATCTTTAAGCGCCATTAGATATACTTTCTTGCTAAATACATCTTTAGCGACGACGATAGCACGAGGAAGACCCAGTGGATTTGGCAATTGACCATAAAGATCCACACTAACATTTTCTCCGATATCATTTGCTGTAACTTTAGCAAACTCTGGATATTTTTTTAATCCGTAAACTTTGTTTTGTTTGCAGACAATACAGACACTCACGATAAAAGCAATATGTTTTTCAGCCGACGGATGGTAATAAGTTCTATTAAAGATGTCAATCAATTTATTTTTCCCGAGATGACCGTACCATTCGTGCAAATATTCAACAGTTTCTCTCAGCAGCGCACTTGGAAGATAAGGTAATGGATATTCTCCAGTTGTCCGATATAGTATGCCGTAATCAGTTGTATATTTCTCTTTGATGTTTTCAACGTATTTTGCTACAGCTTTCTTTCCTCTAAACTTGATTTTATCTGCAATTTGACCGTTTAATGTGTTAATAATAGCTTTTAATTTTGGATCATCATTTTGCCATGTTGATAGATGAAAAAGCGCTTGTTCGAGATCCTGTTTTATTTGGACTCTTATTTCTAAAATATCCATTATTTCTTCGGTCCTGATCAATTCTAACGGAGGTGAGTTGAATAATTTATGGTCAGGTTTAGATATAGTATATTGGATGTTGAGGTGTTTCGTCCAAAGATACCAGCCGGCTGCTTTAACATGGAGTTCAGATGCGTCTTTTATTTTTGATACTGCTGTTTTTAAACTGATTGGAACATGAATTTCTCTACCGATGAGCCACATTCTGTTCTTTTTTAACGCATTAACGAGCGCAAATACTCGTTTTTCGATGATGGAATAATTTTTTTCGTGTGATTTCAGCGCTGACGACACGAACATAACAACATGCTTTTCTCCTTCGAGTATTTGATACAAGACTGCATTCACAGTGGCTGGTTCGACGCTAATTTCTATGTAGAATGGTTCTTCGTTATCTGGCATTTTTAACTCGAACTTTTGCTGATAAGCTTCATAAAGTTGATCGAACGCATCGGACTGTTCTTTTCCCCATACAAATGGAACATCTTTCTTGGTAAGTTTCGTGATTGGCTCTAATATTGTCTGATAATTTTCGATGAATTTTCTATATAAGTTTGTCAGACCGGTGAATTGTTTGATATTTGTGACGGTTGGTAGAATAACTCTGTTTTGGCGTTTATTGAAGAATTTATTTCTAAAACGTAGTAATTTTTCCATTTTTTGATCTTGTTTTTTCACAGAGTCTTCTCCGATAACGTGGCCAAGGAAATCAACGTTTTTCTGAAATAGTTTAGTTTTGCTCGGGTTTAGCGTCATATTCGCCTCGTTGATTCGCCGAAATACTTCTTCGAGCAGTTGGACGTGCTCTTCGAATGTCTCAGTTTCAATCAAGAATTCATCAACGAACATTTTCACTGGAAGGCCGTAAAACATTCTTCGTCTGCGATCAATGAATTCGCCCATAGCGACGACAGTACCAAATGGATCTACATTCCATTCCCAGATTTCACCGTCCATCTTAAATCCGGTGTACTTTTTCGAGTTTTCGTCGAGTGGATCTTGCCAGAATCCAGAGCTAAAATCACCCGTTGATCGGTAGACTTTCTTTTTACCATCGTGAACCAAACGTTCCGAATTTGGTGGTTCATTGTAGTTTGGAATTAGATATTTGTTCAGTTCTTCTGGATCTAGACAGATACGAAGCGAGCCGTTGGATTTGGTACGTATTATAGTATTATTAACGTGAGTTGTATTCGATGGTCTGATAATATCGTTAATAATTAACCGGTGCATTTCAGCTTTCACTTTTTCGCGCATATGAACGCTTGGGATATAATTTCTACCATTAAAGTTGGGAACTTTATCAACGTTGAACTTGAATACCACTGGATCACCATTGTAACGACCAATTTCGTCACGAAATATACGAGAGTGCGGATTTAAACGTTGGAAAGCGATTTGTTGTTGTTCGTTTGATAGCTGAATATTTCTATCATTTCGTAGGAGCTTTTTACGAAGAATTTCACCGGTATCTTTCGCAGGTTCGATTGGTTTAATTATTTTATCGATTAAACGTATATGAATTTTACGGATGTTGATGTACCTATCTAGAATTACGAAATCAATGTATTCTATCACGCCACCACGTTCACATTTTGCTCTCATTGGACCAAACTCAGTATCTATATTGTTGTCTTTCATAGCATGCCGACCGATAAGAATTTTGCCTGGTAGGTTTCTCATTACATGGAATTTTACGTTGATTTTATAGTCTTTAAATTTAAACTGTACGACGCCCATAAGGTCAAGGCACTCTTCTTCGTTACCATTGGCTACTTTAACAATGGCAATTTGTTTTGCAGGTTCGAAAGCAACGTGATTTGGATGATTTCTATGCAGCATGAAGAGTGTGCCCTGATCAATGACGTTTGCGTCAGCACCGGAATCAAGTAAAACGACGCAGTCTTCAGTCTCAATTTTCAACGGAATAGCACTTGTATTTTGCGGATGTTTAGGTTGTTCATTCGCTTCGATTGTTTTTATTTTATTAATTTCTATAACTTCATCAGTAATTTCTTCGATAGTTAATGCTTGTTTTTCTGCAGGATGTTGATAGAGTACTAGCTGTTGGTTGGAGTGAACATTATATAGATCGTATGTCAACTCAATTTCATCTTCGATACTCAGATTAGCTGGTGAGTTGCAAGTGGCTACTGTTTTCATTGATGCCGAAGAGTCAAGCGATTCCTCCGATGAGATGCTATCGTCGGCATTATTATGATTTATAATGCAGTTAACGTTAATATGTTCGTGTTTTTCTATCTCAGGTTCACCGTTCGGATGCTGCTCAGTGATTGGTTCGCAGATTTTGATTTTTTCGTCGTTGTTTTCGCATGTTTGGATAATTTTTGGTTTTCTTATTGGTGAAAGTTTTTTCTTTGATGGCGAGAATACTTTTCTACGTAATATTGGCGGTGATTTTACACGAATTGGCGATTTTTTGAGAGTAATTCGCGCTACGGACTCAGGTACGACTTCTTCTTCTTCGGGTATTGACATAGTAGGTAGTTTATTTATTTATTTCTATCGATGATTTTTCCTTTTCAGGTTCAGACTGGATCATATTGTATTTCTGCAATATTTCTTCGAACTGGCATCGTAATATTTTACTGTTATCATCTCTAGGTAATAAATCATGTAATTTATTACTATAGAAGAATTTCCCTTTTACAACATTAATAACTCCAGATCTATTTGTTCTCATTCGATGCCCAGTTGTTACGATAAAATGCTTCGATAGTTCAGTGATCAGCCTGGTGTTTTTCATACGATAGATATTTTTCTTGTAAATAGATAGAATACGTAAATATCTCTGAATATGACCACGAGGTTTTTTATTGGTCGCCGGATGCAGAATCGGAAACAGAACCAAGGTTGATGAGGGTTTTTGATATTTTATTAGGTTACAGATTTTTTGAACCCAATATGCGATATAGTTTAACGGAATTCGATCATCGTTTAACTCTCCTTCTCCGAATGAAATTACCAGCTTTTGATTGGATAGATTAAAATTTTTCAGCGTCATAAAAATATTTGCCAAGGTTGGCATACGTATACTCCCGTTACCAAGTAATAATTGAGCGATGTTATCACCAAAATAATTTATTTTACAATTTTTTATTTCTAGTTTACATAGGTTTATTCTTGGACGGGAATACGAGTCAGGACTTAGTTTAAAGAATTCTGTTGAGCAGCTCCGGTTTGACTGCCAAATAGACCATTAGCAAACGAATTACCGGATGTTGAAGCATTTGCTTGAGGCTGTCGTTGAAGTAGAGATTGGCTTGGCGGAGGATTCGAAGTAGTATTTTGTGCTTGTTGTTGCGTAGCATTTTGGCCACCATTTTGACCAGTTTGTTGTTCGGATAATGGACGTGAATCTTCGCGTATTTGTCACCATATGGTCTGTTATCATAGTTGTCATAATTTCTATATCCGCCACGGTAGCCACCTCGATAGCCACGGCTTCTTCCACGATAACCACCTCGATATTCTCCATTATTCCATCGACCACGATAACCACCGCGATCATCGCCCGTTTTGCCATTCTCGTCTTGCATAATACCGCCACTATAATCGCGAAACGTGCGATCGTCATTTCGCTGGTGAGTCGTTCGCTGAGGAATTTCCAACTGTTTAGCCCAGCTGGTCACGTTACAGATTTTTGAGGCAGCCAGCTGTTTCAGCGAGTTTAATTTGGCAATCAGTTGTTCGAAAGAGTTTACGTCTTCACTCGAGATTTTATATTGAAACTCCGGTGGTATTTTATCGTAAAGACTGCTTATTGCTTCACTAGGTGATACTTTCTTCATACTCGTCAGCGTTGGGTACCATAATTCAACTCTTTCTATTACTTTTGTAATAGAGTAGTCGGTCGGCGCAGCTTCATTACTAAACGCTTCTAGAGCTGCCTTTTGACAGGCTTCATCCCAGAATACTGAGAGAAATATTCTTCGGCTATCCTGGTAGGTTCTCGCATTTTTACTACGACTGCTCCACGAATCATTGTTTACTTTTACGGCTGTGTTAAACATAATAATTTTAGTCATTTCGTTGGTAAGCTGCACTTGCGACATGTAGTTTTCGAATTGACCAAGGAAACGATTCGGGTGGTGTTTATTTTGCTCATCGAAGACTATACCAGAGTTCGGAAATAAGGTAATGAAGTTCTGTTCATTAGGTAACGTGACTTGGATATGCTGAGGTGGAACTTCGAACTCGGCCATTTCAGCATCCATTCTGTTATTTATCGCCGTCGTCATAGCTGTAGAAATTTGTTGGAACAAATCTTTCGTCGCATCGGTAATCGTTTTAGTAACATGATTATTAATTCGAGCTTCAGCTGCGGCGATTTTATCATCGATCTTAGTATTTATTTGTTCTTCGGTCAGAGCCATTTCCGACAAGTTTTCACGTACTGACTCGGCTAGGTTTGGAAACGGGAGGTTTTCAAACAATGCTCGGATTTGATTCGTATAAAAATCTTCAAAAACTTCAACACTAGGATTGATTATTTCTATTGGAACATTCTTTGTTTTACGAACACTTTTCTTAATTATTTCTACACGTTGAACTTCGCGTTTGCGTAGCTTGAGGATTGGAGATTGATTCGGCGTGATTGATCTTGAAAGCGACTTATCTGATACAATATTGCGCGGAATTTTGACGTTTTTCCGGTGCAATATTTCACGAAAAACAGGTTACACTTACTGGAATGAGTAGTAACATTTATTTCTAATTGATCAGGAACTACGTAATCATTTCTATAAATTGTCGCGAATTTTATAAGAAAATAAAGTTGCACACGCGGTTTCGAACAATGGAAACTTACGACGATACAATCGTGTAGAATAGTTTTTTATAAAACAGAAATAAATCGCACTTTTTATAAGAAAATCGTGCCCACCGGATGGGAGCCACTAGTGTACCGGGTACTTTGTGAGCATTTTATTACCATTTAAGAAGTATTTTGTAATAAAAACTACGAGACATCTTTTCTCAGGGCGTATAATAACATATTCGTTGACATGACAGAAAGGTAATAATACATATATTCAATACGAAACCGTTACTTTGAAAAGATACATACATAAAGCAACGTTGCCAGTTATAACAAGTACATCACAATCTAACTTTAAACTTTTACTTCTAGCTATATTGGCGTAATTATGGCGGAGGAGGTGCCGTTTCATAGTTACGCATTAAAATACCGCCGATCCAACTTTCATTTTTAGCGTCAGCAATTCAATCAAAACCGGGAAAAAGAGAGCGACATTTTTTAAAAACCGCAACCAAAACATTTATTTTTTCAAAAAACGTAAAACCAAAACCGAGATAGTGATATTCATCCGGTTTTTATGCCCTGTTGGATAAAGTGAAAAAATTTAAGCTAAATCTGATCACCCAAACTATTTGTTCAAATAAAATGAAAAGCAAACTTCGTACGATCTATTGCTTTTTGAACATTTCATTTCACTCAACAACATTCTCAAGAAAAGAAACTAGAAAGTGACAAAAGCGTTGAAATTTTTCAGCTGAGAATTGAACATGGTATAAAATCAACTCGATTGAAAATTTTTTGGGTCACAACTCTCACAACTATTTTCGATGAGTACCTACCTACAATTACCTATAGTAATGTTGAACCTTCCCTTATAAATTATCAAACCTACCAAATCCCTACTTGGCTCCTCTTAATTTTTTAATTGAATAGGTACACATTATCCACTTTAGGATTGATGGCTTCATCTGTGCAATTTTGAAATATTGAAAAGATGTGGCCAATCACCAAAGACCCAATCAGCCACCAAACTAGTGAAGAGGAAGACTACAGCAACATCACTTTATTCAATCGCATACCTCATAGGACTGTCTTTTCGAAAAAAAAACAACAACAAACAAACAAAGTAGGCAAGTACAAATAAGTATAAGTATATTAAAAAAATAGTACCCAAGGAAAATTAACTCGATAAGAATACCGTAACTTATAAACTAATCGCAAATAGGTATGATATTATCGATTTAATATCCACTGAGACATGAGTTAAAATAGGTTAGGTTAAGTATAATTAGAAATCAATAATCATTTATCAACAAATTGGACAAGATTAAATACGTAGAAATTCTCAACAGGGAATGGGATATGGGATAAAACACAATACTTAAGTCAAGTCGCTTCAAAAACTTTACAGGTGTCCGAATTAAACACGAAATTGGAAAATATGGCGTTGAAATAAGAGAAATAGGTACAGTAGATATTCTTAAATTTCTTGATTTCCAAATTACACAGATGTTTCACACAACCTACCTACCTGCATTCTGCACTCTTCAGAATCTTCTTTTTACTGCAAAGAAAAAAATAGAGTAGGTATAATAATGATCGGTTCAGAATTGAATAATTTTTCATTGCAATATTTACTTCTTACATAAGCATATACACCTACCTAGATTGATGAGAGTATTTTTTGCTTTTGTAATAAATACCCAATACATATTCGCAATTTCCTTGTCCCCTTTGTATTTATCGGGATGATATTTCGAACCGATTTTCCTGTCGAGATTTAAAAAATTTCAATTTCTGCGAATCTAGTCTTATATAAAATAATTACTTAGGTATCATCGACGATTTACCTGAAAGCTATCTGGATCTGTTTTAGGTTGGCATCTTTGGAAAGATTCAATATTTCGTAATATTTATCGCTTGTTTCATCGGGGTGCCTGGCTATCGAGATGATCGGGTCGAATATTTTTTTCAGTTCTTCCAGTTTACTTTCGAATACCCTTTTTTCAGCTGATTTATCCGAATCCAACCAGAGAATAGTTTCATCACATTTTTTCAAAATTATGTTTGTATCGAGTTTTTCGATTTTATCTTTCAATTCTTCAACGGTGCTTTTCACGTCGGCACAGTACGACGCTAAAGAATGTTTTGCAGCTAATACCGCTTTTCGTTTTTCTTCTTTGACATGCGATTCTTCAGCGTCTGCGATCATACGCTTAATTTCATCCTTACTGAGACGACCTTTATCGTATGCGATGGTGATCTGGTTGTTATTGCCGGTCGTTTTTTCGATGGCGGATACATTCAATATACCGTTAGCATCGATTTCAAATGTTACATCGGCTTTAGCTTTGCCAGCAGGTGCGAGAGGGAGACCAGTAAGCTCAAACTGACCAAGCCAATGATTATCCTTCGTTAAGGCATGCTCGCCTTCGTACACTTTGAAAATAAAACGGGTTTGATTATCGATCAATGAATTGCGCGTTACAGTATGCCTTGCTGGAATCTGTGTGTTACGTTTAATTATCACAAACATATCTTTATGATCAACTTGAGCACCAATGCCCAACGACAACGGAGTAACGTCGAATAACACGATATCTTGTACAATCTTCGACTCATCACCGTTTAGTATAGCAGCTTGTATCGCAGCTCCGTAAGCTACAGCTTCGTCCGGATTAATCGTTTTGTTCAATTCTTTACCATCGAAGAAATCTTGTAGAATTTTTTGTATTTTCGGAATGCGAGACGAACCACCTACCAGAACGACGTGGTCAATTTGATTTTTGTTGATTTCAGCATCTTTGATAGCTTTTTCAACCAGTGCTATGGCGCTTCGAAAGTAATCAGCGTTTAATTCTTCAAAACGGGCGCGAGAAATCGAACTATAAAAATCAATTCCATCATGAAGAGATTCAATTTCGATAGAGGCTACAGTGGCCGACGATAACGTTCTCTTTGCTCGTTCGCATGCGGTTCGTAAACGACGTAAGGCTTTTCTGTTTTGGGTGAGATCTTTCTTGTATTTCTGTTTGAATTCTCGAACGAAGTAATTGACTATTCTGTCGTCGAAATCTTCTCCGCCCAAATGAGTATCGCCAGCAGTTGAGATCACTTCAAAAACACCGCTATCAATAGTTAGAATCGAGACATCGAAAGTTCCACCGCCAAGATCGAAAATCAATACTGTTTGGTCGCCCGAATCCTGCAGAATTCAAAGCACATTAATCGATCGATGATTAATAGAAAAAGATCGCTAAAAATGATACGAACTTTTTTGTCTAGACCGTAAGCAATGGCGGCAGCTGTAGGTTCGTTAATTATACGTAATACGTTCAGGCCTGCGATTGTGGCCGCATCAACTGTAGCCGATCTCTGAGAATCGTTGAAATAAGCTGGGACCGTGATTACAGCATTTTTAATTTTTTTACCCAAGTAAGCTTCGGCGGTCTCTTTCAGTTTTCGTAGCACCATCGACGATATCTGTGGAAAAATCGGGTCAATTCGGTATGAAACGCACAACCTCTAGGTATAGGTACATAAATTTGAAAATTTCAATACTCACTTCTTCAGGAGAGTAGGTTTTAGAAGTACCTTGGACTTCAACTTTGATTTTTGGTTTGTTCTTCTTATCATTAACAACCTCAAAAGGCCATAGCTTCATATCGGCCTGAACCGTGACATCGTCGAATTTACGACCTATAAGCCTCTTGACTTCTGTAGGTATATACGTAGAAATTAAAAAAATAACTAGATAATCAATTTCGTTTTCGTATTCTTGAAAAATAATGCCAATGGGTAATAGTGATCATGTTAATGTCAGTTACGAATATATGAGAAGAAAATTTGAGACTTACGGAAAATGGTATTATTTACGTTCCTCGCTGACTGATTTTTCGCCGCATCTCCTATTAGCGTTTCGACTTCGGTAAAAGCGACATAACTCGGCGTAGTTCTGTTACCTTGATCGTTGGCGATAATTTCCACTTTATTATGCTGAAAGACGCCAACACAAGAGTACGTTGTACCCAAATCTATTCCAATCGCTGGAGAATCCATTGAATCTATCATACATATAAGTATAAGTACAGAATTATTCTCAAATTAATATGGTTTCTCTATTTCATAAGCTAATCACAATTCACCACACGTAAAAATTAACTACCTAATTGCTAATCGAATTCCCTGACGATCAGTACGATCACTATCACTAATTAATTAGCTAATACATAGATAGCACTAGCATAAACCACTTTGCCATCTGATTAGTTTAGTCATTAAGTCATTATACTATCACCCAATCAGGTGCGACGTGCGAGTAGATATTATCTTCATCCGCATCTTACATTACAGTTTTTGCCAAAAATAAAATTGCCAAATAGTATGCAGTGTAAAGTCTTGCTATTTGCAAAAATTGTCGAAGTCTTGCATTTTTTTCAACTTTGACTGAAAATTGTCGAAGTCTCGTTTTCACTTTTCTGTAAAAATTGCAAAAAATTGCCTTTTGTCTAAAATTGTCAAGAATTTTATTTTTTTGCCAAAAATTGCTAAACAGACCTTTCTTTTGGTGAAATTGTCAGAAGTCTCGCTTTTATTGCAAGAAATGAAATCGCAAAAATTCTTAATTTTTGACCCAAAATTACCAATTTTTTTTTTTTAAATAAAAAGTTGTAAAATATTTGTAGTTTACTTTTTTTGGTAAAAATTGGGAGAAGGACGTTCTGTACAGTAATTGCCTAAATTTCCTCCTTTATTCTAAAATCATACAACTTTCTATCGAGTTCAAGTTTAGATTTTGATGATTAAAAACGAAAAATTCTGGGGTTTTCGGTGATTTTTTCGCATTAAAAAATGTATTGCCCATGTTTTGTCACTTTTTTGGTTACATGCATAAAAATACGAAGATATGCAGTTGTCTTTCATTTCATCGGCTCGCCAAGCTACATCAATCAACCAATAATCAAATTGCAGTGAATATCAAATTCTTGAAAGGCCACCAGCCAAAAAAACAGTCGACTGACTCGCGAGTATGGATTTAAACAGAAATCAGAATGAATGAAGAATGAAAACCGGTTGAAACTTGAAAGAAAGTAATACGTTCACGTGCAAAGAAAAAAACGTCATCATGGATAACAAATGTTCAACATATTTATTATAGAAACGTACTTTATCAAATACGATCACCCATTCAAAAAAAATAAAAACAAAAACAATAGTGAACAAATAGGTGCGAAAGAAAAAATATACAGTATGGTACGAACTTTAGGTACTAGGTATCCTAGAAAAATACTCAATAAGAATAATATGTAACTTATAATCTAATCATCACAGATACAATAATATACTATTGATTTAAGCTCCACTAAGAGTAAGAGGTGAGCCATAAGTATAATAAATAAATTTATATAATAATTAAATCAACAAACAGGTTTTTGAATTAAACATGAAACTGAAAACTATAGCGTTAAAACAAAAATCGGAGACTAAACAATGAAAGTTGGAAGGTACCTAATACCTATTCTTGAATTTCTCGAGTTCCGAATATCACAGATATCTTCATGAAGGCTATCTAGATTCTGCGCTTCTTCAGATTCTTCCTTTTACTGCAAAAAAAAAAAAAAAAAAAAGAAAAAAGAAGTAGGTATATTAATGATTAGTTTAAAATTGGATTAATTTTTCAATTTTCATTACAACATTTCTTCATACATTAAGAGTGGATAGTGCATCGTGGGAAAAAAGTCGGCGCATTTTTACCAAATTCAGCAGACACCTTCATTTCGAGTTGAAAGTTCTTCAGAAAAAATTTCAACTCCGAAAGGAGAGGAGAAATGGATACTCAAGAGGGGACATTTCTTCCCTCTTAGGAACTGCTCCGGAGCTAAAATCCTTTCTGAGAAACTATCCACTCGAAATGAAGATTTCTGCTGAATTTGATCAAAATTCGTCGACTTTTTCTTTGGGCGATCCACGCTAACATAGGTACATACATACATACTATAGGTAGGTACCTACATAGATTAATGATAGTATTTTTCGCTTTCGAAATGAATAACCAATACATATTCGCGATTTCTTTGTCTCCTTTGTATTTATCGGGATGATATTTTGAACCGACTTTCCTATAAACGTTAAAAAAAATTAATACGTAATACGTAATTAATAGAATGAATAGCAATCTTTATAATATAAGCTAATTTTCAATTTCTACAATCAGACATGGCTGCATTCATAAAATGAAAATTACGGAAAATATTATCGATAATTTACCTGAAAGCTTTCTGAATCTGTTTTTTGTTGGCGTCTTTGGAAAGATTCAATATTTCGTACAATATTTATCGTTTGTTTCATCAGGGTGCTTGGCTATCGAAATGATTACATCGAATATTTTTTTCAATTCTTCCAATTTACTTTCGAATACCTCTTTTTTAGATGATTGATCCCAATCCAACCAGAGAGTAGTTTCTTCACATTTTTTTAAAATTATCTCTTTATCGGATTTTTCGATTTTATCTTTTAATTCTTCAACGGTGCTCTTCATGTCGGCACAGTACGACTCTAAAGAATGTTTTGCAGCTAATGCCGCCTTGCGTCTCGCTTCTTTTACATGCGATTCTTCTGCGTCTTCGATCATACGATCAATTTCCTCCTTACCGACACGACCTTTATTGTACATGATGGCAATTTGATTTGCATTACCAGTTAATTTTTCGGCAGCAGTTACATTTAAGATACCGTTGGCATCAATTTCGAACGTCACATCTACTTTAGCTAAGCCAGCAGGTGCGGGAGGAATACCTGTGAGAGTAAACTCGCCAAGCAAATAATTCTTCGACGTTATAGCGTATTCACCTTCATAAACTGCAATCTTTGCAGCGGTTTGAAAATGGTACATTGTGACGTAAATTTCAGTATGTTTGGCTGGAATGGGCGTGTTTCGTTTGATGATCACACTCATTTCATCAAAAAGTCCGATACGTATACCCAGCGATAACGGCGTAACGTCAAGTAGCACCACATCTTGTACTATTTCCGATGCATCGCCGTTTAGAATGGCAGCTTGTACGGCAGCTCCATAGGCTACAGCTTCGTCCGGATTGATCGTTTTGTTCAATTCTTTACCATCGAAGAAATCCTGTAGAATTTTTTGTATTTTCGGAATGCGAGACGAACCACCAACTAAAACGACCTGATTAATCTGCTTTTTACTGATTTCAGCATCTTTGATAGCTTTTTCAACCAATGCTATGGCACTTCGAAAGTAATCTGCGTTTAATTCTTCGAAACGAGCACGGGTGATGGAGCTGTAGAAATCGATACTTTCGTAGAGTGAATCAATTTCAATGCTGGCTTGAGTTGACGATGATAAAGTTCTCTTTGCTCGTTCGCAGGCAGTTCTCAGACGTCGTAGGGCTCTCTTGTTTTGGGTGAGATCTTTCTTGTATTTTTGTTTGAATTCTTGAACGAAATGATCGACCATCCTGTCGTCGAAATCTTCACCGCCCAAATGAGTATCGCCGGCAGTTGAGACTACTTCGAAAACACCGCGTTCAATATTCAGAATGGAGACATCGAATGTTCCACCACCGAGATCGAAAATCAAGATGGTTTGCTCGTCGGAATCCTGCAGAATTCCAAGCACATTAATCGATCGATGATTAGTCAAGTTAATAGAAAAAGCTCACTAAAATGATACGAACTTTTTTGTCTAGACCATAAGCAATGGCGGCAGCTGTAGGTTCGTTAATTATACGTAATACGTTCAAGCCTGCGATTGTGGCCGCATCAACTGTAGCTGACCTTTGAGAATCGTGGAAATATGCGGGTACTGTGATTACAGCATTTTCAATTTTTTTACCCAAGTAAGCTTCGGCGGTTTCTTTCATTTTTCGTAGCACCATCGACGATATCTGTGGATAAATCGAGTCAGTTAGGTACAATCTTTGTAGGTAGGTACATGAATATGTGAATTTCAAAACTTACTTCTTCAGGGAAATAGGTCTTGAAAGTACCTTGGACTTCAACTTTGATTTTTGGTTTGTTATTTTCGCTAAAAACCTTAAAAGGCCATAGCTTTATATCGGCCTGAACGGTGACATCGTCGTATTTACGACCAATAAGCCTTTTGGCATCTGCACACAGGAATTAAAAAACAATTAAGTCGGTACCTAACAAATTGCATATTCTATGAAGAAAAATAACGTAAAAGGTAATAGGTATCTACTTAGTAATCAATCGTGTTGTAGGTAACGAATACGAGGAGAAAATTTGAAACTTACGGAAAATGGTATTGTTTACGTTTCTCGCTGACTGATTTTTCGCCGCATCTCCTATTAGCGTTTCGATCTCTGTAAAAGCGACATAACTCGGCGTGGTTCTGTTACCTTGATCGTTAGCAATAATTTCGACTTTACCGTGTTGGAAAACACCAACACACGAGTACGTAGTACCCAAATCGATACCAATAGCTGGAGTTTTTTCCATTTTTTCTGCAATAAATACGCACCAACGTTAAAATTCACTATACAGAAGTAAACTGAAATGAGTAAAATAACCAACCAGCTGACTGAAATCCTACGCGACGATTGCAACGAATATATACGTATATTGACTAGATTATGAAACACGTTTTTTCATCACTCTCGCAGTATTATCACAATTTTAAGTTCTAACGAATGCATTGCACTATTTGCACTTCATTTCAGAAGAGATTTGAATACGCAAACCGGTATCACGACTTTAGCGATAAGACAGAGATGTAACTGCGCATGTATTTAATGCAAGTGTACGTAAGTAGACAATATAGACAATATAGTCGATTTGTCTAGTAGTAGTAGTAGTAGTATATCGTCTCATAATATTCGTACTCATTTTTCTCTTTCAAGTAATTTTTTCGATTTCATGCAGGTGATTATTTGACATAATAGACGAAGGATTTGATTTTAATTAAGAATTTGTTGAGTCTACGAAATTCATTCACTGCACGTTCTAATTCAAAAATTTCACCATCCGGTTTTACCAATCGCATACAAGTGATAGAAAGCGTCCATTCAATATGATTCAAGAATATTCGGGAGATCATTCTTATTTAAATCACAAAAACAATAGCCTATCTTACCTATACAGTATTTTAAAAGCGCGTTTCCGATTAAAAAAAAAAAAAAAAAAAAAAGATTAAATGACAGAATGAACTTGAAGAGTCCACGGAAAGAACCAGGTAAGTCACTTTTTTTCAAAAATGACTTTTTTAGGGTTGAATTAAATTCACACTGAGGAGTAGAAAAATGTAGTCCACTTAGACAGGGATGAGGCCCGGCCCAGGACCAGGATCCGAAACCTGAAAAAGCCCTGATTATTTCCTTGAAGCCCAAATGTCCAGGCCCCAAAACCGTAAAAACTGTAACCTACAAAGCCCTGGCCCAAAGCCCGAAACCTTTCCTCTGAAAACCAAGCCCTGAACGTGAGCCCCAAAACCCAAACTGTGATCAGGGCTTTTCGGGGCTTGTGTAAATTTTGTAAATTACTATTGTGATTATCGTTCTGTGCATCTCAAAATTTCAAAAGTCAAAAAAGATGATTCTCAAAAAAAAAACTTACAACTTCAGCAAAAAGTTTAATATTACAAGGGGTTTTTGGTACATTATTATTTATAATATTCCGTAGGTAGTTCATTGTTCTTTGAAAAATGATACTTGAAAAATTTGGACAATAATTAAAAATTCCAAAATAAATTTACTTAATTCTGATTTAAAAAAAAAAAAAAATGTTCCATTCAAATAATTTTGAAAAAAGCAATCGGAATCTGCCCTTAACATTTTTTTTTTTCAACAGAAAATCAAATAAGATTTTATCATTTTACTTTATTCTTCATTGAAATTGCATTTGAGGACCTTCATGGAAGAGGGGCCTTCGTCAATTTTTTTCACTGATTTTTATAAGTTCAAAATGGACTTGAAAAACAAGCCAACATTTTCGGTTTTCCAATTCGTTTTTTTTTCCATGGAAGAACAGTTCAATATCACCGAATGTGGTGAAATTATTAAAAAAAAAAAATTTAACACAATCAAAATATTGTTAATGAAAAAAAAAAAAAAATGTTCAAGGCCCCTTTTCATGGAACCCCTCAATTTCAAGCCCTGAAAAGCCTGGAACACTTCATTCAAGCCCTGGACACTGAGCCCTGAAACCCAAACCCAAAGTTTCCTGGGCCCCAATCCAAGCCCAAGACCTAATAAATTTTTGATTGAAAGCCCAAGCCCCGAAACCCGGAACCCGAAAAAAAATCGTTCGGGGCCTCATCCCTGCTTAGATTTTTTAAAAAATCGATTTTTTGGGGTTAAAATGGCCTTTAAAAAAAGAGGAGGGGAGAGAAATGAGCCGAGACCAAATGTGAGGTGACAGGAAGAAAATTTCAACATTGCTAACTATTTAGAATGCTGAAATTTTTCATTATGTCATCATAATAATCGATTTTCATCGAATTTAAGTTGTTGCGAAACGCTAATTTTTCGATTCTTTGCTTGATTTTTTCACGAAAAGAGTGACTTATCAACTCATGACTGGCATATCTCTTCATTTTTTTTCTACTATGCCTCAAGTTGTGTTTGTAGGATGTTGTGTGATGTATTTCCAGTCATTACTTTGATGAAATTCAAATTCACTACAAAATTGGAGCATTCTGATACTTCAAAACGCCGTAACACAAAAGTTTGAAAAAGTGACTTACTTGGTTCTTTCCGTGGACTCTTCACTTGAGGTACCTACCTATATGATATTTCAACTCAACAAACGTGTATTTAAAGCCATATTTCAACTCAACTGTCTCCCTTTCTCTAGCTATACTTACTTAGTTCTTTATCAAAAAAAAGCTAACTTTTCTGCGAGTGTTCGGTCGTAGCCATTTATTAATAGAGAGATATTACGATTGCTTGTTGTATGGAATGAATTATTGATCAAAAAAATTCAGCAACCTACCAACAAGTTACTTGAATTATATAAAATAAATGAATCACGATGATCACGTGCACACCAACACCAACAGTCCACTGTGTAGTTCTTTAGCTAGTAGCTACTTACTACCTACCTACCTACCAAAATTCGGCGTAATAAACCCATAATAAACCCAGCATTAGGATGTAAGTATGAAGTAAAAAACTTATTATTCGTAGAGAATTTCCAGTACATACATTTCAAGATAAATTGCAGTTACCACCTTGAGCAATGCACGTATATCAATATTTAACATAGAAATCACATAATCTTAAAAATAATTTTTTTCATTCAAAACGAGTGCTCTTGAAAAAAAACAATATGCAAGTCACAATAAAATAAAATGAAAATTATAACGAAAAAAACATATTTATAAAGAGAAACTTTTAAAGCTACTCAATTACCGATAGGTACTAACGTCAGCAATGAAATAAAAACATACACCTTACAGAAAACATCAACCATCGAAATCTGCAAAACAAAAAAAATGAAATTCATAAGAAAGATGAAAGGTATCATTTTCAAAATGCTTAAAATATTCAAAATGCATTAAAAAAAACTGAAAAAATCAGCACTGAAATTGAAAAAAATCAAAATGATAAAAGTACTAACCTAAAATTAAATTCGTAAAAATCCAGGTACCAACAAATTCGACAAGATAAAGTCGAAATTCTCAACAGGGAATAGAATAAAACATATTAAGCTTCTTGAAGAACTTAATAGGTTCTTGAATTAAACACGAAATTGAAAACAATACCGATGAAATCAGAGAAACAATGAAGTTGGTAGGTATTCTTGAATTTCTCGAGTTCCGAATTTCACAGATTTTCATGAAGGCTATCTAGATAGGTACTACATTCTGCGCTTCTTCAGATTCTTCCTTTTACTACAAAGAAAAAAATTCACCGAGGGTAAAAAATGTTCAACGTATTTATTTAGATACCAATGCAGTTACGAAGCAAGCAATTTATTTAATCTCGTACGACTGGCTTTTTAAAAACACCAAAAATGCAAGCAAATAGACGTTAAAGAAAAAAAATATAGGTAGTATAAAGATGGCACTCAAACAAAAAAATACAATTAAAATACAATAACTTATAAACTAATCATCACAGATACGATACTATTAATTTATTCTCCACAAAGACATCAGCCATGATAATTTAAAATCATCAATCAAGGAATTTGAAAAGATAAATTTGAAATTCTCTACAGTTAATAGGATAAAACATCAGCCACTCTAGTACAGGTTTTTGAATTAAACACGAAATGGTAAAATATGACGTTGACATCTGAGAAATGATGAGCTAGGTATTCTTAAATTTCACAACTTCTGAATTTCGTAGATCTTCATGACGTAAGCTACCTGCAATCTGCACTTCTTCAGAATCTTCCTTTTACTGCAAAGAAAGAAATAGGTAGGTAGAGGTACAAAAATGATTGGTTCAGAATTGGATAAATTTTCATTGCAACATATTTCAATACAATAAGCTAAGCATACACTACCTAGATTGATGAGAGTATTTTTTGCTTTTGTAATAAATAACCAATACATATTCGCAATTTCCTTGTCTCCTTTGTACTTATCAGGATGATATTTCGAACCGATTTTCCTGCCAAGATTTAAAAATTTGCAGTTAAATAAATTACCATTTTCAAAGGGTGATTTTCAATTTCTACGAATCTAGATCTTATAGAAAATATGTAATTAGGTATTATCGACGATTTACCTGAAAGCATCCTGGATCTGTTTTTTGTTGGCGTCTTTGGAAAGATTCAATATTTCGTAATATTTCTCGTTCGTTTCATGAGGATACCTGGCTATCGAAATGATCGTATCGAATATTTTTTTCAATTCTTCCAGTTTACTTTCGAATACCTCTTTATTATCCGATTGATCCGAATCCAACCAGAGAATAGTTTCTTCACATTTTTTAAAAATTATCTCTTTATCGGATTTTTCGATTTCTTCTTTCAATTCTTCAACAGTGCTCTTCACGTCGGCACAGTACGACTGCAAAGAGTGTTTAGCAGCTAATACCGCCTTTCGTCTCGCTTCTTTTACATACAATTCTTCAGCGTCTTCGATCATACGCGCAATTTCGTCCTTACTGAGACGGCCTTTATCGTATGCGATAGCCAATTGATTCGTACTACCGGTAGATCTTTCTACAGCGGTCAGGTTTAGAATACCGTTAGCATCTATTTCGAAAGTTACATCCATTTCAGCTTCCCCAGCGGGTTTAGGAGGGATTCCAGTAAGTGTAAATTGACCAAGCCAATGATTATCCTTTGTTGTTGGATATTCACCTTCGTATACTTTGAAATCTACAGCAGTTTGATTATCAGCCACCGTGCAGCGTCCTTTAGTGATTTTTGCTGGAATAGACGAGTTACGTTTAAAGAACACTTCCATTTTTCCATGACCAGGTCCAACGCCAACACCCAGCGACATTGGTGTAACGTCGAATAAAACGATGTCTTGTACAATCTTTGATTGATCACCATTCAGTATGGCAGCTTGTATGGCAGCTCCGTAAGCTACTGCTTCGTCTGGGTTAACCGATTTGTTCAATTCCTTTCCACTAAATAAATCTTGCAACATTCTTTGAATTTTTGGTATCCGGGACGAGCCACCAACCAAAACCACTTGATCAATCTGATTTTTACTGATTTCAGCATCTTTGATAGCTTTTTCAACCAGTGCCATGGCTTTTCGAAAGTAGTCAGCATTCAGATCTTCAAAACGAGCACGAGAGATCGAACTATAAAAATCAATTCCCGCATGAAGCGATTCTATTTCGATAGGGGCTACAGTAGCCGATGATAAAGTCCTTTTTGCTCGTTCACAAGCGGTTCTCAACCGACGTAAGGCCTTTTTGTTACTTCCCAGTACTTTCTTGTATTTCTGTTTGAATTCTCGAACGAAGTGATTGACCATTCTGTCATCGAAATCTTCTCCGCCCAAATGAGTATCGCCGGCAGTCGAAATCACTTCGGAAACACCGTTTTGAATAGTCACAATAGAAACGTCGAAAGTTCCACCACCCAGATCGAAAATCAATATTGTTTGCTCGCCTGAATCCTGCAGAATTCAAAGAACATTAATCGATCGATGATCAATAGGAAAAGCTTACTAAAAATGATACGAACTTTTTTGTCTAGACCATAAGCAATGGCGGCAGCTGTTGGTTCATTAATTATACGTAATACTTTCAAGCCTGCAATTGTGGCCGCATCAACTGTAGCTGATCTTTGAGAATCGTTGAAATAGGCGGGCACCGTGATTACAGCTTTTTCAATTTTTTTACCCAAGTAAGCTTCGGCGGTCTCTTTCATTTTTCGTAGAACCATCGACGATATCTAAACAAAAATCGAATCAATTTAGTACATGATACCCACATGATACCTTTTTGGCGCAGGGTAGGCCTACCTAATGAACCATACAACTTCTCTATACTTAAGTAATTTAAAAATTTCAAAACTCACTTCTTCGGGAAAATAGGTTTTAGAAGTACCTTGGACTTCAACTTTAATTTTTGGCTTGTTTTCATCACTAACCACCTTAAAAGGCCACAGCTTCATATCGGCTTGAACCGTGACATCGTCGAAATTACGACCTATAAGCCTCTTGGCATCTGCACACAGAAATTAAAAAAACGACCAAGTCGGTAACGAATTTTATATTCTATGATAGTGTTGTAACGAGTATGAGGAGAAAATTCGAAACTTACGAAAAATTGTATTGTTCACGTTCCTCGCTGATTGACTTTTCGCCGCATCTCCTACTAGCGTTTCGACCTCTGTAAAGGCGACATAACTCGGCGTGGTTCTGTTACCTTCATCGTTAGCGATAATTTCCACTTTACCATGCTGAAAGACGCCAACACAAGAGTACGTAGTACCCAAATCTATGCCGATCACTGGAGCAGAATCATCCATTGGATCTATCATAAGAATAAAGATTTAGAATTATTTTTTCAAATTATCGTGTTTCTTCCATTTCATCTAGGTAATCATAATTCATCAGAGAAGTAAATTAAAAATGCAGAAACATACCTGCCCAACAAGTAAAATAATAAACTATAACTGACCGAAATCCTGCGACAATCACCAAGAAAGAATATTTACTATTTTATAAATCAAGTTTTTTCTTCACTTTCGAAGTATTATCACAATATTATTGCACGTAATTTCATCAACAGATCCATACGCAAACGGGTATCATGAGAAACTCTTGCGATAAGAGGGTAGCCGCGCATGTGATGCAATAGTGTACTAGACGTATGGTCTTCCGACGTTCGTCATATCTAAGTACTAAAGTAACTGGTTTGACGAAGAATGTGTAGTTATTTATAGATTTTAACGTCCACCGCCCTCAGCAACCAACCAGATGTTGACGTCATCACGTCTCAACATTTTTCAAATGTCGATCAAATAAAAGGAAATTCGCTGCATGTTCTTTTTTCGTTGGACATTCGCGATGCTTTTACATTTCGTCACTATCGAAATGATTGTTCCAATCGTCTGTGTTTTAACAGAGATGAGTATTGTATTTTGCCTAGAACGAATTGATCAAAAAAATTCAGCAACTTACTAACAAGTTACCTAATACCTACCTACGTGAATCAAAATATGAATCACGTACCCTCTACAACGGTCCACTACGTACCCTAGCGGCTAGCCACCTAAATAAAAATGATTCGAGTCGATGACCCAAAATTTCTTCTATGATCACCACCCCCAACAACTCTTTTTCAAATCTCTCCCCTACCTACCTGAGGAAAAAAGTCAAACATGATCCACCATGGAATGATGGAACTCCATAACTTAGTACCTACATCTTACAAACCTTACATTTTAGACAAAGTAAAAAACTTATTATTCGTAGAAACTTTTCAGAACATACATTTCAAGATAAAGTGCAATTACCAACCAAGCAATGTACGGATATCAACATAGAAATCACATAATCTTAAAAATAATTTTTTTCATTCAAAGCGAGCGCTTTTGAAAAAAAAATATGCAAGTTGCAACAAAATTAAATGAAAATTATAACAAAAAAAACATATTTACAGAAGGAAACTTCTGAAGCTTCTCAACTACCTATACTTATTTAAAATACCATCGACTCATCGTTCATTAAAAAGACAGAAATGAAATAAAAACATACTCTTATAGAAAACATCAGCCATCGAAATCTGCAAAACAAAAAAAATTAAAATTCATAAGAAACGTAAGTATATCATTTTCGAAACGCTTCGAATATTCAAATGCATTAAAAAAATATAGTCTACACTGAAATTGAAAAAAATCAAAATGATGAAAGTACCTACTTAAAATTGAATTCGTAAAATTGCAGGTACCTATCGCATATTTCGGCACACCTGCGCCGTCACTGAATTTTCCTTCGTTTAGCTGAAAAATGAAACAAATAAATAAGTACATAAATTATAAATTAATAATAAATCATTTAAAATGGCATGATTTTCATCTCATTATTTAATTGTACAACTACACACGCATACCTGGGTTACTCATGAGGGCATTTTTTGCTTTCATGATGAAGAGCCAAAACATATTAGCCATTTCCTTATCCCCCTGGTACTTGTCTGGATGGTATTTCGCAGCCACATCCCTGTAATTCGGTTTTTCACAAAGATTGTAAAATAACAAAATCAGGTAGACTGTAGGTATATAACTACGTACTCGTATGTATTTTATTCTATCTACCGTATCATATGCTGAGAAAAGTACATTCGTAACATAAATAAAATAAAATAAAATAAATCGCAGATTTACCTGAAGGCATTTCGAATTTCCCGTTCGGAGGCATCTTTTCCCACTTTCAGTACTTCATAAAACTTATTGTTTCGTTCATCGGGGCAATTAGCAGTCGAAATGACAGCGTCAAACACCATCTTCAATTCTTGTTGCTTACGATCAAAAACTTCTTTTTCAGACGGCTGGACGGAATTCAACCACAGAATTGTTTCCTCGCATTTCTTCGTGATCAGGTCTTTATCGGTTTTTTCGATCTTATTTTTCAATTTTTCATCTTCCACGATGTTTTTCACGTTGATACAATACGATTCTAATGAACTTTTGGCAGCTAACGCGGCCTTTCGTTTTTCTTCTTTGACTTTATCACCTTCAGCGTTTTCGATCATACGCTCGATTTCATCTTTACTGAGCCGTCCTTTATCGTAGGTGATGGTGAGTTGGTTTACGTTACCGGTTGATTTCTCTATGGCGGTCACATTCAGGATACCATTGGCATCGATTTCGAAGGTCACATCAACTTTGGCTACACCAGCAGGTGCGGAAGGAATACCCGTAAGCAATAACTGATCGAGAAAATGATTATCTTTCGTTGTAGCGAATTCGCCTTCGTATACTTTAAAAAGTAATACAGTTTGATTATCGTGGCGGGTGGTGAACCCCTTTGTGCATCTCGCTGGTATAGTAGTGTTGCGTTTAATGAGTACTTCCATCAATTTATGGTCTTCTTTCGTACCAACACCCAATGACAACGGTGTAACGTCTATCAACACAATATCCTGTACCACTTTCGAGCAGTCACCGTTCAATATAGCAGCTTGTACAGCAGCTCCGCACGCTACAGCTTCGTCGGGATTGATTGATTTATTTACTTCCTTTCCGTCAAAAAAATCTTGTAACAATTTCTGTACTTTTGGTATACGGCTGGAGCCACCAACTAAAACGACGTGCTCAATCTGAGTTTTGTTGAGTTTAACATCCTGGATGGCTTTCTCAACCAATGTCATTGCTTTCCGAAATAAATCAGCGTTCAATTCTTCAAAACGAGCGCGAGAGATGGAACTGTAAAAATCGATACCCTCGTGAAGACACTCGATTTCGACATTGGCTGCTGTAGCTGATGATAAAGTCCTCTTTGCTATTTCGCAGGCAGTTCGTAAACGACGTAAGGATCTCTTGTTTTGGGTCAGGTCTTTTTTATATTTTCGTTTAAATTCTTGAACGAAATGATCGACCAATCTGTTGTCAAAATCTTCACCTCCCAAGTGAGTATCACCGATGGTTGAAATAACTTCGAAAACACCTTTGTGGATACTCAAAATCGAGACATCGAAAGTACCGCCTCCGAGATCAAAAATCAATACGTTATGCTCGTCGGATTTCTGAAAAAATCGAGCGAATTAGCCGACCAGTGATGGTAAAATTTACAAAAAATAAAAGTATAGGTATTCACACCTTTTTTTCAAGCCCATAAGCAATGGCGGCAGCCGTCGGTTCATTAATAATACGTAATACGTTTAGATTGGCAATTTTAGCAGCATCAATTGTAGCTGCTCTTTGAGAATCGTTGAAATAAGCTGGTACTGTGATAACAGCGTCTTTGACTGTTGTACCTAAGTAGGCTTCGGCGGTTTCTTTCATTTTTCTCAACACCATCGACGATATCTGTAGAAAAATTCAACCAACACGTAAAATAGGTACATGATGAATCGCAATATCGAACGATTAAGAAATCACAAAGCTCACTTCTTCAGGGTAGTACGTTTTCGAATCGCCATTGATTTCAACTCTGACTTTTGGCTTCTTGTTATCATTGATGACCTGGAAAGGCCAATGTTTCATATCGGCTTGAACCGCAACATCGTCAAATTCACGACCAATCAATCGTTTGGCATCTGTAGGTACACAGCAACAACAATATTACCAATCATACGTATGTACATTTGGTAAACAGAAACACGTGTATATTTGTATTGTATAATAAGTACAATAATGAAATCTGAATCTCACCGAATATAGTATTGTCAATGTTCCTCACTGCTTGACTTTTTGCTGCATCTCCGATTAGTATTTCGTCATCTGTAAATGCGACATAACTCGGCGTGGTTCTGTTACCTTGATCGTTGGCAATAATTTCTACTTTACCGTGCTGAAAGACGCCGACACAGGAATACGTAGTACCCAAGTCAATTCCAATCACAGGGGTATCCATTGCTACCGGAAAGTCTCTGCGAATACAAAATCCCGAAAATTCCACAAATAATTCCAATTCGTGCTAATATCAATACCGCTATACACCAGCACGTGAATATAAAAAAACTTACGTACAACTTCTTTCTGTCAAGTGTTTTGTTTATATCGAATAATAATTATAGGTATACTCAAATGCCTCAAATACTTACGTCAGAATTAAATTTGAACGCCGATTGAAAATTGCAATTCGAGTATTTAGGATGAAAAAAAAACGACTTTACAAACACGCCGGGAAATCGATCATGGCAAATTTAGCTATTTAGCGATAACTGATAAGACAAAGGATAGCCAGTGAGCGGCGCCAGTGACGCCAAGCCCTCCCCCCCTGCCAGATAGGAACCAGATGTTCTGTCTTGTCGCAGTTATCGTTCTCATCTCATCATGACCATCGGCATCGCCCTCCTTCATTATTCTTCGTCCAACTTCCGCTCCAAGTTTCCGCTACTTCTCCGGATTTTTGTACAATTTTAAAATGAAGCATTTTTTTCAATTTTCATGGCGTCAATTTTGCGCGAAATAAAAAATGAAATACCTAATTCTTTCTTGTATCTATTTATTTGCATATTTCACACCTCGTCTGAGTATCTACGGTACCTAGTTTTTCGAATTTCAATAAAATAGTTCACGCATTCACGCTTGACAGAAAGAATTTAGCTCGAAGGAAAGACGACACGAATACCTATCTACATCATAGGAATCCTGACATCACTGAGAAAACCTCCGGGTTTTGACCCGGAGAATTCCTCATTCCTTAGTGATGTCAGCTAGTATTGGAACCCCCCTACCCCTACCACCACAGACAGGTTCACCAGTTTCTGTCGTAATTTCTACGTCCCTCAACTTTCATTTTTATCAAAACAGGAAAAAAAACATTAAAAAAAGGGCATAAATGGGTATATTTTATCAACGAAAAATATAAAAATAAGCCTTGGACTGTTGTACAACAATTCAATGGAAGAGAGAAAGCAACAACGAAAACATTCTACACGAGTACCCATTCATCAGACCTATGTTTTGTAGTATTGTAGTTGACTATGATCTATGTATTTTCAATACATGCGCGTGATGTACAGATGTACTCGTCAATCAAGGAATATAGAGCTATTCAATTTAATAATAAAAAATCACAACAGCTGTCTTAAAAAAAAAAAAAAAAAAAAATAGCTACATAGAAATAGAAATAATAACTTAAAAAAATAAATGCACAAAAAAGTAAAACTCTTCTTCATTTTACAACAAATATTAGGTGCGGTCGATTTTAACATCTCCACTCCACTTAAACCATCTGCGTTGAAATCAAAACGCACATCCATTAAAATTATAAACTTTCAACAACGAAATCTGCAACAAAAGAAAATTGTTCATGAGGAAGAGGAAATGTATTCTACAGTAAAAGCTCGCTATAACGCTTTCGGATATAACGCTGATTTCGTTATAACGCTGATTCCTTCTGGTCCCTTGACATCTCCATTTAAACCAATGTAAAATTAATCGCGATATAACGCTCATGAGCAATTATAAATCGCGTTTTAACGCTCTAAAATTCAGGAAAAATCACATTTTTTTCATAGTTTTAACAACAAAAACCCAATTTTTTGCGAAAAAAAGCTTACTCATGTGTAAAAATTTATCAATTTCTGAAAATTTTGCCCGCAACAACAGTTTTTTTTGAAATTTTTGTAGTTTTGATTTTTAAAAAAGCAAAAACACACTTATATGGCAAAATTTTGCCAAAAAATCAGTTATAAGTATTATTATAAATTATAACAGACCTCAAAATTAAAGAAAAATGTCAGATTTTTTTATTTCCAACTGGAACAGTTGTTCAAATTCAAAATAAAGTTCTGGTTTCCACTTCCTTTATAACGCTTTTTTTGCTTTAAAACGAGAATTCGCGGTATAACGCTAATCAGCGTTAAAATGAGACTTTCGGTTATAACGCGCTTCGGCTTATAACGCTCTTTTTCTCCGGTCCCTTGAAGAGCGTTATAACGAGCTTTTACTGTATTTTCAGTTTTCTTCTCTTCAGACGGAATTCGTTTGACATACCTAATGACAAAATTAGTCTTATCTGGAGGCTATTTTGATTAACAGATCAACCTAAAAGGCAGATTATGCTTTTCAATTTTAACATAGCATTTGCATAAAAATTCCAGAACCGGACAAAACTATACGTAGATCAAAAGAGCATGGAAAAATATATCACCAGTCGCAATTTTAGGAACGAAAATCAAAGAGCCCTTAAAAGAATAAGATAGTGAAATCTGCACTCTCTTAGAATTGGGAGAAACTCGGCCAAAAAGTTAGTTTTGAAATAAAACCATCTCAAAAATTTTTTTTAGTCGGCCCTCTCTCTCAAATCCGAGTAATGTGGCCGTAGGTATGTGCTCAAAATTCAATGTTTTCTATCTCTGTAGGGAGTGGTCCAAAATTTTGAAATCTTCAGAGAAAACTCTAGTCTCTGCATGGGGTAGAAAGCGTATGCAGGATTTTTTTCGAATTTTCAAAATCTTTTCTTACCGGTTCAAATCCAAAACCTTTTCTAAAGTTTATTATTTTTTTAAAAATTAAAAATTTTTTGTTTGCGAACGCGTAAACGAAAAAACCTGAAAATAGATTTCAAAAATACGTCCCTAAATCGATTGAAAGATATGGTAAATCCGAGTTTATAGGAACTGAATTTAATTTTTACCCGACTTCCTTTCGAAAACCTGAGAACTGTAAATTTTTTATTTTTGCATCAGATTTCTTCAAAATAATCTGCTCATTGAAAAATAGCCTCACAAGGGAACCTCTCAAGGTGTCACACTCCGATCTATAGTCTAAAACCCCCAAACCAAGTTCATTTTTCGATTTTTGGCGAATTTTTAAAAATTCAAAATTGGCTGTTTTTGGCGATTTATGCTATTTTTTAAAAAGTACGTACTTGATTAATAAAAATGGTCCAAATAAGACCCAAGACTAATATTAATTATCCAAATCCAAATTTCACCATTTCTAGCCATTCTGGAGCCTCCAGCGCGATTTTTCAATCTCTCCAGAATTTTGAATTTGCTCCAGAATGGCTGGACATGGTGAAATTTGGATTTGGGTACTTAATATTAGTTTTGGGATTTATTTTGACCATTTTTATTGATCAAGTACGTACTTTAAAAAGCATAAATCGCCAAAAACAGTCAATTTTGAATTTTCAAAAATTCGCCAAAAAATCGAAAAATGAACTTTGGCAGCTGAAAATTTGGTTTCGGGGGTTTTAGACTATGCTCTTTCCAGAAATCACGGTTCCGTCCAGACCGGAGTGTGACACCTCAAGAGGTTTCCTTGTCAGCTCCACCGCGGTTCCCTGAATTACACCCCTAAACAATGTTGATCCCTTCCACTACCACAAAATTTAGTCGACTGAATAGCATGTCGAAATTCGAGTGCAGAGTGAATTTCGACATTCCATAACTTCATTTGGTCAACGTTCAAAAATCTGCCTGAAGTTCCACAACTGCTCAAAATGGTTCAAAACTTGGTAGGTCGAAAATAGGGTATATCCCGAATTTCAGCTTTCTAGGTCAATTTGGTAAAATTTTGATTTCTTTTTATAAGTATCATTTTTCGCCCAAATTTGATCATCAAAAATTCACCAAAAATCTGAAAATACAATTTAGCACGTGAAATTTTGGCTGGCGATATATTTTCGCGTGCTTTTTCGATCTAGCTTGGTCTGGTTCAAAAATTTGTGCGCGAGTCTCTTATAAAGCCAAATCTGCGTTTTAGGATGACCTGTCAATCAAATTAGCCGTCATTTTGTTAATAAAGCCATTTTTTTGGCGAGTTTACTTTAAAATATTTCTTTACAATATCCATTTTCAGTAAAAAATATGTCCGCGAAGATCTTTGAGTGGGGAGAGGGTGCAGATCCCTTTATTGACATACTGCCGCACTAAATTCACTAATCAAGAGGATAATTTGACGAGGAAATGAGAAAAATGAGGGTACCTACCCATGAAAAATGAGTTTCGAGTATCGTCCAATCTTCAAGCATCTTGACTGAATCTAAATTCTTCTTCTTTTTACTGTAAAAAAGAAACATTACGTACCTACATGAATAACTTGATAACGAATGATTAAAAATTGCGGGGAATTTTTTCATCGCACTATATCCTCACCTGGATTGATGAGAGCACTTTTTGCTTTTACAATGGTCAGCCAAAACATATTGGCCAGCTCCTTATCTCCCTCATATTTATCGGGATAATATTTTAAACTTGTTCTCCTGTAAATTCAGTTTAAAAAAATGTAAGTATAGTATAGGCTATCATGAGTAAAATCAATCATCATGGAATAGTTTCTAATGTTCTCGAACCTCTATCCAAGACAATAGATAATTTAAATACATTCATAAAATCGAAAAAAAAAATCATCGCAGATTTACCTATAGGCCGTTTCGATTTCTTCTTTGGGGGAATTTTTTGTGACGCCTAATATTTCACAATATTTGTCGCATCTTGCAGAGGGGTTAGCAGCGATGGAAATAATCACATCAAAAATCTCTCGCAGTTCTTCTTCTTTACGTTCGAATACTTCTTTTTCGGTTGATTGGTTGGAACTCAACCAGTCAAGGGTTTCTTCGCATTTTTTCGATATTATATCTTTATCAAATTCATCGATTTCGTCTTTCAATTTCTCGCTTTCTACTGTTCTCTTGACGTTGATACAGTACGATTCTAAAGAGTTCTTGGCGGCTAATACAGCATTTCGTTTTTCTCCTTCGACTCGTAATTCTTCGGCGTTTTCAATCATACGATGAATGTCACCTTGACCGAGACGGCTTTTTAGGTACGAGATTGCCAAATGGTTCGTGCTACCGGTCGTTCGCGCGACGGCAGTTACATTCAAAATACCGTTAACATCGATTTCGAACGTTACATCGGCTGAAGATACATGAGCTGGCGCAGGAGGGACGCCTGTGAGTGTGAATTCATCGAGGAAATTATTATCCTTGGTTAAAGCATGCTCACCTTCGTAGACTGTAAAACAAAACTCGGTTTGATAATCGTATAGTGTGAAGTAACGTCGAGTATGCTTTGCCGGTATAGCAGTATTGCGTTTTATAACGACACTCATGTACTCGCATTTATGGTCTTCAACACCAATACCTACTGAAAACGGCGTAACGTCGAATAGCACTAGATCTTGTACAATCTTCGACTCATCCCCGTTCAGTATAGCAGCTTGTATGGCAGCTCCATAGGCTACAGCTTCGTCCGGATTAATCGTTTTGTTTAATTCTTTACCATCGAAGAAATCTTGTAGCATTTTTTGTATTTTCGGAATACGAGACGAACCACCTACTAAAACGACGTGATCAATTTTACTTTTGTTTATTTTAGCATCTTCGATCGCTTTTCCAACTATTGCCATTATATTACGGAAGAGGTCAGCGTTCAGTTCCTCAAAACGAGCACGAGAAATTGCGCTACAAAGATCAATATCATCAAGAAGTGATTCTACTTCGATCTCTGCCATAGTTGTCGATGATAAAGTTCTCTTTGCTCTTTCACACACGGTTCGCAAACGACGTAAAGCTTTTTTGCTGTCAGTAAGATCTTTCTTATGTTCACGTTTGAATTCTTTCACGAAATAGTTGACCATTCGGTCGTCAAAATCTTCACCGCCCAAGTGAGTATCGCCGGCGGTTGAAATCACTTCGAAAACACCGTTTTGAATTGTGAGAATAGAAACGTCGAAAGTTCCACCACCCAGATCGAAAATCAAAATAGTTTGCTCGTCGGAGTTCTGAAAAAAGTTGGAACGAATTTGTTAGTCGTTGATTACTTGACAGATATTACAAAAAACTAAAATAATACCAACTTTTTTCTCTAATCCGTAAGCAATAGCGGCAGCAGTAGGTTCGTTAATGATTCGTAATACCTCCAAACCGGCAATTCTAGCGGCATCTATTGTAGCAGCTCTTTGAGAATCATTAAAATACGCTGGAACCGTTATTACAGCTTTAGTAACAGTTTTGCCTAAATAAGCTTCTGCTGTCTTCTTCATTTCTCTCAAGATCATCGAAGATATCTGTAAAAGAAATGAGTCAACTACGGTACAAAACAGAATCAGTACATGTCACACGATTCGAGAATTTCAGAACTCACTTCTTCAGGGCAGTACTCTCTAGAAATGCCTTGGAATTTAGTTTCTATTTTGGGTTTATCGTTAATATTCACGATCTTGAACGGCCAATGTTTTATATCTGCCTGAACCGTAGGATCGTCGAATGCACGACCCATTAATCTTTTGACATCTGTACAAACAGTAATGAAGTATTACATTGCAATGCTACTAACCGTAAGATTTACAGAACAAAATAATGTATAATAATATGAAATTACTGAAACAGTTTCGAATTCAGTGAAGACGAAAACTTACCGAAAACGGTGTTATCGACGTTCCTAGCTGATTGATTTTTTGCTGCGTCTCCGACCAGAATTTCATTAGCTGTAAAGGCGACATAACTCGGTGTCGTTCTGTTACCTTGATCGTTGGCAATAATTTCAACTTTCCCGTACTGGAACACACCAACACAAGAGTACGTTGTGCCCAAATCGATTCCAATCGCAGGAGCATCCATTGGTATCAGTTGCAAGTGAGACTACGATAACTTGAATTGCATAATCTGCTCAATTATGGTACACTTTATTATCTATAAAATGATTGTCATACTGCTACATACTTACAGACGTAAATTCAAAGTGAAGAAAAAACGTAATCTTTTCTCCTTTTTCTGGTCAAGTAGATAGGCTACCAAAACGCGAATTTATCTTCGTTGGAATCAGCTGAACGTATATAAAACAATCGGAATTTATACTCTCATCGCAAAATTATAACTGTTGCATTAAAATAAAATTTATGTATTGTTTACTATAGCATTTCATTTCAGTTCAATCGTATTTCATAGGTAACGAGCTAAATTTCAGATTTGACGGTGATGCTGATAACGCCAACGTCTTGTTTATTTACAATCGATGATGATGAAGGGTGTCAAGGGGAACTAGTGGAAGGGAAATAATTTTCCACTTGAAATTTTTGGCTGATGCGAACTCTCGAAAATCTGGGTTGTGGACGTCTATGTCTATTGAATCTATTTTTAAAACATTTTTTAGATTCCAATTTCCAACTACTAACTTGGTAAACTCGATGAAATCCAAAATCCATTTTCAAAAGAAATACAGTAGGCTACTATTCACTTATTTAATAACAAAATAACGCAAAAATGTTTCATTCAATACAAAATGCCTTATAGAAAAAAAATATAACATTTAAATGGGAATTGGGAATAATAACATGTAGGTAAAATACAATACGCCATGTACCTAACAGTTAGAAGGTGAAACTAAAATACTAATTTATCACAAGTATTGTCAATTGAATCTTGACGAATTTTCACCAAACGATCAGCTTCGGAATCAAAACGCACGTCATGATTAAAATTGATAACCTTCGATCGCCAAAATCTGCAACAAAAATTAAACTTGTTCATAAGGAAGATGAAATATTTCTAGTTCTCTTCAGACTTCCGAATTCATCCATCTATCTAAGTTGAATAAATCGTCGAAAAAATACACAGGAAGAAGTATAGTAGGTAGTCGTACCCGTATTTGTTAATGATTGAATTTGTTTTACTGAGTTCAGAATTTTGTCTACTCTTCAAGCACCCGCGATGAAACTAAATTCTCCTTTTTTTTGCTATAAAAAGAAACAAATACGTGCAACGAATAATTCAAAGTGAGTAATTTTTCATCGCACTTTTCTTCATAAACATTCATACCTGGATTGATGAGAGCATTTTTCGCTTTACCAACGGTTAACCAGAACATATTACCCAGCTCCTGATCACCTTCGTATCGATCAGGGTGGAATTTGACAGCTAGTCTTCTGTAAATTGCGTTTTAAAAAAAGTATAGTTTAAATATTTTACCAGCAAAACCGTTTTCATTGACTGATTTTCAAATGTCTATCCGAGACAAGTTGAAGTCAAGTAATAAGTATAGGTACGTTTACAAAATCGAAAAATTTGTATATTGTTGCAGATTTACCTGTATGCCGTTTCGATTTCTTCTTTGGAGGCATTTTTCGTTACTTCTAGTATTTCGTAATATTTGTCATTTCTCGTAGAGGGTTCAGCGGCGATGGAAATAATGATGTCGAATATCTCTCTGAGTTCTTTTTCTTTACGTTCGAATACTTCTTTTTCGGTTGCTTGATTGGAATCTAACCAGAAAATGGTTTCTTCACATTTCTTCGAAATTAAGTCCCTATCGAATTCATCGATTTCAACTTTCAAGTTCTCGTTTTCTACCGTTCTTTTTACATTGATACAATATGATTCTAAAGAGTTCTTCGCGATTAATACTGCATTTCGATTTTCTCTTTCAACTCGTAATTTTTCAGCGTGATCAATCATGCGCTCAATTTCATCATTACAGAGACGACTTTTTATGTACGAGATGGTTACATGGTTTGAGCTACCTGTCGCTCTTTCGACAGCAGTTACATTTAAGATACCGTTAGCATCGATTTCGAATGTTACATCGATTTTTTCTACGCCAGCAGGTGCAGAAGGGATACCGGTAAGCAAAAACTGCCCAAGTAAATGATTATCCTTCGACAGAACATTTTCACCTTCGTATACTTTGAATAGTATCTCGGTTTGATAATCTACCGTCGTAACAAATACTTTAGTATGTGTGGCTGGAATTGGAGTATTGCGTTTGAGGACAATAGATGTCCTGCCATATAATTCATCTATTCGTTGAACATTAATACCCAACGATAACGGCGTAACGTCGAATAAAACCAAATTTCGTACCACATCCGATTCATCGCCATTCAGAATGGCAGCTTGAACGGCAGCGCCATAGGCCACAGCTTCGTCCGGATTGATCGTTTTGTTTAATTCTTTACCATTGAAAAAATCTTGAAGCATCTTCTGTATTTTTGGAATGCGAGACGATCCACCAACTAAAACGACGTGATTAATTTGGCTTTTAGTGATTTCAGCATCTTGAATTGCTTTTTCAACTATTGTCATTACATTTCGGAATAGGTCAGCATTCAATTCTTCAAAACGAGCACGAGAAATTGCGGAACAGAGATCAATATCATCTAGAAGTGATTCGATTTCGACTGATGCCAGAGTCGCTGACGATAAAGTTCTCTTTGCTTGTTCACAAGCAGTTCTCAAGCGACGCAACGCTTTTTTACTGCCGGTAAGGTCTTTATTATGTTTGCGCTTGAATTCTTCAATGAAATAGTTGACCATTCGGTTGTCAAAATCTTCACCACCTAAGTGAGTGTCACCAGCGGTTGAAATTACTTCAAATACACCGTTTTGGAGAGTCAGTATGGAGACATCGAATGTTCCACCACCGAGATCGAAAATCAATAAATTCTGTTCGTCGGAATGCTGAAAAAATAAAGCGAATTGTAAGAAGGCTGTTGTTTTGTTTACTTCGTTCGTACAATTACGAAGAAATAAGATAAAATATACGTACTTTTTTTTCTAATCCGTAAGCAATAGCAGCAGCGGTCGGTTCATTGATAATTCGTAATACGTTCAAACCGGCAATTCTAGCGGCATCCATTGTAGCAGCTCTTTGTGAATCGTTGAAATAAGCTGGAACCGTGATAACAGCATTTCTGACCAGTTGGCCTAAATAAGCTTCTGCTGTCTTCTTCATTTCTCTCAAGACCATAGAGGATATCTGTGAAAGAGATGAGTTGACCAAAATCAATGTATAAATACAGAATCAGAAAATGTCCCACGAATCAAGGTAAGTACACATAGTATTTTAACACTCACTTCTTCAGGGCAGTATGCTTTAGGAGTGCCTTGAAATTCTACTAGTATTTTCGGTTTGTTGTCATAGTTTATAACTTGAAATGGCCAATGCTTTATATCTGCCTGAACTGCAGAATCGTCGAATTCACAACCCATCAATCTTTTGACATCTGCACATAGCAAAGCAATATTATTAACTATGATTTATAGAACGTGATAATACAAACATAATGAAACGATATTGTACAGAAACAACTTTGATGGGTAGAATGACTTCAATTTCTGGTGAATATATGGGTATGTTTTTGTAAGTGATGGACATGAACAAGAAATCTACGAGTAAAACTTACCGAAAACAGTGTTATCAACGTTCCTAGCTGATTGATTTTTTGCTGCGTCTCCGACCATAATTTCGCTTCCTGCAAACGCTACATAACTTGGCGTCGTTCTGTTACCTTGGTCGTTAGCAATAATTTCAACTTTCCCGTACTGGAAAACTCCAACACATGAGTACGTTGTGCCCAAATCGATTCCAATCGCAGGGGCATCCATTTTTACCTGTCACAAATGGTACTATGATGACTTGAATTACACGATTTTCTCAATTAATGTAGGCCCTACACTCCATTATGCAAGTTGATTGATATACTGCTAAACGTATACTTACAGACAACACGTGTAATCAAAGAAAAATGTAATCACCTCGTTTTTAGGTCAAGCAGACACCCAATACCCATACACAAAATTATCTTCGGTGGAATTTGCCGAACACTGGAACGTAGACGGTAGAACTTCTATACAATCGGAATTCACACTCTCATCGCATTCATTTCAATTCAATTGCATTTTGGTGCGGAAGAACGTTACAGAAGAAACAGAATGAAGAAATATTTCTGATGAAAGAAGAAAGATGAAATGAAACTGAACTGATAATAAATTCTCAGGCTGTGGGTGGGGTGGGGTGATGGGGTGCTTCGAGTAAATAAACATTCAAAAGTGGGCGCACAGTGGGATGTGAAAATATTTAGGAGGAAAAAAATTGAAATTTGGGGTATAGGGGTTTTTTGATGCGCTGAACACGATTTTGAAGGTATTTTCACTCAAAACCCCAAAGGAGGGGTAGGGGGTAAAAACTCAAAATTTTGTAAATTTTCATGTGGGGTGTCTAAATGTAGGTTTTTTGATGCGCTGAACACGATTTGAAGGTATTTTTACTCAAACCCCCAAAGGAGGGAAGGGGGAGGGGGTAAAAACTCAAAATTTTGAAAATATCCTTGTGGGGTGTCTAAGTGTAGGTTTTTTGATGCGCTGAATACGTTTTTGAAGGTATTTTCACTCAAAACTGAAAGGGGTTAACTGTCTGGAAATTACCCACTTTTTGGTGAATATTTTGCTCAGTTTTTCAAAATATAATTTTTATTTAGAATTTTTGTCGGATAAGAAAGGAATATTTGGAATTCTGTTACCTAACTGGTTCAAAAAAAGATGAGGTAATTTGACTCGTTGAATCGATTATGGCGACGAAAACAATCTACTGAACTAGGCCTTCGGAAGTGAAAAAAAAAAGGAATCAAAACACATTTCGCCCTTGAAATCAAAATGTCCATCTATATTATTGTGAAGTTGAAAGTACATTATAATTTTTTAGGTAACGTCCTTCTACGGACATTATAATTATTTTGCCATCACAAGAGGGGAAAGGAGTTGCAGAAAAATTTGAAAAATTGACTAAAGCAGACTTGTCCTTACCCCTCTACATTAAGGTGGCTCGCGAAAAAAAATGTCGGAGAAATTTGACCAAATTCAGCCAAGACCCTCATTTTGAGTTGAAGATCACGCAGGGCAGATAGCATTTTTATTTCGGAGGTACGAGTACCACTGTAAAGAGGATACGAGTCCTCACAAAGAGGATATTTTCGAATCTCAAGTACGAGTAGAGTATGCACAATGTACATACCTACGCACAATCTTTTGAAACTGGACCATTGTCTTCAGAGCGGATTGAGTAGAGGCTACAGCCAAAAAACAAAAACATGCGCAGCGAGTATGTGATCAACATCACTGGTCATATTTTTACCCACCAAACCTTTATTTCCAAAAAATTGATGATTTGTAGCAATAGAACATCAGTTTTCGTTGTATTTTTCCTGTTTTTGCCCAAGGTGGCGAGTTGTGGCAAAAACTGATAAAAGCATGTAAAAGCACACATTTCAGTGGTACTTTTCATGAAAAAAGTTTTTCAAGGAACATCAAGGATTTTTTTATAATTCGAAGTTTATGTTGAAATTACACAGTAAAATGTACTGACTTTAATTAAAGATTACTCGGCCTATGGAACATCGAAACTAAAAAACAAGCATATTTTTGAAATCTACAGTAAAAATGCTACAAGAAAGCACCAACAGTATCAACATCAACGCACATGTCACGAAAATTCACGCATGTTCAAACAAGAGCATCTTGTCATGAAACCAGATGCTTCCATTCAACACACTGCCATAGCAACATAACATGCGTTCATACTACCAGCACAAGTGAAAGCAAATCATTCGAGGGTTATAGTAAACGTTGGGATTGAGTTTTGGTCATATTAGTGCAGTTCGTTTTTTTCGATTTCTTGATTTTTTTCCTCCTAAATATTTGCACATCCCACTGTGGGGCGGTGACGGGGAAGGATTTAGGATTTACTAATTATTTATTTACAAATTTCTTTTCTTGGTAATTTGATTTTTAAAAATTCTTCTTTAATCAAGAATAAAACTTCAGCCCCTGAAATGTTGGCTGGGATGATGTATTTTTGCATGCTTTTTCGATATCGCCGATTCCAGTAGTTCAAAATCAAAACTTTTTCTGTAGGTTAGCTTAGGGATACCACCCTTCTTATGTAGTGAGTAATTTTTTTTTCTTTACCCAGTTTATTATACCACTGATATGTACGATCTGTATTTGGCTCTGAACCATAAGATTATCAATAATTTTCCCTGAACTACCTATTACTATTTCTTACGTAAATTCGTCCAATTTTTTCTCATTCCTCAACTTTCATCCTTGTAAAGTTGTAAACAAAAACGCAACAATAGAAGACCTACATCAACTAGGCAAATTTCATCTACAAAGAATTGGCTGTTGATTAGTGGGCAAATATTGAAAGTACAAAGTAAATCACAGTTTCGAGTTCCCTATCTCTTCTTTGAAAAGGAGGCATTGGAAAACGATTCAGCGGAAAAAAACAGTAGCATAAAAAATAATGTTTAATACGAATACTACAGAGCTTAAAAAAGTACATACTTATGTATTTAAAACGGAGTAAAGAAGTATGTACTTGGCGAACAAATGTTTCACACAAGAGTAGGTAAATAGGTACATAATTATTATGTTTACTATCAAAACATGTATGTATGTACATATGTCAGAATAATGATATAATTGTCAATCAAGGAGTACATTGTTTTTTAATGATTTAATTTAAAAAAATCACACCAAAATGTTTGATTCAATACAAAATGTCTTAGAAAAAATAATAATGATTACGAGTAACATGGAAAATGGAATAGGTAATAAAGTGTAAAATACAATACACGAGTCATGAACATATTAAAAAGTGAAACTAGATACTTTTTTTTACCAATCACAGACGATGTAGATTCAATCTCTATACTGAACTGATCTACATCATTGTCAGAGTTCGAGCGTTGGAATAAAAACGTACGTCATTGTAAAATTATCAACTTTCGATCATTAAAATCTGTAACAAAAAAAGCTTGTTCATGAGGAAGCTGGAAGACAAAATAAATTACTTTAAATTTTTCAGACTTCCAAATTCTCTTACCAACTTGAATAAATCAATGAGAAAACACTCAGAAAAGATAATCATATTAGGTACCTACCCAGGGACGTAGGACGTAGCGAAGTGGTTTCGCTGGGGGGGCAAGGATCCTGAGATTCCCAACTAATTTGACTGAAAATTCCCAACTTATTCGATTGAAAATTCCCAAGTTTGACGAAAAAAGAGGGTATTTGAGTTACAAGTAGTAAGGGGATTGTATCATGACATTTTGTAGCCAAAAAATTATAATTTTAATCAAAACTTTAACGTGCTGAACACTCTGGTACGTTAAAAAAATTTGAAAAGCTGGTGGTTCTGTTCGGAATGAAATAAAAAATTTGTATTTTTTATAAGCTTTGAATATTATGAGTATTTCTGGAATTTTCTGTTTAACTTTCATATTTTTAAAACTTTTAAAAGTAGTACGTATTTTGAATGGCCCGTGTGACGAAGTTCTACTTTAAATAAATTCACGTACACGAACTTCGTCATATTTTATTGGAAACTTTAAAATTCATCAATAAATTTTAACTTTTAACACGTTGTCTCTATTCTATCATAAAACTAATCGTTACAAAAACTAAAACTACTTCTCTCAAAATCAAATAGATGGCGCTCTCGCCACACTCCGGGGAGCAAAATTCAAAGTAAACATTAAAAACTAAACGTAGGTAATTCTAATTGAATATAAATCGTAATTATAAGGAAATATGCTACGCTTTAATCCATTCACGAATTCTATCACGTGCCTGAATAGCTGCCTCTCGTCGGCTGGAGGTACGCATAGGAGTCGGAGATGTTGACGTAGTAGAGATTTCAGGCGTTGTACTTGTGGGTTCTTCTACGGATAAGGCGCGATCGATCTCAGATTCTATCGGATGGAGCATACATATGGGTCTTGTAATCGTGCTTCCTGTACTTAATTTCACTTGAGCTGATCGTACCTGACCATCTTCGCTGTTGTTTAACGCAACAATCACACCTGCGGCCCATTGGCCTCTAGGTAATCGTTCTTGACTGACTATGACCACATCGTTTATCTCAGGCGGATGAGGTGCGCTCCGAAATCCTGATTGTAGTTTTTTAGTACTCGTACGTAGCATTTCCACGTATCCGTCCCTCCAAACACTCCAAAACGAATCAAGTTGTTGCTGACCTCGTTTCCAATTATTCGCAATGTCTCGGAGAATATCACTGTTCGTTGTAGGTTCGAAGTTGAGTGGAATATTGAAAGGAATATTTAAAAGGTCGTTGGGTGATAACGTTGTCCCATCATCTGCGCCTACATAAACAATAGGGCGAGAATTTATCACTGCTTCGATTTCAACTGCTGATGTTTGTAGTTGTCGGCGAGTTAGAGTCACTTGATAAAAGGTTTTTCTCAAAGCATTTTTCACCAATGCTACCATTCGTTCATACACTCCACCGGACCATGGAGAAAACGCTGGTATTTGTTTCCACTCGATGTTCTTTAGGTTGTTATCTGGTACACCACTAAGAAGGTTTTTTAACACGTTGAATTGCGGAGCATTGTCAGATAGAAGGAATTTTGTTATCCCTCGTCTAGCAAACATTCTTCGGAACGCTAAGAGTAACTCTTCACTGGTCATATCTTCTAATTGTTCGAGGTGCACTGCTCTAGTAATTAGACACGTAAACAAACAGATCCAATTTTTCTTCTTATCAGTGCCTTTCTTTTTACAAACGTATAGTGGACCCAATACATCGACACCCACGTACGTAAACGCAAATTCTCTTTTCAGACGATAACCAGGAATAGGCGGCATTATCGGATATTTATATGCTGGACCACTGAACACTTTGCAATTTTTGCAGTTTCTAATAACATTGTATACTACTCGTCTGCCACCAAGTAGCCAATATTTTTTCCGAATTTCTGCCAATGTCTGGGATACACCAGCATGATATAATTTCCGGTGAGTGTGAAGAATTAATAAATTCACGAACTGATCGTTGTTGGGTAATAATATCGGAAACTCATCATTTGGTACCTGAATTAGATTTGATAATCTGCCTTTAACTCGTAATATGCCGTTATCTTCGATCAAATTCAGCTGTTTTGTGAAATTCGAATCCCGGTTGGAAAAATGAATCGTCTGAATATGTTTTATTGCATCGAGAATTTTGTCTTCTGTTAATAGCGTAAAATCTTCCAAGGAAATATTCAGAGAGTTCGTTGATAAGTTGTTTTTTGGTTCTGTTATCAGTAGAGTTGTGTTTCGTACTTCAGTTTGGAATTCAGTTGATTCGGATTCATTGACTGGAACATCTGGCCAGTTCGATTCATTTTCTCTGAGCCACTGTGGACCTTTCCACCAAAATTCTGAAAGCTCATTGACTGTTGCTCCTCTACTGGCGATATCAGCAGGGTTATCCTGGGATCGTACGTATTTGATCTCTAATTGATTATTTTTACGAATTTCCGTTACTCGTTTTTCAACCCATGGTGATAAATTTTTGTCGGATCTCACCCACGAAATAGCGCATTTTGAATCTGACCATAACACCAACTTTGTAAGATGATACTCACTGAAAGCTTCTTGAATAAAACGTAATGCTCTGTTGCCAATCAATATCGCTAGTAGTTCTAATCTGGGTATTTTCAGTGTTGTTTTGACTGGCGAAACTCTCGATTTAGCAAATATCAGTTGTGTGTCTGCTCCAGATTCAGTTTCAACCCTTACGTAAATGACAACGCCGTATGCTTTCTTTGAAGCATCAGTAAAGACATGTAGTTGCACTTCGTTATTTATTTTTTGACGTGATAAACAGCAACGAGGTATCTGTACCTGCGATATGATACGGAATTCTTCTCTCAGTTCAAACCACTGACTTTCTAAATTGGTTGGGATGGGCTGGTCCCAGTGATAATTTTCTTCCCATAGTAGTTGTAGAAGTAATTTGGCCTTTAAAATAACAGGAGACCACAAACCCAATGGATCGTACAGCTTCGATGACTGTTTCAGAATGCTTCGTTTTGTAGCTACGTCAGTATTAATGAGTACTGGTTTAACTGATAACGTGTCTGTGACAGTATTCCAATTTATTCCCAACACTGATACTATATCTTCTGCGAGCCAATCTAATGTCGGATGTAGATCAATGAGAGATTTTTCATTTGTGTGCCATTGTCGTAATTTCATAGATGCATCGGAGAATATTTTTACAGTTTCTTCGATTAATTTGGATACCTCTTCGATTGACATACCTCCAGTTATCATGTTATCTACGTACAATGCTTTGCTTAATTTTGATGCAATTTGAGGTGCGTACTTACGAAGATGAAATAAGATTGTAGCTGCCAAAGTGAACGGACTTGCATTAATACCAAATGGAATTCGACGCCAACGTAGTACTCTTATGTTATCTTTGGTAGTTTTTAATTGATAATCTTTTACCCATAAGAAACGTAAAAGATCGCGAAATTTCTCATTAATTAAAAGCTGAAGGAATGCCTTCTCGATGTCCGATATTATTGCTATGCCGTACGTTCGCCATCGTATCATAATCAACACAATTTGTTCGATAAGATTTTTCCCTTTGTAGATAACATCGTTGACACTCTTATCACCTTTTTGTTTTGCGGATCCATCAAAGACAATACGTAGAGGTGTTGTTTTAGATTCAGTTTGAACTCCATGATGAGGTAAATATGAGATTAGAGTACTACTATCCTCCTGGTTTTCTACAGGTTCGACGAATTCGGATTCTAGGTATTGCTGAATGATTTTATCGTATTTTGACAGGAACTCTATCTTTGATTTTTTCACTAAGTTGTCCAATCTGTTGATCGCGAGTCCGTAGTTGGGTTTTAAATTTGGTTCTTCTTCTAACAAAGGCCATGAAACTTCATACCTGTTGTTTTCAAATTTGATAGTTTCTTCGAATGATTTTAGCGCTATTTCGTCGTTCATGTCTGGATCAGCTTTTATTCCTAACGTATCTAATTCCCATAATGTTTTCAAATCTTCGTTTGTGTTCGTTTGTAGCGTTTTTATCAACAAGCAGCTCGTTTTACTAGATTTGCTTCTTTGACTTTTCAACTTTCCAGCAAATAACCAGCCTAATTTACTTCCGATTAAATACTGATGTTCTGCAATCTTTATAACTTCTGACGTTAAAAAGTCATATAAATGGTCAATTCCAATGAGTATTTGAACGTCCGATCTGTTTGATTTATCTGCTAACACTTTATTTTTCAAAATCAACTTGTCTGTTAATTCATTGGGGTTGAAGGTTTCAATACCATCGATGATTTTAGGTATAGTACTAGCTTCTATTTTTACTTGTTCACCAGCGTGAGTCTTTATCAGTAGCTCCACCGTATTAGAAACAACTTCTTGACCTATATTATTGCCAACCGTATCTATCACCAATTTTTCTGTTGCTATAATCGGTAGTTTTAATTCTTGCGCGAGTTTCGAAGTAATAAACGTTCTTTTACTGCCACCATCTAATATCATTCGAGCGCCGAATTTCTTATCGCCACTGGGATTTGACACGGATGAGACTGCTGTAAACAACCAATTCTGTTCTCGATCTGATAGTAAACAGGTGACTGTCGAATTCGATTTGTCGTCGGATTTCGTTTCTGTATCAGCTGACTGTTGTTGTGTTGGGTGTTGCTGAGAACTTTCATCGAACAATTTTGGGCACAAGCTTCTGTGATGATTTTTTCTCTGGCCACAGTGTACGCATACCCGATCAGCTGTACACTCTTTTACTGAGTGTCCTTTACGTAAGCAGATGAAACAGCGGCCTTTTATATTTTCTTTACGAGATGCTAATGTTTTGTGCTGATCACACTCGTCAGACCAGTGATTCTCCGAAGAACAAAATATACATTTTTGGGTTGGTTTTTTCATATTGTTTGTTTTTGCCAATAGCGTTTCTGTAGTGTACGTCGTTGAGGGTTGTTCTTCAGCATCAGTAAAATTGAGTTCTTCTCTTCGTTTTATCAAGCTTTTCATGCTGGTTCGGAATTGTCTCAAATCTAGACTGCTTGATGTATCTTTATGGATTTCATACACAATTGACTTCGGAAATTTCTCCATGATCGTGTTCAACAATATAGTGTTGTTCTCAAACTCTTCACCAAGCGATTCTAACGTCCGTAATGTCACTTCTAACGCATCGTATGTTTTTCGTAGCTGACTGGTAGCACTACTAGTTTGAGGAAGTTGGGTTATTTTGTTGTACAATAATTTTATCATCCGTTGTATGTTACCATATTTCTCTTCTAGTACTTCCCACGCTTTTGCGTAGTTTTTGTCCATAACTGGCATGCCTTTTAGATCGTTCTCAGCTAGTCCTACCATCATTTGTTTTAAATATGCAAGTTTTTGACTATCTGTTAGATCTGTCACTCCCACCGTTGCATTAAAACTTTGCTTAAACTCCAGGTAACTTGTGATGTCCCCGGAGAACGTAAGTTTCGGTAGTTTTGGGAGTTTGACTGAGAGTTGATTCAGGTTGTTTGATGAAGTGTTTACACTGGTTTCCTTCACTGTCGTTTTTTCTGCTTTCTGGTGTTCTATAGTTGCAGTAAGCTGAG
Source organism: Planococcus citri (assembly GCF_950023065.1). Taxonomy (NCBI): domain Eukaryota; kingdom Metazoa; phylum Arthropoda; class Insecta; order Hemiptera; family Pseudococcidae; genus Planococcus; species Planococcus citri. The sequence goes on from NC_088679.1 coordinate 69,595,904, forward strand.
CAATTGCATCTTCACAATCACAGTATAGCTCTTCGTAGGCTTCTATGTCCGTATTAAATTTGGTAATTACGTCTGCTTCTTTCGTTGATTTCACTATTTCTTCAAGTTGAGTTCGTAATGTAGTAACACGTTCATGGCATTGCTTCAACTGTCGTAGGTTCGTATCGAGGGTCAGTAAGTTTTTATCTTCATTTTTTATTTGATCGTTGACCACAGTAAGTTTATGTACTAACCTATCCTTGGCTACGCGGAGTTTTGTTTCTAGTTGGTTGTAAGCGGATGCCATTGTCGATTGTAGTAGAGTCTTTCAACACAATAATACGATGATTAGTGTTTTAAAGTTCATTTTTTAGGAAACGTTCTGCTACCATGTGACGAAGTTCTACTTTAAATAAATTCACGTACACGAACTTCGTCATATTTTATTGGAAACTTTAAAATTCATCAATAAATTTTAACTTTTAACACGTTGTCTCTATTCTATCATAAAACTAATCGTTACAAAAACTAAAACTACTTCTCTCAAAATCAAATAGATGGCGCTCTCGCCACAGAGCGAAGCGAGGGCAAAAGTTTTGGAAAATTTATGATTTGAAAAGTAGAATAACATCAATTTTAATGAAAGAATTCGGTTTTTCTAATCTCAACATTTTTCAAATTCAATCATAGATATTTAAAAATATTGTAACTTTGTAGATGAGAATCAATTTGGGCCGAGCGAAGCGAGGCCAAAAGCTTTGAAAAGTTTGTAGTTCGCAAAGTATAACAATATCAAATTTAATGAAAAAATTCGGTTTTTCTGATCTTAGTTTTTTGAAATTTTCAAGCGTGAAAAAAAAACAAATTAGCCCGAGCGAAGCGAGGGTAAAAGATTTTAAAAATTTGTAATTTCAAGAAGCAAAACAGTTGTAATGTTGACGTGAAAAGGCATAACAATTGCCCGAGCAAAGCGAGGGCAAAAATTTTTGAAAAAAATGTGAATTCTAGTTGGGAAAATCATGGATTTAGAAACTGTTTTGGCTTCAAAAGTTGGGAAAGTTTTACCGACTTTGCCGTGAAACGGAAAGTCAAGGTATTGTATTTGTCATGATGGTTCAAGAATTGGGTGGGGGTGGATTTTCTTGACGTTTCGGAGTGTGCTGATCACGATAAGACGTATGGCGCAAAACGAGATAAGTTTACATATATACATATTTATATATTTATAGATTTCCCCCATACATTACGCAGCCCATGATATTTCACTGACTTTTTGCAGACCGACTTGTGTTGGCACTAGCAGGGGCGCGCTTGAATTTTTCCACGTGTTCTCACAGCAGCTTACTGCTGGGCCATGAGAAGAAGGTTATACCCCACCAGGTTGGAAAAAGACTTACATTTAGGCTTGTAATTCAATTTTCGATTTTTGAGGAGAGCTCCCCACTCAAGTGTATGTTTTTTAGATATTCCCCAGACTTTTTCCGCCACCAAAAAAATGTTTTCATTGACTTACAGAGAGGTGAGGAGCTCGATTCGCTCGTGTATGTAACGCCAAGTTGATAAAATCGGATAATGCAGGTCTTTAGTGATGTTTTGCCTTATGTACACACTGTGTTGGCTTGTTTTTGAATGTCTGTAGCGGTCGAAAACAGAACAGACTTTTTGCAGCCCGGTACTGGGCTGCAAAAAGTCCTGATGGGCCGCAAAAAGTCTGAGGTTTATCTAGTATGGGCTGCGTAATACCACTTTTCATGTGTATTTATTTATTTATTTATTTATTTATTTATTTATATATCAATTTATGTATAAATTTGTGCCGGGCTGAACTCAAAAGCTCCGAACTTTAAGTCGAAACTGATGATGGCAAAATATTGCTTTGATACTGAACTAGAGAAATGTTTAATTTGGTCGAAATCGATTCAGCCGTTTACGAGATATGAACGTTTAAGTGCTGGTATTACGACTCTCCGTCAAACGTTGACAATGCGTTAACCGAGGTCGAAGCACCGGTTAACTATTGTTCATCGGTCCGTCAACATTTGACGGAACGTTGACAAAGTGTCGTAATACCAGCCCTTAGTGTGTTTCAACGTTATGGATAAGCAGAAATTTGTGTAAACCCTTATATCTCGCAAACGGCTCACCCCCAACAAACAGATGGGGTGGTTAGGGTGTGTAGGTTGCAGATTGGTGCGCCGGAGGTCGGGTGTTCGAATCCCGCGCGAGTCAAGAGGAGAAAATTTTTTGTTGATTTTTTTGTTAATTTTATCCGTCCAAAATTTTTTTGCCATAAAAAATCAAAATTTTTGAAAAATTTCTAGTGTAATTTTTGTTTTAACAAAAAACATCAAGTTTTTGGTAAATAGCCAGTAAATTTTGATAATTTTTTTTTTTGGTGAATTAATAGTAATTTTTAGTAGGTAAATAAAATGATTAGTTATTTTTGGTGAATTACTCGTAATTAAAGTTGGTCGAAAATTTTGGTAAATTGCTTGGGTAATTTTTGGTAAATTGGTAAAGTTTGGTAAATTTTTAAAAACCTTTGGCAGTAAATTACTGGGGTAATTAAACTTCGGTAAAAAAATTGGTAAATTAGTGAGGAAATGTCTGGTAAATTACTGAGGTGAACGGTGGTAAATTGCTGGGGTAATTCTTGGTAAAATGGAAAATTGGTAAATTAGTGGGTAATGTCTGGTAAATTACTGAGGTAAATGTTAGTAAATTGCTGGGGTAATTTTTGGTAAATTCGTAAATTTTGGTAAATTGGTAAATTTTGGTAGATTGGTAAATTTTAGTAAATTGGTAAATTTTGGTAAATTGGTAAATTTTGGTAGATTGGTAAATTTTAGTAAATTGGTAAATTTTGGTAAATTGATAAATTTTGGTAAATTGGTAAATTTTGGTAAATTGGTAAATTTTGGTAAATTGGTAAATTTTGGTAAATTGGTAAATTTTGGTAAATTGGTAAATTTCGGTAGGTAAATTGGTAAATTTTGGTAAATTGGTAAATTTCGGTAAATTGGTAAATTTCGTCGGTAAATTTGGGTAAATTGGTCAGTTTTGGTAAATTGGTAAATTTCGGTAAATTGGTAAATTTTGGTATACTGGTAAATTTTGGTAAATTGGTAAATTTTGATAAATCCGTAAATTTCGATAAATTTGTTTATTCTCCTGTATAACAGAGCAAAGTCGGTTAATCTTGCCTACTGCGCAAGATGTTTTTTAACTTTGATGATTGTAAGAAATTCGAATATTTGAAAACTCCAAAACTAAAATAGGCCTACTTATTGTCGGAATTTTTGTATTTTCCCAACTTTCTTATATTTCTCACAATTTCCCAACTTTTCCCAACTTTCGCGGAACACTGGGGGGGCAGGCTGCCCCCCCTAGACCCCCCTTCGCTTCGTCCCTGTAACCTACCTACCTGTAATAAATTGAATTAGTTTAGCGGAATTCGGGGATGGTCTAATCTTCAAGCACTGCGTTGAAAGTGAAACTACATTCGCCTTATTCTTTTTGCTGTAAAAAATGAACAAATACTGAATAAGATAACAACGAGGAATAATTCAAAATTAATTGAGTAGGTAATTTTTCATCGAACTATTTTTTCCTACACATTCATACCTGGATTGATAAGCGCATTTTTTGCTTTCACTATTGTCAGCCAATACATAGTTGCTAGTTCCTGGTCTCCGTCATACCTGTCAGGGTGATATTTAAAACCAGCTTTCCTGTAAATTCCATTTAAAAAATATTGAATAACATTTCAAGTAAAATCGTTTTTCATTAAGTTAACTGATAATCATTTTTCTCGAATCTCCACCCAAGACAGAAATTGAGTTTGGCCTTAAAAACTCCAAGTTCAAGTGGAGAAAATTTACAAAATAGAAGAAAAATTATCGTCAATTTACCTGTAGGCTGCTTCGATTTCTTCTTTGGAGGAATTTTTCGTCACGTTCAGTATTTCATAATATTTGTCATATTTTGCAGAAGGGTTAGTAGCGATGGAAATGATGATATCGAATATTTTTCGCAATTCATCTTCCTTTTGTTTGAATATCTCTGCTTGAGCTGATTGGTTGGAATTCAACCAGTTGAGGGTTTCTTCGCATTTTTTTGAAATTGTGTTTTTATCGATATCATCGATTTTATCTTTCAACTTTTCGTTTTCTACCGTTCTTTTTGTGTTGATACAGTATGATTCTAATGAGTTCTTGGCGACTAATACAGCGTTTCGTTTTTCTCCTTCGACTCGTAATTCTTCGGCGTTTTCAATCATACGCTGTATGTCATCTTGACAGAGGCGACTTTTTAGGTACGAAATGGTCAAATGGGTCGTGCTACCGGTCGTTACCGCGACGGCAGTTACATTCAAAATACCGTTAGCATCAATTTGAAAAGTTACCTCGGCTTTAGCTTGGCGAGCAGGTGCAATAGGGAGACCATTGAGGGTTAGTTCATCGAGGAAATTGTTATCCTTCGTTAGAGCGTGTTCACCTTCGTAGACTTTGAAACGAAAGCGGGATTGATTATCATGTCGTGTACGGCAACGATGAGTATGCTTTGCTGGTATAGCAGTATTACGTTTAATGATCACACTCATTTTTTTATGGTTTTCACGCGAGCCAATACCTAACGACAACGGCGTAACGTCGAATAGCACTATATTTTGTACAATCTTTGACTCATCACCGTTTAGTATAGCAGCTTGTATGGCAGCTCCATAGGCTACAGCTTCGTCCGGATTAATTGTTTTGTTTAATTCTTTACCATCAAAGAAATCTTGAAGATTTTTTTGTATTTTCGGAATACGAGACGAACCACCTACTAAAACGACGTGATCAATTTTATTTTTGTGGCATTTAGCATCTTGAATCGTTCTTTCAACAATTGACATCACATTTCGGAACAGATCAGAATTCAGTTCCTCGAAGCGAGCACGAGAAATGGAGCTACAGAGATCAATATCATCTAAAAGCGATTCTACTTCGATCTCTGCCATTGTTGCCGATGATAAAGTTCTCTTTGTTCTTTCACACGCGGTTCGCAAGCGACGCAAAGCTTTTTTGTTGCCGGTAAGATCTTTACTATGTTTACGTTTGAATTCTTCAACGAAATAGTTGACCATTCGGTTGTCAAAATCTTCGCCGCCCAAGTGAGTATCGCCGGCGGTTGAAATTACTTCAAAAACACCGTTTTGAATTGTGAGAATAGAGACGTCGAAAGTTCCACCACCCAGATCGAAAATCAAAATTGTTTGCTCGTCGGAGTGCTGAAAAAATTTAAACGAATTGTAGGAAAGTCGTTGTTTTGTTTACTTCGTACGAATTATGAAAAAAATAAAATAAAATACGTACTTCTTTCTCTAATCCGTAAGCAATAGCTGCAGCGGTCGGTTCATTAATAATTCGTAATACGTTCAAACCGGCTATTCTAGCGGCATCAATTGTAGCAGCTCTTTGAGAATCGTTGAAATAAGCTGGCACCGTGATTACAGCATTTTTAACCGTTTGGCCTAAATAAGCTTCTGCTGTTTTTTTCATTTCCTTCAAGACCATAGACGATATCTATAAAAACAATGAGTTCACCAAGACTAAGTATATACGTACAGAATCAGAAAAGGCCGCACGAATCAAGTATACTTCAGCACTCACTTCTTCGGGACAGTAAGCTTTAGGAGTGTCTTGAAATTCGACTAGTATTTTGGGTTTGTTGTCATAGTTGATGACTTGAAATGCCCAATGCTTTATGTCTCCCTGAACTGCGGGATCGTCGAATTCACGACCCATCAATCTTTTGACATCTGCACATAACAAAGCAATTAGATTTAAGGGACATGATAATGCATACAATGAAACGATATTATACAGAAACAGCTTTGATGGGTAGAATGGCTTTAATTTCCAGTGATACATGGGTAATATTATTTGTAAGTGATGGACACGAACAAGAAATCTAAAACTTACCGAAAACGGTGTTATCAACGTTTCTAGCTGATTGATTTTTTGCTGCATCTCCGACCAGAATTTCATTATCTGTGAAGGCCACATAACTTGGCGTCGTTCTGTAACCTTGATCGTTGGCAATAATTTCAACTTTCCCGTGCTGGAACACGCCGACACAGGAATAAGTAGTGCCCAAGTCGATTCCAATCGCAGGAGCATCCATTGTTACCTGTCATAAATGGAACTATGATGAATTGAATTGCACGATTTGCTCCATTATTGTACACTTCATTACCTATGCAAGTTGATTGATATACTTACTGTTATACTTATGCTTACAGACAAGTGTAATCAAAGAAAAAAGTAATCACCTCTGTTTTAGGTCAAGCAGATACTCAATACACATACACAAATTATCTTCGGTGGAATTTGCCGAACACTGGAACGTAGAACTTCTATAAAACAATCGGAATTCACACTTTCATCGCATAATAACAAAATTTACGTAGTTTCTTTTCAATTCGATTGCATTTTGGTGCAGAAGAACATTCTCTCTTTGAAGCAGAAGCAACAGAAAGTAGAAACAGACCTGGACCTGGGTAAAACACAAACTGATAATAAAATCATGGCTGGTGGGGTGTGTGGGGTGCTTCAAGCTTCAATAAAAATAAACAAATTAGAAGTGGGGAAAATGCATGTGCTTGATGATGTCATGCTTGATGTTCTATTTTTTTCGACACTTTCATTTTTCGAGGAACTGAAATACAGTCTCAGCTTTCTACGTCAACTTGGTAATTTTTTTGTATTTTTTGGTCCAGATACTCCAGATTTGATAGAAAACAGTAGAATACAAATGTTTTATACGAATACTACAGGCCTTGGAAAACTTACTTACTTATTTAAAACGGAGTAAAGAAGTACCTAGCAAACAAATGTTTCACATTATACATATGTACATATTGTCAGAGTATGATGTAGTTGTCAATCAATGGAGTACATTGTTATTCAATGATTTAATAACAAGAAAAATCACACCAAAATGTTTCATTCAATACAAAATCTCATAGAAAAAAAAAAAATAACACGGAAAATACAATATGTAGTCATTGTAGGTACCTATTAAAAAGTAAAACTACGTAGATAGATACTTCTTTATAACAGATGCTGTAGAATCAATCCCTACTGATCTACATCATAGTCGGAGTTCGAGCGTTGGACTAACCTTCGATAATCAAAATCTGCAACAAAAAAAGCTTGTTCATGACTCATGAGGAAGCTAGGGACGATGAAATAAATTACATTCAGTTTTTCAGACTTCCGAATTCATCTACCAAGTTGAATAAAATAAATCAATGAGAAAATACTCAGGAAAGGTAAGTAATTATAGTAGGTAGGTAAGTACTTGTAATAAATTGCATGCATTTGTTTTGCTGAGTTTCGTAGATGGATCAATCTTCAAGCACAGCTTTGAAATTGAAGCTACAATCTACATTCGCCTTCTTTTTGCTATAAAAAATAAACAAATACTGAATAAGTTAACAACGAGAATATAATTCAAAACTTGAGTAACATATTTTCATCGTACTATTTTTTCCTACACATTCATACCTGGATTGATGAGCGCGTTTTTTGCTTTTACAATTGTCAGCCAATACATAGTTGCTAGCTCTTGGTCTCCGTCATACTTATCAGGATGATATTTAAAACCAGCTTGCCTGTAAATTTCGTTTTAAAAAAATTGTATAACATTATACAAGTAAAATCGTTTTTCATCAAGTTAAACTGATTAAGTATAATTTTTCTCGAATCTCCATCCAAGAAAGAAATAATGTTTGGCCTTTAAAATTCCCAGTTGAAGTTGAGAAAATTTACAAAATAGAAAAAAAATGATCGCCAATTTACCTGTAGGCTGCTTCGATTTCTTCTTTGGGGGCATTTTTCGTTACGTTCAGCATTTCACAATATTTGTCATATTTTGCAGAAGGGTTAGTAGCGATGGAAATGATGACATCGAATATTTTTCGCAATTCATCTTCCTTTTGTTCGAATATCTCTGCTTGAGCTGATTGGTTAGAATTTGACCATATAAGCGTTTCTTCGCACTTTTTCGAAATCGTGTCTTTATCGAATTCATCGATTTCATCTTTCAACTTTTCGTTTTCTACCGTTCTTTTAACGTTGATACAGTATGATTCTAAAGAGTTTTTGGCATCCAATACAGCGTTTCGTTTGATCCCTTCGACTCGTAATTCTTCAGCATTTCCAATCATACGCCGAATTTCACGCTCACAAAGACGACTTTTCAAGTATGAAATGGTCAGTTGGTTTGTGCTACCGGTCGATCTTACGACGGCAGTTACATTCAGGATACCGTTAGCATCGATTTCGAACGTTACATCGATTTCTTGCGAGCAAACAGGTGCAAGAGGAATACCCATAAGCTTAAACTTACCAAGCAAGTGATTATCCTTCGCTAATGTATTTTCACCTTCGAGCACTTCGACAAGTATTCCGGGGTTATAATCATTATTCCAAAATGCTTTGGTACATTTCACTGGAATTTGTGTGTTACGTTTGATGATCACGTGTGTTTCGAAAACACCTTTAACATTAGTTTTAACACCGATACCCAACGATAACGGTGTAACATCGAATAAAACCACATCTTGAACCATCTCCGACTTGTCACCGCTAATAATCGCAGCTTGAACGGCAGCACCGTAAGCAACTGCTTCATCCGGATTAATACATTTGTTCAATTCCTTGCCGCCAAAATAATCTCGCAACATTTTTTGTATTTTTGGAATTCGAGATGATCCGCCTACCAAAACGACGTGATCAATTTGGTTTCGATTGATTTCAGTATCTTGAATTGCTTTTTCAACCAGTGCCATTGCACTTTGGAAGAGTTCAACATTCAATGCTTCAAAACGAGCACGAGAGATCGAGCTACAGAAATCTATATCATCTAGAAGTGATTCGACTTCGATTTCAGCCACAGTCGCCGACGATAAAATTCTCTTTGTTCGTTCACAAGCGGTTCGCAAACGACGCAAGGCTTTTTTACTGCGGGTAAGATCTTTACCATGTTTACGTTTGAATTCTTCAGCGAAATAGTTGACCATTCGGTTGTCAAAATCTTCACCGCCCAAGTGAGTATCGCCGGCAGTTGAAATTACTTCGAAAACGTTGTTTTGAAGAGTCAGAATGGAGACATCGAAAGTTCCACCACCGAGATCGAAAATCAACACATTTTGTTCGTAAGAGCGCTGAAAACAGTTGAAACAAAATGGTTAGCCCGGTTAGCCGTCAATTAATTTTTATATACCTTATTGAAAAAATTATACGTACTTTATTTTCCAACCCGTATGCAATAGCTGCGGCGGTAGGTTCATTAATGATTCGTAATACGTCCAAACCGGCAATTCTGGCGGCATCTATTGTAGCAGCTCTTTGAGAATCGTTAAAATAAGCTGGCACCGTGATTACAGCTTTAGTAACAGTTTTGCCTAAATAATCTTCTGCAGTCTTTTTCATTTTTCCCAAGACCATCGAGGATATCTGTAAATGATACGAGTTAACCATAGTACACAGCTACACATACAATAAAATCCTACACGATTTAAAAATTTCGACACTCACTTCTTCAGGGCAGTACGTTTTAGAAATTCCTTGAAATTCGACTTCTATTTTGGGTTTATCGTTATTACTAATGACTTTGAATGGCCAGTGTTTCATATCTGCCTGAACTGCAGGATCGTCGAATTCACGACCCATCAATCTTTTGACATCTGCACATAGCAAAGCAATATTATTGTATAGATTTATGGAACATGATAATGCAAAATGAAACGATATTATACAGATGGCTTCAATTTTCGGTGATACATGGGTAATATTTGTAAGTGATTGACACGAACAAGAAATCTAAAACTTACCGAAAACGGTGTTATTAACGTTTCTGGCTGATTGATTTTTTGCTGCATCTCCGACCAGAATTTCTTTATCTGTGAAGGCCACATAACTAGGTGTCGTTCTGTTACCTTGATCGTTGGCAATAATTTCAACTTTCCCATATTGGAATACTCCAACACATGAGTACGTTGTGCCCAAATCGATTCCAATCGCAGGAGCATCCATTGGTACTTGCCACAAGTACGAATGTGATAATATGAACTGTAAAATCGATAGCAAAATGTATACTTCATTCAAGTAGAGTGATATATATTGTCATACTTACAGACGTAAATTGAAAATGAAGAAAAAACGTTATCGCCTCTTTTTTGTTGTCAATGTCAAGCAGATACCAGTTCACAAAATCTTCGGTAGAATTTGCTGATCACCGGAACACAGGCTATCTAAACACAATTGGAATTTAAAATTGCTGCATTATATCTAAAACATTGCAATGGTTAACTTTCAAATTTTCAAAAAGGTGGGAAAATTCTGATCATTGATAATGATAACAATAACAACATAAATTGATCGACTGGTCTGGTGGGGGATTTTTGGTGCCTGGTGCCTATAGACACTGTACCTGTAGGTACAGTGTCTATAGGTTTGTAGTACACTCAAAAGTCAACGGTAGGGAAATTTTCGCTTCGGCGCTTGAGCGAAATTTTAATCTAATTTCACTCATTTCAATTTTCAATGTGAATCAGTGAATGTAGACAAAGTACATTATATTATTTCTATTTTTTAAGGATGGTTAATTTTGAAACATTTCATTCAATTCATTTTCAGCAGAAACCTGCCAATCTTGATGAAGATCGATTGGTTGATGAATCTCATGCAGAAAAATTCTCCATCAACGTTCATAAAAATGTTCTCAAATAGCGATCTCTCAAGTCAACCAGATACGCTAAACGTAGGCACGTACTTATGTAGGTCTAAGTACCGTACCTACCTCAGGAAAAGCAAATTCCAAATTTGCAGATTCGTCGCATTTTCTTCAATGAGAACAAATATGTATTGCTTCTTTTCGTCCTATTGTAGTCTTTCGTAATTAAATAATCCAAGATAGAATCTCAACAGTACACTTGAATATGGGAGTATATGGTCTTTTGTACCAGTAGAACACAATATTCGATGTTCTTTGAAAGAAGTCTTTTAAAAATACTCGTATTTTTTTCCGCAAGATTCATTCACATTACCACACAAGATGGATTTATACAACATAGAAAATACACAAAATAACACACCAAGACGATCTACATGTAAATATTACGAGTAATATATTAAAATAAAAATTATAACATAAGATGACATCCATATTTTTTAAAAACGAATCTTCTTGACAGGTTACATATCCATTTATCACAAATATCGCCAATTCAATTTCAGAAAAACCGATACAACAATAAAATCATAACATGCACCATAACACTTATTAAATCATCACTTAAATATAAAATACTACAAAAAAATTAAGGTGTAAGAAATTCACAAGGGAAATTAAACGTATCCCTTTCAGAAATCTTCGTTTTTCAACTCGTCTTTATGATGGAAAAGATATCAAAATTATTTTAAAAATATAAGGAAGTTGATAAAAATCGTTGAATTTCGGATTCTACATTAAACCTTCGTACTCTCGCGTAGTTATCTATTTGACTTTTCTTCTTTTCGCTGTAAAAAAGAAACAAGTATATTATTTTCACGTAACACATAATAAATTCATTCAAAATATTGGATAATTTTTCGTCCCATTATTTCTTCATGGGTACGTATGCATACCTGGATTGACGAGAGAAATGAGAGTATCCTGTGCCTTCATGTAGGTCAACCAATAAAGATTTGCGATTTCTTTATCACCCCGATACTTATCCGGGTGGAAACGAGATGCAACGTCCCTGTAAATTCATTTCAAAAAAGTTATTAATTTTTCATGGGCTGATTCTGATTTCTAATTTAGAATCAGAATTCGCAAAATTAGAAAAATATTACTGAAGAATTACCTGTGCGCTTTTTTGATTTCTCTTTTGGAAGCATCCTGTGCAACGTTTAATAGTTCGAGATATTTATCTTTTATTTCGCCCTCGTACCTGGCTATCGAAAGTATGAAGTCGAAAACATTACGTAGTTCTTCATGCTTCTGCTCAAACGGTTCTTTTTCGCTCGATTTATTGGAATTGATCCATAGCAAGGTTTCATCGCATTTCTTGATCATCGACTCTTTATCTGATTTATCAATTTTATTTTTCAATTTTTCACCTTCCAAGGTACTCTTCATATCAACACAGTACGATTCTAAAGCGTTTTTGGCGGAAGATACGTCTTTATTTTTTTTATCGTTGGCTCGACATTTTTCCGCTTCCTTCATCATGCTCTTGATTTCGTCTTTACTCAGACGACCGTTGTTGTATGTGATAGTTATCTGTTTACTATTGGTGGTAGATCGTTCGACGGCGGTAACGTTCAAGATACCGTTAGCGTTTATTTCGAACGTTACGACAATATCGACTTTACGAGCTCGAGCAGGGGTGATTCCAGACAGAAGAAATTCACCTAACATGTGATTATCTTTGGCTTTAGGATACTCCCCCTCGTAAACATCGATTAAAACCTCCGCTTGGTTATCGTAAAGTGTAACAAATTCTTTCGTTTGTCTCGCTGGAACTGGTGTGTTTCGTTTAATAAGCACGTCCATCATTACTTCTTCATTTACTGTAACACCAGTACCCAACGACAATGGCGTCACGTCTAATAGCAGTAAATTTTTTACCACATCTGATTTGTCACCGTTCAAGATAGCTGCTTGAATGGCAGCTCCGTAGGCTACAGCTTCGTCCGGGTTGATCGATTTGTTCAGTTCTTTTCCGCCGAAGAAATCTCGCAACATACTCTGTATTTTCGGAATTCGACTAGAACCTCCAACAAGAACAACTTCGTTGATTTGCGTTTTTTTGATTTTAGCATCTTCGATCGCTTTTTTCACCAAATCCATCGTTTTTTCGAAAAGTTCAATGTTTAATCCTTCAAATCGAGCACGGGTTATCGAACTATAAAAATCTATTCCACCTTCGAGCGATTCGAGTTCGATTTCTGCTACAGTAGCTGATGAAAGAATACGCTTCGCTTGTTCACATTTAGTTCGAAGGCGAGATAAAGCCTTCTGATTTTGTAAGAGGTCCTTTTTGTGCAGACGTTTAAATTCCTTAACGAAGTAGTCGACCATTTTGTTGTCGAAATCTTCTCCGCCCAAGTGAGTATCGCCGGCGGTTGAGATTACCTCGAAAACGCCGTTTTGAAGGGTCAATACGGAGACATCGAACGTTCCGCCGCCAAGATCGAATATCAGCACGTTTTGTGCGTCGGAATTCTGAAAGAATTGAAGCGAATAAGTCGATTGATGATTATAGTAAAATGCAATAAAAACGATACGTACTTTTTTTTCTAAACCATAAGCAATAGCGGCTGCTGTTGGTTCATTGATGATACGTAATACGTTTAAACCGGCTATTGTAGCGGCATCGATGGTGGCTCCTCTTTGAGAATCGTTGTAATATGCTGGAACTGTTATAACTGCTTTCTCGACCGGTTTACCGATATAAGCTTCGGCAGTTTCTTTCATTTTTTGCAGAATCATCGCAGATATCTGCGGAAAAATTCAAAACAAATAAATGTATACCTAATGAAAAGCATACAGTCAATTCATTATAAAAATCAACACTCACTTGTTCAGGAGAATATGTTCTGGAACCTTGATATTCGACTTTTACTCTTGCCTTGTTCTCACAACTCGTAACTGCGAACGGCCAGTGTCCGGTATCGGCTTGAACATCAGCATCGTTAAATTCTCGACCCATTAATCTCTTCACATCTGCGCAAGTGATAACCGAACAATTACGAGTTTGGCAGTCTTTCAGATGAATACTCAGAGAACAGTTGAAACTTACCGAAAATTGTATTATGGCGGTTTTTCGTTGCCTGATTCTTAGCTGCATCGCCAATCAAAATTTCAACATCAGTGAAAGCGACATAACTCGGCGTGATTCTGTTACCTTGATCGTTGGCGATGATCTCAACTTTCCCATTTTGGAATACGCCGACGCAAGAGTACGTCGTACCCAAATCTATGCCGATGGCTGGAGCTGGAGAATCCATTTGTACCTAATAACCGATGATTGAAAAATTGTTAAATATTTGAGCTGATGGAAGTATTACGAAGGCGGAAGGTGTGTTGAAAATAGTGAATTGATGAAGAAGCGTGCTCACCTTTTCTTTTAATCAGTAGATTGAACTCAATATTATCTATACCCGAACCAAATTAAAACTGTGATAATATCGTGAAAAAAATAGATGATTTGAAACTTGCAATATACGTAAGAGCCATTAAATTAAAAACATTACAGAACTATCCTTATAAACTTGTAAGATTACATTTCTTCTAACCGCATGGTTAATGATGTTGATGATTAGTCGTTCTACGTTGATAAGCGTCAGGCAATGGCGATAAACCGAAGAGGGGAAAAAATTTCCCCTGCCAAAATTTAAAAATGGGGAAAAGGGAAAATGCACAATTGATATATTTCAATAATTCAGCATATTATTACAATTATTTACAGATTTCATTTTATAATGTGAAAATTAAAGTGCTAGCAGTAATGAAAATCACTGGCCAAAATTTCAGGCGCTAAAATAAAATGCGTTTTTCGATTGTATAGATTGTACATAATTTATTTTTGATGAATTTTCAAGCATCAATCATCAAATTTGGGACAATATTGAGGAAAAATGAAAAATCAAAATCCCACTAAATCGATCTGAAAAGCAATTTGGAATTCACTCTACTTTTGAATGACTTTTGACCACCCAGTTCGATGGAAACGGTTTCGAAATCTCTGCAAAGTTGTATTATAGGTAATAGGTATGTAAAGTAAAATATAAAATAAAGCAGGAAAACTAAAGTTCACTCTACATAGTTATGCCTCAAGCATTAATCATCATGGCACGAGCAAAAATTAATTTGTATTTGAACAGATTTTTTAGGAAAATCAAAATCTTCAACGTGTTGCTGGAGGCTTCAGAACGGTTTGAAACTGAATAATGAACTGAAACTAGTTCCGGCCAACTATCATTTCAACTTTTGAAAATCTGCTGGAAGCCCCAGAACAGAACTGCTCAAAATGGTTCGAAACTATACGTATTTCCAATCAAGTCGGAGGGAGGAGGCCGAAAGTTGTACCTGAGATGAATTTTTAGCTTTCTTAATCGATCACAAATTCATAATGTGGTGAAATTTTAATATTTTTAAAAGATTTCTTGGCCTTTTCTACTTTTATAATTTTACCAAAAATCAAAAACTGTACTTTAGCGTCTAAAATTTTGGCTAGTAATATATTTTTGCATTTTCTATATATTTTTTAAAGTATTTTATTCGGAGCTGACCTGTCGAACAAAACTCTCTGTTTGATTCTTCTCAAAAATGAATCGAATTTTTTTTTGATAGTTTGATCAAACTTCTTTCAACTCCTTTCAACTCTTTTCCACATTTAAATTTTTGTATTTGATCATGACAAAAGTATTTATTCTAATTCAGAAAATAGATTCCAAAAATGTTCAATTAGAAGTTCAAAAAAAGTGTGCTCATCTCCAAAATCAAATTTTAAAATGCAGACGGAAACAAAAAGCAAGTTGATAAGAATTTACCTATTAATAAAATTTCATCACCTGGCAATTTTTTCAATTTCTTCCTTCTAAATAATCTTTTCCAAACTCCCAAAGGAAAAATTTTAACGCATATATTTCATTTCTTTTCTTTATCTTATTTTGAAATAATCAGTAAAAACCCGAAATTTTTGACAACAAAGAAAATTTTCATGTTTTTGAATTGGAAAAATTTCCATTTTAGATGAAATACTCGAAAATTTGAACAGAAACTAGAAATTTTCAATTTGCAATAAAAGTAGCCTGAATGCAAGGAATTTTTTCAATTTTTAAAAAAACTCCTGATAGCTGTCACATTGAAAACAGAAGCTATCACTGAGAAAATAAAGACAACGCAGCTAAAACTATAGAAGTCTGTAGACTAAGGCTGATGTTGAGAGAAGATCAGCTGTATACTTCAGTATTTCGAATTTATATAAATGATTGAAATAATAAGTAGGTACTACATGTACGTTAGGTTAGAGATATGGTCTATTTTCTAACAATATACATTGAATAATTGCATAAATTCATCGGCTTTTAAATACGTTTCATAGTATATGCACAACGTTAAAAAAATAATACTCAATTCATTAAAAAAAATAACAGAACAAAAACAAACACTTTAAGGTAACGATGCGAATATCGATTAAAGAATATTTTGGTCCTAATTATAAAATCACATTAATATAGGAAATGAAATCTCATCTCATTTAACAGTCTTCAAAAAAAAAAAATCAGTGTACAAATAACAAAACAAATAGGTAGTGTCGATTCCATCTCGCAGGTTAGCTTCAATCAGCATTTTTTCTTTTCACTGTGAAACAAGAAACAAACACGCATCAAAAATTGAATAAAAATTATTGAAAATTGAGTGCTTGTACCGCATTAATGATTCATGTATTACACGTACTCAAATGCCTCCTCGAATTTTTCAGCAAAGCATCCTTGGCGGCATTTAAAGCCATCCAATACATGTTGGATAGTTCTCTATCCATTTTGCTTTTGTCCGGGTGATATTTTTCGGCAGCCAACCTGTGAAAAGAGTTTTAAAAAAATTTGTATGTAGAAAATAAAAAATTGTTCTTTTTACACGCTAATTTACAAATCCAATTAAAGAAGAGAGATTGACAAAACTGAAAATATATAACTCAGATTTACCTGAACGCATTTTGAATTTGTTGGGTGGTTGCATTTCTGGGTAAACTCAATATACTATAATACTCGTCCTTTTTTTGCATATTGTTACTCGTAGCTACAAGGATTACACTGTCGAATACTCTTTTAAACTCTTCGAGTTTCATTTCGAGTGGCTTTTTGTTTGTGTCTGAAATAAATTTCAACCACTCTATTGTTTCGTCGCATTTTCGGAAAATGATTTCTTTATCGGATGGATCGATATTCTTCATTTTCTGATCATCTATCATGTTTTTCACTCCATTGCAATAGGATTCTAACGCGTTTTTGGCAGCACAAAAATCGCGATGAGTTTTTTCGTCGACTCGTCGGTCTTTAGCGTCATTTATCATACGTTCGATATCGTCCTTGCTTAATCGACCAGTATTGTAATTGATAGTTATTTTTTTCCAATTGGTGGATTTCTCGACGGCGGTGACATTTAGCATACCATTCGCATCAATTTCGAAGGTGACGGTGATATCGACGCCGCCAGCACGAGCAGGAGTTATGTTAGAGAGAATGAATTCGCCGAGCCAATGATTATCTTTTACCTCTGGACGTTCGCCCTCGTAAACATCGATGAGAACCTCCGTTTGATTATCATAAAGGGTGACGAATTCTTTGGTCTGTCTGGTAGGTACGATAGTATTACGTTGTATTACTACGTTCATTATGACATTGCCTCCAACTGTGACACCGGTCCCCAAGGATAACGGCGTTACGTCCAACAAGACGACATTTTGGATAACGTTCGATTGATCGCCGTTCAGAATAGCTGCTTGGATCGCTGCACCGTAGGCTACCGCTTCGTCAGGGTTGATCGATTTATTTAGTTCTTTTCCGCCAAAGAAATCTTGTAATAATTCTTGCATTTTGGGGATGCGAGAAGATCCGCCGACCAAAACGACGTGTTCGATTCGACCTTTGTCAATTTTGGCATGTTCGATTGCCCTTTTAACGATATCCATTGCGCGTCGGAATAAGTCTGCGTTCAATTTATCGAAACAAGCACGGCTGATTGAACTGTAAAAATCTTCGCCATCGTGCAGAGCGTCGATTTCTACGTCCGCTTCCGTGGCAGACGATAAGGCTCTCTTCGCTTTCTCGCAGGCAGTTCGCAAACGACGTAGTGACTTTTTGTTAAGAACAAGGTCGTTGTGATACATGCCTTTGAATTCTTTAGCGAAATATTCCACCATTTCTACGTCAAAATCTCCGCCGCCCAAGTGACTATCGCCGGCCGTTGAAATCACCTCGAAAATGCCATTTTGAATTGCGAGAATGGAAACATCCAACGTACCTCCGCCGAAGTCGAAAATCAATACGTTATGCTCGTCGAGACTCTAAAGAAATTCAAGTTAATTAGTCAGCCGTTGATTATTAATAAAGATCCGAAACAAATTATTCTACGTACTTTTTTCTCCAGACCATAAGCAATGGCAGCGGCAGTAGGTTCGTTAATTATACGTAAAACGTCCAAACCCGCGATTTTAGCAGCGTCAACTGTAGCCGATCTTTGAGAATCCTTGAAATACGCTGGCACAGTAATGACAGCTTTTGTAACCGTTTTTCCCAAATAGGCTTCGGCGCTCTCTTTCATTTTTTGTAAGATCATCGAAGAAATCTGCAGAACAATTCAAGTACATAATGAACAACATACGCTATATAATAAATAATATCAAACGTTTAAAACATTTTTCAACACTCACCTCTTCAGGAGAATACGTTTTGGAAGCTCCTCTGAACTCTACTTTAATATTCGGTTTGTTGTTTACACTAGCGACCGGAAACGGCCAGTGCTTCATGTCGGCCTGAACATCAGGATCGTCGTATTTACGACCCATTAATCTTTTGACATCTAAGAATAACAATGGACAAAAATTACTTATTTAATTTTCGAAATAATTAGCTTAGGAAAGAACAGAATACGAGAAGAAAATCTTGAACTCACCGTAAATGGTATTATGTATGTTTCTGATCGATCTATTTTTGGCTGAATCACCAATCAATATTTCTGAATCTGTAAATGTGACGCAACTCGGCGTCGTTCTGTTACCTCGATCGTTGGCGATAATTTCGACTTTACCGTGTTGGAATACACCAACGCACGAATATGTCGTACCCAAATCGATACCGATAGCTGGAGCATCCATTACTATACCTATATCATTAAAAATATATATAATTACTTCAAATCATCAAGAGTGGTTTCCTTGATATTGCAGCTAGTGGAAAATTCATAATAACGATACATAATTTATATGTGAGATACCTACGCAATTTAACGATATGGTAATGGTACACTTACCTACACTTTAACGCTGTAATGTACAGGGTGGCCAGAAATATCGGGTACCCCTAAAAAAGTTTTCTACTAAATACTTCGGTTGGTCACAGTGAATGATAATAATGAGAACACATGATTGGTTGTTGGACTGGAGAGATAACATTCCACCAATCATATGCATCTATTTCACGTTGCCAACCTATATTTTTAATGAAAAACTTTCTTAGGGGTACCCGATATTTCTGGCCACCCTGTACTTGATTTTGAAGAAAGGGAAGTCAAACAATTACGAATAAAGACTGTAGTTAACGTATAGATAGTTCATCATCGCAATAAAATAGTCCAAAATTCTAGAAAGAAACGAAATTCATTTAAAAAAACCAAACGCAAACGTGTACAACAAAAGATCTTTCAGATGATAATTGATTTTGATTCACTCTCGACTGCTCTTGAACAGATTACACAATCAGCTGTCTCATTTCGTATTTCGTATCTACAAATTCATTCTCAAAAGAAAAATAAACAAGTTCATGTAGTTTCTTGCTACGATGCGTTATTTTGCTCGGATACTGTCTGGCTGTCGTAGCAGTCTAGTCTAGTGTAGTCTTTGTAATCGATAATTCGATAACATTCTCGGGAGGGGTTAACTAGATACTGCTTTTGTTTTGAATTTTAGAGTGAAATTGAACCAGATTGGAAATCTTGAATGATTGATAACGTTACTGTTAGTCTGTTACTATAATTTTATACGATCTTTGCGGAATTTTATGTCAAAAATTTCACAAAAAAAATCACTCGTTCTTTCTTTTGACATACTTGACCATGAATATTTCTTGAAAATTGTAATAGCGTGACAATTTATTCAAAAATCCATCGAGAATGAACACTAGATTTTCCTCGTTTACAATTTGGGATACCTAATTTTTTCGTAGTTGGGTAGAAAATTTTGGATGTACCTATGGTATGTAGTGGCAACTCATTTTCAATATTTAGTGAAAGATGAAATGCTAAATGATCTTTTTCTGTCTTAGTCGCTCAATTCAAGTACCATACATGCACACTACAAACATACATTACATTTGTATATGTTCACTTAAGTATAAGGGTAATCATTCAAGGGCAAAAGTAAATAAAAACTGTCACCTTTATTACTTAAATCTTGATCGTCCAACTCAAAATACCAATCGAATTTCACTATTTCACCAGCTCAGTAAGAAGTTTTTCTCTCGATTCATTCAACGTTATAAAGTTACTTTTTCTTCTCTTCAATTGACAATTTACTTGTGATTTCTTCGATTATCCTAAGGAAAAAGTCATAGTAATGAAAGTGGTATCGTTATACATATCACAATAATTTCGAATGCATAATCAAAACATTCAACATTTCATTTTTTTCTTTGTCTTGTCAAAAAGATGATACTCAAATTACCTTCACCCAAGTTCTACGATTATAATAGTTAAGTACCTACATAAGTACATACACGTATGTAGGTAGGTAAGGTACATTTGAGTTAATCGTTACAAATAATACGAATACTTACCAGATTTGAAAATCAATTCTAAATCAATGACATCGAAATTCTAACAGCAAATTTCACAATTTTTACCTTCGTATACTTGAATGAACGACAAACGATGGACAAAGACTCAAAACAATAGTTACTCACTGATAACGTGAATGACGCAATGCTCATCGTCCTCGCAATGCTCGTCTGGATTCTCGGAAGAACGGAACCCTCACACACAAAGAATTTACTACACGTGGTCCAAGCTCCTTATTTATTTATTATATATGCCATGCCACCATGCATACATTAAAGTAGAATTAATTGTATTTTTGATTTTCCAAGTGATTAAAATATTGGAATCCTCGGGTTTTAATGCTAACTGCTAAGCAGCGGAAATTGATCCTTATGATCCAAAAGCCGAAGCCCCTGTCATGAAATTTTTATATCGCTCAATCACCTTTCAGGCTCGAACACCTTCAAAACTTCAAAAGGGGTGAAATTGCAATTTTTGTTGAAAATTTTCAGGTTTGACAGTTTTCAACCGATTTTTTCAGACTTTTGCGATGGAAAAACTTTTACATTTCAGCTCTCAGTTTTCAGTTTTTAATTTTAATTTTGCGCATTTCAATTTCGGTTTTTGTATTAGTTTCAGTTTCTTCATTATTCATCAATTTCTTCCATGTTTCATCAGTTTTTTACGTTTTACTAATAAAAAAAAATCTCGCCGTAAAGGAATGGTAGCTTTCCACTTATGACTTATATATGAAAAA
Source organism: Planococcus citri (assembly GCF_950023065.1). Lineage (NCBI taxonomy): Eukaryota > Metazoa > Arthropoda > Insecta > Hemiptera > Pseudococcidae > Planococcus > Planococcus citri. The sequence continues at coordinate 69,617,217 of NC_088679.1, forward strand.
TTGAACTTAATGAACTTACTCCTTGAACGTTTAATTTCAAGTTTTTCAAATTCTAATTCCTGATTTTAAACCTCTAATCTGTTCTTTTTAGAGCCCTCCAATCCAAACAAATTTGATCAAAATTAAACCAATTCTGACTTCTGAGATGTAATGTTAGAAAAGCTCGACAGTTTTCGCAAAAAAATAAAAATCCATACCTAAATACAGGAAAATTATTTACGAACTTTCTCCCTGATCCTTGGGATCAGGACAAAAACAATGATTACAATTCTACTCGCTGGAAATGAGGAAAAAAAGGCGCAACGGTGTTAAAAGTTGAAAAAAAACCAGAAGAAAAAAATTTTTTTGCAATATCCACCCACATTCACGCAACTTGCAAGAGAACCTCCAGTTTGTCCTCTGTTCGTTCGGTGAGAGTCTGAGGGGGTCGTAGTTCTAAACATCAGAGGAATAAAACTTTGCCTCTATGATAATATGTACTTAGCTCAAAACTTATTTCACCGTTCGAAAGTACGTTGAAATATGATTCAATTCAAACACACGAATAATAATAATTTCAAAAATTAAAAGTTGAAACTGTGCAATTTGAAAGCTTAAATTTCAAAATGGTGTTGTAGAAGCGAGCTATAATAATTTAAAATTATGTAAAAAAATTATGTACCATACATGTAACGTTTGGAGCTGATTTTAAACTATAACAATACAGGCAAGGCAATAATCAGAAAATCGTATGAACGAATAGACAGTCAAAAAGAAAAACGGAAACGAATAACAAATTTGACGTTTGGAATGTTGAGTATTGAAAAAAGATAAGCATCTATATATATTAAAAGAATCGTGTAGAAAAACCTTGATAGAGTCCGCCAGCCTCTTCTACTGAACCGATTTCAACGAATTTTTTTTTAAAACGTTCCTTTTGACGTGTAGATATGTCATCAAGAAAAAAAAATTGAAAATTTTGACATTAAGGGCCGAAAAAATTGAAAAAACACGTTTTCTATTGTGTTTAAACAATAGAATTTCGAATAGAAACCTTGATAGAGTCCGCCAGCCTTTTCTATTGAACCGATTTCGACAATATTTTTTTTAAAACGTTCCTTTTGACGTGTAGATATGTCATCAAGAAAAAAAAATCGGAAATTTTCAAATTAAGGGCTGAAAAAATTGAAAAAACACTTTCTCTATTGTGTATAAAATGCACGTTTTACAGAATACAATGCGCACGGACAACAATACACTCAGAACGTTGCTATGTGGGCGTGTTTACAGCATAGGGGTGTTGAGGAGGGAATGTTGTTGTTGTGTTGCGAGTTCCAAAAAAGCAGTTTCTCCTATAGGACTGGCATTCATTGCTATACTTGATATTTCATTTTTTTAAAAACTGGAATGTGGTGTCTGTTGAAATAAAAAGGAGAGGAGGTTCTGCACTTGAGATAATTTTTGGTTTAGAATTTTATTTCTACAGTACAAATTGAAATGTTTAGTGGAACTGGAACAAATGTTGGTAAAAAAGTTGAAGTGAAGATAGAGGAAGGGTTCAGTACAGTGTAGCCAGAATTCTCTCGAAGGAGGGGGCAAAACCAGATTTTTAGGCATAAAAAATCGAAATTAGAGGTAATTTTATGAAAACCCTTTGTAATGTATGGTAATTTAATGGAAATGAAGGTGCAATTACAGCTCAAGTGAAGTGAGAACAAATTTTTTTTGAAAAAATGGGTCCACAAAAAACGAAAAAACAGTTCATTATTGCATGTATTATTTCAAATTTTCACATGTGGGGGGGGGGGGCAATGGCTCAAGTCACATCCCTCCTATAGCTACGCCACCACTGGTAGGGTTTCTATACTTGGGATACAAATTTGACTACCTTACCTCAGATTTTCATTTAATAGGAATGAATTTTTCCAGCATACCTACTCCCTACCTACTCAACAAGAATTTCAATTATTTTTCTACCCAATTTTTACGTATACAGAATTTCAGAAATTTTACTCCTAAAAAATGATGATGTCAAGTCAGTATAGGTAGTTATACCAGAGTAATTCAACACCACAAATATAAATCTGAAGTGAATAGTCGGAAGTTTTTTGAGAAAAAAATGTCGTTAATTCATTTTAAAAATTGATAGAAATATTGTTCAAACTTGAATTTTTTTTCTTGAAAAATTTGATTTTTTAAAAAAATTGTATTTTAGAACCAGAGTAGAATTCGCTATTGACATATAGGAGCAGCCCGAGCGAAGTGAGGGGCATGAGTTGAGTCGTCAAAAAAGCGAGCCCCGAAGGGGCGAGAGGCCTGAGCGAAGCGAGGGCCAGGGCGAGCAGCACGAGCGAAGCGAGTGCGTGAGCCGTTGGGAGGTCTGGGTCGCGAAGCGACCTAGGGGGCGAAGCCCCCTAGTATTTTTAAATTCGAACTTGAATTTTGTCAAAAAATGGTCGAAATAGTAAAATACTTGATAGTTGATACAAAAAAAAAAAAAAAAACGTAAACAAATAAAAAAATCTATGAAGATTGAAGAATTTTTTTTAAATCACAATTTGAAATTCAAAACTACTGTCGAACACGTATTTTTCAATTGTATTCAACCCAACCCATCTGCGAGCTGACAAAATAAAGTTTTGTAGCCAAAACATCCCTGGCGAAACTATCCCTCCACCTGTGCAGAGAAACTACCTACAGACTACAAATGCTATTCAATCCGACACGCAGGAGGGAGTCCACCTTGTAAATCCAGGTCTATTTGTCGAAACTCAAAAGACAAAGACGACAGGCGTTGAAGACTCCCGAGAAGAAAAATTAGACGGTGTGCATTTCACAGTGGTTCAAAATATGGGCCTTTAGATGCTAAAGCGATCTTGTTAATATAGGGGTAGAGAGGTATTACCAATTCTGATACTTGTTAATGTACAAATGACGATTACTCAAGCAAATTGAAATCCTGGTTTACATTCGTGCATGAAAAAAAATCTACCTGGGAAGAGGGAGAGAAGAACACTTTGAATGTAAAATGAAAATATGTAGGTATCAACTTTAATGTATTAATGCGTATTTTATAAAATTAAACTCGTATACATTACGTACATATTTATCACAGATCGATGTTATTGCGATTTAAACTCCGCCGATCCGCCAATCGGAATCCATCAGTAAACAAAACACCAAAAATATTGAAATTCATAAGGTCATTGAAACGTATAAGTATCACTTTCGGAACTATTCAAGCTTGTGGATTCAGCGCAAACTAGCAAATGTTAAATAGTAAAAATCGGGAAAAATGATCAAAATTTGTTGAATTACCAACGCATTTCAAAAGTTTCCATTGGTATAGGTATTGTAGAGGTACCTAGTTAGTTATATCAGCTCTGTTAGTTAAATTTTGCTTTTTTTGCTGCAAAAAAGAAACAAACAAATAGATAAATTAATAAATTGGATAGGTAATTTTTTTCAGCATACCATCTCCTTACTTATACTCTTATTACATTACCATTACCTTGCTTGGTGAGAGCATCCTTCGCTTTCGTAATGACAAGCCAATACATATTTGCTAATTCCTTGTCACCTTCGCATTTATCGGGATGAAGCTTAGAAGCTAATTTTCTGTAAATTAAAATGAAAATTTTTTATTGACTTATTTGAAACTGTAAATCTCTATCAAAAAATAAGTTGGTAGGTAACGCATAATTTACCTGAAGGATTTTTTTATTTGATTTTCAGAGGCAAATCTTGGCACTTTTAATACTTCGTAATATTTGTCAGTACTTCCATAAGGGTTTCTGGCTATCGAAATGATTACGTCGAATACCTTTTGTAATTCTTCTAGCTTTTGTTCAAACGGCTCTGCTTCAGTTGACTGGATAGAATTCAACCAAAGAATAGTTTCATCACATTTCTTCAAAATGATCTCTTTATCGGTTCTATCGATGTCATTTTTCAATTTTTCATCTTCAACGGTGCTCTTCGTGTTGATACAGTATGATTCTAAAGAATTCTTTGCAGTTGATGCAGCTTTTTGTTTTTTTTCCATGGCTCGACGTTGTTCAGCTTCTGCGATCAAACGCTCAATTTCGTCCTTACTGAGACGACTTGTATCGTATGAAATGGTCACTTGATTTGATTTACCGGTAGCGGTTTCGACAGCCGTTACTTTTAACATACCGTTAGCATCGATATTGAAAGTTACATCAATTTTAGCTTCGCCAGCAGGCGCAGGAGGGACACCGCAAAGGGTAAATTTACCAAGCAAGTGATTATCTTTCGTGAAAGCATATTCGCCTTCAAAAACTTTGATTTTTACTTCAGTTTGATTATCGTGTGATGTTACGTAACGTTCAATTCGTCTCGTTGGAATGGCAGTGTTACGATTAATGATCACAGACATTTTACAGTCAGTGCTAACTTCGATACCCAACGACAACGGTGTAACGTCAATTAATACCAAATTTTGTAATGCGTCTGATTTATCACCATTCAGTATGGCAGCTTGTATCGCTGCTCCATAGGCAACGGCTTCGTCCGGATTTATCGATTTGCTCAATTCTTTTCCTGCGAAGAGATCTTGCAACATTTTCTGTATCTTAGGGATCCGAGATGATCCTCCGATTAAAACAACATGATCAATTTGAGTATTGCTGATCTTAGCATTTTCTATCGCTTTTTCAACCACTGCCATCACAGTTCGAAAGAAATCGGCGTTTAATTCTTCAAAACGAGCGCGCGAGATTGAACTATAGAAGTCGATGCCATCGTGAAGAGAATCGATTTCAATATTGGCAACGGTAGTGGATGACAGAATTCGCTTTGCTCGTTCGCAGGCAGTACGTAGACGATTTATGGCTTTTTTGTTCTTAGTGAGGTCTGCGTTGTGTTTAGATTTGAATTCTTTGACGAAATGGTCGACCAATTTGTTGTCAATATCTTCGCCACCCAAGTGAGTATCACCAGCGGTTGAGATTACTTCGAAAGACCCATCTTCAATTGTCAAAATAGAGACGTCGAATGTTCCACCTCCGAGATCGAAAATAAATACTTTACGTTCATCTCCGCTGTCCTATAAACAAGCGAAAGCAAATTATATAAACGAATAATGATGAGAGAAAATTCACCAAAAAAACAATACACGTACTATTTTTTCTAGACCGTAAGCGAGGGCAGCAGCTGTAGGTTCATTTATGATACGTAATACGTTCAAACCGGCAATTTTCGCAGCATCTACGGTAGCAGCTCTTTGAGAATCGTTGAAATAGGCTGGTACAGTGATTACAGCATTTTTGACCGTTTTGCCCAAATAGGCTTCGGCACTCTCTTTCATTTTTTGTAAAACCATCGAAGATATCTGCAGAAAAATTGAGTCAACATGAATTTAGTCAAGTATATGTATGTACTTACATACCTACTTTTGATGAACTACAGCTGGGTGCGCAGAAATATTGAGTACCCCCAAAAAAGTGTTCTGCTGGAAATTTTTCGGTTGGTCATAGTGATAGTGAAGTGAATAATAATAATAACTAGTGTACCCGTCTTTGAGTATCTCAAAGTAAGGTACTCGTGTGCCCGTGTGGGTACTGGGTAGTAGTGGTCCTCCCTAGTGTACCTACTCAGGACTCAGGAGTTACAGTTTACAGTAATTTACTCGATGTGTATGGTAAAATACAGTATTTTACTGAATTTTATCAACTATTACTGTATGCAGCTCAAACTCAAACGCGAGTGAAATTTTATGTGTAATTTCATTTTCTGTTTGAAAACATGCAAGTATGAAACTTATGAAAGGAATGTGTTAAAAATCATATTCACAATCACCACACAAACTTTGAAAAGCATCAAACTCATCAAAGTCATTGAAATGAAAATGATCAAAAAATAAAATTGGTCAATTAAGCTGGAAACTCTCCAACTCCAACGTATTATAATAGATACCACTGTTTGCCTGTCCCCTTCCCTAGCCTCATTAAATCAAACATTAATCCATTTTTGTTTTTTGATTATTGTCTCACCAACTCGCCACTCATCGCCAGAGTCACCACACTAACCACATTCAACAATCAACACTGTGTTTTCCATTCAATGTCAAATCATAACACAAATCTGCGATGAATTTTTTTTTTTTTTTTTTTTTTTAAATCATTTCCTCACCTCACTCAGTCAGCTGTAAGGGGACAATATGCCTTCACTGGCTAGACAGGGATATTCATCGTATCTCTCTCAGTGGGATTATAAATCTTTCATCTAAAGGAAGTACTGGAGAATCCAATCAATAGTTCGATTCTACAGTACTTTACTTAGATGAAAGCATATACTCGATGCACTTAGGTAAGGTGTTAAGTACGTGGGAACCACCCAAGAGGTGTTTTCACATCGTTCCATTAAGGGCAGATGTGAAAAGCTCACAAGTTCGTAAAGCTCAATTCCTTCTCGACTCGAGGCTAGAAGCCAAGTTGAGATGGAATTGATCTTCACTTGTCGATTCGCGCTTCGTCTGGTAGGTCTGACCGCGGAAAAGTAATAAGGCCACTCACTCCTACGTAAGAGTTGTGCTTGAGTCCCAGGTCCTCTGCCTTAACGTTCGTGTTTAAGGGAGAGTATTCGCGTTTAAACTTAAGTCCTAAATTCGCTACCCAACGCGGGCAATTTGATAGTTACACGTAGGTGGGTAAAAGCGATCCTACTTACGCCACTATTCGGTGGAATATATATTGGTTATACGCGTAGAGTTTTATATGTTTTAGACTTAAGTTTCGTGTTGTAATTTTATTCCAAAATTATAATACACTATTCGTGTTTATCGTGTGTTCTTATTTCGCGTGCGGTTCGAATTAATACAAGGTAAACTCGACTAAATCTGTTTAAATTTATACATATTGGTGTTGTAAGAGCTGAGCTAGCAGCGGGTAAGTACTGTTTTAAAAGGTGATATATTACATCTCTTAGGGAGTTAGATTCATCCTGACCTATTAGGGAAATATTCTTATCCTCCCAACGTACGCAACGCCTCTACGTATCTATTTAACATTGGCGCCCAAACGTTCCTTTCTGTGAAAAGATTTACGACATTGACTGCTTGTTTAAAGTGACAGTTTACTCAAAACGTCATAGTAAACCTTTCCTGAAGGGTAGCACGTACTTTGCGAGACGTAATTCTATGCTAAAGGCTCGTAGGCCAAACATTTAGCAAAGAATCGTAACTTTATTATTTAAAATAAAGGTACTTCGAAATTTTCAATAAAATTCGAAAATCCAAAAATCTGATAATTTAAGAGTTTGAAGATTTGTTGGACTCGAAGAAATTTCGAAAACCCAATTAATTTCTGTGTATTTGAACTGAAAAGTACAAATATTCACGAAAATAATTATTCCAATACTCAGTGTATTTTTTATGAAGTGCTTCATTAACGTTTTTTGCTACTCGTTTTTTCTACCTACTCAAGGCTCTACTTAAAGTGAGTAACTTCAGATCAACATTTAGTTGAACTGAAAGGTAGAAAAGTTCCTCGAGAATCGAAAAGTGCGGACGACCTAGCAAAGACGATAATATTCACATAGAAAATACTCACGAGCATTCAGTTTTTCTTCTCAAAATAGCTCATTGTGAAGAAAAATTGTGACTAAATTTATCTAGTCATAAAAATCTATTGTGTAATTGAACTAACTGGGTACAATTATTCAATAAATTTATCCTCTCTTCTCTATCTAGTAGAAATTTTTTCGGAAAAATCTACCAGATAGCTTCCTATCTAAATTATTTCTTTCCTGTGCTTTTTACCTACGTCAAAATAGGTAACCTCCACCCTTTTTGTCAAAACGTAATTTTATACACTGTTATTTTTGTTTTAATTTGTTATTTGATTCGTAATCTATTTGATTACTTAATCTCAATTCAAAATTTCTAAAAGGGATTTGCAAATTTTCTAAATTTCTAAAAGGGATTTAAAATTTTGAGTGTGCTGTATCGTGGACATTTTTCTGTGTTTCATTAAAATTAAAATTTGAAAAATAGGTTATTGTTAAAATATAGTTACGTATTCACATTAACCGCCACGCGCCCCTACCGCCACCCAGAATCGTGTAGTTTTTGTCAAACTACCTGCGACGTTGTATACAACAAACCACCCTCTCGAACAAGGGTGAAACGAACGTGTTTCTTAAGTGCTTGTTGACAGTCGCGAAGTACCCTGCAGAGTTGATAGACTAATTGATTCTTGAAAAACCTTAAAGGTTAATAAATCACTACAAAGATAGCACACGAAGTCTGCTCATTAATTTTTATATTTATTTAAATACAGACACGAGTCTGGAAACCTTTTTCTCACCCTTACGTGTAGTTATATGAATCAGGACGGTCCTGCTTTTAATACGAGAAGAAAAAAGGGAGAAAAGAAGGCGAGTAACATTCTGGAATCTAAGAGTTTAACACCTACGAAGATTTTAATCTCGAATAAAATCGAAAAAAGTACAGAAAGTACTCCAGAACAAGGAAAAATGTCGGACATTGAAGATTATATGCCACACATTTCTCACGAGTCATTTTTTGAAAGCCAGGTTAGTGATAATCAAAATGCAAGTACTTGTCAAATGGCTACTCAAGAAGTATTTGACAAAGAAAATGATCCACTAAACTTAAGTTTTGAAAAGATAATAGAAGAAGAACCTGAAAGGCTTCAACGACCTTTTCAACCTGGTGAATATAAGGAAGCATTAGATGATAAGACTTACGAATGTTTTTATAAAACTTGGGAATGGCAGGATGATATGCAGAAGGAAATAAAAATAAATTATGAACTTCAAGATAAACGCATTTTAAGAAATGCAAGATTAGCAGGAGAGGCTAAAGGCCAAGCTGAAGCAGCTATAAAAAAAGCTGAGGCAGCCACAACCAAGACAAATAAAGTCATTCAAGACGTCAGTTTATGGTACGACGATATCGACCATAAATTGAAAAAGAGTGAGAAAATCGCCAAAGAAATTTCAGCGGATTTATGTTCTACGAAAACTAAAATCAGGGATTCTTTGAGAGTCAGAGATGAGGGATGCCAGAGGATGTTGGAAGAAATTAAAACAATCCAACAAAGAATGACAGCACCTACACCTGTTCGCGGCGATTTGCAATTTATACCTCAAAAGTATAAAATGATCGACCCAAATTGTGTCAAAAATTTGGGAATTTATTTCTCCGACGAAATGAGACACTTTCCTCACGAATTCTTAAAGGAATTTGAGGATTTCTTTGAAGGAGTGGGATGCTCTGAAGCTCAGAAAATTATGGCCTTCAGGGCTGTTATTTTGACAAAAAATAAAACACAGTTTAAAGAAACCATAAAAAATATGAGCACCTATCAGGAAGTCAGAGATCAATTTTTATCATTCTATTGGAATATTGAAGCGCAAAATGACGCTATGATAGAATGTAGGTACAATAATGTACACGTCGATGACATAAAAAGCATGGCGGTACATATGATAAGATGGGCGAGAACTTTGAGCTATCGCACATATCATTATGATTCTGAGGTCATTCGTGTTCTAACGAATAAAGCCCCATTAGAATACAGATCAATGATTACTCAACCAGGTCAAACTATCGATCAATTTATTGAAAAACTTAGAGTTTTATCAAAAATTGACGTAGATCCCAAAAATGAGGTACCCTACGTAATAGGAAAAAGACCTCAGGTAACGGTTCAACAGCAGAAGCTGCCATGGACCCCAGCAGCTCAAAGTGCTCAAAACCCAACAAATACAAATAAAATTCGTGTACCTGTATATGCGAAAACTCCAGAAAAACCTTCAACTTCTACGGGCGAAGAAAGCTCAAAAACAGCTGAAATTAAAACTGAATCTGGAGTCCAAAAAGGGCCTAATGGTGAAATTATAAAGAAAAAATTTAAACCTAAGAGTCCTTCGACAGGTCAAGTTATACCAGTGCACCACTTAGAATACGATCCAGAAACTGATCAATATTACGAGTTGAGTGACACTGAGGAAGAAATTCCACCTATGAACGTCCAGGCATTGGGTATTTTAACGGATATTTTAAGTAACCCCAATGCTGACCCCCTGGACATGCAAATGCTAACAGGGGCACTTGTGAATTTGGCTAAAGCCAATTCGCAGGCGGGAAACGGGAGCCATTAGAGGACAGCGGGGCATCTTCTAATGACTTTTGGGCCCCCAGTAATATGTTTGAAGATTACATATGGGCTGGAGATGGCATAGCGCATTTTTTAAAAAGGGGCCAAGTACAATTTCAAGAGCAAATACCTGGCTACTTAAGAGATCAATTGTGCTATGAGGATTTATTCGATAGATTAAAAAATGTGAATTTTCCGAAAAATAAGAGATTCATATTATCTTCAGGTCAAGTAGAAATTAACTACTCAAGAAAACCTTATAACATACTTGAACAATTATTACGAAAAATAATTGCAATGCTTATAAATGAAAAAGAAGCAGAGTGCGTAATTTTACTTTTTCCTATAGTAAAGCCCAGAGCCACAGCAGAACAGGAAGTCACTATGGCTAGATACATTGCTTTTAGAGAAATATACTCGAGAGTTTGTAATGATACTAGGGTTTTTATTTGGAAAAAACCAGCTTACAGATACCTAGAAATGGAGACTTATCTCAACTCTCACGGTATAGAACGCTCAAGACCAAAAATGAGCGAATCTGGATTTGTGATGCCAAATGTGGATAAATTCCATTATGTAAAATCACTAAAACGCTATTTTCCATTAATAGCGACGTATCACGAGCTATTTGTGCTAATGTCTGAAGAAATTTATAAATTTGAAGAAATTAGAGCACAACTTACAGCTGCAGATGGACGAAGGAGCATAACTGGACCCCTAAAGGACATTTATGATCCTGAAACAGCTCCATATATTGACCCAGGCCACAAAGAAACTGAGTTAGATAAAGAGGATGAACTTTCTGAAGAAATGAAAAAATTAAATCACGAGGAGAAAAATTCCTCAATGACTTTTCTTCAACCTGTAAGCGTATTAAAACGCAAACTTGAGAAAAAACCAGTAAACGTGGTAAAAAAGCAACGTGTATCCTGGGCAAAGCAACTCAACTTGGTAAAATGTTTCGAAAAGGATGAACCCCTGAGAGCACTAGATGCGGTTGATAACGCATTAATTGACCCAGAGCAAATTTGCAGACATGTGGGGCCACAATTAGTGACCCAAACTGTGAATGACCCTACTTGTGTCATTCCAATACACATAGGCAAAAAGACCTTTGCTCTACAATTGGACTCAGGGGCCCTACCAAATGCAATTTCGAAAAAATTATTGACAACTTTGTTAAGGGAGTCACCTGAATCCATCAGATTTATTCCCCTCCGACGTACAGTCCAACTGAGGTTGGCTGATAATACAGTCATAAGGTCAATGAGCCATTTAGCTGTAATTCAACTTGAATTCGGCACTGAGCTCATTGGAGTGCCATTTTATGTACTCGAATCTTCGGGAAATACATTTATCATGGGAAGAATATCATTAGAATACATAAAAATTCTAATTGATATCCCAGAAAGAGTAGCCACCTGCAAGATGGATCCAAATAACGAGTACGTAATTCCCTTCATGAATGCAGATGAAGCTCATGAAGCTTTCACTATGTTCGCACTGACTCAAACCAGTAGGCAGGGTCATAGAATGGTCATAGACATGGCCAAGCACACAAAATTGGCTGATATCCATAAAGAAATTAAATTAGAAGAAGAAAAAGCTCGAAAACTTTTTCTTGAAAATTTGAATAAAGACCTATGTGATGCTGTGAAAAATAAATCAATCACACCAGAACAGGCTAAATTGGCAGAAGAAAAATTATGCCAATACAAAGACATCTTCAGCTTGAATCCGGGATGCTATAAGGGGGAAGAAGTGGACTTTAAGTTCAAATCTGGAAATGAACATTTAAAACCCTGGAGAGGTGAAAAGTTCAGACCAAGTAAAAAACTTTTACCTGGCATCAGAAAAGCTGTAGAAAAAATGCTGGCGCTCGATATAATTCGACCTTCTCACTCAACCTATATCAACACGCTCGCACCTGTTGTTAAAAAAAACGGGGATATTTGGCTCTGCTTGGATGCAGATGAATTGAATAAACATTTAGAAAATGTACTAACAGAGCCGGATACAATTGAAAGTATGATTTTTGATAATCCTGGGGATATCTTATTTTGTACTCTCGATTTTACTGCTGGATTTTTACAAAGATTATTGAATAAAAAATCCAGGCAATTTACTGCTTTTCAATTAGAAGGGCAAGTTTATGAGTTCACAAGACTACCTTATGGTACAAAAGTATCAAGTGGACTTTTTATACTCATGATCAATGCAATCATTGCAAACAAAAAGGGTCGTACCAAGTACGTAGATGATTTGAAAATTTCAGGAGAAACTTTTGAAGAGTGCTTGGACAACTTAATTGAAGTTTTTGAACTCATTCGCGAGAGTGGCTTAAAGCTCAACCCAACGAAAACCCAATTTTTCAGGAATCGAGCTGATCATCTCGGCTTTGTGCTCAGTGACAAAGGCATTGAGAAACAAAGTGAAAAACTGAAAAAATTGGAAGAGTTTGAAAAGAAAAATACCAAAAGGGGTAAATTTTCTTTGAAAAAGAAAAATGACATTTTAGCCCTAGTTGGACTGACGGGATTATATAGAAATTTTATTCCTGAATATTCCCAAATTGTGAAGCCCATTTATGAGCTCACGAAAGGTGAATCTCAAAATGTAGAGTGGGGAGAAGAGCAGCAAAAAGCTTTTGAAAAGCTCAAGGAATTATATAATAAAGATTTCAAATTGCAGCAACCCCCCCGAGAAGGAGATTTATATTTAGATACCCAAATATCGCACGATGCGATGAATGGAGTATTATTTTTCAGACGTGATGAGGAAAAACAAATCATCATGTTTGTCTCAAATGCTTTCAAAGAGCATCAGAAAGAATTTACATTATTTGATAAAGAAATAATGTGTCTCGTAAAAAGCATTTTAAAATTGCAAATGTGGTTACATGGAAGAACTGTTCATGTGAGATCAAATTTATTGCCAATAGTCAATAGGTTTAGAGAAATGTCTCAAACTCACAGAAAAGCAGCTCACTGGATTACAGTGCTCAACAGTTTCGACTTAGTGTACGACATGATCCACTCAAATAAGTCACTTTACAAAATTAAAGCGCCTGAGCTGGAAATTAAAGCCTTAGAGCTTGACTGTTATGAAGCTGATATCGAAAGTTCGGACACTGACTTGGGAAATTCAGAAACTGATATTGAAAATTTTGGTTCTGATCTAGAACCCATTTCAGTAAATTTTATGCAAGAACATATTTCAGAATTGCATAGAAAATTAGAACAAATTGGTAAAATTCAAAGCTTTGATGTTACGTGTCAAAAAATTATGAGAATTTTAGAAGAAAAAGTTCCCATAAATAATAAGAAACAGCGAGACATTCAAAAATTGAAAATGATGAAATTTGAAATTCAAAATTCCAAAAACAATGAAAAAGTTCTACACAGAATTTTGGAGAATGGACTGAAAGTTCCATGCCTCCCGGACGAACTTTTTTATGATACCATAGATTATTTACACGATTCCTATGGTCATGTAGGGGCTGCGAAATTGGACATGATTTTTCGCAGAATTTACTACCATCAATGCTCGTTGGCATATATAAAGGAAATTTGCAATACATGTATCGTATGCAAAGTTAATAAAAGCTATACAAATAGCAAAACAATAGAATATGCACAAATTGAGGCATACGCTATTGGCGATGTACTCTCAGCGGACATTTATGGACCCCTACCTGCTTTAAAAAATCAGCCAAAATACCTCTTAGTTGTGAAGGATATTTTTTCAAATAAAACCTGGTTGCGCACCTTATTTCAAATTAAAAAGAAAGAAGTGTGTCAACAAATGGCTACAATCATAGAGTACATAAGTAATAAAAATATTGAGATCAAAAAGGTCATAACAGATAATGGGTCACAATTTATCTCAGACTCATGGTATAATCTATTAGAAAACCATGGCATAAAAGTGGCGCACACAAATGTGTATAACCCACAATCATCGTCTGTGGAAAGGACGATGAGGTCAATTGGAGATAAAATTAGGGTCAAATTAAATAAAAATCACGATCCCTATAAAACTCATCTGGGATGGCACCTACTCATTACTGAGGTTGAGTTGGAGTTGAACAATACACCAACCTCCTTCGGTTTTAAACCTAATGAGGCATGGGGAATTAAAGATAAAATTTGTGAAACCCTACCTCAACAATCAATGAAATTTGATTTTAAATTTGAATTGACAAAAATTAGGAAAAAGATGTCTGAGAAAGAAATTCCCTCGACGACATTTTTAAAATGCATGGAAAATAAATTAGATCCAGAAAAGGACTTAATTTATGACACCGATGGCTACGTCAGGGTGACAGCTGACGGGGCTTGCTCCAAAAATGGCGATATAAATGCCATAGCTGGAATTGGAATCTGTTTCGCTCCAGACTCCAAAATGAACATTTCTGAAAGAATTGTCAATAAGCATTATGCCACTTCTAACAACTTGGCAGAATTAATGGCGATCCATGTGGCACTTAGAGTGCTAAAAGAGAATAATATCAAAAAAGTAAAACTTTTGAGTGACAGCAATTATGCTGTAAAAGCTCTAAATTATAGCATATCAACATGGCAAACGAATAACTGGAAAAATGCAAAAAACAAACCAGTTCATCACGAAATGCTATTTAAGAAAATTCTAGAACTAAAAATGGAATTTGAAAGCGTAGAATTTATTCATGTTTACGCCAGAAAACATGAATACACGAATATAATTGCTGATAACCTTGCGAAAAAGGCTGTCTACACAGTCGAGCAAAAACAGCAATGTATAAGTGAAATGTCTGAAAGACAAGTAATTGAAAATTTCATAAGAGAGAAAAGGCGATTAAAAAGAATTGAAGAAGAATATGCTTTCAATAAATCGCACTTAGACCCCATCCTATTAAAACCAGGAGATTGGGTCCTTATGACAAATCATAAACAATCGAATGCGGAACGAAAAACTGCTTCAAAATTGTATGAAAAAAGGACAGGTCCTTTCGTAATAATTCAGAGAAATGGGCACAATTGTTACTTATTACAGCCTAAGGATGGAAGTACAATTAATAGGGTGGCCAACATACGCCAACTCACCCCATTCATTTCCAAAGAAAATTTGGAAAAACTGAAAAACGACACCTGTCTAAAATCAAAATTAGACTCTCGAACTTTAGAACAGAAAATTAAAGATTTTTTGACTGAATATGAGAAGGAACTTCAAAACGAAATTGATGAAGAATTTGATGAGTTTTCAACCCCAAATTTCGAGCCAATTTCAAAAAGCGATCTTAAAAACGCTTCAAATAATGTTTTGAAGGAGCTCAGTGCCAATGCGCGTGCACAACGTGCAGCGGAAAGGGAGGCTAAGAAAGCTGAAGGTAATCTGAAAACTTCAACTCCTGAAAACACTGAAAAAGCTCCAAAATTGGATCTCCCTGAACAGCCAGAAATTGCTGGGGCAGTCCAAGAAACCCCAACCCTAAAAAGAGGGAGGGGGAGACCCAGGAAAATAGACTTTGGTAAAGTCGAAAAAACTCCTGAAATAATTGAAAATAAAAAAGGTACTATTGATACCAATAAAATTCTAGAAGAAATTATTCAACTAGAACCCACTCAGGATGACAAAATTTTGGAAAAATTGGGCCCAACAGACCCAAAGAAAGTCCAAAATTTTGAAAATTCTAAAGACTTAAGTACAGGGGCACTACTTGAGGATTCCTCACTCATAAAAAGACCTAGAGGAAGACCCAAAAAGTGTACTCCCCGTGAGCCCACTGGTGAACCCACTAGTGAGCCCAATATCACTGTAAACTTGGCTGATTCGGAACCAAAAGATGAAAATGAAAATCTCTTTGGAGAATTACCAAGTCTTGAAACTGATGAGGAATTGAGCGACTCAACCTCAGAAAAATCAGTAATCAATCAAGCTATCACGAAATCTGATTTTAAAAAGTCTAATAATGACAAAGTCACTTCAACCCCAAAGCGTTCAAAACTCATATTGGAAAGAAAAATGCGCCTAGGGGAGGACCCCAAAGCCATTAAAAGACCAAGATTGGAGTTGAAAAAACTGGACTATGGTTCGGATAGCGATGAAGACCCTTACTCATTATTCTTTGAGGCAGTTATGGAAGCCTACAACGAAGAATATCAGAGCCTAAATTCTATGACAGTTTTGGAAAATCAGGATACTGACCAAAATGCCATAGAAGTCGTGGTAAATCCATTCAGGACAACGGACGACGAAGATTCAGAAAGTTCAAATGACTCTGAATTTTATGAAAGAATAAGTGAAACCATAGAATTGGTCAGAAACGCGACTGAAGAAAATTCACCTGATAGGAGCTCTGAAAGCTCAGTGGTCACTGTCATAGAAAATGATCAAAGCACAATCATTTTCTTTGAGACAGAGACAACACAGGAGGATGCTAGAATAAGCTTTCAACCAACTAAAAGGTTGATACCAATTTTTGCTTCGGCAATATTTATTGTAATTTTATTTAGCATATTTCATGCATTTCTGAATAAAAGAACTTTCGACGAATAAAATGTATTTATTTACTTTACTCAACTTTTTTCAGCACGCTTCTTATTCTCTTTTTTAATTAAAAGGTAGAAACAAGGAAAGAGAGAAAAAAGGAGAGCGGAGAGATAGGTATGTAAAGAAAGTACTCAATTTTGTTAAAAACAATAAAAATCAACCCGCCCTATAAAATTATAAAAAAAAAAAAAAAAATTCTGAAATCATTATTTCAATACTATTTTGAGACTTTAAAAATTAGATTCACAAAAATAGTCAATATGATGAGAGTCAGAAAATAAAAAAAGGGGGGGCGAATGAAAAATCAAAATCCAATTAGGATTTTGACAATTTCCAGGAAATGTAAAAACCATATAAAAATGGCCCATTTCCGAATCCTTGCAAATTACAACAAAAATGAGTATCCTTATATTGGGGTTTTGTTTTTCACTCCCTATATAATTTTTGGACAAAATTCACCAATAGGGGTATCCCAAAAACTCATAAAGTTTTCACTTTTTGACCAAAAAAGCAAAAAGAGAAAATCAAAATTTGTTCTCAAAAATGAAAATAAAATTTTTTTTTTCCAAAACGAACATTTTGACAAAACTTTCTTGATCGACTTTGGAATCATTTTTCGGAAAGAAAAATTTCAGAATAACTTATTAAGAACACTAAGGACAATAAAATCAAAGGCTTCAAATTCATAAGAATGGAACCTCAAAATTAAAAATTTTTTGAAAAAGTCTCTGGATTTTCAAATTTAGAAGAGTCAAAAAACTGAAATTTTATTCAGCTTCTCGAAACAAAATTTGAAAAACCCAACAGAATGCTGGAAAAATACATTCTAAAAGAAAATAATATTTTTTGAGAAAATTCAAAAAATGGAAAAACTTTCAGAAAAAGCTGATCGAAATTAGCGTCCCAAAATATTTTTTCAATTTTTCAAATTGGTCCTAAATTATAAAAACAAGACATTTGCCTCACTCTTCAGACGAAAAACTGAAGAATTTGCCAAAAAATTTGGCACAAGCATTCAGAGTTGTCTACCTAATGAAAACTCAGACCTCTGAGACAAAAAGAGCTCACCTAAACATTTGCTCTAAATTGTCAAAACAAAAATCTTGCCTCACTTTTAAACCAAAAATCAGAAAGCAAAGAAGAATTTGCTAAAAAATTCATCATCTTTGCCCATTTTTCTTCTTTTCGGAAATAAAGAGAAACCTCTCTGAATGGGGGACACCACATCTGCCCTCAATTCGCCCCCAAAATTTGCCTTAAAAAATTAACCTACGTTTGTCCTTCTGACAACTTCAGAAAAAACATAAACTTCAAAAATGAAAATTTTGAAATGAAATTTTGAAGAGTTAAAACACCCCACATTACGTTTACTCCACAAAAAATTAAAATTATCAATTTTTGAAAAAACTGTCCAAATTTTTTAAAAAAAAAATTGTTAATCAGAGTCAATGAAAAATAATCATTAAAAAATTGAATTGAAAATTCACACTGGGTTAACGGAGATTTTCTCTCTGCAAATTCATAATTTTTTTTGAAAAGGAGAACTATGGGATATATTGGAATGGCTCGAAAAATTCAAAATTTTTCCAAACAATCCAAACAGCAGGAGGAAACTCAAATAAAAACCTCTGTATAAGGAATGAAGAAAACTGCATCCAAAATGCTGAAAAACTCATTCAAAAACCACTTTTTTCTCACTTTTGGAAATCTTTCTCGAAGGGTCCAGAGAGTGGCTTTTTCTGGTAAAAAGGCCACCCTCTCGACACTTCGACGAAAAAACCAAAAACCCATAACCTGAAAAGAGTTGAAAAAATATACAAGTATTTATTGTATTTAAAAAATTACATTAAATATGAATAGGCATGGAAAAAATTTCGTACCTCAAACCCCCAACCCTCCAGATCATAAATGGATGAAGTTAAAGCAATTTTTTGAAAAAATTGAAAATTGAAAAAATTTGAAGAATTTGAAAAAATTTGACAAAAATAGGTATAGGTTTAAATTACGAAACCTAGGGAAAAATGGAAAATATCCAATCCCCACATACCCCTCTACCCATAGAGAATCAAAAATCTTACAAAAACCCATTTTTCAAAAAACCAAAATTTTTTTTCTTGGAAATTAAAATTTTCAAAAATTGGTCAAAATGTAGAAATTCATTACGATCCAATATAATATGAACAGTAATGAAAATAAAAGCCTTCAAAAATAAAAATTTGAAAAATTGAAAATTTTTTTCAAAACAATGAAAATTTCTAAAAAAGGGCTAAAATGGGCGGATATGGATCAAAAGTTAAAAACGATCGATCATGAAATAGAAGAATTAAATCCTCTTCAAATTTCCTTCCCTCCCTCATACCAAAAATGCACTTTAAAAGGGTCAAAAATCACTTTTTGCTTTCAAGCAAACCAAAAAATTGAATTTTCATGGGAAAAGAAATGTTTTGAAAATCTCCCCTGAAAATAATACCAATAGTCAATTATATTGGCATTGCAAAAAGACACCTGCCTAAGAACAAAATAAGAGGAAGAAATAAAAGTAGATTTAAAATTATCAATTTATCTACTAGCCATCGGACGACAATGTTATCTGCAACGTCGCCGAGGCCGATAATTTCCTCGAATTTTGCAAGTTCTAAAAGCAGATATCGGAGATAAGGAAAAAGTTTAGCCAAAACCGGATGGGTTGAAACCTAATCACAATAAAATGAAATCATAATACCCCCGACTGACGCAATATTGAGTGATTTCTTGACAAACGATTGATGAATATAGTTAGAAAAGGTATTCTGTGCGTTTAACAAGCGAAATAAAGTATTTTGGAAGCGTAAAAAGTGCAATTCCTAACCAGCTAAAGTGTAATTTGAAGTGATTGGTGCCAGGAAGATTCTATTATTTCTACGTTACCGAAAAATCGATCGATTGATAATTACTGTAAGTATTATTATCACTCATACATACCTATACCTGTTATATACTATTTATTTTGCATTATATATGTACCTATACGTGTATGTGGTAGTATAGATAGGGTAGTAGGATGAAAGAATCACAAGCCAGCCGGAAGTATTCGATCATCCTACTAAACCAAAATTGAGATTTACCATTCTCGGCATGAGGTAATTTTTCTGTTCATTAATACGAGCAGAAAAATTTACACCCATTCAGAACCCTCAAAAAATGTTTCAAAAACGGAATTGAGAAACACCCCAAAAATGGGAAATCATGGTTGGTTTACCCCCAACCATATCAAAACATTTCCCAAGTACTCTGCTAGAGTACAAAATTATGAAACGATTTCGATAAAATGACACAAAATCTAGTAGATTCGATCATTCAAAACAAACTGATTCAGAAAAGTCGTAAACTTTAGTATTTACGACACAAAAGTAATGTGGTCCCTGAAAAATTTTTTTATAAAAATTCAAATCAGACTCAAATTTCAACTTTCATTCTTTGAAACTGATTCAATTTAGAAAAAACTACCTAAAAAGGCCATCAGCCAATAGCGAAAATAATAATTTTGGAAAAAATAACCAAAAAATCTGTGGAACCTGAAAAATAGGTAGATACCTACCAAACCAAAATTATCCCCTAAAGCAGTAAATTTTCGTTGAAAAAGTAAAATAACTCTGCCCCGAGAAAAGTTAGTATTAAATTACCCAAAAATAATCCTATTTTGATTATTTAATTAAACCTAAAATCCAAATAGGTACCTACCAAACAAATTTTGTCAAAATCTTGCAAAGAAATTATCCCCATTTGACTCGAATACATAAAAAATACCTAGTAGGTAAAATTTTGAATCGATAAATGCAAAAATTTACAAACAAGTAGGTACCTACCTAAAACATGCATTTGGCTAATTTACCCAAATCTTGCATATTTTCGGATGAAATAAAAACTTAGAATTTCGTTATAAATAATGGAAATCTATTCACACGATGAAATATTTTAAAAATCCAAAATAAAAATCATTTTCACCAAATAGGTACCTATCAAAATGAAGTCTGAAATATCTTGTCTCAAGATCATTACCTTAAAAAACATCGCGATTATGATAAATTTTTACCAAAAAATTCAAATTCGGACAAAAATTCGATTAGGTAGGTATACCTATTCACATCACCAAAAACTCCTCTGTACCTTTTTCATCGATAAGTTCGTGGAATATTATTCAACTACATGAATTTTGGAAACAAAATGATTATTATTGGATAAAAATGTGGAAAAAACCAATAAGTAGGTACCTACTCATCATAGTAATTTGAATTTTGGCATTTTTAGAATCAAAAACTACTCTAAAACAGAATTTAAAATGATACATTATCAAATTCTAATAAAATTCGAAAAATTAAAATGAATTTTTTTTTTCAAAATCAAAGAAATAGGTATACGTACCTACCTATTTCCTAACTCGAAACTAAATATTCATGAAATGAATAAAAAGGGACCACAAAACTTTAAGTCAATAAAATTACAAGTCATAATGAACTGACTAAACTAATGACTCTTTGTTCCCCCCCCTCTTCTTCTTTTTGTTGAAAACAGATGCCAGAAGAAAAGAAGACTGGTTTATGGAGTTTTTTATTACGCTACCCATCAACCACGAAAAGGCCGTCCATCGTTACCTCACGGCTGCCCACGAGGTCAGTGACCAGATTCGTGGGTATGCTGATGGGGTACGATCTGGCGTGCCGAATCATCCAGATTGTGGACAAAAAAATTAACGGCGCTAAGAAAGATGAAGAAAAGTAATCAAACGAGAAAAATTGTTATTTTTTACGTTACCGTCAATTTTTTCCTCTTATGTACAAATAAGAATTAATAATAAGATTTGTTCTTAATTTCCTACAAACTGTGTCGACCAATTTTTTTTTTTTTTTTCTGCTCTCTTAGTTTTTATAGCATCACCACTAAAAGTAGGTAGCTCAAAATCTCACACTTACACTCAGCGTAAAAAATAATGCCTATAGGCTAAATTACGCCAAACTACGAGAACATGGACAACGTATTTTAGTCCATACTTTAGCAGGTATAAATCTGTCAAACACTGTTGAAAAATAAATCCTTCGACACCTCGAATATTCACACTCTGAAAATCGATAGGTACCAGACTTTCCAATACGAAAGTCTGGACCTTATAAAAATCAATTCTTTGGGAAGGGAACTCAAGGAGTAAAAAACACATTCGAGATAAAAACTTGAAAATCGAAACTAAATTCAGTTGGTATTTGGGTTCGAAGGTGATAACTTCTAAATTTTTATTCAATAGTAAATATCGTGCAGTTTTAGCGTTTTCAAAAGTCAAACAATATTGCTACTAAAAGAAGTTAATTCAATTTGCATCGATAAATTTTTCGAATAATTAATTAATCGCGAAAATTAATCAAAAATTCACAACGCGGTAATTAAAATAAAATTTCTTCGTACACCACCCACGGTGTGAATCGAACGTAACCGGTTCGGTAACAGAGTGAATACAGCTAAACGCGAGTGATAAACATTATCAAAATTTTGTTATCATTATTCAAAAGTGAAGTTTTTATGTTCGAAAAATTGAATTTTAATAGTGATCAAAAGAACTTCAAATTATACCTGCAACGACTGAATTTAGTTCTGAATAAAATAGAGTATTCAAAAGAGTGGATGTTCGGATTACTAGAGGATTACAACAAAACCGAAGTAAGTACAAGTGCATTTAGTTCACTAATTTTACCGGTTCGATCAGAAAATTGCCACTAGTTGCAAGGATCAAAATTGGATAATAATTTCAAACACGTTTAGAAAATCTCGAACGTTAAGAATGAAAAGTGTTAAAAACACCACGAATTTTGGGGACAAAACACCAGAAATGGTACTAAATTTAAAATTCATACCCAAAACTGTTTCGGAAAAGTGCATGAAAAATACACAAAATTCTCCCATTAAAAGTACACAAATTTCTCTAAATGAAAATGAAATTCAACGTTTTGTAAAGATTCGCGAAAAGAAAGAATTACCTACAAATCGTTCAAGTGTTCCAAAATCCGAACAATAAATTCGCACCATTTCCATCGAAATTCTCAGTTTCAAAAGTCTATCAATTTTGAATACCGAAATCTTTTCATAACTATTACAATGAATTCCAACTAGTGCATTTTGGAGTAAATCACAAGCAGATATTTGTGAACAAATTTGTGGATTCTAGCTAATAATCTTGAAACGCTCAAAAACCAAGAAAGTAGATCTTTTTTCAGAAAAAACTAGAAATTCGAACACTAAATTCGTGGCAAACTTTTGGTATCGTATTAAAATAATCGAAAACCCTATTTTTTGGAATTTACCACTCAAATTTGAATACTGAAAAATTCCGATTATTGGTACCAAATTGGCTTATTTATTTTTTCTTCGAACACCCATTATCAAAAGTTGATTTTTTTGTAGAAAATTGATTGATGATTCGAAAACAGTGTTATCAGAAAAAGCCATAAAAATGCAAATGTTGTGTTGTTCCGAATTCACCCCCATTTCACTGACAATTAAAATTATTAGAGTGAAAATTCTGAAAAATCGAATCAAATCTTAATCAGGTCAAAATTTTCCTTTAGAAAAAGTTGATTTACTCAAAAATCACACATTTTGCCTCAAACGTTTATAAATTTTCAAATTGTACCCCGACTAAGGTATTAATTTAAAAATCCATCACTCAAGTTTGGGCTAATGTCTAGAATTTTTAATTCACAAAACAAACTAAAAGTTTGAAAAATTCTACTCGAGTTTACAACCCAAAAAACGCTATAAAATACTCAAAGTAAAAATCTTTTTGGAACTTTCTTCGTAAATTAAAAATGATAAAATTGAAAACTTCAGCGCAGATCTGAAACCAAGTGTCAAAATTTTGAATACCCATCAAATCATTCATAAAAATTGGAAAACTGATAATCAACTGAAAAATGATTAGATTCAGGCTAAGCGGAAAAAATTGAATTTTTTTTTAGTAATCAACAAATTTGTCCCATAAAACCCACAAAAAATTAAACCATCACACATTTTGAATTTTTTTTTAAAAATAGTTCAATATTACTGATGACTTAAGATTCAGGTTATTTCAAAAATTTGGAAAATTTTATCTCAATTAAACTGAGATCGAAACTAAGAAATTACATTTTCTTCGAAATAATGTGAACCCCAACGAAGTACTCAGGTACCAAAAAAACCAAAACCATGTAATTCTGACATTTTTTCGCCAACCACCAAAACTCAAAATTGAATTAAGTATAGAATAAAAAGTTCGAAAAAACTTTAGAAAAATAATAATAAAAATTCCTAATTTTTCGCCTACCTAATTCTACACATTTCGAGAAAATGATTTTTTTTTACCTTAAAAGAAAAATAGAAAAATATAACAAAAAAAATACTTAAGATAAAAATGAATCAACAAAAACGTTGAAAAACTAAAAAATAAAAAAGCTTTGGCAATTAAATGACTAGAAAAAATAATAAAAAACTGAAAATTGTATTTTCAGAAAAAAGTAAAATATTCTTGGTAACTAGATAATAATCAAAAAACAATTAAAAATTAAAACTGAGTATTTCGATAAAAAATAAAAAATCTTTGGTTGCGTAAAAATAAAAATTAACAAAAAATTGAAAAAATTATCGAAATAAATCACGACCTGATAAAAACCAAAATAATAAAATAATTTAAAAAATCGTAAAATATTTTATCTTTGGCTACATTTTCAAAACAAAATATAAAAAATAACCCCCTACTGCCCTAATAATCCAAAAACCACTAATTTTGTCCGATTTTGAATCGTTTTAAAAGTTTCAAATACTCCTAAAAAGAATAATCAAGACCCAGTAAGCGGTATTTGAATCGAATAAACTATAAGTTTTACACAACTTTTAGTTGAAAAATGAATTCATTTTTGAAAAAGATGAAAAAATAATTATTTTTTCAATAAATAACTAATCATAGAAATTTTTGAAAATTTTATTTTTTCAGACGGAAATGAAGATATTATTGTGTGACGAGTGCACGGAACCATTAGCTGATCCGGGGGAACACGCGCCGAAGGATGAAAATGGAGTAAAGGAAGCAGACCCCCCCTACGTTACGGTGTGCAAACACGCGTATCACTGGGGGTGCATCCACTACCTCCTAAAAACGACCACAACCCCATCGCGAATAATATGCCGTCATCCAATGTGCAATCGAAGCCTCACGAATTTCGACTTCGTCCAATTGGATTGTCCTACTAGGACACAGGTGGTAAACCAACCCCCCAACAACGAGCACATCAGGCAGATGAGATCGACGATAGGCCAGCTCCAAAAAGAGGTCGAGGTCTTGAAAGAATTGATTAAAAATCTACAAACCAAAAACGAAAAACAAGCTACGGAATTGAAAGAAAAAATCGATGCGAATGCCGTGCTTTCGAGCTCATTGACCGATCTAGAGCGCCGATTCAATCTTCTAATGGAGCAGAAATTGAATCAGTACATTCAAGCTGGACCATCGACCCCCTCCTCTTCGATCACATCAGGATCATACTCGAAAATTCCAGCTTTAATGGAATTAGGTACTTCGTACGTGGGACCGCCAGAGTATGATCTCACCAACGAACCCCAGCGTCAAATTCGATTCGACGCACCGGGTGTTGAACCTATGGATACGATGAGCTCGCAAATTTCGATTCCTCAAAAAATTGAGTACTCAACACCGCTGAATCAGTTGTACCCGACGCAAGAGTATTATAGAGATCGCAGTTCATCCCTACCTTCAGCGAACCGAGGAAGACGAGGAATCAACGAGCGAAGAGTATTCAGGATGCCGCGAGGTACTACGAAGCGAGGCCCGCCACCGAGAGCGCAATCTCCGCGCGAAAATGAGCCCGAAGAACCCGAGGAAAAGAAAAACCCATCAGCCGAACAGCCCCGGTACCACAAAAAATACCTGTCGCGTTTTGGCAGATCTTCCAACGAACTCGAGCCCTATTATCCAATGAACGCGTACCCGTTTTATTTCACCGCCGCGGGCAGACAAGACAAAGCTAAAAACATTCACATGGTACTTTTTATGAATCAAGCGATGATGATCGGGGACGGACATATTCATGCGATGGTACATTGCATGGTTGATGAAGAAAAATATGGCCAATATCTCGATAATACCATCTATCGGCGAGACCTCTTAGCGTCTGATCTCTTTCGATTACTCGATTCAATGATAATATTACCGAAAAAATTATTTATCTCGATCGGTAATTTTGATGTGGTCTGCAATACATCTTACGATGACTTCACCGATGAAATGACGAAGATCGCGGATCTCCTTAAAGAGAAAAAAGTGACGGAGCTGATTTTAGCACCATTAGTGCACACGCCCCAACACAATAACATCGCTTTTGACCACATCAAATTGGCACTGGAAACAGACTGGGGATTGTTAGCAGGTGCGAAGACGACGCGAGTAGACGAATTTTTCGAGCAACTGGATAAAATCCCACCGCCCAGAGATGAATTTGGTCCATATCACAACATCAAACGTTACGAAGAAATTTTGGACAAATTGGCCGAAAAATTCATCCCCCTTCCACTTTCTCTGCAAGAAAAAATCAAGAAAGGGAAAGTACTTCAGCCACCGAGTAAAGATCGACGACGCATTGAAATGCTCCGAAAGGGCCTAATTTCAAAAGACACCGAATCGAAGCCGACCATGTCAGTCCAACCAACCATCAAACAGGAAAAAATGGAAACTGACGATAAACCCTACACTCCGGATCAGTTGGCCGAATTAAAACGGATCGAAATAAGAAAGAAATTAATCGAACAGAAAACAGCTGAAAATGCCCAACTAGGCAAATCCGATGAGCACCCTGTAGGAGCTTCGACCAGCTCAGAATTGGCACCTGAAGTTGCGCAAAATACGTCACCGCAAATGCCAACTTTGACCCCTCGTACCGACTTGAATCCGGCTACGCTGAATATGTCATCGACCTCCGCTCAGGCTATTAACCTGCCAGAAGTGACGCTTACCGCTATTAACGGTCAACAGGTGATACCACCCCTCACCTTCGGGATGAACTGGCAAACGTTATTTGACCAACACGCGCATAGTTGGACCCAGGAAATGGAACACCAAACCAGCGCGACGACAAACGAGTCTGAACAGGCTCCAAAAACACCGAACGTGTCGCTCACTGAAGAGCCCATCGTCATCTCTAGTGACGAGGAGAAAAAAGAGGGCTAATGGCTCATATTTCAACGCTCTATCGACTCAAGGTAAATTGCACAGAGTTTTTTGAATTTTTTATATCGCGTAAAAAATACCCAAACATTTGAAATACTTTTTCAAAAAACTCGAAATCCGGAATAATACCATCCAAAAATTACCTAGATACTAATACGACTAAAAAACAAAAATCAAAATTAAAACTCGAACGAAAGTACCAAAGTCATCAGAAAAAACCCTAAAAATGTCGATATGAGTAAAAAATGACCCTCTCAAAAAATGTAAAAATCAATCACGTTATTTTTCCTTCAATTTTGTTATTTTTTAATTTCAAATCAGCTTCGAAAGCTTTTATTTATTTATTTATTTTTTTTTCTGAGCTAAATTTCTCTGAAATAGAAAGGAAAAAGTCAAAACTTATAATTTTTCGTTTTTTAGATTTTCTGAAGTTTTGAATAATTTTATTTATTGTATAAAAAGTGATTGATTACAAAAAATTACCCCCTAAAATTTTTTTTTTTTAGAAAAATCAGACTGATTTTTTAATGGAAAATGGTTTGAATTAAATTAAATAAAAACTCGAAATATTCGCGAATTTTCTACCTCTTGACTCAGTTTAAAAAGCACAATTTTGGCTTTAAAAGTGCTTAGGTAGTCTTCAAAAAATAAAAAAAAAAAAATCGTCATAAAAAGACCACCCAGCTGGAAGATAACATCCACCTTCCCACAACCGGTACCGTTACGCTCACGACCTTCACCAGTAACCTAGTAACCGCCAAAACCACCTAAAAAACTGTGTCAACCTAAATTCCATTTTCCATTCATCGATCCGACCATTAAAACGACCCGTAGAGCAGAAAAAATGAACATCCAAAAATGTAAATAAAGTTAAGATGTAATTTATTGAATATTTATTGATAATTTTTTTTTTTTTCATTACAAAAAACTCTACGCATTAATTTACCTACACATATGTATAATTAGGTTATAAAATAGCACAAAATATTTTTTTTTTTTTTTTAAATTTTTTTTTACAAACATACAAAATTTGTACTCTAAAACTACGATACAATAATACATGTATGTAAAATTTTACAAACTTAAAATAAATTCAATTTATTTTTTGAATGTACAATTATTATTTTTTTTTTATCTTAACAAACTTACATTAACGTAAAATACGTTTACAGAATCAAAAAATTCATATTCAAAAAATTTTTTCCAAAAATTTACAAAAATTTCAACTTTTTCATAAATTTTTCTTTAATTTTTTTTATTTTTTAACAAAGATATAACATTCAGGGCACAGAAGGCCATGTTGACTCAGACCGTAGACGGATAACATTCCTTTCAAAAAATTTTTTTAGCCATGGTTGTCTTCCTATGGAACAAAAATGGCATAAGTTTACTTAAATTTTATTTTTTTAAATTCTATTTTTAATTAATTTTTACAAAAAAATACAACCTGGAAAAGAAGTCCATGAGCTAAGAAAGGATCTGTACACTATTAGTTAAGGAAATCTTCTTTGTCTTCTCCTGGAACAAAAAGAGTTAGGATTAGAATTTTCTAATTTTAAAAGTAAAATTAAAATTATCATTTTAACTATCATTTTTTCATATTTTTTTTTTATAATAACTAATTTTAAACTACGTAATCGTAAATATTCTATAAAATTAAGCCAAATTTTTAGATTTAATCACCTCATTGTAAATATGAAAAATACCCCAACAGACTGGTTCAACTTTGGCTTCATCTTATTTTAAGTTTCACCCATCTTTCTCTGAACTGGTCCTAAACAAAAACAACATTTTTTATTTAATTATTTCATAATTTTAAAATTTTTTTTTAGAAATAAAAATTGTACAGATATTTTAAATCGATCATGTGTTTAAATTAGACTGATTTAATCCTAAGAAACAAAAATGCTCTTAAATTATACATTATTTAATAAAAATGTAAATATGTTTTTGTACTTATCTTTAGTTTTTGATAAACAAAATAATTCTCTTGTCATCGTTGTTGACCAAAATACACCTGTAAAAAAGAAAAAAAAAAAAAAAAACTTGAAATTAATTATGAGAAATAAGACTGATTAGAAAATAATTTATCTTTAATTAACTATAAAACAACGTGAAACAAAATAAAGAAAGAAGAACAACGTTGCTTAAAATTAAGTTTGTTTAATTACTTTCCTATTTATTTTTTATAATTTTTTTTTAATTTAACTTTTCTCAATTTTTTTAATTTTTTCAAATTATCTTTTTTTTATTTTTTTTTGTTTTTCATCGAATAGTGGTGGTAAGTAGTTTCGCTTTCAACCGAACTCCGTGTACAATAGAAAGGGATTACAATTTTTTCAAAAAACTTAGCCCTCTATCATAAAAATAAAATTCCAAAATTTCAATTTTTTTTGAAAAAATGAACATTTTTCCTCAACCTTTTTTTTTTTCATTTTTCAAACTTCCCTAAAAAACAATTCTTTTTTGGATTTTGAAGAAATGACAATTTTTCTAATAGAAAAATAACTCACTTTCTTCAAAGTTTTTCCAAATTTTTTAATTTTCTTTTCTTTTTTTTTTCTTATCAATGATCAGTTTTGAACATTTCAAATGCTCAAATATTACATCAAACTTTGATAAAATTTTTTCCTTTAGAATTTTTTGAACTTTTTCTTTTTTCAAATTTTTTTATTTTTTTTAACTTTAAAAAACTCTACCCAAATCATTCAATGAATGATTTTCCAATAGAAAATCATCCATTTTTTCAAAATTCTTAGTAAAAACAATAGCTATACTCAAGCCAACCTTACCAGCAATTTTTCTTCAAAAATTCTTGGTCAGACTATCCAAAGACAACAAAGCCAAACAACCACGAACTTCTTGAGCTTTTTTCATCTTCTCCTGAAATCATAAAATTGAGGAAGGGTACCTTTTAGATTAACCCTCCCCCTCAAAGATTAAATCGTACTTAAATACTTACCATTTCGGCCATGACCCTGCTGTGGAGTGACCAGATCAAAGGTAGCATCTGATTGGTTTATTGATATCTTTGACTTCGGTCAAATATTGATGATCAATTGTAGTTACTCTTGGTCAGTAAGAGTCAACTCACCAGCACACTCAAAATTCACCTCACTTTTGGAATTATAATAAAAACCAAAGAGTTTCAAAATTTATTTTGGGATTACTATTCCCCGCATCACTCAAGCAAAGTACGGGGGGCAATAGGGTCACATCCAGTGAAGCACAATGTCACCTTTTTTCAAAATTTCCGTGCTTTCCTCTACATTTCCTCAGGGGATACTTTAGAAGTAAACCCACGTTAGGGGCAAATGTAAGGGGACAATATGCCTTCACTGGCTAGACAGGGATATTCATCGTATCTCTCTCAGTGGGATTATAAATCTTTCATCTAAAGGAAGTACTGGAGAATCCAATCAATAGTTCGATTCTACAGTACTTTACTTAGATGAAAGCATATACTCGATGCACTTAGGTAAGGTGTTAAGTACGTGGGAACCACCCAAGAGGTGTTTTCACATCGTTCCATTAAGGGCAGATGTGAAAAGCTCACAAGTTCGTAAAGCTCAATTCCTTCTCGACTCGAGGCTAGAAGCCAAGTTGAGATGGAATTGATCTTCACTTGTCGATTCGCGCTTCGTCTGGTAGGTCTGACCGCGGAAAAGTAATAAGGCCACTCACTCCTACGTAAGAGTTGTGCTTGAGTCCCAGGTCCTCTGCCTTAACGTTTGTGTTTAAGGGAGAGTATTCGCGTTTAAACTTAAGTCCTAAATTCGCTACCCAACGCGGGCAATTTGATAGTTACACGTAGGTGGGTAAAAGCGATCCTACTTACGCCACTATTCGGTGGAATATATATTGGTTATACGCGTAGAGTTTTATATGTTTTAGACTTAAGTTTCGTGTTGTAATTTTATTCCAAAATTATAATACACTATTCGTGTTTATCGTGTGTTCTTATTTCGCGTGCGGTTCGAATTAATACAAGGTAAACTCGACTAAATCTGTTTAAATTTATACATATTGGTGTTGTAAGAGCTGAGCTAGCAGCGGGTAAGTACTGTTTTAAAAGGTGATATATTACATCTCTTAGGGAGTTAGATTCATCCTGACCTATTAGGGAAATATTCTTA
Organism: Planococcus citri; assembly: GCF_950023065.1. Classification (NCBI taxonomy): domain Eukaryota; kingdom Metazoa; phylum Arthropoda; class Insecta; order Hemiptera; family Pseudococcidae; genus Planococcus; species Planococcus citri. The sequence goes on from NC_088679.1 coordinate 69,648,245, forward strand.
TCCTCCCAACGTACGCAACGCCTATACGTATGTATTTAACACAGCACTTCAGCAGTCAACAGTCAACACAATTTCTCCGTCAAATCAAAAGTCAATCTCAATTCTAAATCTTGATTCCCGATGATTATAATTTATGAAAATCCTTTCACTCAATACTATAATTTCCCCATCAAATTAAATCAAACACGAATCCTGCTTATTAAGTACCTAAGCAGGTATTATTTATAATTTTTGGAAATCATCTCATGTCACTTGAAAGTCGACACCATGTCTAATTTCCAAAACGAGTAGTTCGTTGATGTGTGGGAGTTTAATTGAAAAAATTATTCACGTGACCAAAAAATTGAAATAATATCACATCACACATGATTTTAAGAAGCTATATATTTTCTAATTCAGTATAAAATATAATATCTGCATTCATCTGTGCAAAAGAAATTGGGGAAGTGGAATCATCGAGGAAACGGTAATGCAATAGATGAGATCATACAGTCAAGGGGGGGGGGCGCTTATAGATATAAAATGAAAATCACAACACGTAAAAATGCATATTTTACAAAATACAATTCTTAAATTATACATAGGTACATTATTATCACAGATGATGGTGTTAATTTGACTTCTGCTAATCCAAACCATCATAAATTCTTTCAAGCGCCAAAAAATATTAAAATTCTTAATGGCAATCCTTCCGGAAGACCAGAACTAAATATTGAGACTTCTGAATTCACCACGAGCTTGAAAACGCTTGATCGATCTTGCTGAATGTCACATTTCGAATATTTCCATGGTTAAACCAGCTCTGATTATCCAAATTTCATTCGTTTTGCTACCAAAAAAAAACACAAAAACAAAAAAAATGAGCCAATTAATATTCTATTGTGAATCAGGTAAGTATTGGTACCTAGTACTTAATTTTTCTTCGCATCATTTCTTTGCATACTAGCATTACATACCTGAATTAATGAGAGCATGTTTTGCTTTCATAACGACAAGCCAATACATATTTGCTAATTCCTTGTCTCCTTCGCTTTTGTCGGGATGAAGCTCAGAAGCTAATTCTCTGTAAATTAAAATGAACAATTTTCATCATTTCTAACCAAGAACATGGAAGGTACCTAACTTAGAGTGCCATAATGTGGCCACATTCCCCTTTAAAATGTCCATTTCGGTATATGAAATATTTGATCGGCTAAAATTTCAGGGGCTGAAGTGAAGTGCAATTTTCGATTTTCAATTTGGGCCGAAAAATGAAAAAAAAAATCAAAATTTAACCAAGTTGGCTGAAAATTGGTATGAATTTAATTTCTGATTCTCCGAATTGAATGAAAACGGTTTTGAATAGTTTTGAGCAGTTTTTGAAGCCTCCAGTAAATTTTTGAATGCTGAAATTTCAGCAAAATTTCACCTAAAGAGGTTGCAAAGTTGAAATTAATTTTAATATCCTAATTTCAACATGCTAAAGTCAACTGAAAATGGTTTTAGATCGCATTAGAGCCTTCAACAATTTTTTTAGGGGAATTTTAGCTCCTCAAAAAATATTTCAAAATTACAACTTTTGAGCTTGGGGCAAAAAATTCAATTGTCAATGATTCTAGGAGTAATCTATGGTTTGCCAGATTGCATTTTATGAAAAAAAAAAACAAAAAAACATGAAGGTGACCACATTTGGCACATTTACCTATCGAGAATGAGGGAAGGAGCTAATTCATTACCTATAAGATGTTTTTATTTGTTCATCGGTGGCGTTTTTCGGTACATTTAATATTTCGTAATATTTGGCAGTATTTCTAGACGGGTTTCTGGCCATTGAAACAATTACGTCGAATACTTTTCGTAATTCTTCTAGCTTTCGTTCGAATATCTCTGCTTCCGCAGACTGGTCAGAATTCAACCAAAGGATGGTTTCGTCGCATTTCTTCGCAATAATGTCTTTGTCGGCTTTATCGATGTTATTTTTGAATTTCGCTTTTTCCAAAGTGCTCTTCATATCGACACAGTACGATTCTAGAGAATTCTTCGCAGCTGATACAGCTTTCTGTTTGGTTTCCGTGACTTGACGTTGTTCAGCTTCTACGATCGAACTCTCAATTTCATCCTCACTGAGACGACTTTTATTATACGAGATGGTGATTTGGTTGCGACTACCGGTAGATCTTTCAACAGCGGTTACGTTCAAGATACCGTTAGCATCGATTTCGAACGTTACGTCCATCTTAGTAGTACAAGCGGGTCCAGAAGGGATTGCAGTAAGTTCAAACATACCGAGAAAATTATTATCCTTTGAAAAATCTGATTCGCCTTCGAATACTCTAAACCATTGACTTGTTTTATTATCTATGGCGGTGTAAAAAAGTTGAGTTCGTGTGACTGGAATTTGAGTGTTACGTTTGATAACCACAGACATTTTATGATCGCCTCCGTTTGTATTTATAACTTCGATTCCTAATGACATCGGAGTGACATCCATTAAAACTACACCAGGCACTTGCTTCGATTCGTCGTCTCCGTTTAGAATGGCAGCTTGTATAGCTGCTCCATAGGCTACTGCTTCGTCCGCATTGATCGATTTGCTCAGTTCTTTTCCGTCGAAGACATCTTGTAGCATTTTTTGTATTTTTGGAATCCGCGAAGATCCGCCGACTAAAACGACGTGATCAATTTCACTTTCGTCTATATCAGCATCTTGGATGGCTTTTTCCACCACTGCCATTACGCTGTGAAAGAAGTCTGCGTTTAATTCTTCAAAACGAGCACGAGTGATCGAAGTATAGAAATCGATACCGTCGGAAAGACACTCGATATCGATATTGGCAACGGTAGCTGATGACAGAATTCGTTTTGCTCGTTCGCAGGCGGTTCGTAAACGATTCAAGGCTTTTTTGTTCTCGTTGAGGTCAGTCATGAATTTAGATTTGAATTCTTTGACGAAATAATCGACCAACTTATTGTCGATATCTTCACCGCCCAAGTGAGTATCACCAGCTGTCGAGATCACTTCGAAAACATCACCTTGGATAGTCAAAATAGAGACGTCGAAAGTCCCGCCTCCGAGATCGAAAATCAGTATGTTTTGCAAGTCGCAGTTGGAGTCCTGGAGAAATTCAAAGCGAATTAGTCGACCGAATAATTATAGAGAACTGAAAAACGTATCTAGGTACCTAGACCTACGTAGGTAGGTACGTACTTTTCTTTCGAGACCGTAAGCAATGGCAGCAGCTGTAGGTTCATTGATGATACGTAATACGTTCAAACCGGCGATTTTCGCAGCATCAACGGTAGCAGCTCTTTGAGAATCGTTGAAATAAGCTGGCACGGTAATTACAGCATTTTTAACCGTTTTTCCCAGATAGGCTTCGGCACTCTGTTTCATTTTTTGTAATACCATCGAAGATATCTGCAGAAAAATCGAGTCAATGAAAAGCAATAAAACAAATAGGTACTTGAGAAATTGCAATACTCACTTCTTCTGGAAAATACGTCTTAGAAACTCCTTGGAATTCGACTTTAATTTTTGGTTTGTTTTTATCGTTAATAATTTGGAAAGGCCATCGCTTCTTATCGGCCTTCACATTGATATCGCTATATTCACGACCCATCAATCTTTTGACATCTGTAAGTGTAAAATTTAATACCTACTTTTAGTTATGCACCAATTATTGGAATTTTGAAAAATGAATTATAAGCGTAAGATTTTTGTAGTGCGAAAGGTAATAAAATCTAAAACTCACCGAAAACGGTATTATTCACATTCCTCGCTGACTGACTTTTGGCTGCATCTCCAACTAAGATTTCGTCATTTGTAAAGGCAACATAACTCGGCGTGGTTCTATTTCCTTGTTCATTCGGAATTATTTCTGCTTTCCCATACTGGAAAACGCCGACACAAGAGTACGTGGTGCCTAAATCGATACCAATCGCTGGAGCATCCATTCTTAGTGGAATCCTGTCATAAAAAACACAGAATGAAAAATCGTAATACGTATTTATAAAATTACAAGTTGAAAATAGAAAACAAAATCACAGTGTTTGGGCCCATTTCAAAAATTTTTGTCGCCAATAATACCTACTACTTAGTTTTGTTTCTTTTTTTTTTTTTTTTTTTTTTTTTACCAAGTAGGGTCAGGGGTGGTTAGTTGTCAATAATTGTTAGTTGTCAAATTGCATTTTTAAAAGGATACATGAACGCTATCTCCACGAAACCTTCATAGGTAATAACTTCATGCTATACCTACTAATGTTCCAACATGCAAAATTGGCAACATAGCTCTTTATTTGGGGATACAGTTTTGAAAAAAGTGATTTTACAGGTGCAAAGTTACACATGTTAAATTGGAACTTTTCGTTTTTAAACATCAAAAATTTGTCAAAAGAAAATAAATTATACATCAATTTAAAGGACATTTGATCACGGATTCAGTAATCACATGTTCAATTACAAAAAATTTTGAAATGAATAAAATTTTTTGGTACAAAGATGAAAAACGAGAAGTTGTTAGTTGTCAAAAAAGGGAATATTGTTAGTTGTCAATGAGATAGTTTACCAAAATATGCATCAAAGTGGAAAAATATTTTTAGAAAATTATCTATTGCATTATTGAATCTTTTTTTTTCTGCCTTTCATTCTATAAAACGAATAAAAAGTTGAATTGATCGATTTACCTACGCAAAAAAAAATCAAAGAATGACCAGTCAATTTTCAAGTCGTTTATTGATATTTTTTCAAGTTTTTGGGTTTATCTAAAAGTTTAGTCCTTCTCACGTGTTTTCTTTTTGAAAATTTTCGAAAATTGAATTGTAAGTTTTTTTTTATCAATAGTGAATGCGTGTTTGACAACTTACAACAGGGGTGGTTGTTAGTTGTCACAAAAAAGTGTCTCACTAAATCCACCATTAACTATTCATCACATGAACCAAAATTCAATTTTAAAAAAAGAAAACACGCGCAAAGAATCAAGCTTTCAAATGAGCCTAAAACGGCAAAAAAATATTCATAAATGGCTTCAGAAACTTCGAAAAACATTTTTTTTTGACAACTAACCACCCCTGACCCTACATACTTGTGTTGACTGTTGAACGAGGGCTTTAAAATATCTATTATTATTGAACTATAGATACCTATGACTGAAAAAGTTCTCAAAGTTTTTACCGCTCAATTATTGAGATTGAGAAGCTGGTAAATTTTTCGCCTTTAAAGATGAATTAAGCACCTACCTACATATAAATATAATGCTATTTTGGCCTCTTGCAAAATTTGATTATTCGACATTGGCGATTTTTTAGACATACCCCTTAATTGAACAATCTGAGATTTAAAGGAATTCTTTTGAAAAATTCACACCTTGACTTTGAAACTAATTTTATTTCCTCGTTCATGTCAAAAAACGGGTCTAGTTTACTGAGCTGTAATATTAATAGCTGATTTTACAGTTTTTCATCCCAACATTAAACGAGAGTTTGCAGGAAATTTTTATTAATCTTCGGGGAAGTAGATACCTGCTAAAAATGAATTTAGGCTTCTATAACAACTTTGATTAATGCTTTTTTCTCGATAAAAATGTTTTTACAAAATTTTATATTAGGTATGATTAAGGTCATAAGATGAGAGAGAATTACTAATGTAATTTTTTCATGTTTTTAAAGGTTTTGTATACCACTTAAAAAAGTTATATGTCATTTTAGGTAAGTATTAACGATAAACGATTCAAAATTGTCGAATGGATCTTCATTCAACGTCAACTAAAGTTGCAACTTGCAGGTGCTTTTCATCGAACTTCAATTCGGTTTATCAATACCATACTGAAATCAGTCTGTTTCGATTCGATTCGATTTGATTTGTTTTAATCCAATTTTCAATTTGATTTCTGAGTCAACAGTCAATTTAATTTAATTTGAATCAAATCAACCAATTTAATTCAAATTCGTTTGAAATAAATCAGTTTAAATTCTAAATACCTTCCCAATTCAATTCAATTGTGAATCTAATTTTTTTTAATTTCTGATTTAACGTTTTGGGTTCCTTTTAATTATATCAAGTTGATTTGATTTAATTCAATTCTATTATACGATCAATTTTTTTCAAATTTTGATGGAGCCTAGTAAAAAATCATGGCCAAATTGTCTCGGAAAAATATCAAATAACTTAATCTAAAATTTTTTAGTCATTGTTTAACCCATCACGTACAAATGTAATTGTTTAATTCTATTTTAATTTTAAAGGGAAAACTGAGCATTTCGAGGACTTCTGCACTTAAAAATGAACTTTCAACTTTTTTATTGACGTAAAAACGATCACATATACAATACTAAAGGCATCGAGAAATCATCTGACTGAAAAATATACGTATTTTTCTAAAAAAAAAAAAAAAAAAAAAAAAAAAAAAAGGGCCAGCAAGAGATCCAGCATATTTTCAATTTTTCAACACAATCATGGAGATCTAAAAATCTGCTGTAAGCTCATTGAAGGGGCTCGAAACTTCATTGATAGACATGAGCTAAAATTTCACCTGGAATACCTACTTTCCTACTCGTATATTTAACTATTTAAGCGAATACCCGAAACGGCTATGTAGGTATTGAAAAACTAGCAGTAGCAACCATGATAGGTAGGTACCGAGAAGTTAAGACATAGACGTATTACTCAGTAAACAACAATTAAACTCACCAGTCATCGATGGTAATAATCAGGTAGATTATTGTGATAGATACTAAAATTAAACTGAACTCTATAAACAATTGCGACACACTGCTTTCAGCCTTGGTACTCGTACTCGTATGATGCAAACTGCAAAGTATAATGTAAAGTTATGAACATTCAACAAAAAACTTGAAAGACAATCACATACGTAGTTGCTGGATTACTTGACAAAAGATACTGAATTTTCTTCATAGTTCATAGTCATAGTTGAGTATAGATTCGCGAGTTCACCAAAACACGAGTACTTGGTTTGAGAGCGCATGCGCGCGAGTGTGGCTCGCATACACCGGATTTGTTATGTTGTTTAGAGGTAGAGAGGGAAAGGCCTCATTATAACCATGGCAACAGCAAGTAGTGCACCTTGTAGTCGACTGACAGTGGTTAAAATTTGTAGCTTGGCATCTACTACAGGTACTCTTATAACAAAGATGGGTGGGCCTAGAATTTTTTTAGATAGAGGTAGAAAAATACAATTGTTATGCTAGCACAATGATCCCCTATTATGTTGCTATTCAAGACTGCGAACCATTTTAGAATGTTTGAGTGCTATTACCGTAGAAAAGAAGTCACATGGCTAGGTCCTACTTCAATTCAGCGCCTATGCAAACACACATACATGAAGTCAAGATGGATTGCCCATGTTGCCTTTCTTTCAACTTTTAACGCAATGAGACACTATCTTCGAGAATTGAAATAGAAATGAAATCATGAAAATGCTAGATATTTACATTTTTGAAAATGCATAGAAATTTTTGAATTTTTGAAACATAAAAAAAATAACATGACATGTAAGGAATAAATTTTTAATTTAATATCATACGAGTAAGAAAACGTACCTAGTGCCTACCTATAGCTATAGTACTCAATACAAATAGGAAAAAAATGGGTATCTACTTAACCCACACTCGTCGTCGTCGTAGTCGCGCTCCTTTACAGGAGAGAGCGTATACTTCCATCTATATCAGCCGGTTTCTAGCGTATCTGATAGTTTCTTTCAGGGTCTTAGAGAGTTGGCCGGTGAGTTTGTTGTTAACATCTCCGATCGTTTCCTCCCTCTTGTAGTTCTTCCTTGAATTTTCCCCTGTACTGCTAGCATGAAAATACCGTTTTCTCGTATTTTATGAGCTAGATACTTATCTTCTACTACGACTTTCCGCTCCTCTCCTATTCTTGCTAATACTTCCTGGTTGGTGATGAAGTCCTTCCATGAGATTCGTAGTAGCCTTCGATAGCACCACATCTCAAAAGCAGATATTTTCTTCTCGCATTCTGCACTCATGGTCCATGTTTCACAGGAATACTTCAGAACGGTCCATACGTAGCATCGCATAATTCTCCTTCTCAGAGCTAGACTCATTTTTCGATTTCCCAGCACATTGGCTAGGTTGTTAAAGGCGCTTTTTGCCATTCCAATCCGTGATTTAATTTCTTTATGATCTCTACCATCATTATTTATCAGTGCTCCAAGGTATCTGAACTGATTTACATTTTCAATTTCTTGAGTTCCAATGCTTCAGTATGCAAAAAATGATTAGGTTTATGAATATCAAAAATTGTGTATTCAAAAATGAAACATCTAAATCAATCATCACAGTATTGCTAATGCAACTTCTAATGAACAGCCAGTAATAAAATATAAAAACATGTGGATTAGGTAGGTACTAGGTACATACCTACGTTTTTTCTCCTCATGAATTGAAATGCTTTGATTTCCGACGATTAGGTATACCTATACCTTAATGATGATCGATCCTAATACATAAGTTACCTATTCCACACCTATGTAGCATATTCTTTATCTGTACTATTTCAAGCGTCTGAATTCATGACCACGTTAGAAAAAAATAGAAGTTGTAATCAAAACATGAGAACAATATCAATAGAATGCTGATCCTAAAATTGAATCGTTCAAAGTTGCTATTTTATGTACCTACGTATTCTTCACGTAAGTATACTTACCTGCAGTGCTGTTCTGCTGTTAATAGCATTCTGCTTTCACTGCAAAAAGTAAAACAGAAGGAACGTTTAAGAACAAGGTAAGTAGCTACCTTGTTTGAGAAGATGATCTCTTGCTTTTTGAATGATAAACCAATACAAATTTGCTACCTATTTTTTTGTCTCCTTCGTATTTGTCAGGATGATATTCACGAGCTACATGCCTGTAAAGTGTAAACATTTTTTTTTTTTTTTTAATAATAATAAATTGGTTGTTGAGTACGAATGAAATTTTTTATAGGCAGATTTTTAATTCCCTGGATTTTCTATCCAGGGTAAGAAACTTCAAACTAGGGTAGGTAATTGGCTTGCGAAACATGAAATCGAATATGTACTGATCTTTTTCAATTGTCTGGTTTGAATTCAACCATGCTAGCCAAATAATTCTAGTTTTCATTGAAAACTTAAGGTACATCACCACCACTTGCAAGTTGCAAATAAATGTAAAACAGATTTTTAAATATCATTTTTCATTTTTTAAACTCATTAGATGGATTGAGTAGTGTGGGAGAAAGAAAAAAATTGAGCAATAAGCAAGATTACGAAAGGTTATTGGACTGCTAAATGAACGTATAAATACATAGATCAAAAATTTGTTTTAAATTTTCATTTCGAAGTTGACAAATAAATATGAAATTATTTGGCTACGAAACATAAACATTTTCAGTTGGAGCGTTATGCTTCTTAGTTCATTATTTTATTTGTTGGGCAGGTAAATGTTTTTGTACCTACTCGTATTTTTGATTAACTTACTTCTGCGGTGAATTTTTATTAGCTGATGAAATAGAGAAAACACAATAATTTGAAATATAATTCTGAATTTACCTTGCATGTACAACTTATGATAGATTGCAATGGATACCCCAGCGATTGGAATAGATTTGGGTACAACGTACTCTTGTGTTGGAGTTTTCCAACATGGTAAAGTCGAAATTATCGCCAACGATCAAGGTAACAGAACCACGCCAAGTTATGTCGCTTTTACAGAGATTGAAACGCTAATCGGAGATGCCGCGAAAAGTCAGTCAGTAAGGAATTTAGATAGGTAATACCATTTTCGGTAAGTCTCAAATTTTCTCTTCATATTCGTAACAATACGAATGATACGATTACCATTACAGTACGCTTTATTTTTCATAGGTACGTACTTACTTACGAAATTGGTTTATACCTAGCTTTTTTTAAAAAAATTTTACGTACCTAATACCATACAGATGTAAAGAGGCTTATAGGTCGTAAATTCGACGATGTCACGGTTCAGGCCGATATGAAGCTACGACCTTTCGAGGTTGTTAATGATCAGAATAAACCAAAAATCAAAGTTGAAGTCCAAGGTACTTCTAAAACCTATTTTCCTGAGGAAGTGAGTTTTGTTATTTTCACATTTATGGTTGTGTGGTTCCATTAGATATAGCTCATTGGGTATACTCACTCAATTGGCTCAATTTTTCTACAGGTATCAGCGATAGTGCTACGAAAAATGAAAGAAACTGCCGAAGCCTACTTGGGTAAAAAAATTAAAAATGCTGTAATCACTGTACCAGCTTATTTCCACGATTCTCAAAGAGCCGCTACAGTTGATGCGGCCAAAATCGCAGGCTTGAACGTATTACGTATAATTAATGAACCTACAGCCGCTGCAATTGCTTATGGTCTAGACAAAAAAGTTCGTATCATTTGTAGTGAGCTTTTCCTGTTAATCATCGATCGATTAATGTTCTTTGAATTCTGCAGGATTCGGGTGAACAAACAATATTGATTTTCGATCTCGGTGGTGGTACATTCGATGTCTCCATTTTAACCATTGAAAACGGCGTTTTTGAAGTGATTTCAACTGCTGGCGATACTCATTTGGGCGGTGAAGATTTCGACGACAGAATGGTCGATCATTTCATTCAAGAATTCAAACAAAAATACAAGAAAGATCTCGGTGATAACAAAAAGGCATTACGTCGCTTAAGAACCGCTTGTGAACGAGCAAAGAGAACATTATCGTCTGCTACTGTAGCCCCTATTGAAATCGAATCTCTTCATGAGGGAATTGATTTTTATAGTTCGATCTCTCGTGCTCGCTTTGAAGACGTAAACGCTGACTACTTTCGAAACGCCATGGCACTGGTTGAAAAAGCTATCAAAGGTGCTGAAATCAGTAAAAATCAAATTGATCAAGTGGTTTTGGTTGGTGGCTCGTCCCGGATACCAAAAATTCAGAAAATGTTGCAGGATTTATTTAGTAGAAAGGAGTTGAACAAATCGATTAACCCAGACGAAGCAGTAGCCTATGGAGCTGCCATACAAGCTGCCATACTGAATGGTGATCAATCAAAGATTGTACAAGACATAGTTTTACTTGACGTTACTCCGTTGTCGTTAGGTATTGGTTATCAAGAAGACCATAAATACACGAGTGTGATCATTAAACGTAATACTCCGATTCCAGCCAGAAATACTCAACGTTACGGTACTTTGCGCGATTATCAAACCGAGTTTATAATCGAAGTCTACGAAGGAGAGCATGATTTATCAAAGGATAATCACTTGCTTGACGTATTTACCCTTGGCGGGTTTCCTCCCGCGCCTTGTGGGGTAACTAAAGCTGATGTGACTTTCGAAATCGATGCTAATGGTATACTGAACGTATCCGCTATCGAAAAAACGACCGGCAATAACAACCAGATTACCATCGCATACGATAAAGGTCGTCTCAGTAAGGATGAAATTGAGCGTATGATCGCAGACGCTGAAGAATCTCATGTAAAAGAAGCGAGACGAAAATCGGTATTAGCTGCAAAACATTCTTTAGAGTCGTACTGTGCCGACGTCAAGAGCACGGTTGAAGAATTCAAAGATAAAATCGAAAAATTCGATAAAGAAATAATTTTGAAAAAATGTGAAGAAACTATTCTCTGGTTGAATTCGAATCAATCATCATCTAAAAAAGAGGTTTTCGAAATTAAACTGGAAGAATTGAAAAAAATATTCGATACGATCATTTCGATAGCCACGCACCCTCATGAAGCAAACGATAAATATTACGAAATATTGAATGTTTCCAAAGGCGCCAACAAAAAACAGATTGAGAAAGCTTTCAGGTAAATCGTCGATGATACCTAATTATTTTCTACAAAATCTAGATTCGTAGAAATTAGAATCCGCCTTTAAAAATGCTAATTTATTTTACTAAGTAGTTACAGTTAGTGACGTACATATTGTTTAATCTTGGCAGGAAAGTTGGTTCGAAATATCATCCTGATAAATACAAAGGAGACAAGGAAATGGCGAATATGTATTGGTTATTTATTACAAAAGCAAAAAATACTCTTATTAATCTAGGTAGGTATGCTTATACCTATGTATTGAAGAAGATAATGTTGCAATGAAAAGTTATCCAATTCTGAACTGATCAACGCCTATTTCTTTCTTTGCAGTAAAAGGAAAATTCTGAAGAGTGCAGAATGCAGATATTCTACATCAGAACTTGAAATTTGAGAATACCTACCTAAGTATATCGTCATTTCTCAGATTTCAACGCCATATTTTTCAATTTGTCGAACTTGTTGATTAACGATTTCAAATTATTATGACTCAAGTAGGTATTATAGTGAAAGTTAAATCAATAATATTGTATCTGTAATGATTAGTTTATAAGTGACATCATCCTTATTGAGTATTTTTCTTGGGTAGGTACTATACCTACTATTTTTTTTCTTCTTTAACATCTACCTATTTGCTTACATTTTTGATGTTTTTGAAAATATAGTCGTATACGATTAAATAATGATATAACCTACTTCGTAACTACATTGGTACCTATACCTTTCTAAAATAAATACTTACGTTAAAAATTTTTTAGCCTTTTTTTTATCCTCGATAATTTTTGTTTCTTTGTAGCTATACCTGTTTAAATCCGAAGTACCTACTTGCTAAGTACACAAATAAGGTCAGATATCCTAATTCCAACATGCTATTGTAAGTTGCTTTGAAACCTTCAATAGTTTTTTGGAAATTTCGGTTCCCCAAAAAATATAAAATCGTCGAAATGAACCTTAACACGTCTTATGAACGTGTTCAATACATGTCATTGTCAGTATTTATAGTAATACACTTGATGACTTGACCAAATTTTAGCTGCAATTTCCTTAAGTAGCATTTTGCAGAAATTTCAACATTCAAAAATTTTCTGGAGGCTACAGATTTCCTTGAAATGGTTCGAAACAGTTTCAAATCGATTCGGCGAGTCGAAAATGGGGGATTTACCAACTTTCACATTTCTATTAGTACATAGGTCAATTAGGTGAAATGACCACTTATGCGTACTTTAGGATGGTCACTTAACTTAAAGGTTTTTGCAATTTTAAAATAAACTCTTTTGGGCAAAAAATTGAAATTTTCGATATTTTTCAAAAATTGAAATTTCACCCGCAAAGATCTATTTTTCGAAAATAATTTGTCCAAAAGATGCGAAATTCTCCCTACTTTCAATTAGTATGATTTTGAACTTTTAAGCCAGCAAGGTAAGTCAGAAGTGAGGAAAATATGAATCTGAGCTGGGTTGCTTAGATATGTGATTGATATGAGGTGTTTGAAAATAATCCGATGGTGTTAATAGAATTGCATACTCAGTTCGCCGTAAATAAGTACAACGCATTATTTTATAGCAAATCGAGTACATCGAGTACGCAGTTTATTCAATATGGGCGAATTTTCCACAAATGCTCATGAAAAGATCAGTTGGTAGTTTTGAGTTTTTGCCGAAATGTTATTCCATTTTGATAGGCTCAATGACTTATTTTCTAAAATAATCATACGTCAATTTTGAGCTAAACAATGAAAAAGTTTTGACGGAAATTATTTATTTTCGGTCGAGATTTCAATCCATTCTGGTAGGTTCATCAATCTTATACCTGCGATTTTGGGCTCAAAATTCTTCAAAAATGCTCAAAAATATTTTTGTTTGAATACTTATCATAATTTCATCCAGCGCAAAAATTAAATCCACTTTTGAAAGTTGCATGGCACATTTTTCTGTATTTTCAAAAGTCATCCTAACAACTCGTTTGTAAAAACTATAAGAAAGGCTCGTTTTTGTCAGAAAGCCTTTTAATCATCAAGAGAAATCCAATTTCTTTATCAAAGTTGCAGGGAAAGACTCGATTTTTATTTTTTTTGCTGTCAAAATATCGTACCTATAAGTTTTATTTTTTTACTAAAATTTTCAAATATTTCTTGTAAGTATTTGAAAGTCAAGTTTTGGGGGAAAATTTTTTCGATATCACTTTTTGATAGGTAAGATTGAATTTGCTTTTTTTCATTTTTTTGCAATCCTTTTTAACCGATTAATAGTTTGAAAATAGGTTAGTAGGTACCTACTTCGAAGAATGTAGAATACCTACGTAAAAAATCCCTCATTTCAATCACTTTCAGCCTTACAATTAAAATGAAGCATAAATTCATCGAAATTTCACCAGGCATTATCATCAAGGATTTAACTGGACGTTAAAAATTCAAACATTAGGTAAATATTTCCACTAATCAACTTTCTCAAATTTTTGAAAAGATTAGTCATCAATTAATGTTAATGTTCTGAAGCGAAAATTAAGCATATTATCTCAAAAAAGTGAATTTTTCATTTAATACTATCATGAATATTATGGGAGAAAAATCAGCATGCAAGTAAAAATAAAGATAATAGGTACATATAAAAAAAAAACGAAAATATTCTCATAATCTCAACCTAATACACAATGCACAGTGCATATGTACATTAAAATGAATTCTTACGTATCTTTGACATAGGTAATTATATCGGTATCACAAACTATTTAAATAATAGAACGTATATTAAAACAATCGTCACAAATAGGTATCTATCACTAATACAACTTCCGCTGAAGTAGCAGAAATATTACTGAAATGCATATATGCACGATACCTTATCGAAATCATTAGACCTAATCTAGAAATTCACAGAACAAAAAAAGTAATTCATTAGGAGAGAGAAAGTACAAAATATTCTCATTTTGGACTCTTGAAGTCTGATAACGATCCAATTGAAAAAAGTGAAACTGTTCTATGAACCCAAGCTGCTGTCAATTGGAATTTCCTTTCACTGCAAAAAGTGATACAAAAAAGTACTCTTGATGAATCACTCTAAATAATATGGGTGCCTAATTTTAATTTATGTACCGATTATTGCACCATTCCTCTAATCTCTACAGCTACACACATTGTATGGTATACTTGATTGAAGCACTACTTACCAAGATTAATGAGAAAGTCGTATGCTTTCTTGAAGGTCAACCAGTACAAATGTCCTATTTCTTTGTCTCCTTCGTATTTATCTGGATGGTATTTACAAGCTACATTCCTGTAAATCAAGGTTGAAAAACAAAATTAGATTGCCAATAGTACGTATTTGGATTAAGTTTTCCTATTGGCTGGTTTTCAATTCCCTCGAGTTTCCTCCTTGCAGGGTGAAGAAATTTCATGTTATGAAATTGAAAAAAGGTTCACATTTACCTGAAGGCTTTTTCGATTTCTGTTTTGGAGGAATGCTTTGTCACGTTCAATATTTCATAATATTTGTCTTTTATTCTCTCTGCAGGTTGATTAGAAATAGAAATTATCACATCGAATATATTTTTCAGTTCTTCTAGCTTATTTTCGCACTGATCTTTCCCAATTGACTGGTTTGAATTCAACCAAGCAATGGTTTCCTCATATTTTTTCAAGATTATGTCTTTATCAGATTTATCAATTTTATTTTTTAATTTGTCATCTTGCACTGTGCGTTTTACGTTGATACAGTATTCTTCTAGACAACTCCTAGCGGCAACTGCAGCCTTTTTCAGCTTCTCCTTTGTGTCAAATTCTTCAGCATTTTTAATCATACGATCAATCTCATCCTTACTGAGACGACCTTTATCATATGCGATGGTAACTTGGGCTTTAAGGCCAGTCAATGGCTCCACAGCAGTCACGTTCAAAATACCATTAGCATCGATTTCGAAAGTTACGTCAAGTTTAGTTTCACCACGAGGTGCCTTCGTAATGCCTACGAGCTTGGTTTTAGCAAGCAAATTATTATCTTTCGTTGTCACATATTCACCTTCATACACTTCGATAAGTACTGTAGGTTGATAGTCGCACGATGTCTTGAATCTTTTAGTACATCTTGCTGGAATGAGAGTGTTGCGTCTAATAATGACTTCCATATCTCCATTACGGCCAGTATTCCCCCCCTTCCTGACAGAGGTCCCTAATGACAACGGTGTAACATCGAATAACACTACATCTAGTAATTCTTTGGATTTTTTACCGCTGAGTATAGCGGCTTGAACAGCAGCTCCATATGCCACAGCTTCGTCTGGATTGATAGAGTTGTTCAATTCCTTCCCATCGAAGAAATCTCGTAACATTTTTCGAACTTTTGGGATACGGGATGAACCACCAACTAAAACGACGTGATCAATGTTTGTTTTCTTGATTTCAGCATCCTGGAGCACTTTTTCAACGGTTGCCATCGTGTTTTGAAAAAATTCAGCGTTCAATTCCTCAAAACGAGCACGAGAAATTGAACTATAGAAGTCGATGCCATCGTGAAGAGAATCAATATCAATCCTGGCCTCACTCGATGATGACAAAATTCGTTTCGCCTGTTCGCAACTAATTCGCAAACGACGTAGAGCTTTTTTGTTTCCAGTGAGATCTTTATGATATTTACGTTGAAATTCTTGAACGAAATGATCGACCATTTTATTGTCAAAATCTTCACCGCCCAAGTGAGTATCGCCGGCGGTTGAAATCACATGGAAAACACCGTTATCGATGGTCAAGATGGAGACATCGAAAGTTCCACCACCCAGATCAAAAATCATGGTTTCATCTTTGTCCTGAAGATATCGAAAATTTTAATTATAGAGACGCACGACCTTGGATTAGCATAAATTCAGACTAAAGCAAACACATACTTTTTTTCCTAATCCGTAAGCAATCGCAGCAGCGGTAGGTTCATTAATTATACGCAATACATTTAGTCCAGCAATTTTGGCAGCATCTACGGTAGCTGCTCTTTGAGAATCGTTAAAATAGGCTGGTACAGTGATGACTGCATTTGCAACAGTTGTACCCAGATACGCCTCGGCAGTCTCTTTCATTTTTCGCAATATCATCGATGATATCTGTAAAGAAATTTAATTACGACTTGTCCAAGTAGAAAATTGAACGCAGCATCTGCAGTTATGCACTCACTTCTTCAGGGAAATACATTTTAGAAGCACCTTCAAAAACAACTTGGATTTTCGGCTTGTTATCATCGTCAACGACTTGGAAAGGCCAATGCTTTATATCAGTCTGAACTGTTTCATCGTCGAATTTACGACCCATTAATCTTTTCACGTCTGTACATTACAATAAAAAAAAAAAAAAACACGTAATTACCTATATTCAATTTCGAAAACATGTAACTTGATTACAGAGTGCGCAAAAATATCGAGTAGGTACTAGGTATTATAGGTACCCCCAAAAAAAATTTCTACTAAATGTTTCGGTTGGTCACAGTGAATGATAAATGATAGCACCTGATTGGTGGTTGGACTGAAGTGATCACATTCCATTCCTTCAATATGCATCTACATACTTTGATACTTATTTCACGTTGTCAACCCATATTACTTTTAACAGTTTTAACAGAAAACTTTCTTCGGAGTACTCGATATTTCTGCGCACCCTGTAGATAGGTACAATTCATAACCTACAAATGTAATGAATTGCATCGGCGCAAATATGAGAATGGGAATAAAATTTGCGCAGAAACTTACCAAAATTGTATTATCTGGGTTTCTGGTCGATTGATTTTTTGCTGCTTCTCCGATCAAGCTTTCGTTATGTGTGAAAGCGACACAACTCGGCGTGGTTCTGTTACCTTGATCGTTCGCGATGATCTCAACTTTTCCATGCTGGAAAACACCAACACAAGAGTACGTAGTGCCCAAGTCAATTCCAATCGCTGGAGCATCCATCGGTACCTATCATAATCAAAAGTAGGTATTAGTATTAATCCGTAATTTTGCTCAGTTATTGCGCTGTTTACCATATCAGATTAGTAAAATGTCACTATTCAGTACCTACCTACAAAAGTACCTATACTAAAAAATGAAAATGAAAAAACACACCGAAATTTTCTATATTACCTTCACTAAGAATTACACCAGTCACCAAGCTGCTAACTAGAAACTAAACGTAACGAATATGTGTTGATTTGCAATTTAATAAGTACTTACATATCGATAGTGATACTGGGACTACTGTCAATATGCTAACTGGTTATCATACTAGACTTTGATTGTGTGTATGTGTATTGTGTACTAAGTATATGTACCATGCAGCCGTTTCTTTGTACATATGTATGTAAGTATTTATCAAACGATTCTTCGTAAAAATGAATCATCAAAACCGTAATCAAAACGGAAGACAGGCTGGACGGACGACTATAAAAAAAAATAACACTGAACATGCGTTTTGTGACTGATACTTCTACTGCAATCAGCTAATAAAATCTAATCAGTAAAAATTGCTGAGATTTGAGAAGTTTGCAATTTGCATTGCGAGACACATTTTTATTGTTGTTTTTCTTTTTCTTTTTTTTTCGAAGTGTACCATAGGAGTATGTACCTCATACCCCGATGAAACCTTTTCCTTCAAAAAGCACAAGGAAATGCTGTTTACTGCTTCTCGCATGACCAAACAAGGGTTACACAAAATGTTCTTACACGAACTTGTAGGATAGTACGACATGCATACCTATTGCCTATCACTATTGGAATACATGAGGCAGTTTTTGATTAAAAGACGAAAGCAAAAAAATATCAACTATTTTTGAACCGAACTAACGATAAGAAAAATCGAAAAAACGTACAATAGTGCATCGCCAAGCTCAATTATTCAGACACCTACTGAATAGGTATCATTTTTTAATTTTTTGCACAGTATTCAAATACTCAAATTTGGATCATTTTTCACGATAAATTCCAAGGACTTATATCCCCAGAATTTTGAAAGAAGCCAACAGAAAATGTTCCTCACAAGGAAACCTCGTCAATTCGTCACCTCCGATTAGGCTGAAATTTGGGATTATAGGTACAGGAAAATTCATCGCTGGGGACGCTGGGTGACATTAATCGGGAGGGAAAAATGAAATTCATCGCGGAGGAAAATTCATCGTTAGCTGTATTAAATTAATCACGAGGGAAAATTCATCGTACCTGAATTGCCAAAAAGTATCAGTTTTTCTGCTAATAACTCTCAAAAAATCTTGCTTTTTTAAAAAACCGTCAGCCTTACTTTTTGTCAAAAATGGCCAAAAATTCTCGCTTTTTCAGAAATTGACGAAATTCTTGCTTTTTTGTCAAAAAAAAAATGCTTGAAAAAAACCTACCACTGCCATTTTAGTCTACAGTCCAAGCGCAAAAAAGTGTCATTTGAGTTGACCATTTTGGGGGGCAAAAAAAAGAGTTGGCATTTCGTTAGTATCTTATTAACATTCAAGAAAATGGACATTTCGGATTTTTTGACTGGCACAATAGGGAGCTGGAGCCTCAAAACCCCCATTTTTCGAAGTTGGCGGGGGGAAAAAATTTTTTTTTAAATTTGGTAGAGGACACTCTCCCGAGTATAGATATATACTTTTTTTGAGTTGGATTCCGTCACAGTTGCGTTCCAGAGCTGCATAAAGGCAATTTTTTGCCAATTTTGGCACTTTTTCACATAAAAACGACTCTGTAGAAGCAATACGGCCTGGGGGGCAAAAAATACGCACCTACATGATTGCATCCATTCATCCCACGCTGATAGAGACCAACTTTGTGAAAAACGGCCGGCACAATGACCCGCAGTGCATTTTCAAAGTTACGCATCCGGGCCATTTCATTAACAAAAATGGATGTATGACATTTTGACAACGTGACCGTGCGACCTATCAAAGTGGGTTAAAATTTCGGGAGAAAACCGAAAATCTCTATGAACATTTTTTTTGAGCGTCTCATGAAAATTTTGAGCTAAAAAATTGTATGAATCATTTCTCAAATAGGTACTTTTAGTCTGTTGTAACATGTGACCTATACAAAATGGTTAAAATTTTGCGAGGAAACCGAAAATTTCAATGAAAATTTTTTTTGAGTGTTTCATAGCTCCGTGTGGCCAGCCCCGACCATGTGGGGGTGAGGGGCGAAAATAGTGCCAATCGTTTGTGCTTCGTTTGTGCTTGCTCCCCTACAAAGTGGAAATGGTCGGGGCTGGGGACACGCAGCCCCGACCATGAGGAGGAGGGGGTCGAAAATAGTGCCTATCGTTTGTGCTTCGTTTGTGCACGTTTGTGCACCAATTGGTTTCGTTTGTGCTCGCTCCCCTACAAAGTTGAAATGGTCGGGGCTGGGGACATGCTAATAGGGGGAGCCCATAGGAAGGGGCTTTAGAGGAATGAAAACCATACACATCGTTTGTGCTTTTGATGCTGAGGATTGTGCACTCATCAAATTGACCCATTGCGTTCGTTTTGTTATACTTGTAATTAAAAGCGTAATTATTCTTGGTCGGGCTGGGGACACGCAGCCCCGACCAAGGCTCCCTTCAAATACGCCATGAAGGGGGTGAGCACAAACGAAAGTAATTAGTGCACAAACGTGCACAAATGAAGCACAAACGATTGGCACTATTTTCGACCCCCACCCCCACATGGTCGGGGCTGGCCACACGGAGCCGTGTTACATGAAAATTTTGAGCTAAAAAAATTGCATGAATCATTTTTCAAGTACATATGCCATCAGTCTGTTGTAACATGCGACCTATGCAAATGGGTTAAAATTTCGCGAGAAAACCGAAAATCTCTATGAAAATTTTTTTTGAGCATCTCATGAAAATTTTGCAGTAAAAAAATTGTATTAACCATTTCTCAAGTATTTTCAGTCTGTTGCGTTGTAACATGCGACCTATGTGAAATGGTTGAAGTTTTGGGTAAAATATAAGTAAAGATTTGGATAGATTTTTATAAAAGGCTTATCTCAACAATCTTGAGACTCAAAAATCTTGTACATTGTTCAGTATTTTAAATGAAATATCCTCAAGATCGCTTCAGTTTGGTAAACTCAACACAAAACAAAAAATCCGAACTGTCCATTTTCTTGAATGTTAATAAGATAGGTACTAACGAAATGCCAACTCTTTTTTTTGCCCCCCAAAAAATTGAACTGTTTTCGGTTTCTAGAGCACTTTTTGGTGTTTGGACTGTAGACTATTTACTATAGAATTACTTATTGTCGTTTTTTTGCCAGTAGGTAGGGTATTCGTTGAAATTATTGTCCAAAGATCTCGTTTCATTCCAAATTTTTTTTTTTTTTTTTTTTTGTTGAAAGTACACTTTAGTCTTTAGGTAAGTTTGATAGGTAGTATTGAAATGCGAAACTTTTCCTTCCTGAAATACATAGCATTTTTTTTTCATGAGTATCAATGAAAATTCCAAGTGCAAAAGGGTCTTCGAAGATCAATTAATAAAAATCGAGTTGGTAATCGCTTCATGACTCGTGATTTCAGATTTACCATTCCTTTATTTTTTTTTCAGTGCTGCGCGAAGAAAATCATTCGTTGAATAATTGATTACCTAATTAATTAAGGTCAAATTATAGGTCGATTAATTGATTTAGAGTTGCCACTTTTCAAAAAAATTAAAAAAGTGAGAAAGCTCAAAGATTTTTTTCAGAGTGAAAGATCTAACGAATTCGTTTTCGTTTTTTTGATACCATTAATTGAAGTGCTAATGGTGAAAACCGCCTTAGTCATTTTTTTGTTCACACAACTTTGAACATTTTTTTTTTTCATATTTCATCAATTTTAAAGGGAAAAATCAGAAAAATGAGTATTGTAATGCATTTTGGGATAGTTGAAGATGTTTTTTTAATACTTGGCCATAAAGTTTTTACATTAGATACCATTGAAGTAGGACAACAACGTTTTCATTGATTTGTAGAAAAATCACTTCTGACTAAGGCTACTTTCACCATTAGCCCATCAATTGTCCGATGAATTTTGCCTCGCGATTAGTTTCACCCGGCGATGAATTTTCCTGTTACCGAAATTTGGCTCAGAATCAAATTTTCAGCTGCCCAAGTCGAGTACAGCGCTTTTTGGACCGGTTCCAGTGTGCTGGAGAAAAACTAATTTCTGCAGAAGGTTCCAAATCTTCTCGAAAATGGTCGCAATCGATTCGTAGGGTATTTTAATTCAAGTAACTTTTTAGTAGGTTTGCTTAATTTTTTTTGGTCAATTCATTCTAAGCAAAATAGATAATACTTATCCTACCTATTTGAACAATCAATTCGGTGGTGACAAAATGTGAAAGCATCGCGACTTTCCAACGAAAAAAAATTGCTTTTTATTCGATCGACATTAAAAAAATGTTGAGATGTGATGATGTTAACATCCGGTTGGTTGTGGGCGGTAGACGTTAGACGTTAAGATTTATAAATAACTACACAGTCTTCATGATCAACTGTCGTATGTCGGACAGTCGAACCAGTTACGTTACTTAGTAGATGAAAAATTGAAAATCGTCGGAATACCATACGTCTAGTACACTTATTGCATCGCATGCGCAGACTACGAAAGTGAAGATCATAAAATAGTAAATATTCTTAGCGATTGTCGCAGGATTTCGGTCATTTAGTTCATTATTATACTTGTTTGGCAGGTAAATTTTTGCATTTTTAATTTACATCTCTGATGAATTATGATTACCTATATCAAACGGAAGGAACACGATTATTTAAAAAAATAATTCTGTACCTATCTTTATTCTTATGATAGATCCAATGGATGATTCTGCTCCAGTGATCGGCATAGATTTGGGAACCACGTACTCTTGTGTTGGTGTTTTTCAGCATGGTAAAGTGGAAATTATCGCCAACGATCAAGGTAACAGAGCCACGCCGAGTTTTGTCGCCTTCACACAGGCCGAGACGCTAATAGGAGATGCGGCGAAAAGTCAGTCAGCAAGGAACGTAAATAATACAATTTTTCGTAAGTTTCGATTTCGAATTTTCTCCTCATACTCGTTAAAACACTATCATAGAATAGGTATAAAATTCGTTACCGTCTTGGTCGTTTTTTAATTTCTGTGCGCAGATGCCAAGAGGCTTATAGGTCGTAATTTCGACGATGTCACGGTTCAAGCCGATATGAAGCTGTGGCCTTTTCAGGTGGTTAGTGATAAAAACAAACCAAAAATTAAAGTCAAAGTCCACGGTACTTCTAAAACCTATTTTTCTGAAGAAGTGAGTTTTGAACTTTTTAAATTTATGTACCTACAGGGTGGACGGAAATATCGTGAGCCCCTAAAAAAGTTTTCTGTTAAATATTTTGGTTGGTCAGTTCACAGTGAATGATAATAATGATAGTATATGATTAGTTGTTGGACTGAGATGATAACTTTCCACTAATCATATACATCTATTCTACGTGTCAACCTACATTTTTAATAAAAAACTCTCTCTGGGGTTCACGATATTTTTGTCCACTCTGTATAGAGAAGTTGTGTTGGGGTCATTCCATGTCAACTCAACCAACATTTTTGGGTCATGTCCTTCGATTTCGCTCAAATTTTTTTTACAATATCTACCCACCCAGTAAGTAAGAAAGCTGCAATCAGTCTGGTCCCAGCCCCATCAGGGAGCGGGTGGGGGGGGGCTTTCATTATTTTCACATTGTCTCGAGGTACTCAACTTCAGCAGCCCATTCCTCCAAAACTATGATACTTTGATCAAAACTGATTTCACAGTTCGAAAGGGCATCGAATTTTAAACTTTTTAAGTATTTTGAAATTTTCAAAAGTTGAAAGTTGAACTTTCAAATTTGAAAGTTCAAATTTCAAAATGGCGCTGTAAGTGGGAGCTACCATTTAAAATTTTGAAAAAATTTCCATACATGTACATTTTGATACTTTTTCGAAATATTAAGGTTTCGAGATGGCACTCTTGACGGAGGGGGAGCACCCCCAACCCCAATTTTGGGTGAAACTTTCGAAAGAAAATCTGGGGCATGTGATATATCGAGTTGTATGTTTTAGGCGACGCTGAACACCAATATGACATTAGATTTTTGATAGGATCCCATCCACGGCCCTCAGCACCTCCCCAAAGGGGGGTAAAAGTTCAAAAAAGTGTTTTGTTCGTGCGACACATGCAATAATATGTTTTTGGTGACGCTGAACACGAATATGACGTCAGATTTTTTATTGGACCCGTCCACGGCCCCCTGCACCTCCCCAAAGGGGGTAACCTCCAAAAAAATGGTAACATTCGTGTGACACATGAAATAGTATGTTTTCGATATCGCTGAACACGAATATAGTCATAGTTTTTTAAATCGATCTCACCCATGGCCACCAGAACCTCCCACAATAGGTAAAAGTCCAAAAAAATTGTTGGGGACCGTGGACACCTCATCCACGGTCCCCAACAATTTTTTATATCACATGCCCCAGATTTTCTTTCGAAAGTTTTACCCGAAATTGGGGGTGGGGGTGCTCCCCCTCCGTCAAGAGTGCCATCTCGAAACCTTAATATTTCGAAAAAGTATCAAAATGTACATCTATGGAAATTTTTTCAAAATTTTAAATGGTAGCTCCCACTTACAGCTCTATTTTGAAATTTGAACTTTCAAATTGATAGTTCAACTTTCAACTTTTGAAAATTTCAAAATACTTAAAAAGTTTACAATTCAATGCCCTTACGAACTGTGAAATCAGTTTTGATCAAAGTATCATAGTTTTGGAGGAATGGGCTGCTGAAGTTGAGTACCTCGAGACAATGTGAAAATAATGAAAGCCGCGCCACCCGCCCCCTGAGGGGACTGGGACCAAACTGATTGCGGATTTCTTACTTACTGAGTGGGTAGATATTGTAAAAAAAAATTGAGTTAAATCGAAAGACATGACTTTCAAAATCGCCTTTTTTTGGTTGAGTTGACATGGAATGAACCACGGTTCATTAGGTAGGTGTACGCCAACAAGGTATCAATGTACTAAATTGATTCAATTTTTCTTTAGATATCGTCGATGGTGCTACGAACAATGAAAGAGACCGCTGAAGCTTACTTGGGTGAAAAAATTGGAAATGCTGTAATCACGGTGCCCGCTTATTTCAACGATTCTCAAAGATCAGCTACAGTTGATGCGGCCAAAATCGCAGGCTTGAACGTATTACGTATAATTAATGAACCTACAGCCGCTGCAATTGCTTATGGTCTAGACAAAAAAGTTCGTATCATTTTTAGTGAGCTTTTCCTGTTAATCACCGATCGATTAATGTTCTTTGAATTCTGCAGGATTCAGGAGAGCAAACAATATTGATTTTCGACCTCGGTGGTGGCACTTTCGATGTATCCATTTTATCCATTGAAAACGGTATTTTTGAAGTGATTTCAACTGCCGGCGATACGCATTTGGGCGGTGAAGATTTCGACGACAGAATGGTCAATCACTTCGTTCAAGAATTCAAACAGAAATACAAGAAAGTACTTGGAGATAACAAGAAGGCCTTACGTCGCTTGAGAACCGCTTGTGAACGAGCAAAAAGAACTTTATCGTCGGCCACTGTAGCCGCTATCGAAATCGAATCTCTTCACGATGGAATCGATTTTTATAGTTCGATCTCTCGTGCTCGTTTTGAAGAACTAAATGCTGACTACTTTCGAAACGCCGTGGCACTGGTTGAAAAAGCTATCAAGGATGCTGATATCAGTAAAAATCAGATTGATCACGTGGTTTTGGTTGGTGGCTCGTCCCGCATACCAAAAATTCAGAGAATGTTGCAAGATTTATTCAGTGGAAAGGAGTTGAACAAATCGATTAACCCAGACGAAGCAGTAGCTTGTGGAGCTGCCATACAAGCTGCCATACTGAATGGTGATCAATCGAAGAATGTCCAAGACATAGTTTTATTCGACGTTACACCAATGTCGCTGGGTGTTGGTGTTGGACTCGATCATGAAGAAATGGATGTGTTCTTTAAACGTAACTCGTCTATTCCAGCAAAAATCACTAAAGGACGCTGCACGGTGGATGATAATCAAACTGTTGTAGATTTCAAAGTGTACGAAGGTGAATATCCAACAACAAAGGATAATCATTGGCTTGGTCAATTTAGACTTACTGGAATCCCTCCTAAACCCGCTGGGGAAGCGAAAATGGATGTAACTTTCGAAATAGATGCTAACGGTATCCTAAACCTGACTGCTGTGGAAAGATCTACTGGTAGTACGAATCAATTGACTATCGCACATGATAAAGGTCGTCTCAGTAAGGACGAAATTGAGCGTATGATCAAAGACGCTGAAGAATCGTATGTAAAAGAAGCGAGACGAAAAGCGGTATTAGCTGCTAAACACTCTTTGGAGTCGTACTGTGCCGACGTGAAGAGCACTGTTGCAGAATTGAAAGATAAAATCGAAAAATCCGATAGAGATATAATTTTGAAAAAATGTGAAGAAACTATTCTCTGGTTGAATTCGGACAAATCAGCTAAAAAAGAAACTATTCTCTGGTTGAATTCGGACAAATCAGCTAAAAAAGAGGTATTCGAAAGTAAACTGGAAGAATTGAAAAAAATATTCGATACGATCATTTCGATAGCCAAGCACCCTGATGAAGCAAAGGATAAATATTACGAAATATTGAATGTTTCCAAAGACGCCAACAAAAAACAGATTGAGAAAGCTTTCAGGTAAATCGTCGATGATACCTAATTATTTTCCATAAGATCTAAGATTCGCAGAAATTGAAAATTAACCTTTAAAAATGCCTATTTATTTTACTGTAAATTTTTCAAATCTTAACAGGAAAATCGGTTCGAAATATCATCCTGATAAATACAAGGGGGACAAGGAAATTGCGAATATGTATTGGATATTTATTACAAAAGCAAAAAATACTCTCATTAATCTAGGTAAGTACCTATGCTTATGTATTGAAGTAATGTTGCAATGAAAAGTTATTCAATTCTGAACTAATCATACATACCTATTTCTTTCTTTGCAGTAAAGTGAAGATTCTGAATTAGTGTACAATGCAGATTGCCTACTTGAAGTTCTACGTAATTGAGAACTTGAGAAATTTAAGATACCTATCTATCTCATCACGTCATCAGTCATCATTTCTCAGATGTCAACGCCATATTTTCAAATTTTGTGTTCAATTCAATAGCCCGTACATTTTTTGGAGTAGGTACCTAGCTTACCATTTTATTCTAGGTACGTATTTCCTGATGAGAATTTCAACTTCATCTTGTCAACTTTTTTTATTAATGGTTTCAAATTATCATGGCTTGTATTAGTGGAGGTTAAATCAATAGGTAGTATCATATCTGTAATGATTAGTTTATAAATTACATTATTCTTACCTATTTAGTATATTTTCATGGGTGGTACTATATTTTTTTCTTTAATACATGTATATTATTGCTTTCATTTTTGGTGTTTTCAAAAAGACAATCGTATGAGATTAAATAATGATATTGCTTACAAAGTACGTAACTACTTACGTTGGTATCTGAAGTAAATTTATACCCTCCATGTTTTTTGTTTTTTTCTTTGTAGGCATACGTGAACAGACGTGAACGTATAGTATTTCGCAATTTGAAAAAATCCGGAATAGCATGTATATTATATGTATATTAAGTATAGTATAATTTAAATCCGAAATACCTGCTGTGTCTTCCCCTTCACTAGTTAGGTGGCTGATCTTTTTGGGTCAATATTTAGCGGTTGATCACATCTTTTCAATACTTCAAAATTATCAACTTTGCTGGAGACTATCTGTAAAACTCCTTAAAATGGTTCGAAACCGTTTCAATTCGATTCGACTAGTCGAAAATTGATTATTTACCCACTTTCAGATTTCTACAGAAGTCATTTTGGTGAAATTCTGCTCTTTATTTTCAAAAGGCCACTTTTGGGTTTTTAAAGTGGTCGCTTTCAGGTTTTTGCAATTTTAAAATTAACACTTTCGGGCAAAAATTAAAGTTTCTGAAATTTTTCAAAAAGACGCTTCATCCGCAAAGATTTATTTTTCGAAAATTAAGGTGCCCAAAAGATGCGCAATTCTTTTCAATTTCAATTGATATAAGATAGCTTATTGCCAGTTGCCAATAATTTGACAATATTTCTAGGAACTAAACTAGAGATTTTTGGAGGGGGTTCGACTGAAAATTTGCCAACTGATATAGGGAAAAATTACACGTTTGTCAATTGATGTCATTATTCATATCAGTTAGATAAAAAAATTTTCATTTTCTGTTTTGGATTTTTATTTTAAAATAAAAACCAATTGCCTCGAGCGAAGGAATAGAAGGGTGAACGTATTTGAAAAATTTGATTTCGAGAGGCCTGAAAACGATCAAAATCTGGAGTTTATTTGTTAGCAGAGCACAACTCGGTGCCTTCAATTTTAGAGCCAAGCAAACATCAAACATGTATACACGAACCGGAGTAGGGTTGCCTATGACTATGTGATTGATAAAATGAGATGCTTGAAAGTACAACGTATTACTTGTACGTAATTTATTCAATATCGGTGATTTCTCTACAAAAAAAAAAATGAATCGCCAAATTTTGAAAATTTTTTAGCCTTTCGCCCTCCTTTTGCCCCCACGAAACTCAACTCACCTCAATCATTGCAATTTCAGAAAAATTTAAAAATTTGAATTGTTTTTTTTTCATTCTTAATAAGTGAGTTTTTTCAAGACAAAAAAAATAATAAAAAAAACTTTTACTTTGATGAAATAAACGAAGAAAAATTGAAGAACACTTCAAATAACGAAAACACAAAATACTTTCATCGTTTTCAAAAACAATTGCAAGAGAAATTTGAGAATTTGTGCCCAATTTGATTAAAAATGGTCACAATGACAGCATAACTGAGTCCTGTGAATACTGAATTTCACTTTTCTCATTTCTGTGAGAATTTCTCTAAAATTAAAGGATTTAAAAATTTTTCATGGGGTTCAGAATAGTTCGAAGCCATCGCTAATCAAATCGGTTGGTCAAAAATACTCGTATTTTGGAAACCAAAAATCCGTAAGTTTTTTTAATGATCATCATTTTCATCATAAAATAAATAAAATAATTTTTTTCATTTTGGGAACCCTTGATTCTTCTTTTAGGTAACCTAGTAGGTACCTAGTTTGAAATTAGTGTTTTCTTAACTAATATCAACCCGAAATACATTATGGCAAATTGCAATTTCAGCGAAGTTCCAGCACTGCCAGTTACAAAGTGAATTCTTCTCTTTTCTAATTTTTTGGAGTTTGTGAAACTAATCAAAAATTCACTGGTACCGATTTGATAACATTTTTGTTGACATATTTAAATTTGAATTTCATCCAGTATAAGTTGAACCTATTTTGGTAGATCGCATGGCACATTTTTCAAAGATTCCAAAAATGATGATCTAATTTTGAGCTTAAAGTTCTCCAAAAAATGCTCATGAAAAGACCAGTTAGAAGTTTTGAGTTTTTGCCGAAATATTGATCCATTTTGATAGGCTCAATGACTTATTCTTTAAAAAATTCAAAAGTATAAAAGTCAATTTTGAGCTCAAAATTATCTAAAAATGTTCAAGAAAAGTTTTGACGGAAATTATTCATTTTCGGTCGAAATTTCAGCCCGTTTTTCCAGATTTATTGACAAATTTTTCAAAACCCCCTACAATCGTAAACCAATTTTGGGCTCAGAATTCTTTAAAAATGCTCAAAAACATTTTTGCTTGAATATCATAATATATTTTTCATCTAACAAAATACGAATCCAATTTTGTATGTCGCACGGCACATTTTCGTTAGAAAGACTTTTAATTATCGAGAGCCTTGTTTTTTTTTTCAAAATTGCAAGAAAATGAAAAACCCTTTTTTGGCCCATATTTCTCAGAAAGTTTAGTTTTCTTTTGTCGAAAAAGGAACTATTCTTTTGCCTGTTTAAAATTGCAATGCAAATGAGTTTTTTAAATTCAAATCGCAAAAAAAATATACTTTTAAAAACTGTAAAAAAAGACTCGCTTTCAGTCAAAATTCCAGAGAAGTGAGGGTTTTTGCCAGAATCCCAAAAAGGCCTGTTTTATTTATTAATTTTTTTTTGTTTTGAGTAACTTGCACATTTTCAAGTTTTAATTTCTTGCTAAAATTTTCAAAAATTCTGATATTTGAAAGTCAAGTTTTGGAGAAAATTCTTTCAATATCACGTTTTGATAGATAGTTTGAAGGTTTTTTTTCTTTCTTTTTTTTTGCAATCCTTTTTAACCAATTAGGTTTAACAAGATTTCGAAGGTACCTACTCAGAATAATGCATGCAGAATACGTAAAAACTACCTCATTTCAATCACTTTTAGCCTTATAATTGAAATGAAGTATAAATTAAATTCATCAAAATGTCACCAGGCACCATCATCAATGATTCAACTGAACGTTACAAGTTAAAACAATAAAAATGTTATGTAAATATTTCCACTAATCAACTTTTCTCAAATTTTCGAAAAAATCAGTCGTAAAATGTTGATGTTCTGAGGCAAAAAATTAGACACATAATCACAAAAAAGTGAATTTTTCATTTAATACAATCGTGACTATCATGGGAAAAAAATAAGCATGCAAGTAAAAATATAAGGTAATATAAAAAAACGAAGATCTCTTAACATAATCTCAACCTAAACAATGCATATCTACATTGAAATAGGTATCTTGACATCTATCGGTATCACAAACTACATATTTAAATTATAGAACATATAGTAAAACAATCATCTCAAATATCTATCACTATAACGCAACTTCCGCTGAAGTAGCTGCAATATTACAGAAATGCATACGCGCGATACCTTAATATCGAGATCATTAGGCCTAATCTAGAAATGTACAGAACAAAAAAAATAATTCATTAGGAGAGAGAAAGTAAATATTCTCATTTTGGACTGTCGAAGTATGATTACGATCCAGTTGAAAAAAATGAAACTGATCCATGAACCCAAGCTGCTATCAATTGGAATTATTCTTTTTCACTGCAAAAACGTGATACAAAAAACTACTCTTGATGAAACATTCAAAAAAAATATGGGTAATTTAAGTACCTATCATTGCACCATTTCTCTAATCTCTACACACATTGCATGATATACTCACGGAGTTTGATGAGACAGTCGTTTGCTCTCTTCAAGGTCAGCCAGTACAAATTTCCTATCTCTTTGTCTCCTTCGTATTCATCAGGATGATATTTACACGCTACACTCCTGTAAATTAAAGTTGATAAAAAATTAGATTGTCAAATAGTATCTAGCGTATTGGATTTGATTTTCCTATTGACCGGTTTTCAATTCCCCTGAGTAGTGAGTTCTCACTCCGCAGAGTGAAGAATATACTAAACAGTTTTGTAAAATTAAAAAAGATTCACGTTTACCTGAAGGCTTTTTCGATTTCTGTTTTGGTGGAATGTTTTGTCACGTTCAATATTTCATAATATTTGTCTTCGCTTTCTTCAGATTGACTAGAAATAGAAATTATCATATCGAATATATTTTTCAGTTCTTCTAGTTTACATTCGTACTGGTCTTTCCCAACTGACTGGTTTGAATTCAACCAGGCAATGGTTTCTTTACATTTCTTCAAGATTATGTCTTTATCGAATTTATCTATCTTATTTTTCAATTTTTCATCTTGCACTGTGCGTTTAACGCTGATGCAGTATTCTTCTAGAGAACTTTTAGCGGCAACCGCAGCCTTTCTCAGCTTTTCCTTTGTGTCGAATTTTTCAGCATCTTTGACCATGCGATCAATTTGATCTCTACTGAGACGACCTTTATCATACGCAATCGTAACTTGGGTTTTAAGGCCAGTCAATGGTTCCACAGCAGTTACGTTCAAAATACCATTAGCATCGATTTCGAAAGTTACGTCTACTTTGGTTTGACCTTGAGGTGCACTTGTAATTCCTACGAGCACGATTTCACCAAGCAAGTGATTATCTTTCGTTGTCACATATTCACCTTCACACACTTCGGAATAAACTTCAGTTTGATTGTCGTATGATGTCACGAATGTCTCAGTGTGTCTTGCTGGAATGAGAGTGTTGCGTTTAATAATCACTTCCACATCACCATTACGGCCACGATTCCTTCCCTCCGTGACAGAGACCCCTAAGGACAACGGTGTAACATCGAACAACACTACATCTAGTAATTCTTTTGGTTTTTTGCCGCTTAGTATAGCGGCGTGAACAGCAGCTCCATATGCTACAGCTTCATCCGGATTGATAGAGTTGTTCAATTCTTTCTCATCGAAGATATCTCGTAACATTTTTCGTACTTTTGGGATACGGGATGAACCACCAACTAAAACGACGTGATCAATATTCGTTTTCTTAATTTCAGCATCCTGGAGCGCTTTTTCAACGGTAGCCATCGTGTTTTGAAAAAATTCAGCGTTCAATTCCTCAAAACGGGCACGAGAGATTGAACTATAGAAGTCGACGCCATCGTGAAGAGAATAAATATCAATGCTGGCCTCACTCGATGATGATAAAATTCTTTTCGCTTGTTCGCAACTAATTCGCAACCGACGTAGAGCTTTTTTGTTTCCAGTGAGATCTTTATGATATTTACGTCTAAATTCTTGAACGAAATGATCCACCATTTTATTGTCAAAATCTTCGCCGCCCAAATGAGTATCTCCTGCGGTGGAAACCACTTGGAAAACACCTTTATCGATAGTCAAGATGGAGACATCGAAAGTTCCGCCACCCAGATCAAAAATCAATGCGGTTTCATTTTTATCCTGAAGAAAGAAATCAAAAATTTTAATTAGTCAACTGATGAGTAGCGAATGACAGATATTTGGTCTCGGCTAGAAGACGACCCTGGATTAGCATAAATTCACACTAAAGCAAACACATACTTTTTTTTCTAATCCGTAAGCAATGGCAGCTGCAGTAGGTTCGTTAATTATACGTAAGACGTTTAGCCCGGCAATTTTGGCAGCATCTACGGTAGCTGCTCTTTGAGAATCGTTAAAATATGCTGGTACGGTGATGACTGCATTTGTAACAGTTTTACCCAGATACGCCTCCGCAGTCTCTTTCATTTTTCGCAATATCATCGCTGATATCTGTAAAGAAAGTTGATTAGGACAGGACAAGTCTAAGTAGAAAATTAAACGTAGCATCTGCAGTTATGCACTCACTTCTTCAGGGAAATACGTTTTAGAAGCACCTTCAAAAGCAACTTGTATCTTCAGCTTGTTATCATCGTCGATGACTAGGAAAGGCCAATGCTTCATATCATTCTGAACTGTTGCATCGTCGAATTTACGACCCATTAATCTTTTGACGTCTGTGCATTACAGTAAAAATCACATAATTTCCCATTAAATTTCGAAAATATATTCGTACACCATACATATGTAATGATATTGCAATTATTGCATCGACGTAAATTATGAGAACAGAAATAACATTTGCAAAGAAACTCACCAAAAATTGTATTATCTGGGTTTCTGGTGGATTGATTTTTTGCTGCTTCTCCGATCAAGATTTCGTTATCTGTAAAAGCGACACAACTCGGCGTGGTTCTGTTACCTTGATCGTTCGCGATGATCTCAACTTTTCCATGCTGGAAAACACCAACACAGGAGTACGTAGTGCCCAGGTCAATTCCAATCGCTGGAGCATCCATATCCATATCGCAGCTTGTCATAATCAGAAGTACTAGTATAAAATAATGCTTTTTACCACATCATATCAATAAAATATCATTAATGAGTACAAAAGTATACTAAAAATCAAAACACATACCGTAATTTTTTATCACCTTCACTGAAAATTGCACCGAACCACTAACTAGAAACTAAACGTGGCGAATATACTTATAATGATTTTGCAAATTACTATCGATTGTGATACCGAATTCCATCAATAGTTCAAGTTCAATACGCAACTACTGCAACTAGTAACTGGTTATCATGCTAGACCAAAGACTTTTGTTGTGTTTCGAATTTCGATGCGTTGCTGGCAGTGGCACTATCTATCGTCTTATGAAGGTCATGTACAGGGTGTCTAAAAAAGAATTGATTTTTATCAAAAAATGCATCGACCTTTGAAAAAATGAGAGAAAATTTCTTTCTTGAAAGTTAAAAATTGAAAAGTTGAATGGTTATCGATGGGAAAATGGGCATTTGAGTGATCGTTTCAATGATGAATGAATTACCAGAGAAGCTTTTACATATTTTGTATTGAAACGATAACTCAAAACAAGGAATATAAAATATTTATATGTATTCCTTGACTAACGCATGAGAGTTTCGAAATTCGAACGACATAAAGAATAGCTTTCAAAAAACGGTTTAGCCACCTGCACAAAAAATCGTGGATCTTACGAAAATTTTAATTTTTCAAAATTATTGCATTCGAATACACTCAGGTACCTATCATAAATATTTTCTACTTTCTAGGTAAGTACCTACTACCTACCTACGTAATATTTTTGGGGTAAAATTAATGCATATAGGTAGGTAGGTAACTTTGCAAAGAATGTTTCATGTTCCTAGATATTGTTATTATTTTCATTTTCTGCGGAAAAGTGTGATGTTTCCTACGTAAACAAAAGTTTCAAATAAAATACCTACTTAAATAGGGAAAAAGTTACACCGAAGTTGTACGATTGCTTTGGGTGGGACTTATCCTGCATCTTATGTTATTCAAGTACTTAAAAATTGATTAAGTAGGCTTCGGTACAAAGGTAAATGTTGGCAGAGATTTTTTGAAACATGGTATATTTTAAAACAATGATGCAATTGATAATAAAGCGATGCACATATTACACAAGTACTACTACACCTATTAATCAGGTACATTGACAAACGACAATTAATTTTAAGGTTACTGTTACATAATAAATTTCTCATTTTGTACAATAGGTAGTTTTTTCAAAAAAAAAATAAAAATGAATAAAAACAAATTGACATTCAAGTACCTAGAAAGGTTTTACAATTTTATAAAATAGAACAATAAAGTAACATACAATTTAAATGGATTGGTATATAGTGAATAAAACTTTTAAAACATTGATCAGTCGCTCGCAATAAAATTAAAACGTACACCATAATCGGAATCGTCAATCGTCAATCATCGGAATCTGAAAACAATAATACCGGCATTAAAATTTGAAGAGAAGGAATGTGTTGTCTTCTTCGATTTCATCGAAGTGTTTGGATTCACTTCAGACTTTCATACTCATGCATACCAAAATCGATACTTTTGCCTTCAGACGAATCGCGATTACATTTAGAAGCCATTTCTGAAACATAGGTATGGTTTGGAAAATTAATTTTAAAATCATTTTTTAAAATTGGCTGATATAATTTTCTCAAATAACCTTATCTAGTATACTCGTACTTTCACCTAAATTTAGAAAACGAAAAAAAAAAATCACCCTATACCTGAAGGTTTGTTTTTCTGATGTCGTTTCGAGAAGCAGGCATTGAGTGCTTCATGTTTGTCATTTTCTTTTCGGCGGGTTTTAGCTGTCGAATTGACTGCATCGAATCTGGTTTTTAAATCCTCCAGTTTGCTTTCGTAAAGTTCTTTTTCGACGGAATGGTTTTGATTCAGCCAATGAATAGCTTCGTTACATTTTTTCAACAGCACATCTCTGTTGAACTTATCAATATTCGATTTTTCATCCTTCACGGTGCTCATCACCTCGATACAGTATGTTAATAAAGAGTTCTTGGCGGTAAATACGATGTCTTTTTGTTTATTTTCTTCAATTCGACATTTGTCGGCGTCTTCGGGAATTCCCTCAACTTTATCTTTACTGCAGCGTAAATCTTTATCGTGCGTGATGGTAATTTGATTCGTAAGGAAAGGATGACATGGACGCCGTTGAGATGATGAAGTTGAGTTGTTGAAAAGCATTATTTTCACTGCAAAAAAAAAAAAACAAAAAAAAAACATCACGAACTGTTAAAATTGTAGGTAAGTAACTTACAAAGAAGGTACGCCAACTAGCAGAAAATTTTTTGAATTGAACAGAGCTAGGTCGAACATGTAAAAATTTATCACCAACCGAAGCTTACGTGCATTTTTCGAATTTTGATAAATTTTTAATAACTACATTTTGGTCAAAAATGTAGAAAAAAATCAAAATTTCACCAAATTTACCAAGATTCATCGAATTGATTGAAGATGGTTTCAAACCGTGTGAGCAGTATTCTGGAGCCTCAAGCAGATTTTCAAACTTGAAATTTTGACAAAAGGTAAAATTTTGTGGCAATTTCAACTTTTAATAAAAAACCTGCTGGATATTCCAGAATTGCTTGAAACTGTTCGAAACGATTTTCGATCGATTTGAGAGGTTTTTGAAAATGAGACACAAACAAAATTTCAGCTTTCTAAATTAATTTAATAAATTGACACATTTTTCAAAATCATCAATAATCATGAACCAATTTTGGGCTAAAAATTCTTCAAAAATGTTCAAAAACATTTTGGTTTAAATATCTATCTTTTATTCTACATTTCCAAGAGTCTTGATCCAATTTTTCAGCTTGAAATTCTTCAAAAATGCTTGAAAAAAATTCGATAAAAATTTTTGATTATCCTCCAAAATTCAATTTTCAAAACCAAAAATCAAAAACTGCATTTTAGCTCCTTAAATTTCGGCTGCTGTCAAATTTTTGCATGTTCTTCGATCTAGCTTTGTCTAGTTGAAAAAATTTTCTCCAATATGAAATTCTTCCCTGTTAAGGCGAATTTTTATTTATTCATTATTTCTTCAGACAAGTAGGTATGCATACCTTGATTGATGAAACCATCCATTGCATCAGATACGTTTTCCAATTCTTTCTGTTTACATTCATATAGTTCCTTTCCAGCGGATTGATGAGAATTCAACCATAAAATTGTATCTTCGCATTTATTCAAAATCAAGTCTTTTTCAAAATTGAGAACTTTATCTACCAATTTAGAACAACATGATTTCAAAGCATTTTTGGCAGATAATGCAGCGTTTCGTTCTTCTTGTTGTCGTTTAAGCCGATATTTTTCAGCATCACTGATCATACGATTAACTTCAAAACAGCTCAGACGATTTCTATCGTACTTGACTTTTAATTGGCTCACAGAGCCAGTCCATGTTTGAACGGCGGTTACCTTTAAAGTACACTTAGCATCGATTTCAAACGTTATATAGGCTGAAGTATTTCCAGTAGGTGCATGATGAATACCGCTAAGCTCCACTTGACCCAGGTAATGATTCAGCTTCACAGCAGGATATTCGCCTTCGTACACTCCGAAACGGAAACAAGATTGATGAACTCCTTTCATATCAAAAACAGCTGTTTGTCTGGTTGGAATTGGAGTTCTGCGTTTAACGATCACAGCCATTTCATCATATTTTGCATTTACACCTAACGATAATGGGGTACAATCCGTTAACACTGCATTTTGTTCTTCCTTAATAGATTCGTCAATGTTTAATATGGAAGCTTGTAGGGCAGCACCGTAAGCAACTGTTTCATTTGGATGGATCGACATGTAGAAGTCCTTTTCGCCGAGGAAATTTTGTAACATTTTCTGAATTTTTGGCATTCGGGATGAAGTACCAATTAAAACGACATGTTCGATCTCAGTTTTGTCGATGGCAGCGTCTTGGATGGCTTTATTAATTACTACCAATGCCCTTCGGAAGAAGTCGTCGTTCAGTTCTTCGAAAAAAGCACGATAAATCCTAGTATGGTAATCAATACCATCGTGAAAAGACTCGATGTCGATATTGGCTACAGGAGATGATATCAGAATTCCTCTTGCTCGTTTACAAGCAGCTAGCAAGCGACTTGACGTTTTTTTATTATTTGTGAGCTTTTTGTTGTATGTATCTTTGAAATCTTGAGCGAAATAGTTGACCATTCGCTTGTCATAGTTATCGATGTCTAAGTAGGCTTTGTGTATGCTTGAGATTACTTTGAAAACGCCGTTTTCGAGTGCCAAAACGGAGACATTGAAATTTCCACCCTCCATATCCAAAACCAATACTTTAAGAGGGGAGAGCTGTAAAATTTGAGCGAATTAGTCGACTGATGATCAGTAAAATTATCAAAAATAAAAGCAATACGTACCTTTTGTTCTAAACCGTAAGCAATAGCAGCAGCAATAGGTTCATCAATGATACTTAATAAATTCAGGCCGGCGAATTTAGCTGCATCTATGGTAGCTGCTCTTTGAGAATCGTTGAAATAAGCTGGTACAGTGATTACAGCATTTCGAATCGTTTTACCTAGATAGGCTTCGGCAGTCTCTTTCATTTTCCCAATTATTACTGAAGATATCTGTAGAAATAATTGATTCGACATGAGTATAAGTAGGTAGTAGTCTACAGTGCAACTGACAGTAGTGTGGCTAAATAAAAAAAGTAGGTACCTACCTACCTATTTAATTTAGAGCTCAAAATTCTTCAAAAACACTCAAAATTTTCAAACGAGCAAAAAACTTGTTTTTTGTTGAGATTTTTGAATTTCTTGTGAAATTTTAATTCATCTCGATAGGATTGCACGACACGTTTTCAAAAATTCCAAAAGTAATGTCCTAATTTTTGGGCTCAAAATTTTTCAAAAATGCTCAAAAAACATTTTCACCGGACTAATGGAACTTTTTTTGTAAAATTCAGCCCATTTTGATAGATCACGAGAATTTTTCAAAAAAAAAAAAATCGGAAAATCAACACCAAATTTAGGACTTGAAAATCTTCAAAAGTGCTCAAAGTTCTTCAAGGCGATAAAAAAAATATGTCGAGGAGATCACTTTTCACTACACCAGTTAGACATAGAAATGGACCGTCAAATAATTTAAACAAGTGTCAATACATACGTCTTCAGGAAAGTACTTTTGATAGCTGCCTAAGTGTTTAACTTTGAGTTGTGGTTTTTCATTGTGTTCAGTTATCTGGAAAGGCCAATGCTTTACACTGGCCAAAGAATGAACATCGTTGTACTTACAACCCAACATCTTTTGAACATCTGTAGAAACATAGCAACAATCACAGAATTACAAATTGATTTATGAGAAATGAAATACATGCTATCAAAAGGTAGATACTATAGCTAGATAGGTAATCTTACAGGGTGCCCAGAAATATCGGGTACCCCAAAGAGAGTTTTTCATTAAAAATATAGGTTGGCAACGTGAAATAGATGCATATGATTGGTGGAATGTTATCTCTCCAGTCCAACAACCAATCATGTGCTATCATTATTATCATTCACTGTGACCAACCGAAGTAATTAGCAGAAAACTTTTTTAGGGGTACCCGATATTTCTGGACACCCTGTACATATTCTTTATCCCAACGCTGGTTTAAATAGGGCACTAGTTTAAATTGGCGTAGGTAGGTACCTATTTGTTTCATAGCCAAATACCCACATGTTTTAGAAAATCGAATACCAATTCAAAAAAAAAAATTAATTTAAGAGCGATCTTGAAATATTAACCCACGTATTTTCATAATTCCTGATGCAAATTTGTGCACTTTCGAACAGAATTTTATAGCGTTTACAAAATGGAAAATCTTCAAGGATAATTAGTGTTCATCACAAATTAGGTACCGTTAAACTTATTCACAAGTTACTTTAATGAAGCGAAATTTTCAAAATTAGTGGAAAACACGAAAGAAAATATTTTGAAACATACTTACCATAAATAGTATTTTTGGGATTACTCTTCGATTGATTTTCGGCTGCTTCACCGATCAAAGTTCCGTTATCTGTAAATGCGACATAACTCGGCGTAATTCTGCTACCTTGATCATTGGCGATAATTTCAACTTTTCCGAACTGGTAAACGCCAACACAAGAGTATGAGGAACCGAAGTGAATTCCAATCGCTGGTGAATTCATTGGTACGACCTACACATATGTAAATCATAATTGCACACACGAAAAATTACTGAATCATTTCAATTATTGAACACTTCATGGACAAATTTGGATGATGAAAAAATCACATAAAGAATGAATAAAATAACGCAACTCATTAGGTATACCTCGACGAAAAGTTACACAACACTCCAAAGAAAGGCGTTAATCGTACACGAATGATTACCGGTATCTGGAAATTGCAATTTACATTCACACAATCGAGATTCACAAGATTAGGAAAGCAAGTCGCTTCGTAGCGTTGACTTCATTACTAATACTCTTTGAAAATCATCAACGAATACTACGAATGAATAAGAATTTCATTGCGAACGATTCCCTCGTAGATAAGAGAGTGAAGCTTGGTACGACTGGCATAAATGTAACATTGTTGCATATCGTCACATGTTATTGATCTTTTTCAATTTTTCATAGCGATCATTATCTTCTTTTTTTTTTCTTAAAAAACAAACAATGAAACAAAAACAATTCTCCCCTAGTAATAAAAACAATGAAATACGTTTAGGTTGAAATATCTTCACAAAGATCTTCAGAAATTGTTTCTAAAAAGAGAAATCATTCCGTAATTAGAATTGAAGGAAATTGGGAGATATAGAGACTGTATGAAAGGAATAAGGGCACAATAAGTAGGTATATCTGCTCATGTTTCGAGCGTTCAGAAATACATACCTACTTACCATGATGTTGCGCGATAAATAAATAAAAACAATAATTTGCTTTCGACGTTGAAACATTTCAGTGAAAAATGAAAACGAAACCCAATTTCATAAGCTCCTGAAATGAGGGTAGGGCGAATTGAATACCTCTACCCGTTTGACACCGATAATGAAACGTAAAGTATTTCATAGAAAATTGGCTCATCGCAAGGCGCAAATTCTGTGGTATTTGTGAAACATGTTAACGAGTAAGTAGGTATATTGAAAGGAAAAAAATTGATTATTTTTGTATATAATTTTAAAACATACATTTCAAGACAATTATGCACTCATACTCATATCTTTAAAAAGAAGAATCAGAATACAAGCATGAATAATACAACATGAAAATCACAAAATACACATTTAACAACTATACTTATCGCAGACACCACTGACCACTGCATGATTCAACTACTGATAAATCGCCACTGAAATCATTAGGTTAGGTACCAACTCATGAAATCTGCAAAATATAATCAACTCATTAGGTGGATGAAATTTATTCATGTACCTATTTCAAAACTCATTACGCTTTCAAATTTACTTCAAGTTGAAGAAAAGGTGTCTGTGCTTAATTTAGTCCAATGCATTCAAGTACTGGTGTTTTTACCGAGTATTCCATTCACTGCGAAAGAAAAATAATAAAATAAATAAACAAGTATAAACACTAATAATGAAAGGTTCAAAATTGAGTAATTTTTCATTACTGTCAAAACCCCTAATTTCGGACACTTTTCACGTTTTTCGTAAAACGAGCGATTCAACTTGGTGTTTGTCTTCACATTCTCATAGAATGTCACCGTGTGAACAGTTTTTGAGCATCAATTTATAAATTTTACGTGATTTTGCTTGTTTAATTTGAATTCGAAAAGTGTCCGAAATTAGGTCCAAGGTATCCTAATTTCGGACACTTTTTCTTTAACGTGCGAACTCGAAAATTTTAGTTGAAAAAGAAATTATTTACCCCTGAAAAACGACTACAA
This sequence comes from Planococcus citri, assembly GCF_950023065.1. NCBI lineage: Eukaryota > Metazoa > Arthropoda > Insecta > Hemiptera > Pseudococcidae > Planococcus > Planococcus citri. Next base: position 69,689,625 of record NC_088679.1, read on the forward strand.
TCAAAAACAGCTCGAATCATGATGTGAAATGTAGAAAAAAAAGATTTTTCAAGGAAATGTTCAGCACTCTCATTATACGCTTTCTTGTTAGAAAAATAAGTTGGTAACATTGAACAATTTCTTATCAAACTCCTTGTTGATGATTTTACGGCTCAGACTTCTACTTTTCAGTATGGTTTTTAGGAAAATGAGTGAAATAATAGTGCAATTCTTCATCAAAACTGAAAAGACTTGAATAAAATACCGTTGAACTCGAAAAATACACATTTGCAAGTGCGTCAGTGTTACCCTTCCAAACTCAGTAATGCGTGAACCAAAGTGTCCGAAATAATGATCCGTTTCGCGACTTTTTCAGTTTTTAGGATTTAAATAATAGAAACAAGACGTGAAATTTGGGGAATGAATTTTATTTTTCATTACCAGTGACTTCTTGATATTTTAGAGCGATTTTCATGGTTATGAAAGCATTTGGATAGACGCTGTGAATAACTTTTTCCTCACTCTTTATATGAAGCACTTTGTAAAGTCCATTTTGATGACTAAAGAAATAGTGTAAAATGAAAATTCTTACATCAGGGAGATTGTCCGTGATCTAAACTAATAGAAGAAGTGTTCACTTTTACTTGTACCCTTAGTTCTTATCAATAAAATAGCAAAAACATCTAGTGTCCGAAATTACGTACCCTGTCCGAAATTAGGGGTTTTGACAGTACGCCCTTTCTCCTTGCATAGACAATAATACAAATATACACGCATACCTAGATTGAGGAGAGCAACTTTTGCTTTCATGTAGGTCAGCCAATACAGATTTCCTAGTTCCTGGTCTCCTTGGTACTTATCGGGATGAAATTTAGAAGCTAATTCCCTGTAAATTTGACAAAAAATAACCAAATTAATAAATAATAAGTTAATAAGTAATTGAAACCTAATATTTTATTGATTATGAATGAGTAATAAATTTCTTCGAATCTCTTCTAAAAGTACGAAACCATTTCACTAGATCAAAAACAAAATTTACGCAAATTTACCTGTAGGCATTCTTGATTTCATCTTCGGAGGCATCTTTCCCCACGTTCAACATTTCACAATATTTGTCGTTTTCTTTATTAGGCCAACGAGCTATCGAAATGATTACATCGAATATTTTTTTCAATTCTTCATGCTTACGCTCGAATAATTCTTTTTCAGGTGGCAGGACAGAATTCAACCAGGAGATGGTTTCTTCGCATTTTTTCAAAATCAAGTCCTTATCAAATTGATTAATTTTACTCTTCAATTTTTCACCTTGTACGGTGCTTTTCACGTTGACACAGTACGATTTTAAGGCTGACTTGGCGACTAATGCAGCTTTTCGGTTTTCTACTTTGGATCGCAATTTTTCAGCGTCCTCGATCATACGCTCAATTTCGTCCTTACTGAGACGACCTTTATCGTATGCGATAGTCAATTGATTCGTATTACGGGTAGATTTTTCCACAGCGGTCACGTTTAGGATACCATTAGCATCTATTTCAAAAGTTACATCAATTTTAGCTTGCTTAGCGGGTTTAGGAGGGATTCCAGTAAGTTCAAATTGACCCAGCAAATGATTATTCTCTGTTGTGGGATATTCACCTTCGTACACTTTGAATCCTGCACTAGTTTGATTATCATCCATCGTGCAGCGTGGTTTAGTAATTCTTGCTGGAATAGGCGAGTTACGTTTGAAAAACACAGTCATTTCTTGGTGATCGGGTCCACCGCCAATACCTAACGACAATGGTATAACGTCGAATAACACTAAATTTTGAACCTGCTTTGATCCGTCGCCATTCAGTACGGCAGCTTGCACGGCTGCTCCATATGCTACAGCTTCATCCGGGTTAATTGATTTGCTTAATTCTTTTCGGTCAAAAAAATCTTTCAACAATTCTTGTATTTTAGGGATACGAGACGAGCCACCGACTAACACAACGTGATCGATTTGAGTTTCATTCATTTTGGCATCTTTGATTACTTTCTCGATCTGTTCCATTATGCTTTGGAAAAAAGTTGAGTTCAATTCTTCAAAACGAATGCGAGAAATCGAGCTGCAGAAATCGATGCTACCGTACATGATTTCGATTTCGGCTACAGTAGACGATGATAAAGCTCTCTTTGCTCCTTCGCAAGCAGTTCGTAGTAAGCTTAGGGCTTTTTTGTTTTGGGTGACGTCTTCATTGCATTTACGTTTGATTTCCTCAACGAAATAATTGACCATTACGTTATCGAAATCTTCGCCGCCCAAATGAGTATCACCTGCGGTTGAAATCACTTCAAAAATACCCTTCTGGATGGTCAGCACTGAAACATCGAAAGTTCCTCCGCCGAGATCGAAAATCAATACGTTTTGCGCACCAGAGTTGGAGTCCTGAAGAAATTAAAAGTGAATTAGTCAACGCGTTTTTTTTGTTTTTTTTTTTCTACGAAAGTTCACTCAACACATTTGGTACCGTACATTCTTTTCCAGTCCATACGCAATGGCGGCAGCAGTAGGTTCATTAATGATACGTAGTACATTTAATCCGGCAATTTTGGCAGCATCAACAGTAGCCGATCTTTGAGAATCATTGAAATAAGCCGGTACAGTGATTACAGCTTTTGTAACTGCTTGGTCCAAATAAGCTTCGGCTGTTTCTTTCATTTTTCGCAACACCATCGAAGATATCTACAGAAAAATCAAGTCAAGAAAATAAATGTAATGAATAATAAATTACAAAATGTTAAATAAGTCACGAAACACTTACTTCTTCCGGAGAGTATGTTTTGAAAGCGCCTTGGAATTCAACTTGGATTTTCGGTTTGTTGTTATCATCAATGACTTGGAAGGGCCAATGCTTCAAATCTGCCTGAACTGTATCATCGTCGTACTTACGACCCATCAATCTTTTGACATCTGCGTATATATCAATAAAAACCCAAAGTAAGTACATGTTAGATAGTGAAGAATGCGCACAGAAAATTGAAAAACTCACCGTAAACAGTATTACGTAGATTTCTAGTTGATTGTTTTTTGGCGGCGTCTCCGATCAAGATTTCGACATCTGTGAAAGCAACATAACTCGGCGTCGTTCTGTTCCCTTGATCGTTCGCGATAATTTTAACTTTTCCATTTCGGAAAACACCAACACAAGAATTCGTAGTGCCCAAGTCTATACCAATCGCTATATCATCCATTCTTACTGTTATTGGTAATATCTGTCATAATCAGAAACCCAAAATTAGAAATTACTGATGCTGTTTCAACAGCTGCTAGATGCCATTCAAGCGAGGTACAATACTGAATAAATTACAATTACAGAAATAGATAGAAAATGAAAATAAAACATACCCAACTTTTTCGTAGGTGAAATCTACGGTTCGTTAGAAGTTATACGACACCGAAATATGAAGCATCGAACCAATTGGGATCCGTATTGTATTAAAAGCGAATTAAATCGAGTATGCCACCTGAAAATTGAGATAATGTACACTGACACATTGAGTAAAGATACGAGTACTGAATTTTGATATGAAAGATGAAACACTCACCAGAGCAGAGGAGAGGACAGAAATACCACGTGAATTCACATAAAAGGCATCAGTTATCTACTAAAGAAATTGATAAGACTGGTCTGACTGGTGTGATGTGTTACTGGTTGCCTATTCGAACATTCATGAGGGACAAAGGATGCAGCGAATACCTTCAAAAAACAAGAGAAACTGAGTATTAAAATGAATGATCCGTTAGTTAGACGTTATTATCAAACAAAAAAAATTGAATAAAAAAATATTTTTGGAAAAACAGTAACTTATTTCTTCATTCCAAATTTGGATGATTTTTCAAGGTTTTTCAAGGTTTTTGATTTGAAAAATTATTATTATTATTTTTTTATAAGTTTCAGTGAAAGCTTGTATGTAAAAGAGAACGAGAAAAAGGGATTCGATCAGAAGTTTTTTTTCAAAATTTTATGGAACCTAATCCGAGAAGGAAGAGAGCAATCACATCCTTGTGAATGAAAATTTAGGAATTATTGTTTGTTGATTGTTGAGCATATTTTTTTTCCCAGAAAAATTACGCCAATTGTAAGCGTGTTTCAAAGAATATTTTGACTTTAGCAAGTCCAAGGTATAGGTACCTTTTTTAAAAATTTACAGAGTTCTCTGAAAAAGTTCGAACTTCGAACCTTCAAAAAAATCAAAAAAATGGGTACCTACTATTTTCCTCACTCATCCTCACGAATGTCAATACTTAGCAACTATCATTAAATAATTAGGAATTGAAAAAATTAAATGGTACAAAATTCAGAAAAATAGGTACCTACTGGAATTTGAAAAGATCTTGCCTGATCCCAATAGGTACTAACTTATGTATTTCACCACTAAAAATTCCATTTGATTTTATTTGTTCGAAGGTTTTTCGTATGGTCTCCAGTAGATAGGTAACTTCGCTTGACAAAGTCGTCTAATCTCTTTCTAGTAAACATTTGTAATTTTTTTTAAATTTTGAAATACTCATCACAAATTAGGCTACCCGACAAATGGAAGTAAGAATAAAAACGTTCCTGAAAAAAGACAACAATCATACAAAAACTGTTTTGGACGGGTTTGGTATTGGAAAATTGTTCAATTTATATGTATATTGTATACTTGACTTTTTTTTTCAATGATTGGAAAATTGAGCACTTCTTAAAAACTCTTTCTTCGAACAAAAAACATGATAAAATACGTTATTTTACCCTCTCTCTTTCACATTAAAAAAAAAGTATTTGTATTTTTGAGTAGAAATATATCTTTACAATGACAGTCGCCAACGGCCGTTCCTATAGAAAAATGGTTTTGATCATATGATTAGAACTTGAGGTAGGTAATTAGGTAATTGAAGAAATTAATCACATGAAATACCAGTTCATCAAGGCGTAAATTCAGTAACATTTTCTTTTCTCAATATAAACATAAGCATAGATATAAGATAAATTGATTATTTTTTTTTTTTTCATAGAAAACTTTTGAAACATGCATTTTAATGCAGTTTCAAACTGAACAATACGCATTGGTAAGTCGTACGTCGTACAATATAACATAACATAATGAAAAGTAAAACAAAATAGGTACGCGTCCTACGCAGAAAATAAAAATGAGCAGGTATCGTTAAAAATAATGCAAGTACATTACTCAAAAAAGAAAATTCTAAACTACCTATATAAATCACAGATATCATCGATTCAACCGCAGACATACTGCGAAGAATAAATCAAATCCAGCGCCGCTATTGAAATATGATAATAAAGTACGAGTAATTTTCGAGTTTGAGATCTGCAAAAAAATCAAATTCATTAGAGAGATGAAACATATCCTTGTGCTTTCAAACATTTTCAAGCTTTCGAATTCAACTAATGGAAAAGGTAGCGATGGGAACAGAGAAACGATGAAACGTAATTGGTGATGAATTTTGTTTTTGCGTACTTTCAACTTTCAAGCGCTGGAGTTGTTACCAAATATTCCGTTAACTGTAAAAAAAAAAAAAAAAAAAAAAAGTGCACTAATGTTAATAGGCAATGAATCGTTTAAATTAAAGTTGAGTTAGTTGAGCATATTTTCATTAAACTATTTATCCACGAATATGCATACTCAAGTACATAATGTATTACGCATACCTACTTAGATTAATGAGACCATCTTTCGCCTTCATAAACGTAAGCCAGTACATATTTCCAATTTCTTCATCTCCTTGATATTTGTCAGGATGGTATTTTGCAGCTTTATCCCTGCGAATACGATTTGAATGATATCATTAAGTAGGTATCTATCTTTCTAAATTGAAATCTAGATTTTAATTGACTATTCAGTGTTTAGCTCGACAAATTTTTTTTGAATCTCCTTCATTCAGCATGGGGTATACAAAAAGTAGATTCATCGAGTTGGAAAAAAAATACAGCAAATTAGGTACCTACCTGAAAGCTTGATTGATTTCACTCTGGGAGGCATCTTTAGACACGTTTAATATTTCGAAATATTTATCGCTTTCCTTTCCAGAATACTTAGCTAACGAAATGATTACATCGAATATATTCTGTAATTCATCCAGCTTACGTTCATACAGCTCTTTTTCAGTCAACTCTTCCGAATTCAACCAGGCAATCGTTTCTTGGCATTTTTTGAGAATCATGTCTCTATCGAATTTAATAATTTTTTCTTTTAGTGTTGCGTCTTGAATCGTGCTCTTCATGTTGATACAGTACGACTTTAAAGAATTTTTGGCGGCTAATGCAGCTTTTCGTTTTCTTTGTTTGGCTTGATCTTTTTCGGCGTCGTTGATCATACGTTGAATTTCATCTTGACTGAGACGACGTCTGTTATACGTGATGGTAATTTGATTCGTACTACCGGTTTCTCTATCGATGGCGGTTACCTTTAATATACCATTCGCATCGATTTCGAAAAATACATCGACTCTGACTTTCCCAGCAGGTAATACGGGGATACCAGTAAGATCAAACCGCCCGAGGAAATTATTATCCTTCGATAAAACGAATTCCCCTTCGTACACATCGAATGGCATACTAGATTGGTCATCTCCTAGTGTGGTGTACAGTCTAATGTATCTAGCTGGAATCGTGGTATTGCGTTTAATCACCACACTCATTCTATCGTCAGCACCCACATTGATACCTAATGACAAAGGTGTGACGTCGAATAACACAACATTTTGTATCACCTCTGATTGGTCACCGCTTAGAATAGCAGCTTGTATGGCTGCACCGTAGGCTACTGCTTCATCCGGATTAATCGACTTGTTCAATTCCTTACCGCCGAAAAAATCTTGCAGCATTTTTTGTATTTTTGGAATACGAGACGAGCCACCGACTAAAACGACGTGATTGATTTGATTTTTATCTATTTTAGCGTCTTTGATGGCTTTTTCAACCAGATCCATTGTACTTTTGAAGAAGTCTGAGTTTAGTTCTTCAAAACGAGCACGAGAGATTGAACTGTAAAAATCTACACCATCGTAAAGAGACTCGATTTCGATATCGGCGATAGTGGCCGATGATAAATTTCTCTTCGCTTCTTCGCAAGCGGTTCGCAGACGTTGCAGAACTTTCATGTTTTGGGTAAGATCTTTCTTGTATTTACGTTTGATTTTTTTGACGAAATAGTTGACCATTCGGTTGTCGATATCTTCGCCGCCCAAGTGAGTATCTCCGGCGGTTGAAATAACTTGGAAAACGCCGTTTTGAATGGTCAAGATAGAGACATCGAAAGTTCCGCCGCCGAGATCGAAAATTAATACGTTTTGCTCGTCGGAATTCTGAAAAAAATCGAAACGAATTAGTCGATTAAAGTTTAATGATTCAATTTCATGTCGGATGAGTCACTTTTTGGGCTATGGTTCATTGAGTTTTTTCAACACTTTTTTTGTAGGTTTATTTGGGGGGGGGGGGTAATAGAGCCCTAACATTTTGATCAAAAGGCAAAAAAAAGGTGAAATAATTTGAAGAATACAAGACGTATGCTCCGAGTCAATTTCTGTGTTCCTGAAATTTTCAAAAAATCGATTAAATAACGTATCTGCCTAGAACAATAATTCGCAAAAATTGAAAAATTCATAATTCAAAAATCAGAAAATATTTTAATTTGTGATAAGATGGAAATTTTCAATTTAGTATCCGAAATTACGAATTAAAAAAAAATATTTGTTGCATGTATTTTCCTTCAACTTTTCAAGCATTCAGAATTTCGTCAGGTAAGCTTCAGCAACTTGCAAGTGCGGGGGGAAGGTCTTTGCCCCTAGTAACTGAAGTAACCAAAAAAGCTCGAAAAATTAATCAAAAATGTAACAAAAAGTAAGGAAAAGCTAATTTTTGGCAAAAAGCCAGACTTCAACAATTTTGACGAAAAGAAGAACATTTTGGAAATTCTTGGAAAAATAAAAACGAGAATTTTAAAAAGTATTTTGGAAAAGTGTAACTTTTCAGAATTTTTGCAAAAAACGACAATTTTTAGTAATTTTGTTAAAAATCGAGAATTTTTGACAATTTTTGGCGAAAAGAAAGACTGGACAATTTCATCATAAAGTAAAATTTTTTGTCAATTTCGGTAAAAAAGCGACTCTTTTTGGATAATTTTTGCAAAATAGTTAGAATCTTGAGCAATTTTTTCTAAAAATCGAGGATTTTTTTGTCAAAAAACAGCAATTTTTGGGAATTATTTTAACTGACAATGTGATATCGAGACTTTTCAACTGCTGAATATCCGAAGTTTTGGCAATTTTTGGCAAAACCAAAGACTTTTGGAAAATTTTTGAAAAAATACATAACTCTTTGGAATTTTTTGCAAAAAACGGTACCTATACAGAGTGTCCGGGGAGTGGTGGTACAAACTTCAGATTTGGATATAACCGGGTACGACTAAGAAAAAACGTTAGATGAACAAGTTGCCTATTTTGAAAATTGAAGGGGCAAAATGACATTTTGATAACAAACAGATCAAATGAAAATTTTGATGGTGGGAACTGGTAGTATTTTTGAAAACTGAGCAAATTTTGTCCTTACAAATTTTTGCCGAACTTGAAAATTGAAGGGGCTATGACCACATTTAGAATGAAAAAAGACTCGAAGAAAAAATCAATAGCGAAAATGGATTCTAAATTCAAAATTGATCAAATTTTATTCTCTTCAATTTTTGGCCCAGATCAAAATTGGAGGAGCTACGCGACATTCAAAGTATGAGAAATTTCAAGGGTTGCTCAATTTTTTTGAAATTTCTTTTACTTTCAATGTTGCGTAGATCCTTCAATTTTCAAGTTAGGCAAAAATCTGTAGGAACAAAATTTGCTCAGTTTTCAAAGTACTACCAGTTCCCATCATCAAAATTTTCATTTTATTTGTTTATTATTAAAATGTAATTTTGCCCCTTCAATTTTCAAGATAGGCAACTTGAGTTTTGACATCCACTCACCAGACACCCTGTATAGGTAATTGTTAATTATTTATGCTGATAAAAACAAAAATTTTAGTCATGTTTCTGAAAAAGCGAATACCTAAGTAATTAATTTTTTCTGCAAAAAGGATCAAGACTAAAAATTTTAGCAAAAATCAGGACTTCAAATATTGGTTTTAAGAAATGATGATTTTTTGCAATCTTGGTCGAAAAAGGGAGACTTTGTTTCTATTTTTCGCCTAAAAATGTGAGACGTTTTGGCAACAAAAGTGAGGCTTTTGAATAAATTTCAGAAAAAAATTACTTAATACTTTTTTGATTTTTTTGCGAAAAGGCGTCAATTCTTAGTAAGAAAAATGACTACGTATTTCGATCAGACTCGATGCGTGGGCATTATGACTAGAAATTTCAACAGCCGAAAAAGGAAAAAAACACACTCCCACCTGCTCAAGCCTCAAAGGGAAACGGTGGAATGGGAGGTAAATGATGACAATCTGCTTTTTCAGAAAAAATAGTAATATGGAGCATGAAGACAAAATGTTGAGCAAAATCAAAGGCCCTAAGCCCAAAACTGATTGATTTAATAAAAGTTGCGTAAAAACAGCGAGAAATTCATCAGCGAGTAGGTAGGTAGATATAGTTACATATCTACGTACTTTTTTCTCCAGACCGTAAGCAATGGCTGCAGCAGTAGGTTCATTAATGATACGCAACACGTTTAAACCAGCAATGGCAGCGGCGTCTACGGTAGCAGCTCTTTGAGAATCGTTGAAATAAGCTGGTATTGTGATTACAGCGTTTTTAACCGGTTTGCCCAAATAAGCTTCGGCGGTTTCTTTCATCTTTCGCAACACCATTGAAGATATCTAAGAAAAATCGGATCAAGAGATTTACACATAATGTACTCGTACCATGGAACGTTGAACGATTAAAAGATTCCGATACTCACTTCTTCTGGAAAATAGGTTCTAGAAGCACCTTGAAATTCAACTTTAATTTTTGGTTTCTTGTTATCATCGATAACCTGGAAGGGCCAATGCTTCATATCAGCCAGAACGGTTTCGTCGTCAAATTTACGTCCCATTAATCTTTTAATATCTGTGCATACCAAAAACAAAATCATTTACTCACTCAAGTAAGTATGAAGTTGAAACAAAATCAATTAGCAAAATTATTTCGACGAAGCAAGCAAAAAGTAAAAAAAAACTTACCAAAAACCGTATTTTGCAGGTTTTTAGTGGATTGATTCTTGGATGCCTTGCCTACCAATGTTTCTATCTCAGTAAAAGTGACACAACTCGGCGTAGTTCTGTCACCTTGATCGTTCGCGATTATTTCCACTTTTCCATGCTGGAAAACACCGACACACGAGTACGTAGTGCCCAAATCAATACCAATCGCTGGAGCATCCATTTGTTATTGGCACGTCTTCTGGAATAACATGAATGATAATGCAGCATCAGTATATAGGAACTTATGCTGAAGTACCTTAGTACCTATATCCATTGAGTACAGTCAACAGTGCTACTTAAACTAGATACCGAGTACATTATTATTTATTACTATACAGAAATAAATTCAAAATGAAAAACATACCACAAATGTTTCGTCGTCGAGGAAATAATGTAAACTTTTTCAGTTTTTCTAGAAGTTGCAGCACACTATAAGATGGAATATTGAACGAATCGAAATTCGCGTGATAGATAGATACCTATGTACTAGGTACATTAATCGCGAATTATTTCGAATATAGGTACATCGTCAGAAAATTTCAATTTACAATGCAACATTTTCGAACAAACGATCTGCACTCTACCTGATGCGTTATCGAAATCCACACTGAAACTAAAACTCGTACAAAATTAACTACAGGGACAAGGTCATGGACGACCTTTATAAACATTGCATAATATAACCATTCAGTTAAGATATGCACGTATCTAATCTATCTAGCCTACGTGTTGTCGATAAGATTGCGAATGATGATGTGATATTCAATTTATCATCGGTATCAAATACTTTCATCCGTTTAACTTTTTTTCCGGTTTGTTGCGTTATCTAATACTACACTCACGTTTTGAATAATAAATACATTTCCCCCCTTTTTTTTCATAGGTACTTTTCAAAATACCCAACTCATGTGTATGTATCATAGTAGTAGTACGAGTACGAGTATATGTAGATGTACATATGCTACAACGATAAATGGTTGAAATGAAAGAACGAATTAAAAAACCCACCTGAAAAAAAAACAATCATAGAAAAATCACCCTAGACTTTTGTTTTTGAATGAAAGATTCTGGTTGTTGCGTCAATATTTTTCTCGATGATCGATTTGACTTCGATGGTCCTGACGAGTTGAAGTACCTATCCATACTCAATATCATGACCTAGTAAATATTCAATTAAAAATTGATTCTTTTGTTTTTTAAGTAACAATTTTTCTTCATGCTTTTTTCGAGTTTTTATTTTATTTCACATGTTTTTAAAAGCATTTTTTTAACCCGCCACCCACAACATGGTGACAATTGTCACAAACCACTGGTTTCTTCTTGCGTTCGCTGTTCTGCCATTCATTTGCCGTGTTCAAAAGGTTGCCTACTTTTTTATTTTAAGGGGCAGAAATATTTGAATTTAATTTTTGTACGGACCAGAAGCTTGAAATTTTTTGCCCCTTAAATCAAAACTTCAAAAGGATAGGCAAATTGCTGTGCACGAGCAAGTTGGACATGGACACACAATTGTGAGTGAGGAGTCAAAATGATTCCACCTAACTTTAACTTGAAAAAAATACAATATCAATAAAAAATGTGGAAAATACAAATTTTTTTATAAAATGTTTGCCCCTTAAAATAAAAAGTAGGCAAAATGCCCAACATGAGAAATTAATTGGTACAACCTTTACACACCCCTCTCTGGATACTGCAATGCCGTACCATATTTTGTTCTGGCACAGGAAAATAAATTAGTCGATGGCATTTTTTCATGTTGAGGGGGCAATAAGTCCAAATTTACCTAAAAAGATTATTTCTCATTTTGAGATTCTCCAAGAGTTTTTACGCGTACCTATACTCAATCAGAATTTCAAGAGCAATGAAGTGTGGGGGGATATTAAGGGTACCTATGTAAAAGAATCGGGCTTTTCTTCCATCCATGAACATAATTCAAACTTTCAACATAAGCTGTACGTTCTAACTATCTATTGTACTTACTTACATGATGAACTACGAGTTTACCAAAATACGAATCAAAATCAACGGTAGGTAATTGCTTAACAAAGGTAAAAGTAGGTGTTGTAGAAAAGTAAAAAATTTATCCTGCGTTCTCAGATACTGACGTAGCTGCCAACTAAACAATAATATATTCTTGGTATTAATACGTACTTCTTACTTATAATATCACACACACAACTTTTAAGTGAATTTTTAATTCACTGTGACCATCCTATTATCTATAGGTACATATTTTGAACAATGAACACACAAAAAACCAGCACATTAGTGAAAATAAAGCAAAATAAAAAAAACATAGCAAAATACACATTCAATTTCAACAAACAAAATCTGATTTATCAATAATTTATCACATATACCGCCGATTGAACCTATCATAAAACACCATTGACCTTCAAAATCTGCAAAAAACAAAAAACAAAACAATGAATTTATTTGGATGATGAAAATATTTCGTTCGAAACTTTTGATGTTTTCAAATTCACCTCAAGTTGAAAAATATCGCGTTGTAATCGGGAAACCGGGGAAGTAGGTTCCTATATGATTCAATCTAAAGAACACTTTTACGAAATTGTGCTTCGACGAAACATCCCGGTCACTACAAAAAAAAGAACAATTAAATATAGGTACAACTTAAATTAGTATTCTCAATCATCCACTGTGCACGCATGTTTACCTATGTCGATGAGGTAATCTTTTGCTCTCCCATAGGTCAGCCAATACATTTTTCCTACTTCCTTGTCTCCTTTGTACTTGTCGGGATGATATTTGAAAGCCTTTTCTCTGTAAATTAGATTTCAAATATAATGTATAGGTAGGTACCCATCAAGTTCAAACACACATTGAAATCAATTTCTTCGAATAGATAATTTAAAAATTGAAAAAATTAGTGAAAATTTACCTAAAGGCTTTCTTAATTTCATCTTGGGAGGCATTTTTTGGTACGTTTAGTATTTCACAATATTTGTCGTTTTTTCCACTAGGGCAGCGGGCTATTGAAATGATCACATCGAATATTTGTTGTAATTCTGCTAGCTTATGCTCGAATAGATCTTTTTCAGCAGGCAAGTCGGAATTCAACCAGGTAATGGTTTCTTCGCATTTTTTCAAAATCATGTCTTTATCGAATTTATCCATTTTATAATTCAATTTTTTATCTTGCACGACGCTTTTCACCTCAACACAGTACGATTCTAAAGCTAACTTGGCGACTAATGCACCTTTGCGGTTTTTTTCTTCGGCTCGCAATTTTTCAGCATCCTCGATCATACGCTCAATTTCTTCCTTGCTAAGACGGCCTTTATCATACTGAATGGTTAGCTGGTTAGAATTACCAGTCGAGTTTTCAACAGCAGCCACGTTTAAGATACCATTACTATCGATTTCGAACGTTACGTCAACTTTAGCTACGCCAGCGGGTTCAGGAGGAATATCGGTGAGAACAAATTCACCAAGCCAATGATTGTTCTCAGTTATAGCATATTCACCTTCATAAACTGCAATAAGACCCTTGGTTTGATTATCACGCAAGGTTCTGTATCTTTTTACAGTTCTTCTAGCTGGAATCTGAGTGTTACGTTCAATTATCACACTCATTTTACAATCAAATCCAACACTAATACCCAAAGACAATGGCGTAACGTCGAATAACACAATATCTTGCACTTCCTTCGACTCGTCGCCATTTAGTATGGCGGCTTGGACGGCAGCTCCGTATGCTACAGCTTCATCTGGATTTATGGATTTGTTCAATTCCTTTCCGTTGAAAAATTCTTGCAACATTTTGTGTATTTTGGGGATGCGAGACGAGCCTCCAACTAACACGACGTGATCAATTTGGTTTTTATCGATTTTAGCATCTTCGATCGCTTTTTCAACCTGTTCCATTATTCTTCGAAAAAAATCGGAGTTCAATTCTTCAAAACGAACACGAGAGATCGAACTGCAGAAATCAATGCCATTGTGCTCAATTTCGATATCATCGACTTTAACGGCTGATGATAGAGATCTCTTTGCTCCTTCGCAATCAGTTCGCAGGCGACGTAGAGCTTTCTTGTTTTCGGTGACATCTTGATTATATTTACGTTTGAATTCTTCGACGAAATAATCGACCATTGTGTTGTCAAAATCTTCACCGCCCAAATGAGTATCACCGGCGGTTGAAATTACTTCGAAAATACCATCTTGAATGGTTAAAACAGAGACATCGAATGTTCCACCACCGAGATCGAAAATTAGCACGTTTTGCACGCCGGAGACCTGTAGAAATTGAGAGCTATATTTAGTCGACGGATGTTTTGCAGAAGTTTAACAAAAATACGCCGCGTACTTTTTTTTCCAAACCATAAGCGAGGGCGGCAGCAGTAGGTTCGTTAATGATACGTAACACATTTAAGCCGGCAATTTTGGCGGCATCAACTGTAGCCGATCTTTGAGAATCATTGAAATAAGCTGGTACAGTGATTACAGCTTTTGTAACTGATTGGCCCAAATGAGCTTCGGCTGTTTCTTTCATTTTTCGCAACACCATCGAAGAGATCTACGAAACAATTGGGGCACAGAAAATAAGTACCTAAGGACTTTATGTGCCATAAAATGTCGAACAATTTAAAAATGTCAGTACTTACTTCTTCGGGACAGAACGTTTTGGAACAACCTTTGAATTCAACTTGGATTTTAGGGTTGTAATCATCGTTAATGACCTGGAAAGGCCAATGCTTAATATCGGCCTGAACTGCATCATCGTAGAATTCACGACCCATCAATCTTTTGACATCTGCGTACATCAATAAAAACCTAAAGCACGTGTTACGTAGCATAGAATACGCGCAGAAAATTGAAAAACTCACCGTAAACAGTATTACGTAAATTTCTAGTAGATTGTTTTTTGGCGGCCTCTCCAATCAAGATTTCTTCGTCAGTAAAAGCAACGTAACTCGGCGTCGTTCTGTTCCCTTGATCGTTTGCGATAATCTCAACTTTCCCATTGCGGAAAACACCAACACAAGAGTTCGTAGTGCCTAAATCTATCCCAATCGCCAGATCATCCATTGTTATGGTTATCTAGATCATAATTAGAAACACAGAATTAGAAATTACTAATGCAGTTTCAACTACTTAACTTATGTACTTATAGGTATTGGTATTGCCGCTATGCTTAAGCTATGCACAGCAAGTACCTATATTGAATAAATAGCAATATTACAGAAAAAATGAATAAGACATACCAGACGTTCTCGCTACCAGGTAAATACGCCGACGAATACACGTTGAATACTTCTATATTATAGGATGACCGACACTGCAATTTGGATATATCGAACCAAAGGTTATTGCGAATTAAATCAAATATACCTCATGCCATCTGAAAATTACCATACATAGAATACATAAAATAATGTTGCGATTGGGAAATGGGAATGCATACTGAAATTGAATTTGAAAACTGTCAAGACATACTTACTAATTAGTTATGCGTGATCGACACAATCTTTCAGTTCGTACAAGGTAAACTATACACTACATAATATCACAAAATTACATTCGAAACTTGCATTCCAATTTCCAATCCAATCGCAGAAAAGTCTTCTATTTACGTCGGAGATCGGAGATAAGACAGAATACTGCTGTATTGTGTTTGTATACCTAGGTATGTGTATTCTCGACGTTGAAAGCTGATTCACGTTCACATGGAGACCTCTAGAGTGTGTTGCAGCCATCAACCCATTTCATTTGACTCCAATTTTCTTTTAAAAATTAAGAGGACCCTCACCTCAGGGCTCAGGGCACTCTAACACAAGCTTTATAGCAGCTCAATCCTAGAATTACATGTCCAACAGGGGTCTTACGGGTCTCAAAATTTCGATTTCCTCAAGTTGAAAAATTAAAACACTTGTGCTTGAAACAATAAAATATAGTGATTCCGGGATATATATGTATAGGTATCAAACATCAAAAAGACAAAGTCATCAGTATTTTGTTGGCACAAAATTTTTAAAAAATTTCCCAAAATCAAAAATGACCGAAAAATGTGTTTGGGTAGCTGCAATTCAAAAAGGGTATTTTTGGGCCATTTTTCAAAAAATTGACTAAAAATGGAATACTTACTTTAAAAATAATCTTGATCTTGAATTATGAAAATTATCTGTTTAGATCAAACTTTCCAACACGTTTTGAGTTAATGAGTTATGAGGGACACTTTCGACAGTAGGTACTTATGTAAAAAACCCTGTAGGTATGTTTGGATAATTTATTCAAAATTTCAAAAAAATATCCTCAAATCTAGAAATGTATGATTTGGGCAGTAGGGCAGTTGTGTTTGGAAGAACATCTTTGACAGGATCACAAAAGTGTATTTTTTTGAAAATTCACAGTATTCTTTGAAAAATTATGGCTTTTCAAAAACTCTACTGTATTTCCTCATCTCGTATCAAAATTGGGCCAGGACCTAAACTATTTATTGAAATTCAAATATGAGGTTTTTCGAAATAGTTATCAAGCAATCCAACTCCAATAAATTAATTTACTTAGGTACAGGGTGCCCAGAAATATCGAGCACCCCAAACAAAGTTTTTCATTAAAAATATAGGTTGGCAACGTGAAATAGATGCATATGATTGGTGGAATGTTATCTCTCCAGTCCAACAACCAATCATGTGCTATATCATTATTATCATTCACTGTGACCAACCAAAGTATTTTAGTAGAAAACTTTTTTTAGGGGTGCTCGATATTTCTGGACACCCTGTACGTAATAGGTAGGTCTAGGTGTAGGTACATGCCATTAGGTATTTTTTTTTTTTTTTTTTACAATACCTATTTGGATTCCCCTGAAAATAAAATTCAAAGCAAGCCTTTTCGATGAACTATTGCAAAGCAATGAAAAAAAAAACTGACACTATGAAGTTTTCTAAAGGAGGGGGGGGGGGTACGTTTGACACCAATATGGTTTTGGTGGATTTCAGATTTGCATACAACTGCGGGTACGAGTAAAAAAAAACGTGTAAGATAAACAAGTTGCCTATTTTGAAAATTGAAGGGGCAAAATACGTTTTCAAAATCTAAGAGCCAAAATCCAATTTTGACCATGTCCATGAGAGTACGTAGTACTTTGAAAAATGAGCAGAATTATCTATTATGACTTTTTGCTCAACTTTCCAAATTGAAGGGGGTGCAGCTAGATGATTTTTAATTTCAAAAAATCGCGATGAAAAAAATAAACGCGGAAATGAATACTACGTACGTCAAAAAATAAACAAATTTTGTTGTAATCATTTTTTTTCTTACGAAGCATAAAATTTAAAAAGTTTTTGAAGCTCAACAATTTTCGATTTGCTAAAAATTTCATTAAATTTACATTTTTTGAGCTTCAAAAACTTATTAAATTTTAAAGTACATAATGAAAAAATGATCATAACAAAATTTGTGTATTTTCTATTTCTATTTTTTGCATCGAGATTTTTTGAAATTAAAAATTAGGTACCTATTTGTAGCCATTTTAATGTGTAATTTGAGCAAAAAGCCATAAGAGGTAATTATTGGTTTCATTTTTCGAAGGTACTATCGACCTCCATGGTCAAATTTGGATTTTGAAAATGTGCTTTGTCCTTTCAATTTTGAAGATAGGCCACACCTTCGCATAACCTTGGTCCTTTTACTCCCCGGACACCCTGTATATTTAGCACCCTTCTCCTTCCTCCTATTCTTCTGCAATCAAAATAGAACATGATAGTTCTGGATTGCATAGATAGGTAGGTAAGGTACCTACACAAAGTATTCGTAAGAGAAAAACGATAATTGTTTTCGCAAAAAATTTTCAAAAATTGCATTTTAATTGAATACTTTACCTACTTATTATATGTACAATCAACATTATTTCAGTGAGTACATTATTAATTCATACAACCGGTATAATTATACCATAAGTAAAGTAGGTGTTGTAGAAAAGTAAAAAATTAATCCTGCGTCTTAAGATACTAATATCACACACATAAATTTTAAGTGAATTTTTCATTCACTGTGATCATATTATTATCTACTAGATACATATTTTGAACACAAAAGAAAAAACCAGCACATTAGTGAAAATGAAGCAAAATAAAAATAACATAGCAAAATTGAATATGTATATATTCAACAAACAAAATCTGAACCTCTCATAAAACGTACCAATGACCTTCAAAATCTGCAAAAAAAAAAAAAAACACAACGAATTCATTTTTGGATGATGAAAATATTTCGTTCGAAAATTTTTGATGTTTTCAAATTACCCTCAAGTTGAAAAAGATCGCGTTACAATCAAAAAACCAGTGAAGTAGATTAGGTAAGGTTTACCTATGATTAAATCTGAAGATCATTTTCATGAAATTATTTTTCTTTTTCTACGAAACACTCCGGCCACTGCAAAAAAAAATAATAATTAAATATAGGTACAACTTAAATTAGTGTTCTCAATTATCCACTGTGCACGCATTATTTACCTAGCTCAATGAGATAATCTTTTGCTCTCCCTAAGGTCAACCAGTACATGTTTCCCACTTCCTTGTCTCCTTTGTACTTATCGGGATGATATTTGGAAGCCTTTTCTCTGTAAATCAGATATAAAATATAATGGAGGTAAGTCAAGTTAAAACACATTGAACTCAATTTTTTACTCGTTGATTTTCAATTTCTTCGCATAGATATTGAAAAAATTATAGCGGAAACTTACCTATAGGCTTTCTTAATTTCATCTTGGGAGGCATTTTTTGGTACGTTTAGTATTTCACAATATTTGTCGTTTTTTCCACTAGGGCAGCGGGCTATTGAAATGATCACATCGAATATTTGTCTTAATTCTGCTAGCTTATGCTCGAATAGATCTTTTTCAGCAGGCAAGACGGAATTAAGCCAGACAATGGTTTCGTCACATTTTTTCAAAATCACGTCTTTATCGAATATATCGATTTTATAACTGAATTTTTCATCTTGCACGGCGCTTTTCACCTCAACACAGTACGATTCTAAAGCTAACTTGGCGACTAATGCACCTTTTCGGTTTTTTTGTTCAGCTCGCAATTTTTCAGCATCCTCGATCATTCGATCAATTTCTTCCTTGCTGAGACGTCCTTTATCATACGTTATGGTTAGCTGCTTCGTATTACCAGTCGAATTTTCAACAGCAGTCACATTTAATATACCATCAGAATCGATTTCGAACGTTACGTCAATTTCAGCTACGCCAGCGGGTCTTGGAGAAATATCGGTGAGAAAAAACGCACCGAGCCAATGATTCTTCTTAATCGTAGAATATTCACCTTCATAAACGTCAATAAGAACTTCGGTTTGATTATCGTCCATTGTAAAGTATCTTTCAGTTCTTCTAGCTGGAATCGGAGTGTTACGTTTAATTATCACATCCATTTTATCTTCGAGTCCGACACTAGTACCCAAAGACAACGGTGTAACGTCGAATAACACAATATCTTGCACTTCCTTCGACTCGTCGCCATTTAGTATGGCGGCTTGGACGGCAGCTCCGTATGCTACAGCTTCATCCGGATTTATTGATTTGTTTAATTCCTTTCCGTTGAAAAATTCTTGCAACATTTTCTGTATTTTAGGGATGCGAGACGAACCACCCACTAAAACGACGTGGTCGATTTGGTTTTTATCGATTTCAGCATCTTCGATCGCTTTTTCAACTTGTTCCATTATTCTTCGAAAGTAATCGGAGTTCAATTCTTCAAAACGAACACGAGAGATTGAACTGCAGAAATCTATGCCATTGTGCTCGATTTCGATATCGTCGTCTTTCGCTAATGATAAAGTTCTCTTCGCTCCTTCGCAATCAGTTCGCAGACGACGTAGAGCTTTCTTGTTTTTGGTGATATCTTGATTATGTTTACGTCTGAATTCTTCCACGAAATAATCAACCAGCGCGTCATTAAAATCTTCACCGCCCAAATGAGTATCACCTGCGGTTGAAATCACTTCGAAAATACCATCTTGAATGGTTAAAATGGACACATCGAATGTTCCACCACCGAGATCGAAAATTAATACGTTTTGCACGCCGGAGACCTGTAAAAATTAAAAGTGAATTAGTCGACCGATAATTAGAGAAAATTTTCCACCATGCCAAACCTACGTAGGTAGGTAGATTACGTACTTTTCTTTCGAGACCGTAAGCAATGGCAGCAGCTGTAGGTTCATTTATGATGCGTAATACGTTCAGGCCGGCAATTTTCGCAGCATCAACGGTAGCCGATCTTTGAGAATCATTGAAATAAGCTGGTACAGTGATTACAGCTTTTGTAACTGCTTGGCCCAAATAAGCTTCGGCTGTTTCTTTCATTTTTCGTAACACCATCGAAGAGATCTACAGAAAAGTTTCACGAAGATAAAAGTAATGTAGGTAACGTAGGTAGGTACATATCTACCTACCTATCTTAAAATATCGAACAATTTGAAAATGCCAACACTTACTTCTTCGGGTAAGTAATTTTTAGAAGTGCCTTCGAGTTCAACTTTGATTTTGGGATTGTTATCATCGTTAACGACCGGGAAAGGCCAATGCATAATATCAGCCTGAACTGCATAATCTTCGAATTTACGACCTATCAATCTTTTGACGTCTGTGTATAACAATAAATGGTTCATTATTACATTTTTTTTTTTTTTTTTTTTGATGAAGCACGTAAGTATTTGGTAGAGTAACAATTAACAAAGCAGAAAGTTTGATACTCAATTACTCACCGTAAACAGTATTACGAAGATTTCTAGTAAATTGTTTTTTGGCGGCTTCTCCGATCAAGATTTCTTCATCAGTAAAAGCAACGCAACTCGGCGTCGTTCTGTTCCCTTGATCGTTCGCGATAATTTCAACTTTTCCATTGCGAAAAACACCCACACAAGAGTTTGTAGTACCTAAATCTATTCCAATCGCTAGATCATCCATTGTTACGGCTAATCTAGATCATAATAAGAAACACAGAATTAGAATTAGCCTAGGTATAGTGATGATGTTTCGACGAGGTACCTACTTAGGTATTGATTGAGGCTATAATCAAGCTATGCACGCCTACTGAATAAATAACAATAGGTAGGTAAGGTACCCAAGTTTTACAGAAGTAATGAAAAACATACCTACCAGACGTTTTCACTATCAGGTAAATGGTAAATACTCGTACACCGAATATCTACACTACACGTTGAATACTTTTGTTATATATAGGATGACCGACACCGCAATTTTTGGATATATCGAACCAATAACGGAATCGCGAATCAGATCAAATATGTCATCTAAAAATTCCCATACCTAGCTAGAATAAAGTTATGTACGATTACAATAATACACACTGAATTTAAATTTGAAAACTGTCAATACCTACACTCGTAATAATTAGTAATGCGTGATCGACACAATCTCTAAGCTCGTATACAAGATGAACTACACATCAACAATTTACAAACTACATCCGATAATATACTTGCATTCTAATTTGCAATCCAATCGCAGATGAGAAAAGGCTTATCTATAGCAGGTATACGTTGGAGATAAGACTGGTGTAGGCCCATTGTGTATTCTGCTCGTTGAAAGCTGATTCACATGGAAACCTAACCTCACCAGTGTGTTTTGCAGCAACCGATTTTATTTTTTGATTCATCGATTTTTTTTTTCAAAATTACAATTATTCCCAGAATACATCAAACATCAAAAAGTAGGTACCCAATAAGTATTTTTTAGGCCCAAAATTTTCAAAAAATTTCCCAAAATCAAAAATGAGCAAAACATGTGATTGGGCATCTGCATTCCGAAAAAGGTATTCTTTTTAGATTAAACTTGCCAACATGTTCTGAGTTCTGAGGGCCACTTTCGACGTATTGTAAGTAGGTAAGTAAGTAGGTATAAAAAACCAGTAGAATGTTTCGGTTCTTTATTCAAAAAAATATCCTCAAATCTAGAAGTGTATGATTTTTTGACATAAATCATAAAAGTCGAAAGTGTATTTTTCGAAAATTCGCAGCATTCTTTGAAAAATTATGGCTTTTCAAAAAATACCTACTGTTTTTCTCATCTCGTAGGTATCAAAATTGAGCAAGGACCAGGACCTAAATTATTTATTGAAATTCAAATTTGCCTCCATGAGGTTATTGAGGTTTTCAGAAATAGTAACCAAGCAATCCAACCGCTGTAAATTAATTTACTACGTAATAGGTACGTGATTTTTTTGATAATACATAATTATGTACTTTGATACCCCTGAAAAAAAAAATTCAAAGAAAACCTCTTCGACGGACTATTGAAAAATAATTAAAAAACTAGACCGCTGCGCTATAGTGTGCGTAGCCTATGTTATTAGGGAAGCACAACATGATTTCAAAAAAAAAAAACAAAAAAAAAACAGTGCAATTTTGGAAAAAGCACAACGCGATTTTGAAACAGAAGCACAAATTGAAAGCAGAACAAGATTTTGATTTTGAAAAAAATCACAGCACGATTTTGAAAAAACGCGATTTGGATTTCAAAAGCACAACGCAATTTTGAAAAAATCACAGCACGATTTTGAAAAAAAAAGCACAACGCAATTTTGCAAAAACGCAATTTGGATTTTGAGAAAGCACAACACAATTCTGAAAAAATAAGCACGACGCAATTTTGAAAAAAAACAATGCAATTTTGAAAAAAGCACAACGCTATTTCAAAAAAAAATCACAACGCAATTTTGAAAAAAAAACACAGCGTAATTTTGAGAAAAATCACAGCACGATTTTGAAAAATCGCGATTTGGATTTCGAAAGCACAACACAATTTTGAAAAAAAATCACAGCATGATTTTGAAAAAAAAGCATGACACAATTTTTAAAAAAAAGCACAATGTGAATTCAAATAAAAATCACAGTACAATTTTGAAAAAAAGCACAACCCAATTTTGAAAAAAAAGCACAATGCGATTTAAAAATCACAAATCACAACGCTATTTTGAAAAAAGGTGATTTAAATTTTGAACACACAAGGCGATTTTTTAAAAAAAACATTCACAACGCGATTTTGAAAAAAAAGCACAACGAAAATTAGAAAAAATAAGCACAACGCGATTTTGAAAAAAAAAGCACAACACAATTTCAAAAAAAATGCAGAACGCGGTTTTGATAAAAAAATCACAATGCGATATCAAAAAAGAGCACAATGCGATTTCAAAAAAATCATAGCGCAATTTTGACAAAAAAAATCACAGCAGCACAGCACAATTTTGAAAAAAAAGCACAATGCAATTTTGAAAAAAAAAGCACAACGCTATTTTGAAAAAAAGCACAACGCGATATATCTCAAAAGCATAATGCAACTCCAAAAGCACTACAGTTCTGAATGAACCGCTTGGGAGCACTGCAAAATCACAAATGACTGGTGGGATTTTATTCAGAAAGGGTAACCACCTGTTTTCGTAGTCTAGGCACTGCATTTGTGTAAATGAAACACCTGGAGAAATTCTAAAAACCTTTCTCAAAATTGAACAATGGAGAAAATTTTATAACCCCTGTGGTGTTACATTTAGGTATAAGGGAGACAGATAAGCAAATACAATGGAGCATTGAAAATCAATAGGCGGCTAATCACTTTGATTTATAACTTTTAGAAAATAACCAAATTTGAAATTTTTGTAAGAGGTTTTTATGGCCTATTGTGTTTGCCGATCGGCATCTTTTATAAATAAGGTATAACCCCTGTGGTGTTACATAAATTTTGAAATTTAACTGACATCGGCTTCGCTTTTGATATGGCCCTTTTCCTCTTTTTTATTGTTTTTTTAGTACAAATTTTCGTAATTAATTGCAATTACTTAAGAAGCTACTTGAGTAATTACATTTATAATTACGACATTCCCTGCCACAAGTTAAGCCTAACCTATACTATGAAAGATTCAAAAAAATCGGCCCATTCCTCTAAGAGAAAATTCGAACCAAAGAATTTTTGAACTTTCAGAACGAAAGTAAAACAACCTAATATAATATACTTTGAACTTTTTTAAACGGATGATACGAGTATGTTTGACACCGATGCTTTTGGCGGGAAAAATACATACTTAAGCTATCCATCGCGTGGCCCAAAACTATTCCAATTAAAAATAAAATAATCCCATTCTGTGTTTTGAGCGAAAAACGTGAAATAGATATACCTACTCGTATACATTTATGTTTGTATAGAGTGTCCGGGAAGTGGTGGTACAAACTTGTTCGGAACTGGGTACCAGTAAAGAAAAAAGTAAGATGAACAAGTTGCCTATTTTAAAAATTGAAGGGGCAAAATAAGTTATCAGCCAAAATTCAATTTTGACCATGGGGATCAGTAGTACTTTGAAAAATGAACAAAATTATGTATTATGACTTTTTGCCCAGCTTGCAAATTGAAGGGGCTACAGATGATTTTTAATTTCAAAAAATCACGATGAAAAAATAAACGCGGAAATGAATGCTACGTCAAAAAAATGTTAGATATAATCACTTTTTTTCTTACTCTAAAATGTAAACAGTTTTGGAATCTCTAATACAATTTTCGATTTTCTAAAAATTTCATTATACCTAATTACAATTTTCGAGCTTCAAAAACTTGTTACATTTTAGAGTGATAATTTTGTATATTTTTTGACGTAATATTTTATTTTTGCATTTATTTTTTGCATCGCGATTTTTTTAAATTAAAAATTATTTATAGCCCCTTTCATTTTTGCAAGTTGAGCAAATAGCCATACCTAATAGGTAATTATTAGTTTCATTTTTCAAAGTACTATCGACCCCATGGTCAAACTTGGATTTTGAAAACGTATTTTGCGCTTTCAATTTTGAAGGTAGGCCATACCTTCTCGCATACCCTTGTCCTTTTTTTTTAGTCATACCAAAATCCGAAATTCGAACCACCACTCCAGTACTCGTAAGAGAAAAAAATGATAGTTTTTGCAAAAAATTTTCAAAAGTTGCATTTTAATTTATTTGTAACATTGATACAATCAACATTATTTCAGCGAGTAGGTACATTAATTCATACAATAGCTATAGGTACCATAGTCCCGAAAAAAAAAATAGCATACCAGTATCAAACAAAGTAAAAATGATATACCTAGTTATCATAATAAATTACACATTGAACAAAAACATTTTAAGCTAATTATCACAGGCACTGTTGATTAAATTTCTGGTAAAATCGCCAGCGATAAAATAAAAACCCGCGGTACCTATTTAAAATCATCAGAACCTGCAAGAAAATTAAACTCATTAGGGGGATGGAGTTTATTCTTTTCGTTACTCATTACGTTTTCAAATTTACCACAAAGTTCGAAAATGATGAAATTGAAATCGAATAAACGGTAAAGTTAGGTACCTGTACTTGAATTTTTCGAATAATTCATGCACTGCTGTTTTTACCGCGTGCTCTCTTTGCTGTAAAAAAAAAAAAAATGTTAAATAGATAAGTACCTACATGTAATAATCAACCGTTCAAAATTGATTAATTTCTTCATCGCACTATTTTCTCCACATGCATAAACGAAAGCGTACGCACATCACATACCTAGATTGATGAGAGAAATTTTCGCTTGCAAAAAGGTCAACCAATACATTTGTCCTACTTCCTTGTCCCCTTCGTACACATCGGGGTGATATTTGAAAGCTATTTCCCTGGAAATTCGATTTACAAAATTAATTCTGATTTGAATTTTTTACGGTTTGTTTAATGGGTAATACCTAAGTAAGTATGTACTTATAAGTTCGAATATCTCTCCTAAGACAAAGGTAGGTAGGTAATAGGTACACCGTATCAAAATAAAATTGATGCTTTACCTGAAGGAATTTTTTATTTCATCTTCGGAAGCATCTTTTGTCACGTTCAACATTTCACAATATTTGTCGTTTTCTTCACTAGGACAGCGGGCTATCGAAATGATTATATCGAATATTTTTTGTAATTCTTCTTGCTTACGCCCGAATAATTCTTTTTCACCATACAGGTCGGAATTCAACCAGACAATGGTTTCTTCGCATTTCTTCAAAATCAAGTCTTTATCAAATACATTCATTTTACTATTCAATTCTTCATCTCGTATTGCGCTTTTTACGTTAACACAGTAGGTTTCTAAAGCATTCTTGGCGACTAATGTTCCTTTCCGGGTTTTTTCATCGGCTCGCAATTTTTCAGCGTCCTCGATCATACGCTCAATTTCATGTTTACTGAGACGACCTTTATCGTACGTTATGGTCAGTTGGTTTGTTCTACGGGTAGATCTTTCAACGGCGGTTACGTTCAATATACCATTAGCATCGATTTCAAAAGTTGTATCAAATTTAGCTTCGTCGGCGGGTTTAGGAGGAATTCCAGTAAGTCTAAATTGACCAAGTAAATGATTATCCTTCGAAAAAACAAACTCTCCCTCCAATACTTTAAACGGTAGACTGGTTTGATTATCAATAGATGTATGAAAAACTTTAGTTTGTCGGACTGGAATTGGAGTGTTACGTTCGATAACCACGGACATTTTATGATCACCTCCGCTTCTATTTGTAACCTCGATTCCTAACGACATTGGTGTAACATCCATCAACAGTATGTTTTGTACTTCTTTCGATTTGACACCGTTTAGTATGGCAGCTTGTACAGCAGCTCCATACGCTACGGCCTCATCAGGATTAATCGATTTGCTCAGTTCCTTCCCGTCGAAGAAATCTCGTAGCATTTTCTGTATTTTGGGAATGCGCGATGAGCCTCCCACTAAAACGACTTGGTGAATTTGAGTTTTTTCAACAGCTGCGTCTCGGATGGTTTTTTCAACCAGTTCCATTGCCTTTTTGAAGAAGTCCGAGTTCAGTTCTTCAAAACGAGCACGAGAGATTGAACTGTAGAAATCGACGCCATCGTAAAGAGATTCAATTTCGATATCGGCTACGGTGGCTGATGATAAAGTTCTCTTCGCTCCTTCGCAAGCAACTCGTAGACGGTGCAGGGCTCTCTTGTTTTCGGCGAGATCTTTATTGTATTTACGTTTGATTTCTTCGACGAAATAATTGATCATTTTATTATCAAAATCTTCGCCACCCAAGTGAGTGTCACCGGCAGTTGAAATCACTTCGAAGACACCGTTATGGAGTGTTAGAATTGAGACATCAAAAGTTCCGCCACCGAGATCGAAAATCAATACGTTTTGCACGTCGGAACTCTGAAAAAATTGAAGTGATTTAGTTCATAAATGTTCGGTAAAAGTTGACTAAAACAACCCTATTGACAATTTTACTAGCAGAATGCTAGCATTAGTAGCACCCACCTAGCATGAGTAGCAGGAAACTAGCATGATACTAGCGTTATGCTAGCATGAAATGAACTGGCATAACATGCTAGCAAAATGCCAGCTTATTACTAGCACGATACAAACTAGCAAGAAGTATGCTAGCAATGAGCTAGCTACACGCTAGCAACATAACTACCGAATGAAGCTAGCATTTCCCGCTAGCAAAATGCTATCATATATCTGATATGAGATGAGCTAGCACACTGCATGCTAGCAATATGCTAGTTAAACCCTTGCACCTTAATTACCAAGTGATGCTAGCACTTCATACTAGCATGATGCTATCATATCGCTAGCATGAGGTGAGCTAGCAAAATGTATGCGAGCAATGTGCTAGTTAAACCCTTGCCTCATAATTACCTAGTAATGCCAGTTGTCCCTGCTAGCATGATGCTATCATATTGCTAATGTGAGATTATCTAGCAAAATGTATGCTAGGGATATGCTAGTTAAAACCCAGCACCATAATTATCGAGTGATCCCAGCAGCTCCTGCTAGCAAAATTCTACCATAATACTAGCCTGAGATGAGCTAGCACAATGTATGCTAGCAACATGCTAGTTATATCCTAGCGTCATAATTACCGAGCGATGCTGGCAGTTTCTCCTAGCATTAAGCTACCATGTTGCTAGCATGATATGAGCTAGTAAAAAGTACGCTAGCCAGACACTAGTTAATCCTAGCAGAATACTAGCATGGTGCTAGCATGGAATCAACTAGCAGATTACCAGTTAGAATGGTGTTAGCACTTTGCCAGCAGACATTTTATTGAAAAATTCATCCTAGCATAGAACTGGTGTGGTGCTAGCATGAAGTGAAGTGGTGAACTAGCAAAAGATAGGCCAGCAATTTGCTGGTTTCATGCTAGCAGCATAACCACTGAGTAAAGCTAGCAGTCACTACTAGCATATTTCTAGTGCATTGCTAGCACCCTGTAATGGTGCTAGCATGAGGTGAACTAGCAAAAGGCATGCTAGCAATCTGCTAGTTACATGCTAGAAAGACAATCACTGGTAACTTGCACTAGTCTACTGCTAGCGCTATTCTCACATTGGTAAAGCTAGCAGTCAAAGTACTGGCATGGTGCTGGATTCTTGTTAAACGACTTCTTATCCAGGTGCTAGCAGTCAAGTGCTAGCATAATGCTAGCAACTTGCTAGCGTTGTTCTTTATCATGATACATTTAACTTCTCTTAGATGAAGTATGTAGTCAAATCGAATATAAGCTCAATGCAGTTTCTTGTTTAAATTAAGAAGAGTGAAGTTGGCAAACTAATCACTCAGTTTATACTAGCACAAGATGCTAGTGCAATGCTAGTTCTAAACTAGCATTGTAGGGCAATTGCCCATTTTTGGATATTTTTGGGAAACATACCATAATTAAAAATACCATATTCTTTTATAAAGAAATTAATACACTTCTAGCATTATACTTATTATACACATGCTAGCATAAGCTAGCAAAAAGCTAGCAAGATCATGCTAGCACCAGTAGCACCATTTTGAACACCTACACTAGCATATCTGCTAGCAAACGGATGCTAGCATAATGCTGGTCCTCCTGCTTGAATTATGCCAATTGTATGCCAGCATATGCTAGAAATATGCTAGCATGACTATGCTAGCATCAATAGCACCATTTTGAACACCTCTACTAGCATATCTGCTAGCAAACCATCGTTAGCATAATGCTAGAAAAATGCTGCTAGCGTGGTGCTAGTACCATTTTCCTAGCATTGTGCTAGCAACAGTTTGCTAGCAGATATGCTAGGAAAGGTGTTCAAAATGGTGCAACCAGTGCTAGCATGGTCATGCTAGCACTGTTGCTAGCATTCTGCCACTTGAAATTGTCAATAGGGAATAGGTACCTACTCTTTCTTCTAGACCGTAAGCAATGGCGGCAGCAGTAGGTTCATTAATGATACGTAATACGTTCAAACCGGCGATTTTCGCAGCATCCACGGTAGCAGCTCTTTGAGAATCGTTGAAATAAGCGGGTACAGTAATTACAGCATTCTTGACCGTTTTACCAAGATACGCTTCAGCTGTATCTTTCATTTTTCCCAAAACCATCGAGGATATCTGCAAAAAAAAAAATCGAATGTCATATCTTAATGAACTCAAAACGCAGGGGTGGCAACTTGAATTTTTCCACCCCCCCCCCCGCTTAAACCGGTAAAAAGTCTACCTATAATTTGAAGGGAAAAGACGAAATTCATTTTGGTTAATTAGGCAATTAGTAACTACGTCTTATTTTCTAATTTAAAAAGTTGTACTTCTTGTTCTATTTTTGGAAATTCAGGGCTTTTCTAATTTTTTTCCAAAGAAAAGTAACTTTTGTAACTAAAAAAGCTCGAAAAATTAACCAAATATGTACCAACAAAAAAAAAAATGTCAAAAAGCGAGTAAAATATTTTAGTGCAAAAAAATTACCAGAACTTTTCCTCTTTAATTAAAATCTAAAAATCGAACTCGAAAGAAACTTGTACAATTTTAGCAATAAGCAGGATTTTTTGGCAAGTGTGCAAAAAGTGATATTTTTTTCTCAAATTTTGTCAAAAAAAATTTTATTTTACAACTTTATGATTAAAAAAATCTAGATTCTTCGGCAATTTCTGGAAAAAAAAACGAAACTTCTGATAATTTCTTAGTAAAAGAAAGGGCTTTTTTTTAGCAATCTGAAGTAAAAAAGTGACACATGAGTGAGACTTTTTGGAATTTTTTTCAAAAAAACACAACCTTGTCACTTTTTAGCAATTATTCTTGTTAATTTTCAAAATGCAAGACTTGGACATGCAATTTTTGCTAAATATAAGCAAGACTATTTGGGAATTATTGGCAAATAATGATGTGATAGGGACCTACGTTTTGAAAATTGTTGCCTAAAAAACGAGACTAACAACTAACAAGCACCTAGAAAAATTTTGCCAAACAGTGACAATTTTTGTCAAAAAGAAAGGCATTGATAATTTTTTTAAAAAATCAGACTTATTCTTGGTAATTGGTAAAAAAGTAATATTTTATTGCAAAGACCAAAAAAATCTTCTGAGACCCTCCCCCCTCGCCTTCTTCATTTTTTCCTTGGTAAAAAGTGAATTGTCATACCTAATTTTTGGCAAAAAAGTTCAACGGAAGGGGGGGGGGGTGTGATTTTTTTAGTAATTTTGCTAAACATGCGAGATGTTTTGTTAATTTTTTGAAAAAATCAAGACTTTTACAATTTTAGTACATACCTAGCTAATAATGAGCAACTTTTTTAAAAAAATCAAATGTTGACATTTCCTACCAAAAAAGCGAGATTTCTTAGATTTTTGGGGCGAGGGGGGGGGCAAATTGGACTTTTTATATTTTCGAAGGGAACCACAATTTTTATAAATTTTTAGGAAGAAACGAGTTTTTTTTGGCAATTTTGAAAAAGGGAGGCATGGTTAGGTATTTGTATTTCAGCATTTTTGGCATAAAGAGAGAAATTTTTTTTTTGTTTTCTTCCCAAAGTAGGACCGAGATTTTGAAAAATTCGGGAAATTTTGAAAAAAAAAGTAACTTTAGTAACCAAAATTTTGAAAAAAGTAACCAAAAGTTACTTTTTAGTAACTTGGTTACTCAGAAAGTAACCGAGTAGGTACAAGCCTTGGAAATTCATGCAATGAGGATCCACTTTAGGGATGTCGAACCGTTGTATACTAATACATACAAATACTTCAAGAATACCTAAACTATTCGTCAAGTTGACGAATAGTTTAGGTATTCTTGAAAATAAAAACTTGTTGTGTGAAAATGATTTTTTTTTCAATTGAAAAATTTTTAATTGAATTTTTTTTTTTTAGAATGTCCAAAATTATTTCATTGAATAATTATCGCACTCTTAATTTTTGTGCCATGTGTAGCACGCTATACACGAAGTCAACTCGTGTGTTATAGCTGAAGCTACACAAGCTAACTACGGATATAGTTGCCACCAATGTCAAGACGTTCAAGTTGCGAAAGATTGAAAGATATGTGCAGCACTTACTTCTTCGGGGAAGTACGTTTTAGAAATGCCCTTGAATGTAACATCGATTTTTGGATTGTTGTTATCATTAATGAGCTGGAAGGGCCAGTGCTTCATATCGGCCTGAACTGTATCGTCATCAAATTTACGACCCATCAGTCTTTTGACATCTACTCACACCATCGAAAACAAATAGGTAGGTACTTAGTATCAAAATTACATATGTATTAGATTTCTATGCAATAATACATATTTCCGTTCACTTGCAAATATACGAGCGGAGAATAATTCCCAACTTACCGAAAACTGTATTACGTAGGTTTCTAGTGGCCTGTTTTTTGGCTGGCTCTCCGACCAAGATTTCGATACCTGTAAATGTTGTAATAAACGAACGCCGGATACATTTAACGATAGGTATATTTACATCTCAGAATACATAACACGACTAACTAGGTATAGGTTTAGTTAAATCGCTCGTACAGCAGCTTGAAGCTGACTCATCAGTAATAGCAGGGTTACCACTATTACGAGTTATAATATAAAGCAGAGTTTGCTATATTTCCAACACTCTCCCTCAAACTCTGCATGGGTATAATAATAAAATATCTTGATAAAATAATCCAAAACTAAAATCAAATAATCTTATACTTAGTAGGTAGGTATGAAACCTAGAAACTTAAATTCAACAAATTTCGAAGATACATAAACGTCTGTTTGGGCAACGACTTGGTTAATAAGTCGGCCTTCTGTTCCTTAGTATTAATATAATCAACCTTAACAATACCTTTATCGATATAGTCGCGAATAAAATGAAACCTTACGTCAATATGCTTTGTACGTTTAGTATTTTCAACAGCTTTGCTAATATGTATAGCACTTTCATTATCTTCAAAAACGACACATATCGTTTCTAAACCTAAACTTTCCAACACTTGTAAAACACCTAGACACTCACTCACAGTAGTAGACAAAGCTACATACTCGGCCTCAGTAGAACTGAGTGCAACTATATTTTGCTTCCTAGTACCCCATCCTACAACGTTTCCAAACACTTCGATCACAAATCCAGTAACAGATTTTCTGTCTACACAATCAGATCCAAAATCAGCATCAGCATAAGCTCTTAAAATATCCCCCTCGTTTCGAGTATACATTAATCCAATCGTCATAGTTCCTTTCAAATATCTCAGAATTCTTTTCAACGCAACCCACTTTGCTTTAGTAGGATTTTCCTGGAAACGACTAAGAACATTCACGGCAAACGCTATATCCGGCCTCGTATTCGTTGATAAGTATAAAAGTGAACCTATCAATTCCCTATATGGCTGATCACACAACTCGTTATCGTCAGTATTCGATAAAAAATTAACCTCCATCGGAGAATCAATCGGACGACACTCTAACATTCCATAATCACTCAACAACTTTTCAATAAAATCGGCCTGATGCAGTTTCATAACCGATTCGTCACGTTCTATATTTATACCAATAAATTTACTCGGAACACCTAAATCAACCATCTTAAAACGATCGCCTAACGCCTTTACTATAACGTTGAGTTCACGAAGGTCATCGGATACCAACAAATAATCGTCAACATAAAGTAGGAAATAAGTGTACCTACCATTTTTAAACCTTACGTACAAACACCGATCCGATTCTGATTGGACAAAACCTAATTTTAACAAATACTCATGCAAACACTTATTCCATGACCTTGAGGATCTTCTCAAACCATAAATTGTCCGATTCAATTTACACACAAGATTTTTCCCTTTTTCAAAACCTGGTGGCTGCTTAATCAACACTTTACCTTCTACCTTACCATTCAAATACGCAGTTTTGAAATCACCCTGACGTAAATGCATTTTCCTCTGATGAGCAACGGATAAAACACTTCGAACGGTTGTCTTTTGCACTACTGGTGCATAAGTTTGCTCAACTGGCGCATTATTTGACGAATTATATTCCTGTGCCACCAACCTAGCCTTATAACGTTCATTTTTACACCCTTTATTTTTAATAGAAAACACCCATTTGGTCCCTATTACCTTTTCACCTTCCTTTCTCGGCTCTAACACCCACACTTCGTTCTCATACATCGAATTCAACTCTTCCTCCATAGCCTGTTTCCATTTTTCACTCTCTTTCGAACGAATCGCTTCCTCAAAATTTTCAGGCATGTCATCCACACTCGCATAATGAATTTCCACCTCATAATCATCAAACTTCTTCGGCACTTTTCTTTTTCTTTTCACTCGCTTTTCTTCTCCTTTACCTTCAGTTTCATCTTTATCAGAACTTTCTTCCTCAACTTCTACCTTATCCTCCTCATTCACATTCTCCACTAGGTTATCTACATAACGCACATCCCTATCCTTATACAACTTTGACTCATTAAATTCTACACAACTCGAAAATTTAATTCTCCTCTCTTCAGGTACCCACACTTTATATCCTCCTTCTTCTATTCCAACGAAATAACCCTTTCCACTTTTTTCATCAAATTTCTTTCTAAATTTTCCATCAATAAGACAATAGGCACGACAACCAAACACATGAAGATTTTTCACACTGATCCTTTTCCCATAGATTATTTCAGCTGGCGGTTTTTCACTTTTCGTACCTCTAGTCAGAGACCTATTCAATAAATAATTTGCATACTCAACTGCTTCTTTCCAAAACGTCTTAGGTAATCCAGATTCCGCCAAAATAGCTCTGCTTTTCTCACAAACACTTCGATTATACCTTTCTGCCACACCATTCATCTGAGACTCATAAGCAGGTGTGAAATTAATACGGATTCCTAAACTCCTACAATAACTCATAAACTCCCTACTTCGATATTCACCACCTTGATCACACCTTAACCTACAAATCCTTTTACCCATCCAATTACAAATCCAAGCTTGAAACTCCTTAAATTTCTCAAACATTTCGCTTTTCTGCTTTAAAAAATACACTGCCTTGAAACCAGTAAAGTCGTCGATAAAAGAAACAAAATACCTATATCCGTCGCGTGATATAGGATCAATAGGACCGCAAATATCAGAATGAATCAGCTCTAATGGTTCACTACTTCGCGCATCGTTGACAGAATTATATGACCGCTTGTGATGCTTGGCTAACACACACACTTCGCATTTCTCATCGCACGTCTCAAGGTCACCCTTAACACACAAATCATCCAATACTTTTTTATCGATCATTTCTTTTAACGTTGAGTAATTTAGATGACCAAACCTCCGGTGCCATAGTTCTAACTCTTGATTATTAGACGACGGATAACTGCCATAATTCGTTTCCGGCTGGCTCAGCAATAAAAACTTGATAAAATATAAACCATTCCTACGATAAGCTGTAGCATAAATTTCGCCGTGTTTGCAGATATCAATTTTTCCATTACCCACATGCATGATAAAACCTTTTTCTTCGATCTGAGACACAGATAACAAATTTCTTCGTAAACCTTTCAAATACAAGACGTCGCTGATAGTAATTTCTTTGCCAGACTCCATACATTTTACATCAAGGTCACCACACACATCTCCGACCATTTTACTACCAGACTCAGCAAGACCTATAGTCAAATTTAGTTTCTTCTCATTACATAAAATAGGGTCCTTTACCAAATGCTGATTACAACCACTATCTAAAATAAACGTAACATATTCACTATTTTCGTCATCGTAGCTTAATTCAGTATTACCAGCATATACAAAAAATGTTTCCCTTTTATAATTATTATCACGAAAACTCAAATTTGCATCATTATTACCTCTACCAAAATTACCTCTATGATAATTATTATGCTGATAACCACGTTGAAAACCTCGTCCACGACCATTTGAACCATAACCAGAATGACAATATTTCCTGATATGACCAATTTCACCACAACCATGACATCTTGGACTCGGACGTTGAAAATCATTATTCTGCTGCTGAAAACCACCAGTAGGATGACGAAAATCGGCTCGTTGATGTTGAGAGTTTTCACCATTATGTTGATGTCCGTCCTGTCTGTTATTCGGCCTAAAATTTCCACCACGATTTCCTGAACCTCGATAATTACCTCGCCTGCCGCGATTACTACCAACTGCCATAAATGAAGTTTGTTCAGGTTCCTTTTGACTCTTTTCTTCCTTTTTCATTTTCAACTTCGTTTCATGATCTTCTAATTCAGCTTTAACTTTAGCCAATACCAAACCATCATCTTTTGCAGATACTTCAATAGCTGTTACAACTGATTCATATTCTTCAGGCATACCATTAAGTAAAGTAGAGCATTTTTCTTCCTCGTCATAATTTATTCCAGCTACTTTTAATGTTCTTATTAATTCGTCAAAACGTTTGAATTCTTCCTCCAAGCTTTTCTTTGGGTTCACAGTAAAATTCGAATATTTTCTTCTCAATAGTAACTTACTGGTAACGTTGCTTTTCTCATATTTTTTACTCAGGGTGTTCCACATGTCATAAGCTGTTTTGCAGTCTTTGATATCTTCCAGCACAGTGTCAGATAGGCAAGCCACAATAATAGTCCGCGCCAAAAGGTCTTTTGCGTCGTCATCTTTTTCTGTCTTCTTCTGCACTGACTCGAAAGCTGTTCTGGACTTTAGGACCAATTCAACTCTGTACTTCCAATTATTAAAAACGGCGTTGTTGCCATCAAAAGCAGTAACTCCATATTTTTCGAGACTGATTGAATTTCCGGATGCCATTTTAATCACACTCGCGATTGAAATATCTCGTTATTAATATTTCAAATACACGAAATCACAAAATTGACAGTTTTTAATTCATTCATAAAAAATCGAAAATCGAACCACGCTCTGCTACCATGTTGTAATAAACGAACGCCGGATACATTTAACGATAGGTATATTTACATCTCAGAATACATAACACGACTAACTAGGTATAGGTTTAGTTAAATCGCTCGTACAGCAGCTTGAAGCTGACTCATCAGTAATAGCAGGGTTACCACTATTACGAGTTATAATATAAAGCAGAGTTTGCTATATTTCCAACAGTAAAGGCGACGTAACTCGGCGTGGTTCTGTTACCTTGATCGTTCGCAATAATTTCAACTTTTCCATTCCGGAAAACACCTACGCAGGAGTACGTAGTACCCAAGTCGATTCCAATCGCTAAGTCGCTCATTGTTTATTGTATATTGATACAAGCAGCAGCTGTAAATCAGGAATAAAAACACAAAATTATCAAAATTATGGTATACCTTACGTATACCGGTGACTGTACCTACTGATTCAGCCATCACTGTTGTATAGGTAGGTACATAGGTAAGTAGATGTGCAATTTTTCCCAATCTTACTGCTCTGAGTCTGAATAAATTTTATAGGTACAAAAGCGAATTAAAAATGAAATGAAACGTACCAAAGGTAGGTAAATTGAAAGACACTTGAACTGAATACTCGTGCTAGAAGTTACACGACTCCGAAATGGAACACTAAACCAACTGGAATTTCATTCAATTGGTATGAGTAGGTGTCTATCTATCTACTTATTCCTCCTGCAATTAGAAACACAGCATATTACAGGTGCTGATTCATCTTTAATATAATTAAAAAGGTTCGCGTACATATTACTTATGCTATAGATATGGACATGGACATCATTACAAAAGTGTGTACCTACCTAGTGCTATTTACAGAAGTCAAAAATTCATTCCTTGCCACGAAAATATTACTTGAACACGTCTTTTTCTAGAAGTAGCACGATATGAAATGAAGCTTCCAACATACTAATTCTTCTAAAACAAGTCAACCGGTCATCTTTATAATTTAGTAAGTTATTCATCTCCGTCAGTCACCCTTTCTACGTTCACAATGTGAAGTTCACAGAATCCCACGAGCACTAAAACTGACGCGACACCCAGACGGCGGACTCCAACATAGATATTCGGCAGACGCGACATTTGATAGATCTTAATGTGAAGGTGACAAAGATACCTAATTACCTACATTGTATTGCTTTGCATACCTACGATTAGTACGATTGAAGGGTATAGGGAAAGAACCAGACACATGAGTCACTTTTTCAAAATTTTATGTTAAAGACGTTTCGAACACCTAATTAGAAGGTTCCCAGCTTTGAAGTGAATTTTGATTTCATACAAACTCCAAAGACTACAAAGTAATGATTGGGTGACCGGAAGTATATCACACAACATCCCACAAACACTATACTCGAGACCCACATAGTACCAAAAAATAAATCAAGAAATACGTAATTTACAAGTTGTAAAGTCATTCTTTTCAGGAAAAAATTAAGCAAAATAGGTAGGTAGGTACCTATAGAAAAATCCGCGTGTAGCAACCACTTGAATTTGATGAAAATCGATTAATAAGATAGCATCATGAAAAATTTTCGTATTCTGAATACTTAGTTATTGATGCTTAAATTCTCTTCCTTTTGTACGTATCAGATTTTGTCTCGTCTCATTTCTCTTCCCTCTTCTGTTTTTAAACGCCATTTTTACCAACAAAAAAAATCGAATTTATTTAAAATCTAAATAGACTACATTTTCCCTCGAAAATGTACATTACAGGGTGTTCCGAGGTAGAAGTAAGGCATTTCACCCAGTAACTCGGCAACTCATAC
This sequence comes from Planococcus citri, assembly GCF_950023065.1. Taxonomy (NCBI): domain Eukaryota; kingdom Metazoa; phylum Arthropoda; class Insecta; order Hemiptera; family Pseudococcidae; genus Planococcus; species Planococcus citri. The sequence continues at coordinate 69,727,730 of NC_088679.1, forward strand.
TGAGTCTATGTAGATATGTTTGCCTAACCTGCAGGTCGCAGGGGCTGCATAAGGCTCAATTGAAAAAAAAATTTCCCCACATCAAAGTTCAATTTTCAATTTTATGAGGCTCAGAAACAACATCAGTTAGAGAGATCATGATAGAAAAATTTCCAAAAATTAAAAAAAAAATTTTTGGAAATTTTTTCATCATGTTTTTCTGAATTGTAAATGCCATCATTTTTTAGGTAATTAAGATAGCGAGTTGGGGTTTGTGGCATTGGAAAGAGGAAACATTCTTCTATCAAACACGTGTAAAATAATCATAGGTTGTAATGGAAAATTTTTGAAAAAAATGACAAAAAAGATAAAAGGTGAACATTTTTTACACGTTTTTTCACCTTTTTTTGCGAACTGTAGGCTTCCCTGTTCACGTATCAAAATGCATGACCATATCATTCAAATCTACAATGAATGCACTATTTTTTGCCGCAAACCGCATCTCTCTAACTGATGTTGTTTCTGAGCCTCATAAAATTGAAAATTGAACTTTGATGTGGGAAAAATTTTTTTTCAATTGAGCCTTATGCAGCCCCTGCGACCTGCAGGTTAGGCAAACATATCCACATAGATTCAGTATGAGTTGCCGAGTTACTGGGTGAAATGCCTTACGTCTTCTACCTCGGAACACCCATAAACCAGGAATTTAAAAAAGCATCACTTTTATTTTCTGAAATTGGTTGTTTTGTTTTGAATGTAGTGTTTTCTATTTTCAGCATTAAATGAATAAAACTTGACAGAAAATCGAATTTTGAATTCTGAAAAAGGGAAACAAATTGGTTCGAGCGAACCGACGGCAGAAGCTTTTGAAATGATTATAATTCAGGCGATGAAAAAAATATTATTTTTAAATGTATAAAATTGGATAAAAATGCGTATCCATCAAGAGAGACCCAAAACAATTCAATTAAAAATGAATTCTGCTCTGTGTTTTGAAAAACACATATTCAGCATCTCAGTCTCCTTCGAAATAGAACATGATAGTTCTGGATTGCGTAATAGGTCGTATGTATAAGTACTCGTAAGGGAACTAAAATAATTATTTTCGTAAAAAAATTTCAAAAGATGCATTTTAATGGAACATAACATTGATAGAATCACATTATTTTAGCGAGTATATTTTTCCTTCACATAATAATTATACCTATGTCATAAAAAAAAGTTTAAAAATTAAAAAAATAGCATACAAGTACCATGCAAAATAAAAATAATATAGCACATGTATGTAGGTACTTAATTATCGTAATAAAATACACATTCAACCCACAACAATTTTTTAAACCAATTCCATATCACAGGCACCGCGCAGTTGATTTAATTTCTGATAAAATCGCCAGCGATAAAGTAAAAATCTGCGGTACCAATTTAAAATCACCAGATTCTGAAAAAAAATCAACTCATTAAGGGGATGGAGTTTATTCCTTTCGAATTTTCAATTCTCACAGTCATTACCTACGTTTTCAAATTTATATTGAAATCAGATAAATGGTGAAGTATGTACCTGTACTCGAATTTATGGAAAAATTCATGCACTGTTGTTTTTACCGCGTATTCCTTTCACTGTAAAAAAAAAAAAAAAAAAAGTATACATTATATAATAATCAACAGTTCAAAATTGATCAATTTCTTTATAAGTAACACAATTTTCTCCATGCACTAACGAAAACGCACGCAGATACCTACCTAGATTAATGAGAGCAATTTTTGCTTGCATAAAGGTGAGCCAATACATATTTCCTATATCCTTGTCCCCTTCGTACAGATCAGGATGATATTTTGACGCTATTTCCCTGTAAATTCGATTTAAAAAATTAGTTCTGATTTGAATTTCTTATGGTTTGATTAGTTAGGTAGGTAAGGTAGAGATACGGATTTGTTCGAATATCTCCATAACGCTAGGAATCCGCAAAGGTAGGTAGGTAGAGGCACACAAATCAAAATAAAATTGATGCTTTACCTGAAGGAATTTTTTATTTCATCTTCGGAGGCATCTTTTGTCACGTTCAATATTTCACAATATTTGTCGTTTTCTTCACTAGGACAGCGAGCTAACGAAATGATCACATCAAATATGTTTTGCAATTCTTTTTGCTTACGTTCGAATAATTCTTTTTCAGCTGGCAGCTCAGAATTCAACCAGGCAATAGTTTCTTCGCATTTCTTCAAAATCAAGTCTTTATCAAATACATTAATTTTTGCTTTCAATTCTTCATTTTGTATTGTGCTCTTCACGTTAACACAGTACGACTCTAAAGAGTTCTTGGCGACAAATGCGGCTTTTCGATTATCTTCTTCAGATCGCAATTTTTCAGCATCCTTGATCATACGTTCAATTTCTTCCTTACTGAGACGACCTTTATCGTAGGCAATGGTCAGATGGTTACTGCTACCGGTAGATCTTTCGATGGCGGTTACGTTCAATATACCGTTAGCATCGATTTCGAAAGTTACATCAATTTTAGCTTCCTTAGCGGGTTTAGGAGGGATTCCAGTAAGTGTAAATTTACCTAGCAGGTGATTATCCGCTGACAAAAAATACTCTCCTTCGTATACTCTAAAACGTACACGGGTTTGATTATCTTCTGATGTTACAAAACCTTTAGTTTGTCTGGCTGGAATAGAAGTATTACGTTCGATAACCACAGCCGTTTCATCGTCATATCCTCTTTTACTTTTAACATTAATTCCTAACGACAAAGGTGTAACATCCATCAGTACTATACCTAGCACTTCCTTCGATCTAACACCACTTAGTATAGCAGCTTGTACAGCAGCTCCGTACGCTACAGCTTTATCGGGATCAATTGATTTGCTCAGATCCTTTCCGTCGAAGAAATCTCGTAACATAGTCTGTATTTTCACAATACGCGACGAGCCTCCCACCAAAACGACTTGTTGAATTTGAGTTTTGTTCATCTCAGCATTTTGGATGGCTTCTTCCACCAGTTGAATTGAATTTTTGAAGAAGTCTGAGTTTAACTCATCAAAACGAGCACGAGAAATTGAGCTATAAAAATCTTCGCCATCGTAAAGAGATTCAATTTCGATATTGGCTACGGTGGCTGATGATAAAGTTCTCTTCGCTCCTTCGCAAGCAGCTCGCAGACGGTGAAGAGCTCTCTTGTTTCCGGTGAGATCTTTATTGTGTTTACGTTTGATTTCTTCGACGAAATAATTGACCATTTTGTTGTCGAAATCTTCGCCACCCAAGTGAGTATCGCCGGCGGTTGAAATTACTTCGAAAACGTTGTTCTGAAGTGTCAAAATAGAGACATCGAAAGTTCCGCCACCGAGATCGAAAATCAATATGTTTTGTACATCGGAACTCTGAAAAAATTGAAGAGATTTAGTTTATCAATATCAATGTTTAGTTGAATAAAGTTTACTAAAACAATAGACGAGGTACATACTCTTTCTTCTAGACCGTAAGCAATGGCGGCAGCAGTAGGTTCATTAATGATACGTAGCACGTTTAAATCAGCGATTTTAGCGGCATCTACGGTAGCTGCTCTTTGAGAATCGTTAAAATAGGCAGGTACAGTTATTACAGCGTTCTTGACCGGTTTACCTAAATAGTCTTCAGCTGTATGTTTCATTTTTCGCAATACCATCGATGAAATCTGTAAAAAAAAAATTAAGTCAAGTGAAGGTCGTACGTCATAATGAAACTCGATCAAAGCGTTCAATTTGCAAAAGATTGAAAAATAGATAGGAAGGTACACTCACTTCTTCGGGAAAGTACGTTTTAGAATTGTCTTGAAATTCAACTTTGATTTTAGGTTTGTTGTTATCATCAATGACTTGGAAAGGCCAATTCTCCATATCGGCTTGAACTGTATCATCGTCAAATTTACGACCCATCAGTCTTTTCACATCTGTACATACCATCGAACAAATAATAATTGATTAGATTATCTGATAGATTTCAAAGAACTAAAATGTGAAATTTTTAAAATTCAGTGTAAAGTCGTCTACAAATATCTAGCTTATGTACTGCTTATCAACGGAGAAAATTCAAAACTTACCGAAAATTGTATTATGCAGGTTTCTAGTTGATTGTTTTTTCGCTGCTTCTCCGACCAAGATTTCGATATTTGTAAATGCGACGTAACTCGGCGTGGTACTATTACCTTGATCGTTCGCAATAATTTCAACTTTCCCATGCCGGAAAACGCCAACGCAAGAGTACGTAGTACCCAGGTCAATTCCGATCGCTAAGTCACCCATTTATACCGATATCTATTACACTACACATGAAGTAAAAAAATCAGAATTAGGTACAGTTACCTACCTATACTGATTCATCTTTATAATTTAAGGTACATATATAAGCACAATGTGTACGTTCCTAGTTATCTATACTCCAAATAAAATTTACCAATACGCAAGTAAATTAAAAATGAAAATGGAACGTACCAAATTTTTTCGTTGACAGAAAAATTCAAAGACACTTGAATTAAAAACTCTATCTAAATCTAGAAGTTAGTTAAACAACACACATACCTATCTACCGAATTTATTCCTTGTCACGAAGATCTACTTGAACACTTTTTCTAAAAGTTGCAGCCTGCAGGTTAGTTGAACGAAATTAGTTGAACGAAAAGATGAAACTTATTATCACAAAATCGCGATTTTCTTAATTCGAATTTGCCATCTAAAAATTGCAATTCACACCGATGAAATGAAGTTATACTAGATTTTAAGGTGGGTTACCGACATTCACTCGACTCATTTCATAATTCATACACTTTGATGCTCGTACTGAAACTCAGAAACTAACAACTGATTGTTCATCATAATAGGTAGGTACCTAAATGAACTTGAACCGGTTATAGCGATAAGGCATACACAATAATTGAAACCTGAATGTCAATTTGTAACTAGAACGATCAACTACCATATCTGTCTATAGCTAGAGCTACTTGTTAGGTATAGGTATCGTCTCAAATTATTTACAGCCAAATTGCATATTTTTTTTTACTCGTGTACCTTATTTATCACATACTTACCTACGCCTAGATATATTGTAGAGGAATAAAGCAGAGAATGTCGATTAAAACGTTTTTTTCAAGAGGTATCGCGCCTAATTTACTTAATCGAATTAATAAATTTTCAATAATACCTATATTTTTTATTTGTTTCCTTATTTTACTATTTAGGTTTTGTAAACATTACAGAACAGTTGAGTATCTACCAATATGAAAGAATTTAATTATTATTTAGTAATTTATGAACTTTTTACATTTTTCCCCTTAAAAAAATTCAAATCACAAGAGTTTTATAATTCACTTTTTTCATCAAGTATGGTACCTACCTAGGTAGAGGTACCATTGTAGAAAGTTCGTCTTGATCTTTTTTCTACCAGTCCTCTCTCCACTCTCGTCAGAGAATAATTGATCGATCATAAACTGGAAATAAATTATATACCTACTCGAAAGAGGTAATGCATAATTTTTTTTCAAAGATCCCTCACTGGAAATGTGTGATTGGTCAGCATGCAACGTGTGTTTCAAGGAATATTTTGACACAAGCAAGTACCTACTTTTAAAAAAAATTTACAGCGTTCTCTAAAAAAAGTTCGAACCTTCAAAAAAATGGGTAGGGTAAAAGCAGGTAATATGGGGTTGCTAGTAATACGGGGTACCCGCTTTTTTCGTATTCTGTGGGTGCTATCCAACAGGAAAAAATTTAAGGAGTGTTTTTAAATGATTCTAAGATGATCTGATCAGACCCGGAGGCGATTTGTCACGTGTACTCTTTTTTATTCGTCGGTGGTGACTTTTTCATGCAACCCCAAAACAGATACGTCAAGTTTTTTGAACGTTTTCGCGAAAAATACATATTTTTTTGAAATTTCAAGTAGAGTGTCGGAAAGAGCCATGATTTTACTATCTATTTCATACTTTACTTTTTCAGTGAGTCGTTTTTCTGAATTGAAAAAAAAATAGAACATTTTTGGCGTTAAAATTTTCACATGCTGGTAATATGGGGTACCTTGTTTTTTTGCAGATTTTTGACATATTCTGAACCAAAACACTAATAAATGTAAAAATTATGAATTAAAATAATTTTTCCTGTTTTTTTAATTCGTTTATTTTCATTTTTACAAATACTTCATGTTATCTGCCATTTTTTGGTGAATTTTCAACAATTTTTTCGAAAAATCAAAAAATTATGAAAAAAATCATGGGAAACCATGGTTTGTGCGTGAAATAAATGTAAAAACTGGAAAAGATTTTTGTTTGGCTTTTCAAAGGTCATTTCATTGTAGTTTTTATTGGTACCCCATATTACCTGCACTTTTTCAAAAATGTCGATTTTGAACTTTTTTTTCAAAAAAAAATTAAAAATAGTAAAAATGATTTTTAGTGGCCACAATTTTCATCACAGATGGGTAAACGTTTGAATTTTCGAATGTCGCAAAAATTTTCATTTTTTATCAATTTCCCTCCATTCAGGAAGAGTTTGAACTTATGTACCCCATATTACCTGCACTTACCCTACTATTTTCCTCACTCTTCACGAATGTCAATACTTAGCAACTACGTAATAAGAATTTAAAAAATGAAATTTTACAAAATTCAATCAAAAATTCGGGAAAATAGTAAATGGAATTTGAAAACTTCTTGCCTGATGCCTAATAGTGCGGCATATGACAAAAAGAGTAATTGCACCCCCCCCCCGCCGATCCTCCAGGACAACTTTTTTCTTAAAGGGGACATCCTAAGGAACATTTTAAAGCAAACTTGCCCAAAAAAAGTTGGCCTTACTTACAAAATGGCGGCCATTTTGATTGACAGCTGTCAGCCAAAATCGCAGATTTTGCGTTTTATCATAGGACTTGCACGAACTTTTTCAAACTTTACAAAGGTAGATTGAAAGATCATGCAAAAATTTATCACCTGTCAAAATTTCAAGTGCTAAAGTGCGTTTTTCGATTTTTGTTGGATTTTTAAAAATCGAATTTAGGCCAAAAATGAGGGAAAAATCAAAATTTTACCAAATTGACCGAGAAAGCTGAAATTTTGGATATACCCCATTTTCGACATGCCAAATCGATTGGAAACAATTTCAACCCGTTTTGAGCAGTTCTGGAGCCTCCAGCAGATTTTTGAAACTCGAAATTCCCACAAAATTCCATCAAATTGGAGTTGTAAAGCAAAAATTTATTCTAAAAACCAATTACAATACGCTACGAAGTACTGCAGATGAATTTCAAGTCGTTTTGGATCCTCCAGCGACTTTTTTTGAAAATTACTGGAGCCTCCAGTAGATTTTTGAAACTTGAAATTTCCCCAAAATTTCATCAAACCGAGATGGAGAGTCGAAATTCATTCTGCAAACTAATTTAAATACGCTACTAAGTTGACTGCTGGTGAATTTCAAGTCTTTTGGAGCCTCCAGCAACTTTTTGAAAGGTTGTATGACGTTTTTTTTGGAAAATTGAAATTTCCTAAAAGTAGCTGGAAGCTTCAAAACCATTTGAAACCACCATGTAGTCTGCGAAGTAAATTTCAGCTTGCCAACTTCATTTGATAAATTAATGTTGGGGAAATTTCAAGTTTCAAAAATCTACTGGAGGCTCCAGTAATTTTCAAAAAAGTCGCTGGAGGCCCTAAAATGACTTGAACCCACCTGAAGTCGTCTTCAGAGGGTGTTAAAATTGGAGTGTAGAGTAAATTTCAGCTTTCCATCTCCATTTGATGAAATTTTGTGAAAATTTAAAGTATCAAAAATCTGCTGGAGGCTCCAGTTATTTTCAAAAAAAAGTCGCTGGAGGCCCTAAAATGACTTGAACCCACCTGAAGTCGTCTTCAGAGGGTGTTAAAATTGGAGTGTAGAGTAAATTTCAGCTTTCCATCTCCATTATTTGATGAAATTTTGTGAAAATTTAAAGTTTCAAAAATCTGCTGGAGGTTTTAGGAATTTTCAAAAAAGTCGCTGGAGGCTCCAAAACGACTTGAAATTCACCTGCAGTACTTCGTAGCGTATTGAAATTAGTTTTTAGAATAAATTTTAGCTTTTTAACTCCAATTTGATGGAATTTTGTGGGAATTTCGAGTTTTAAAAATCTGTTGGAGGCTCCAGCACTGCTCAAAACGGGTTGAAACCGTTTCCAATCGATTTGGCATGTCGAAAATAGGGTATATATCAAATTTCAGCTTTCTTGGTTAATTTGGTAAAATTTTGATTTTTCCCTCATTCTTGGCCCAAATTCGATTTTTAAAAATCCAACAAAAATCGAAAAACGCACTTTAGCACTTCAAATTTTGACAGGTGATAAATTTTTACATGATCTTTCAATCTACCTTTGTAAAGTTTGAAAAAGTTCGTGCAAGTCCTATGATAAAACGCAAAATCTGCGATTTTGGCTGACCTGTCAATCAAAATGGCCGCCATTTTGTAAGTAAGGCCAACTTTTTTTTGGGCAAGTTTGCTTTAAAATGTTCCTTAGGATGTCCCCTTTAAGAAAAAAGTTGTCCCGGAGGATCGGCGGGGGGGGGGGGTGCAATTACTCCTATTGTCATACGCCGGACTATAATCCCGCGCAACTTATTTCACCGCTAAAAATTCCATTTGATTTTATGTTCGAAGGTTTTTCGTATGTTCTCCAGTAGATAGGTACCTAACCTAACTTCGCTTGACAAAGTCGTCTAAGCTCGTTCTAGTAACCATTTGTAATTTTTTTTATAATTTTGAAATACTATACTAATTATAATTATTAGGTTACACGATAAATGGAAGTAAGAATAAAAACGCACCTGAAAAAAGACAACAATCATACAAAACTATTTTGAACGGGTTGTTCGATGGGTATTGGAAAATTGTTCAATTTATATTAGTAGGTAATTGACTTTTTTTCTCAATGAGTGGAAAATTGGCCACCCCTTAAAAACTCTTTTTTCGAACAAAAAACACGAGAAAATACCTTACCCCCTCTGCTTCACATTAGAAAAAAGTAAGCTATTGATATTTTTGAGTAGAAATATCTTTACAACGACAGTTGGCAACGGTCGTTCCTAGAAAAATGGTTTTGATCATGATTAGTACTTGAGGTAGGTAATTAGGTAATTGAAGAAATTAATCGCATGAAATACCAGTTCATCAATAAGGCGTAAATTCAGCAACTTTTTCTCAACATAAACATATGCATAGATAAGTACATATAAGATAAAACTTTTGAATTATGCATGTTAATGCAGTTGTAAACTGAACAAATACGTACTATTGGTAAGTCGTACAATATAACATAACATGATTTTAGCACGTCAACATTTCATTCATAATAATAATCATCTATCCTCTAGGTATCTTTTTTTGAAAAGAAAATCAATATGAGAAGTTGAAAAAATACGCGTCTTACGCATACTTAAAATAAAAATGAGTATCGTTAAATAATGTAGGTACCTACATTACTCAAAAAAGAATATTCTAAATTATAAATCACAGATATCATCGATTCAACCGCAGACATACCGCCAAGAATAAATCAAAACCAGCGCCGCTATTGAAATATGGAAATAAATTACGAGTTATCTTCGAGTTTGAGATCTGCAAAAAATCAAATTCATTAGAGAAATGAAACACATCTTTATCATTTTAAACATGTGCACGCTTTCGAATTCAGCTCCTGGGAAAGATAGCGACAGGAACAGAGAAACGATGAATCGTAATTGGTGAATTTTGTTTTTGCGTACCTACTTTCAAGCGCTGGAGTTGCTACCATATATTCCGTTGACTGTAACAAAAAAAAGTACACAAATACAGTAGGTATAATGAATTGTTTAAAGTTGAGTTAGTTGAGCATTTTTTCCATTAAACTATTTATCCACGAATATGCATACTCAAGCAGATACAGAATGTATCACTCATATCTACCTACTTGAATTAATGAGACCCTCTTTGGCTTTCATAAAGGTAAGCCAATAAATAAATCCAATTTCCTTGTCTCCTTGATACTTGTCAGGATGAAATTTGGAGGCTATTTCCCTGTAAATAAGATTTAAAGATACGTACAAATCATCCAAACACATTGAAATCGAATTTTTCATGGATTATTGATCACCAATTTTCAAACATTTCTCCCTAAAGTATATTTAGAGCAGGAAAATAACGTAAAAAAGCGAGGGCAAAAAGGAAAAAATTGGCACATAAATTTTTTCTTCGGGAATGTGTTCAGATGAACCCCCTGAACCACCAAAAAAAACCCGAACCTCATAACCCTGGAGCTAATTTTTTTAGGGGGCTAAAACTGGTTCCGTTTTACGTTGTTTGCGATTTACTCCGAAAATATTAGGTTTACGATAAAAACTACCATGACTAAAAATGTTCCCCTTCAAATTCTCGACAATTTGATACTAGGCTCGATACCCACCCCTCAAGAGGGGTGTCTGAAAAAAGGGGTGGAAAGAGTAGGTGTTTGAAAAAAAGTCAGTCCAATAAATTGATCAAAGTTACAACTTAATATCATTCGTTTTTGCTCAAATTTTTTTTACAAAGTCTACTCACCCAACTATTAATCACACCACCATTGATTGATCTTCAGCCCTCCCAAGGGGTTGGTGGGGGATGCTTGGTTTTTCAAGTAACACACAACTGAATCATATATTTGAAAAACGAATCTGGACATGCAATATATCGAATAGTATGTTTTCGAGGTCGCTGAATACGAATATCAACTTATTTTCTGGGTTCAACTCCTCAAAGCCCCTCTGTGCCCCAAAAAGGGGGTTAAAATTTTGAAAAATCGTGAAAAGTCGAGTGATATATCGAATGGTATGTTTTCGAGATCGCTGAGAACGAATATGAACTTTTTTTTGTGTCCCACCCCCCAGTGTCCCTCTGGACCCCAACTAGGGGGCCAAAATGTCAAGAATTCATCAAAAAGTCGAGTGATATATCAAATGGAATGTTTTTGAGGTCGCCAAGCACAAATATGAACTTACTTTTGGGTCCCGCCCCACAATGTCCCTGTGTGCCCCAAAAAAGGGGCCAAATTTTGAAAAATCATGGAAAGTCGAGTGATATATCGAATGGTATGTTTTCGAGGTCGCTGAATACGAATATGAACTTGATTTCTGCTTATAGTTCCTCAAAACTCCTTTACGCCCTCCTAAATAGGATAAAATTTTGAAAAGTCGTTGAACATCATGTAAATACGAGTACAATATCGAATAGTATGTTTTCAAGATCGCTGAACACATATTTTTAGAATCCAAAGCACAATGGTTCTCAGGCCCAAAAAAGTTTAAAAAACATGGTATATGGTCTTTTTCTTTAAAGATTCACACCATTATTTTAGAAAAAATTCTGAAAATTCATCTCAAAAATATGTACTGATTGGACTAACTTTCGGCAGGAGGAGGGGAGATGTAAGTAGAGCTACTCGCATTACCAAGGTATTATTGATGGGATCGCTATTCAAAAAGTTTGAACGCTCATTTTACAAAGAAAGAATTTTACATCTCAAGATTTCTTTAAAACGCTCACTCACCTACCAGGTTTTGATTATTTTTCAATAGAAAATAAAATGGAACTAGGACTTTCACTGTGTTGTCGAATTTCATTGAAATAAAATGTATACACATATAATCATCCAACTAATTTCTATTTTTAAATTTTGTTTAGGTACTTACGTGCCACTCGAATTATATTTTTATGGGAAAAAATAAAATTAATCATTTATAATGTTTCTTTTTTTGCTGAAAAAACTCATAAATTGATAAAATATTTCAAAATAGAATCCCGAAAACACACCATTCTATATAATTATTATCACTCGACTTTTCATGATTTTTCAAAATTTGGCCCCTTTTTTGGGGCACAGAGGGACATTGTGGGGTGGGACCCAAAAGTAAGTTCATATTCGTACTCAGCGACCTCGAAAACATACCATTCGATATATCACTCGACTTTTCACGATTTTTCAAAATTTTAACCCCCTTTTTGGGGCACAGAGGGGCTTTGAGGAGTTGAACCCAGAAAATAAGTTGATATTCGTATTCAGCGACCTCGAAAACATACTATTCGATATATTGCATGTCCAGATTCGTTTTTCAAATATATGATTCAGTTGTGTGTTACTTGAAAAACCAAGCATCCCCCACCAACCCCTTGGGAGGGCTGAAGATCAATCAATGGTGGTGTGATTAATAGTTGGGTGAGTAGACTTTGTAAAAAAAATTTGAGCGAAAACGAATGATATTAAGTTGTAACTTTGATCAATTTATTGGACTGACTTTTTTTCAAACACCTACTCTTTCCACCCCTTTTTTCAGACACCCCTCTTGAGGGGTGGGTATCGAGCCTAGTATCAAATTGTCGAGAATTTGAAGGGGAACATTTTTAGTCATGGTAGTTTTTATCGTAAACCTAATATTTTCGGAGTAAATCGCAAAAAACGTAAAACGGAACCAGTTTTAGCCCCCTAAAAAAATTAGCTCCAGGGTTATGAGGTTCGGGTTTTTTTTGGTGGTTCAGAGGGTTCAACTGAACACATTCCCGAAGAAAAAATTTATGTGCCAATTTTTTCCTTTTTAAAACCGCTATTTGCCTGCTCTAATTTATAAAATTGAAAAAAAATTACCGCAAATTTACATACCTGAAGGCATTTTTGATCTCATCTTCGGAAGCCTCTTTTGACACTTTCAACATTTCGTAGTATTTGTCGTTTTTTTTATGAGGGAACTCAGCTATCGAAATTATTATATCAAATATGCGTAATTCTTCTTCTTTACTCGCATACAGCTCTTCTTCAGTCAACTGATCAGAATCCAACCAGGCAATTGTTTCTTGACATTTTTTGAGAATCGTGTCTCTATCGAATTGATCAATTTTATTGATCAATTTTTCATTATTCACGATGCTCGTTACATTCTCACAGTATGATTCCAAAGACTTTTTGGCATCTAGCGCAGCTTTTCGTTTTCTAGTTTTGGCTCTATAATCTTCAGCATCATTGATCATACGTTCAATTTCATCCTTGCTGAGACGATTTCTATCACATTTTATGGTCATTTGATTCGTGCTACCGGTCGATTTTTCAACGGCGGTTACCTTTAAGATACCATTGGCATCGATTTCGAAGGTTACGTCCACTTTAGGTTTACCCGCAGGTGCTGGAGGGATACCAGTAAGCGTGAACTTGTCGAGCAAATGATTTTTCTTCGACAATGAGTATTCTCCTTCGAATACTTTGAAATTGATAAATGTCTGGTTATTCGTGAGCGTGGAGAAATTTTTTATTGTTTTTCTCGTTGGAATGGGCGTGTTACGTTCAATGATCACAATCATACGACCATAATCAGCATCGATACCTAACGACAACGGCGTAACATCGAATAACACCACATCTTGCACCATCTTTGATTCATCGCCGCTTAGTATGGCAGCTTGTACAGCAGCTCCGTAGGCTACAGCTTCGTCCGGATTGATAGATTTATTCAATTCTTTCCCATCGAAGAAATCTTGCAACATTTTCTGAATCTTCGGGATACGAGACGAGCCACCAACTAAAACGATGTGATGAATTTTATCTTTATCCATTTTAGCATCCTTAATCGCTTTTACTACCAATTCCATTGCTTTCTGAAAGTAATCGGCGTTCAATTCTTCAAAACGAGCACGAGTGATCGACGTGTAGAAATCAATACCAAGAGCCTCGATTTCAATATCGGCTACATTGGCCGACGATAAAGTTCTCTTTGCTGCCTCGCAGGCAGTTCGTAAACGGCGTAAGGCTCTCTCGTTTTTTCTCAGGTCTTCGTTGTGTTTACGTTTGAATTCTTCGATGAAATAATCGACCATTCTGTTATCAAAATCTTCGCCACCCAAGTGAGTATCTCCGGCAGTTGAAATCACTTCAAAAGTACCATTATAGAGTGTTAAAATAGAGACGTCGAAAGTTCCACCGCCTAGATCAAAAATTAATACATTGTGTACGCCGGAATGCTGAAAAAATTTATTGAAGCATTGTAGTCGACTGAATGATCGAAAAATTTGCTAAAAACGCGATACCTACTTGTTTTTCTAGACCGTAAGCGATGGCTGCTGCGGTGGGTTCATTGATAATACGTAATACGTTTAAACCAGCGATTGTGGCGGCATCCATCGTAGCTGCTCTTTGGGAATCGTTGAAATAAGCTGGCACGGTGATTACTGCATTTTTAACCGTTTTTTCTAGGTAAGCTTCGGCTGTCTCTTTCATTTTTAGTAACACCATCGAGGATATCTGCAAAAAAATCAAACCAAAGTAAATGAGAATGAGTACCTATAAGTAGGTACCTAATAATCGCATATAATAATGTTGAACTTTGTCAACAGCGCTCACCTCTTCGGGGAAATACGTTTCAGTAGTGTCTTGGAATTCAATTTTGATCTTCGGTTTGTTTTTATGATCAATGATCTGGAAAGCCCACTGCTTCATATCGCTCTGAACCGTATCTTCATCGAATTTACGGCCCATAAGCCTTTTAACATCTGCGCTTAGCAATAAACAAACAAATTTCTCATTAGATATCGAAACAGATTACCTATACTTATTATATAAACATAGTTTTCGTGTTGGTACAAAAATAAAATACGAGCAGAAAAACTTGAAACTTACCGAAAACTGTATTACGTAGATTTCTGGTAGACTGATTTATCGCAGTCTTTCCAATTAAGATTTCCATATCAGCTGTGAAGGCGACGCAACTCGGCGTTGTTCTTTCACCTTGATCGTTGGCGATAATTTCAACTTTTCCACGCTGGAAAACACCAACACACGAGTTCGTTGTTCCTAAGTCAATTCCGATCGCTGGATCATCCATTGTTGTAGGTATCTACGGATGGGAACACAAAATTACTCATGGCAGTTTCATTATTAAGCAGGTACCTATACCTACTACTTAAATATGTATAGGTACGACTCGAGCTATACTGATACTGAATATAAAATTACAGAAGTAAATCAAATTTGAGAAAAGAAAACATACCAAAGGTTTTATCTGTCAGGTACTTGTAAATTTATACACGCCTCCTTCTAGACGTCTGAAGTTGCACGACACCGTTACATGAACATCGAACCGGTTGAAATTCGTAGGTAAGTATTAATCGCGAAATAATTAGAATGTGACTTCAAAAAAATGCATTTTTTTTTCTGATAAAATGAAACGTCAAGATGCTAGATTTTAAAATGGCAATCTACATTACGCGTTATCAACGTTTTAACAACAATCAACATCAACTCTTCGAATCTTGCACAAAAACCAACTGAGGAGTGAGGATAGGTACATCGGACCACAATAATAAAATAAACGAAGACTTATCCACGCTTTTGGCGATAAGACTGCGTGTAATGCGAAACCTGCAGCTATATAATTACCAACTCGATAGGTCTAGTTCAGTTCTTAGATAAGATAATCTCTTTCATCACGACGAGTAATTTGCAGCTGTATTTTCCATTGATTGTCTTAATTGATGCATGTGCCATAATTTCGAGAGAAACAAATCATGATTCTTAAAACTTTTGTCATAACTTCATTTTTTTTGGTTTTTTTGGCAAATGTTGAAATATTTTCTCAAGTAATCGACGCTTTTTAAAATAAAATTCAACTTCTATTTTTAAAAAAAAGATTACTTTTGATCAGAAATTACCCATTGAGTAAGATTTTAACTTACCTACAAAGAAAAACCGAAAATTTTCATTTTTGAAGCAGAAACAGAAACTTCATAGAACAGAAACTATTAAGCTTAGATAATATTTTTAGAGTCCAATTTCAAAGAAAAAAAATCTCAAAAAATGCGCTATTAAGCAACCATAATTTTAGAAATCTTCTTTCTAGCTCATAATTCTAGCTACCAAAGTGTGAGAACCACTTCAGACACGAGTGAGAAAACTTGTGTTTTTGTGCTCTTTCTTTCAATAAAATAATCCCGAAGTCTCGAAATATATGATTGACCAGTTACTACTTCCAAAATCTTCTCTTCAAGTCAAACTGAAACGGCACCTCCTCCGCCATAATTACGCCAATATAGCTAGAAGTAAAAGTTCAAAGTTAGATTGTGATGTACTTGTTATAACTGGCAACGTTGCTTTATGTATGTATCTTTTCAAAGTAACGGTTTCGTATTGAATATATGTATTATTACCTTTCTGTCATGTCAACGAATATGTTATTATACGCCCTGAGAAAAGATGTCTCGTAGTTTTTATTACAAAATACTTCTTAAATGGTAATAAAATGCTCACAAAGTACCCGGTACACTAGTGGCTCCCATCCGGTGGGCACGATTTTCTTATAAAAAGTGCGATTTATTTCTGTTTTATAAAAAACTATTCTACACGATTGTATCGTCGTAAGTTTCCATTGTTCGAAACCGCGTGTGCAACTTTATTTTCTTATAAAATTCGCGACAATTTATAGAAATGATTACGTAGTTCCTGATCAATTAGAAATAAATGTTACTACTCATTCCAGTAAGTGTAACCTGTTTTTCGTGAAATATTGCGCCGGAAAAACGTCAAAATTCCGCGCAATATTGTATCAGATAAGTCGCTTTCAAGACCAATCACGCCGAATCAATCTCCAATCCTCAAGCTACGGAAACGCGAAGTTCAACGTGTAGAAATAATTAAGAAAAGTGTTCGTAAAACAAAGAATGTTCCAATAGAAATAATCAATCCTAGTGTTGAAGTTTTTGAAGATTTTTATACGAATCAAATCCGAGCATTGTTTGAAAACCTCCCGTTTTCAAACCTAGCCGAGTCAGTACGTGAAAACTTGTCGGAAATGGCTCTGACTGAAGAACAAATAAATACTAAGATCGATGATAAAATCGCCGCAGCTGAAGCTCGAATTAATAATCATGTTACTAAAACGATTACCGATGCGACGAAAGATTTGTTCCAACAAATTTCTACAGCTATGACGACGGCGATAAATAACAGAATGGATGCTGAAATGGCCGAGTTCGAAGTTCCACCTCAGCATATCCAAGTCACGTTACCTAATGAACAGAACTTCATTACCTTATTTCCGAACTCCGGTATAGTCTTCGATGAGCAAAATAAACACCACCCGAATCGTTTCCTTGATCAATTCGAAAACTACATGTCGCAAGTGCAGCTTACCAACGAAATGACTAAAATTATTATGTTTAACACAGCCGTAAAAGTAAACAATGATTCGTGAAGCAGTCGTAGTAAAAATGCGAGAACCTACCAGGATAGCCGAAGAATATTTCTCTCAGTATTCTGGGATGAAGCCTGTCAAAAGGCAGCTCTAGAAGCGTTTAGTAATGAAGCTGCGCCGACCGACTACTCTATTACGAAAGTAATAGAAAGAGTCGAATTATGGTACCCAACGCTGACGAGTATGAAGAAAGTATCACCTAGTGAAGCAATAAGCAGTCTTTACGATAAAATACCACCGGAGTTTCAATATAAAATCTCGAGTGAAGACGTAAACTCTTTCGAACAACTGATTGCCAAATTAAACTCGCTGAAACAGCTGGCTGCCTCAAAAATCTGTAACGTGACCAGCTGGGCTAAACAATTGGAAATCCCTCAGCGAACGACTCACCAGCGAAATGACGATCGCACGTTTCGCGATTATAGTAGCGGTATTATGCAAGACGAGAATGGCAAAACGAGTGATGATCGCGGTGGTTATCGTGGTCGATGGAATAATGGAGAATATCGAGGTGGTTATCGTGGAAGAAGCCGTGGCTATCGAGGTGGCTACCGTGGCGGATATAGAAATTATGACAACTATGATAACAGACCATATGGTGACAAATACGGCGAAGATTCACGTCCATTATCCGAACAACAAACTGGTCAAAATGGTGGCCAAAATGCTACGGAACAACAAGCACAAAATACTACTTCGAATCCTCCGCCAAGCCAATCTCTATTTCAACGACAGCCTCAAGCAAATGCTTCAACATCCGGTAATTCGTTTGCTAATGGTCTATTTGGCAGTCAAACCGGAGCTGCTCAACAGAATTCTTTAAACTAAGTCCTGACTCGTATTCCCGTCCAAGAATAAACCTATGTAAACTAGAAATAAAAAATTGTAAAATAAATTATTTTGGTGATAACATCGCTCAATTATTACTTGGTAACGGGAGTATACGTATGCCAACCTTGGCAAATATTTTTATGACGCTGAAAAATTTTAATCTATCCAATCAAAAGCTGGTAATTTCATTCGGAGAAGGAGAGTTAAACGATGATCGAATTCCGTTAAACTATATCGCATATTGGGTTCAAAAAATCTGTAACCAAATAAAATATCAAAAACCCTCATCAACCTTGGTTCTGTTTCCGATTCTGCATCCGGCGACCAATAAAAAACCTCGTGGTCATATTCGGAGATATTTACGTATTCTATCTATTTACAAGAAAAATATCTATCGTATGAAAAACACCAGGCTAATCACTGAACTATCGAAGCATTTTATCGTAACAACTGGGCATCGAATGAGAACAAATAGATCTGGAGTTATTAATGTTATAAAAGGGAAATTCTTCTATAGTAATAAATTACATGATTTCTTACCTAGAGATGATAACAGTAAAATATTACGATGCCAGTTCGAAGAAATATTGCAGAAATACAATATGATCCAGTCTGAACCTGAAAAGGAAAAATCATCGATAGAAATAAATAAACTACCTACTATGTCAATACCCGAAGAAGAAGAAATCGTACCTGAATCCGTAGCGCGAATTACTCTCAAAAAATCGCCAATTCGTGTAAAATCACCGCCAATATTACGTAGAAAAGTATTCTCGCCATCAAAGAAAAAACTTTCACCAATAAGAAAACCAAAAATTATCCAAACATGCGAAAACAACGACGAAAAAATCGAAATCTGCGAACCAATCACTGAGCAGCATCCGAACGGTGAACCTGAGATAGAAAAACACGAACATATTAACGTTAACTGCATTATAAATCATAATAATGCCGACGATAGCATCTCATCGGAGGAATCGCTTGACTCTTCGGCATCAATGAAAACAGTAGCCACTTGCAACTCACCAGCTAATCTGAGTATCGAAGATGAAATGGAGTTGACATACGATCTATATAATGTTCACTCCAACCAACAGCTAGTACTCTATCAACATCCTGCAGAAGAACAAGCATTAACTATCGAAGAAATTACTGATGAAGTTATAGAAATTAATAAAATAAAAACAATCGAAGCGAATGAACAACCTAAACATCCGCAAAATACAAGTGCTATTCCGTTGAAAATTGAGACTGAAGACTGCGTCGTTTTACTTGATTCCGGTGCTGACGCAAACGTCATTGATCAGGGCACACTTTTCATGCTGCATAGAAATCATCCAAATCACGTTGCTTTCGAACCTGCAAAACAAATTGCCATTGTTAAAGTAGCCAATGGTAACGAAGAAGAATGCCTTGACCTTATGGGCGTCGTACAGTTTAAATTTAAAGACTATAAAATCAACGTAAAATTCCATGTAATGAGAAACCTACCAGGCAAAATTCTTATCGGTCGCCATGCTATGAAAGACAACAATATAGATACTGAGTTTGGTCCAATGAGAGCAAAATGTGAACGTGGTGGCGTGATAGAATACATTGATTTCGTAATTCTAGATAAGTACATCAACATCCGTAAAATTCATATACGTTTAATCGATAAAATAATTAAACCAATCGAACCTGCGAAAGATACCGGTGAAATTCTTCGTAAAAAGCTCCTACGAAATGATAGAAATATTCAGCTATCAAACGAACAACAACAAATCGCTTTCCAACGTTTAAATCCGCACTCTCGTATATTTCGTGACGAAATTGGTCGTTACAATGGTGATCCAGTGGTATTCAAGTTCAACGTTGATAAAGTCCCCAACTTTAATGGTAGAAATTATATCCCAAGCGTTCATATGCGCGAAAAAGTGAAAGCTGAAATGCACCGGTTAATTATTAACGATATTATCAGACCATCGAATACAACTCACGTTAATAATACTATAATACGTACCAAATCCAACGGCTCGCTTCGTATCTGTCTAGATCCAGAAGAACTGAACAAATATCTAATTCCAAACTACAATGAACCACCAAATTCGGAACGTTTGGTTCATGATGGTAAAAAGAAAGTCTATCGATCAACGGGCGATTTTAGCTCTGGATTCTGGCAAGATCCACTCGACGAAAACTCGAAAAAGTACACCGGATTTAAGATGGACGGTGAAATCTGGGAATGGAATGTAGATCCATTTGGTACTGTCGTCGCTATGGGCGAATTCATTGATCGCAGACGAAGAATGTTTTACGGCCTTCCAGTGAAAATGTTCGTTGATGAATTCTTGATTGAAACTGAGACATTCGAAGAGCACGTCCAACTGCTCGAAGAAGTATTTCGGCGAATCAACGAGGCGAATATGACGCTAAACCCGAGCAAAACTAAACTATTTCAGAAAAACGTCGATTTCCTTGGCCACGTTATCGGAGAAGACTCGGTGAAAAAACAAGATCAAAAAATGGAAAAATTACTACGTTTTAGAAATAAATTCTTCAATAAACGCCAAAACAGAGTTATTCTACCAACCGTCACAAATATCAAACAATTCACCGGTCTGACAAACTTATATAGAAAATTCATCGAAAATTATCAGACAATATTAGAGCCAATCACGAAACTTACCAAGAAAGATGTTCCATTTGTATGGGGAAAAGAACAGTCCGATGCGTTCGATCAACTTTATGAAGCTTATCAGCAAAAGTTCGAGTTAAAAATGCCAGATAACGAAGAACCATTCTACATAGAAATTAGCGTCGAACCATCCACTGTGAATGCAGTCTTGTATCAAATACTCGAAGGAGAAAAGCATGTTGTTATGTTCGTGTCATCAGCGCTGAAATCACACGAAAAAAATTATTCCATCATCGAAAAACGAGTATTTGCGCTCGTTAATGCGTTAAAAAAGAACAGAATGTGGCTCATCGGTAGAGAAATTCATGTTCCAATCAGTTTAAAAACAGCAGTATCAAAAATAAAAGACGCATCTGAATTCCATGTTAAAGCAGCCGGCTGGTATCTTTGGACGAAACACCTCAACATCCAATATACTATATCTAAACCTGACCATAAATTATTCAACTCACCTCCGTTAGAATTGATCAGGACCGAAGAAATAATGGATATTTTAGAAATAAGAGTCCAAATAAAACAGGATCTCGAACAAGCGCTTTTTCATCTATCAACATGGCAAAATGATGATCCAAAATTAAAAGCTATTATTAACACATTAAACGGTCAAATTGCAGATAAAATCAAGTTTAGAGGAAAGAAAGCTGTAGCAAAATACGTTGAAAATATCAAAGAGAAATATACAACTGATTACGGCATACTATATCGGACAACTGGAGAATATCCATTACCTTATCTTCCAAGTGCGCTGCTGAGAGAAACTGTTGAATATTTGCACGAATGGTACGGTCATCTCGGGAAAAATAAATTGATTGACATCTTTAATAGAACTTATTACCATCCGTCGGCTGAAAAACATATTGCTTTTATCGTGAGTGTCTGTATTGTCTGCAAACAAAACAAAGTTTACGGATTAAAAAAATATCCAGAGTTTGCTAAAGTTACAGCAAATGATATCGGAGAAAATGTTAGTGTGGATCTTTATGGTCAATTGCCAAATCCACTGGGTCTTCCTCGTGCTATCGTCGTCGCTAAAGATGTATTTAGCAAGAAAGTATATCTAATGGCGCTTAAAGATACGAAAACAGAATCGGTCTTACCTATTCTAACACGAATCAACGATGATATGCGAGCCCATGGTCACAAATTGAAGCGAATCACGACTGACAACGGACCACAGTTTATATCGAATCAGTGGAAAGACGAGTGTAAGCGATTGAAGGTGGAATGTACATACGTATCGCCGTATAATCCTCAGTCATCTACGGTGGAAAGAAGCATGCGTGAAATTGGCACTCAATTGAGAATCTATTTAAATGAAAATAGTAACAGTGAAGACTATACTCACGAAAACTGGCATTATTACGTTTCAGCAGTAGAAAAAAATCTCAATATGGCTCCTTCGGATTATGGTCTTAGTCCATTTGAAATATGGGGCATTCCACAGGATGCACCGAAGCCGGAAATTATAGAAACATTTCGTCATGACATCAATAAACTATTAAAAAAAGCAATAGAAAAAATCAGTACCTACGAGAAAAAATATACTACATTCGATAATCTACCAGATATTATGCACGATGGCGAGTTGTATATTGATAAAAGTGGATTTCTATGGGCAGCTACTGATGGGGCATGTAAAGCCAACGGAAGCGACGATGCTATCGCTGGAATTGGCGTTTGTTTTAAACCAACCAGCCGATATAATATTTCTCAACGATTAAATAAGCAAAAACCCACGAATAATTTGGCCGAACTCTACGCGATAAAAGAGACCATATTAACTGTGCTATGGAAAACCGATCACCGAAAATTAAAGATCTTGACTGATTCGTTATACGCCAAACAAACTATCGATAAAACACTCGAGTACGAGCTAAATGAATGGAAAAATGCATCAAGGAAATTAGTGGCTCATAAAGACCTTCTTTTACAAATAAAAGAACTAAAAAGCAGAATGCGTTATGTAGAAATAATTCATACAAAAGGTCATAAATATGACTTTACGAACGTAGTAGCGGATAAATTAGCGAAGCAAGCTGTCTATGGCGATGATCGCGAAGAAATCTTGAACTTACCTCAGGAAACTAAGCGTGAAAAAATCCATAAACTCATTCGATTGAAACAGCTAGAACTATGGATCATTCAAGAACAAAAATTCAACGAGAACGACGATCCAGAGAAGAGACTCCAAGAAGGAGATCTAGTAATGATTTCTACTCATCTACATAGTAACGCTGACAGATTTTTAGCCGGTAAATTCTATCCGAAACGCATTGGACCATTTATAGTAGAAGAACAAGTTGATGTCAATTGCTATCTAGTTAGAAATTACAAAACAGAAGAAAACGACGATATAAAATTTGTTAACTTACGCCAAACGACTATTTATGCGAAAAAAGAACAGGTTCAACTGCTCGAAGATAACGTCAAATATACCTCACCATTTGATAAAAGAACTTTTCAGCAGCGGATAGATGATCGGAGAAAACTCGAATTGGTACAGCAGGATGCGGAGTCTGAAAGCGATTATCTCGGTTGGAATGATGAGCAGACAAATCCATCTAAACTGAAACAATTAAAAAATATTATTCAAACGAAGAAAAAGAGAGGTCGTCCACCGAAAGAAAAACCAACGAAAAATGTACTTACTATCAACATGATTGTTTCTAATACGCCGATACCGATCGAAAACAGCTACACTCAAGAATTAATGCGAATCGAAAAAGAAATTGGAGAAGACGAATTATTCAAAAAGGCCACCGAAGTTAGAAAAATTAAACACGAGCAAAATATTTCAAATTCAATCCGCCAACTTCTGAGAAACAAGCTACACGAAGAAATGTCCAAGGAAGACTACCATCGAGTAGTCAGAGGTTGGAATTAACCGAAACGTCACTCATCCGAAAGTAACTGCCTAAAACGCAAAAACATCAAAAAGCCAAAAATCATCTGATAAGAAAAAGATAAAATCAACGGTTCTAGAATTCTAAAGGAAGTGCGTCGTAAATTCATTCTCTCGTTAATGTGTTTGATGTGTTTAATGGCTATTCTCTAGTAATTTCATTACGTGCGTTCTCTATTCGATAAAAGCTGATTGATGTAATAATTGCAAATTCAGTTCTATGAGTGTCGATCTGCGTTGCTTTACGGTGGTGTTTTAGAAATAAATTACTACTTTATTCATTACGATGCGTCCCGTTTCATCAATCTCTCGAGTGGCAGACGGTCGAATAGTTCGGAGCTACCGGTATCACGATGACCGTAACTCCTACAGCGAGCGGTCAATCAACGACCTGAAGACCAAACTGAGACAAAAATCCGATATAATCGGAGAATTAAAAGAACAAAATAAATCCGCCAACCGGAGAGCGGAAGATCTACAAAAACGCATCGACGAACTGGAGAAGAAAACAAAAAACCTTCAGTCCAACAGAGTTCCTCTATCTGAATACCGAAACGAAAAGATTATTGCCAACCTGTCGGAGCAAGTTCGTCTTTTAGAAATAAAAATACGTGACCGAGACTACACTATCCGATGTCTCAAAGAGGAGAATATAGAGTCGTCCAACATAATCGATATGGAACGGGATGAACGGAAGCAATACCAAAGGATGCTGCAAGAAGAAAAAGATCGTCAGAATGAAGAAACTGAACGAGTTCGACGTCAATTACAGGAATCCCGAAAGCGAAATCTAGATTTAATACGGCAGCAGACTTGTCTTCAAAACGGGAGAGATGAATCGGTGCAACAGTCAACGGTGTTATCGAGGCAGTTACGACGCATCTCCAAATATCTTACCGGTAAATACCACTCAGAATATATCGTCACAGGGCTGTTATCAATCAAACAAATGAACGACAAACTGTATGCCCATTTTAACAATAGCAGGATGCTCGGTGATAGTTTTGTTGCGTATCTAATTCGTGATGCCCTTATGGAGAATGGCGAAAAATGTATTCTAGAAATGGTCGAAGGAGTTAATATTCGCTATAATATGAAACACTTCCGTGAATACTTAGAAATAAACAACAGAACAGACAGGACATGTACGACTAGCTTCGGTTGGCTTGATATTCAAGACGGTAGAATGACCGACGATAACCTGAAAAAAGAAATCTACGCGATCCTGAGAAAACTGAAATCGAAATACGAAATCGTCCGACTTATTTTACTTCCGCATATCGAAAACGTCTTAAAGATCCAATACGCACAGCCATATGAGTTTCAGTCGATCGTTCAACGGAATGACGAACGGCTAACCTTCTTTAATACTACGCTGATCAATGCAGCGCGAGATATATCAGACGAGACCTGCTCAATCATCATACGAGACATCGAAAACATCGATCAAAACTTCGTTGGGTATAAGTTCTACGTAAAACCCAATTCAACAAAAATATTCTTCCATAATGAATATACAAATGCAACTCGACTGAAGCTAATAGATGAACCAAGGGCTCTTCTTGACGATTAATTCGGTCATCGGTGACTCTCCTCTCTCAAAATATGGTATCTTTATTATTGTGTTACTTACGAATTCACACAGCTATATCGAAGTCTTCAGCTGTGGTTTTCTTTTATTATGTGTTCTTTCATCTTTTTATAGTTATTATTTCTATTACTATCGTTGTTTTGTTTCTCTTTATTAATCATAAGTTCGACTGAACGAAATTGTTTTTGTGTTCTACAAGTGATATGTTGTTTCTTACTATTATTTTTTTTATTTTTCTAATGTGATACCTCTAGGATAATCGAGGCAAACTACCTTAATTATTGTTCAGTATTTTGTTATTGTTTTTTTTTTGCGACTCGACGTATTATAAAAAGAGTTGTATGAATAGAAATCAAGACTACATCTTATAAGTTAATTTGTGATATTTTTTTTACTTATTTTTCTATTCGAGTGTTTTTTTTTTTTTTTTTTTTTTTTACTAGTCGAGTCGGGGCAGGGGGTGTCTGTGGAACTGTCCCTCTTCTCGTGCCTCGCGCCGAGACAGTTGGGGCAGTGAAACGGCACCTCCTCCGCCATAATTACGCCAATATAGCTAGAAGTAAAAGTTCAAAGTTAGATTGTGATGTACTTGTTATAACTGGCAACGTTGCTTTATGTATGTATCTTTTCAAAGTAACGGTTTCGTATTGAATATATGTATTATTACCTTTCTGTCATGTCAACGAATATGTTATTATACGCCCTGAGAAAAGATGTCTCGTAGTTTTTATTACAAAATACTTCTTAAATGGTAATAAAATGCTCACAAAGTACCCGGTACAAAACATACTATAACGTCTTCTGAAGGCCACTTTCGAAATAATAATAAGTAAAAAAAAAAAAACAGCATTTTTGGGCCCAATTTCATGTTTGGAGAATTACATCTGTGGGAAGTCTTCCATCTATGTAATTATTCTCACTAATATTGCGTTTTGAAGAACATTTTTGACATGCACGAAAAAGTGTAGGTTTCGAGAATTTACAGCGACCTTTGAAAAATTTGGGCCTTCAAAAAATACCAAGTGAAAAATAAAAATTCAACTTTCGTTTTGTCTGAAAATTCAAATAGGATTAAAATTTAAATGTGACAGAAAATGGAAGTTTCTCGAGATATACTTGAAATAACTTGCAATTCAATTTTTTCACCAGTTCATTCAATTTTCGCAGAATTTTGAAAAATTTAAAACCCCATAGAATTCTCAACTCGACCATTTGGTAAAACTGAACTTCACTGAACAAAATTTGTGACTGAGAATTTTCTAAGTGAATTGATTTAGGTAATACAAATTTTTAAAATAATAAGATAAATGGATGTGATGGGAGGGTGAAAATAAACGCAACGTCATGACATTTCGATAGGTAACCATGAAAAAACAAGTAACTAACTCAAAGCAACCTCTTTGATGAACTTAAACGAATAAAACAGATACACCTACATTCAGCATCCTTCTTTCTTATTCTGCTCTTCATCAACCAATATAGAAAAAGACGATTTTGGATTACAGCATATCTACTTAATAAGAGAAAAAAATGCATTTCATGATAATGATACCCCTGTAAACTAATGTAAAACAATTCCCAAACAATAAGCATGAAAGGTACTGGTATTGAACATAGTACCTACTTATATTCACATTACACATTGGCAAGTAATTTTTCATTCATAATGACTACTATATCTACGCATCTTCAGAAAAAAACAGCATACAAAAATACAAAATAACACAAAATAAAAATATCAAGTACCTAGATACCTCGATAAAACACATTTTAAAAAAAGTTGTACTCAAACTAATTATTACAGACACCGTTGATTTAATCGCCTATAAACCGATCGTCAGCAATAAAATCAAACTCTGCGCCTTGGATAAAATCATTGGAAAACATTTAAAATCTGAAATAAAATTTGAACTCATTAGCGAGATGCAATTCATCACTCTCGAAATTATTAACGCTTTCAAAATTAACCTCAAAGTGTAGAAGACGAAGTAAAAATCGCAAAAATGTTGAAGTATCTATACTTGAATTTATCGAATACATTCACGCGGTGGTGTTATTACCTCGAATTGCTTTCACTGTAAAACAAATATTTAATACATACATAAACGAGCACGTATAAAATATATAATGGGTACCCTGGTACCCAGCTGTTCAAAATTAAGTTATCTTTTATAACATCATTTCTCCATGCATAAAAGAGAAAGCACGCGCATACCTACCTACCTAGTTTGATGAGAGTAGTTTTCGCTTTCATTAAAGTCAGCCAATACATATTTCCTATTTCCCGGTCTCCTTTGTACAGGTCGGGATGATATTTGGACGCTATATCCCTGTAAATTCGATTAAAAAAATAAATCTCAATCTCCAATTCTTGACACGTTGAAATAATCGAATTTCTCATTGGATGATCACCGATTTTATCAAATATCTCTCCAATGTAAAAAAACACACATTCACAAAATCAAAACAAAATTGATGCGAATTTACCTGTAGGCATTCTTGATTTCATCTTCGGAGGCATCTATCGACACTTTCAACATTTCACGATATTTGTCGTTTTCTTTAGTAGGACAGCGAGCTATCGAGATAATTACATCGAATATTTTGTGTAATTCTTTTTGCTTACGTTCGTACTGCTCTTTTCCAGCTGTTATGTTAGAATTCAACCAGGCGATGGTTTCTTCGCATTTTTTCAAAATCACGTCTTTATCATTTAGATTAATTTTACTTCTCAATTTTTCATCTTGTATTGTACTCCTCACGTTAACACAGTACGTTTCTAAAGCATCCTTGGCGACTAATGCAGCTTTTCGGCTTTCTTCTTCGGATCGCAATTTTTCAGCATCCTCGATCATACGCTCAATTTCATCTTTACTGAGACGACCTTTATCGTAGGTGACGGTCAGTTGGTTTGATACACCGGTAGATCTTTCGACGGCAGTTACGTTCAATATACCGTTAGCATCGATTTCGAAGGTTACATCAATTTTAGCTTCTTTAGCGGGTTTAGAAGGGATTCCAGAAAGTCTAAATTCACCAAGCAAATAATTATCCTTCCCAAAAAAATACTCGCCTTCCAATACTGTAAACCATTGACTGGTTTGATAATCATCAACCGGACAAAAAGTTGCCGTTTGTCTGGCTGGAATTGAGGTGTTACGTTTGATAATGACATCCATTAAAGGATCAACTCCACACTTATTATTAATCAGAATTCCCAACGATAATGGAGTAACATCCATCAGTACTATTCCCAGCACTTCCTTCGATATGACACCATTTAGTATGGCAGCTTGTACAGCAGCTCCATACGCTACAGCCTCGTCAGGATTAATTGATTGGCTCAGTTCTTTTCCGTCGAAGAAATCTCGTAGCATTTTCTGTACTTTGGGAATGCGTGACGAGCCTCCCACCAAAACGACGTGATGAATTTGAGTTTTCTTAATAGCAGCATCTCGGATGGCTTTTTCAACCAATTCCATTGCTTTTTTGAAGAAGTCTGAGTTTAATTCTTCAAAACGGGCACGAGAAATTGAACTGTAGAAATCGACAGCATCGTAAAGAGACTCAATTTCGATAGTGGCAACAGTGGCTGATGATAAAGTTCTCTTCGCTCCTTCGCAAGCAGCTCTGAGACGGTGCTTGGCTCTATTGTTTTCCGAGAGATCTTTATTGTATTTTCGTTTGATTTCTTCAACAAAATAGTTCACCATTTTATTATCAAAATCTTCTCCACCCAAGTGTGTGTCACCGGCAGTTGAAATTACTTCAAAAACGCCATTCCGAATAGATAAAAGGGAGACATCAAAAGTTCCACCTCCGAGATCGAAAATCAAGATGTTTTGCACGTCGGAATTCTGAAAAAATTGAAATGATTTAGTTGATCAATGTTCGGTAAAAGTTTACTAAAACAATAGGTACCTACTACCTACTCTTTCTTCTAGACCGTAAGCAATGGCGGCAGCAGTAGGTTCGTTAATGATACGTAATACGTTTAATCCGGCAATTTTAGCAGCATCTACCGTTGCTGCTCTTTGAGCATCGTTGAAGTAAGCGGGTACTGTAATTACAGCACTCTTGACTGTTTTACCTAGATATGTTTCAGCTGTCTCTTTCATTTTTCGTAACACCATCGAAGATATCTGCAGAAAAATCGAATGTCGTATCATAATGAACTCAAAACGTTCACGTTGCGAAAGACTGTAAAAATATGTACACTCACTTCTTCGGGGAAGTACTTTTTTGAAATGCCTTGGAATTCAACTTCGATTTTCGGACTGTTGTTATCATTAATGAGCTGGAAGGGCCAGTGCTTCATGTCGGCCTGAACTTTATCATCATTGAATTTACGACCCATAAGTCTTTTGACATCTACGCACACCATCGAAAACAAACATTACTAAACTTTATTAGATTTATATGAATAGTTAAATGAAGTATCAATAATATTTCCATTAGTTTTCAATTACGAGAGAAGAGAATAATTCCTAACTTACCGAAAACTGTATTACGTAGGTTTCTGGTAGACTGTTTTTTGGCTGGCTCTCCGACCAAGATTTCGATATCTGTAAAAGCGACATAACTCGGCGTGGTTCTGTTACCTTGATCGTTCGCAATAATTTCAACTTTTCCATGCCGGAAAACACCAACGCATGAGTACGTAGTACCCAAGTCGATTCCAATCGCTAAGTCGCTCATTGTTATTGATACTAGCAAGCAGCTGTAAATCAGAAACCACAACATTACGTAGGTGTACTTGCAACTTTACTAATTCGGCAATAATGTTGTACATAGGTTTAGGTATTAGTAGAATTTTTATAATCTTTCTACTCTAAATAAATTTTATACAAAAGTGAATTCAAAATGAAAATAAAACATACCAGAGAAAGGTAAATTGAAAGACACTTGAATTGAATACTCGAGCTAGAAGTTACAGGTAACTATGACTCCGTAATATGGAACATTAAATCAATTGGAATTTTATTCATTGGTATGGATGGATATGAATACTTCCTGCAATTAGAAACACGTAAGATTAGGCACTGATTCTCCAATGTAATTGAGAATGAGAAGGTTCGTAATACTTATGCTATATGTAGGCATCATTACGAAAGTATAAGTTCATTAACTCACTCTTTGCCACGAAAGTGTTACTGGAACACTTTTTCTAGAAGTAACACGATTTGAAATGAAGTCACAAAACACTTACCTAATTCAAATTCTTCTAAAACAAGTGAACTTTTTAATTTAATGAGCTATCCACATTCACAATCACATTACAGAAGTGCACAGATTCGCACGAACATTCCATTGCATATGCATTTGCAAAACTGACTTGATGTTGATAACCAGACGAACATCATCATCACTCATCAGCGAGATAGCGATAAAAAGGACATGCATTGTATTGTGTATTGCATAATCGTAAGATTGAAGGGCACAGGGAAATAACCAGATACCTACCCGCATAAAGTCAGAGTCGCTTTTTCAACTTTCGTTTCATTTTACTTTACGACGTTTTAAATTACCAGACTTCATCCTACCTGGTCCAGAATTTTAAAATTAGAAGGAGTGAAAATCAACTTGGGCAAAAAGTTGAGTTGTAGCTTATGTAATGTTCGATCAATTCAATGAAAAAATGTTATGATTTTTATTTTTTTTGACAATTTTTTTCTCATAACTAGGGTAATGTGCTGGTCGAAACAACATACTCAGTTTCCGCTTTGAAAATATCTGCTTAAATGAGGATAAAAAGCGATAAACTCGTACAATATTCCGATAATAAGTCAAAACTCTATTTTTAGCTGCCCTAATTAAATTATACGCCTTTTGAGAAATATATCAATTTTAGAGAAGTCGAAAATCAAGCTGAAGGAGGCTCCAAAATGTCTCAAAATCATAAATTTTGGATATGGTAGGTTGATTTTAGACAAAAAATGAACAACCAATAACCATTCGTGCAAATTTCAAAAATTGCTCTACACAGAAAATCTTTGATTTTTTGGATTTTTTCCTTATAAAATAAATTCTGGTTTAAAAAACGCACTACTTGAGTTGTTGAGGTGTACGCCTCGGAATCGGACAGATGTGGATAAACTCTCTAAAAAGTTCGAGAATGTGGCTAATAATGTAATAACTGCGCCAAATGAACTGGAAGACTTTGTACCGAGCGAATTTTTGAATTTTTCCAAGTTTTTGATCAGCATTGAAAGTAGTGAAACGTTTTATACAAATTGAGGTAATAGAGGTGGGATTTGCGGCAATGAAAAGCTCACTTTTTTGAAAAAAGTTGTTCAATTTTGAACACATTTTTTCAACTATTTTGCTTGGTTCAGTATTCAGTTTTTCTTGTACATCTGGTACAGTCATCAGCCACACTTACAAATTCTACATAAAATTTGCTATCCAGCCGCGCAAACCACAACACTTCACCTATCACAGTCTCCCTATGGTGTAATGTTGAAAGTAAAAGACAAAATGAAAAAAAAAAATTTGAATGGTCATAAATCTGCCCCTGTGGCATGGAGGTTAGGCAAACATGTGTACTGTACATGATCTTGGTATGAGTTGCCTATGTTGCTGATGGAAGGAGGTTATTCCTTCTTCAATCAAAACAGAACATGATAGTCTTGAATTGCTGAGGTATAAGTAGAGGTACCTACTTACCTAAGATTTTCATTTACTTATCATTATCTACTGGGCGACTGTACTCGCAAAAATTAGGTATACTTGGAGAATTTTTAAAACATGAATTGATTAAGTACCGCACAAAAATAAATTATGCAGTCTCATTCGTTATATGATATATTTTTCATTCATAATGAACTTTAAAACCACAATTTTTGTGGAAAAAAATCAACGCGCAGGTAGGAATTAAATAAAATAACAAACATGATCAATTGACCACTCAAAAACAAAATACTTGATTTAAAAAAAAATAAAAATCCTCAACTAGGTAATCTATAACATGATTAAATCCTGTCAAACCCAACAAAATGAAAATAACTCAAAATATAAACATTTGTCAATTGTCATAATTGAAACAAGAAAGTACTTATCGAAATATGATGAGCCAATATTAAATTTCAGCGTATTCCTTTCATAGCACCATGGTCTTCAGGCAGCTTTCGGCGTCTTGAACCATACGGTTAATTTCTTTCTTAGTAAGACGACCTTCATCACGCGTAATGGTAAGATGTTTGGAATTACCGGTTGATCTTTCGACAGCAGTCACGTTTAAGATACCATCAGCATCGATTTCGAACGTTACGTCAATTGCAACTTGGCCGGCGGGTTTCAGAGGAATATCTGTGAGCCTGAACTTACCAAGGCAGTGATTTTCTTTCGTAAAAGCACATTCACCTTCGTAAACATCAATAACAACCGCAGGTTGATTATCATCCATTGTGGAGTATCTTTCAGTTCTTTTTGCAGGAATAGCCGTGTTCCGTTCAATTATAACGCTCATTTTATTATCACGTCCAACACTAGTACCCAAAGAAAATGGTGTAACGTCAATCAATACTAAATCTCGCACAGCCGTCGATCTTTCTCCGTTCAATATTGCCGCCTGAACGGCGGCTCCATAGGCTACAGCTTCATCCGGATTGATCGATTTGTTCAATGGCTTTCCCACGAAAAAATCTTGCAACATCTTTTGTATTTTAGGGATTCGAGATGATCCGCCAACTAAGATCACTTGATCGATTTTAATTTTATCGATCTTATTCTTAGCATCTAGAATTGCTTTTTTAACCAGTGCAATTGCGTTTTGAAAGAAATCAATGTTCAATTCTTCAAACTTAGCTCGCGTTATCGTACTATAAAAGTCGATGCCATCGCACAGAGAATCGATTTGGATTTTGGCCATCGTAGTAGATGATAAAGTTCTCTTTGCTAGTTCGCATTGGGTTTGCAGGCGACGACGAGCTCTCCAGTTTTGACTTAGATCTCTTCCGTGTTTACGTTGAAATTCTTGAACAAAATGTTCGACCATTCGGTTGTCGAAATCTTCACCTCCCAAGTGCGGATGACCGGCGGTTGAAATAACTTCGAATTCACCGTTTTGGATGGTTAAAATGGATACGTCGAAGGTTCCGCCGCCGAGATCGAAAATCAAAACCGTTTGTTTGGCGGAGTTCTGAAAAAATCGAAAATGAATTAGTCGATTATTGTCTCGAAAAATTCACTACGTATAATAATAATACCCATACGTACTTTATTCTGTAAACCGTAAGCGAAGCCAGCGGCAGTAGGTTCGTTGATAATACGTAATACATTCAAACCGCAGATAATACCGGCATCTTTTGTGGCCCGTCTTTGAGAATCGTTGAAATAAGCTGGAACGGTGATAACAGCATTCTTGACAGTTCTACCATCAAGATAAGCTTCAGCGGTTGCTTTCATTTTTTGTAATATCTTCGCGGATATCTGTGATAGATACATTATAAGTCATAAAGCACCAAACGACTAATAAATATCAATAGGTAGGTACTCTAGACTTACCTCTTCAGGAATAAACATTTTATTAGTGCCTTGGAAATCAACTAGGATGTTGGGTTTGTTCTCATAATTACGAACTCGAAAAGGCCAGTGCTTCATATCGGCCTGAACAGTAGCATCATTAAATTCACGGCCCATCAATCGTTTAACATCTGCACACAAAGATAAACAAATATACGTATACCTTGGCGAATTGCACTTTAAATAAATTGAACACATAGTTAACACGACCACGTGTGTCGATGCAAAATCGAATACAAAATTTGAGACTTACCATAAATGGTATTTTTCACGTTCCTCGCTGCCTGATTTTTCGCTGCTTCTCCTATCAACATTCCTTCTTCGGAAGAAAATGCCACGATACTGGGGGTTATTCTGTTACCTTGATCATTGGCGATAATTTCAATTTGGTCATGCTGGAAAACAGCGACGCACGAGTACGTAGTACCCAAATCTATACCGATAGCTGGAGCTGGAGTGCCCATTTGTACTGGTACCTGTTATAATATTGCAAACACAAATTCACTAGTACCTGGCTAGCTTATTTTAATCTCTAAGTATAAGTACAACATAAAATAGCTGAACTAAAACAAAAATGTCAAGTCAAAACATACCAATCTTTTATACTCGTAGGTACGTGAACCCCTTCCTTTTACTTCCTTGTACACTTGCACGATGAAACACTGAGATGAGATTCAACCAACGGATAATTGTTACTAATCACGAATTACGTACTCCAATTAATCGAATAAATATCACCAGAAAATTACAATTCACGAAATAACACGTCCGAGGACTAGATTTTCAATTGAAGATGAAGAATGATGAATGAGATAACTGATTATCTGATAAGTCACCTAAGCTAAAGCACTATAGTTTCACTCAGATGAAATCGGTCGGCCATCTTTGGTGCAGAATAACAATTGAATTTCATGAAACGTCACAGTGACGTCACTTGACGGACAGCAGTGCTGTGTTGTGATTGGCTGAAATCATTCATTTTGCACCAAAGATGGCCGACCGATTTCATCTGAGTGAAGGTATAGTGCCTTACCTAAGCGAGATAGCGATAAAGGATGTGCATTGTATTGCATACTCGTAAAATTGAAGGGTACTGGATACAGGGAAAGATTACACGAAAGTGTATTTTTCGAAAATTTACAGCGTTCAAAACACTGTTTTCCTCATCTCGTATCAAAAGTAGGCCAGAACCTACAACAATGGAACCTACGTTATTTATTGAAATTCAGATGTGCCTCTATGGGACGCTTATTATTTACTTCATCGAATTACCTAATAATAATTACAAGATTACAACAATTTTTTGTTTGTTTCCTAATTTTACTAAATATTATTTTAGGTTTTGTAACTATGTACTACAGAACTGTACCTAGTGTATTTATTGAAAAGAATTTACATATTTTTATTTTGTTACTCGTAAATCTTTTTACTTTTTTCCCCTTAAAAATCTAAACCACAGGAATTTTGAATGATTCATGAAACGAATGGTAGAAATTTCATCTCGATAATTTTTTTGAACTGCTTCTTCCCTCTTGCCAGAGAATTATTGGTCGATCCCAAACTGGAAAATTTCTTGGATAAACCGTAGTTAACTGTTAGGTATTTGTTTGTTTGCAAAGGTACCTACCGGCTACCTCAATTTACAAAATAAGTATTTGACATCAAAAATGACTTGTATTAGCGAGGGGTATTAAAAAAAATAATAATAAATAAATAAATAAATATCTACTTGTTTATTAGAAGCTTACAAATTTTTTATGTATTTCTCAAGTTGCAATATTATTGGCAGATAATCCCACAGTAACGTTTGACAAGATATTTTTTTCCAAAATACACTAGACAAACTAGGTACCTACTACCTATTTGCACGAGAGAGTTTTCGTTTAGAAAGCAGACACGAAATTTTTTCATTAGTGGGCGCACATATGTATGTACATATTAGATACGAATAAACAACTCCCCCCCCCATGGTATTTATTCAAGGAGAAACGGTACACAAATCAATCAAAAACTTGGCCAACTTGGGATTAATACTGGAACTGGAGTTGGAAAATTCTAATCTGGTGTCTAAAGCTAAATTATTTTATCGCTAAAAATGAAATTTCATTTAATATTATTTTTTCGGACGTACCTATCAAAGGTTTTTCACACTTTCCTTCACTAATACCTAAAGGTTATATTCAATTTCGCTTTGGTAGGTTCATCTAAGCTGATTTAATCTATTTTCCATTTTTTTCCAAGAATTTTGAAATGCTCATCATAATACATAAAAACTACCAGATAAATTGTACGTATTAAGAATAAAAACACTCGATGCTGCAAAATTCAATCACACAAATACAAGATCGCCTCAGACGAATTGTTTTCGATACCGGAAAATTCTCTTTCTTACGTAAGCCTGATAGACTCAATTTTTTTTTTTCAATGATAAAAAAGATGGACATCCCTAAAGATTAAAAAACGTAGGGGTACATTCATAGGTTTTTTGAACAGAAATATTTTTACAATCAATAATGCAGTTGCAAACTAAAGAATACCGCACCAGTACTTAAGTATTACATATTCCTATTATCACGTACACGATTTTACAAGTAAGTATTATACATTCACTAATTAGGCATATCTATCTTTTCTTGGAAAAAATCAGAATACAAGTAAGAACAATAAAATATAAAAATATGTTACATTATAAAAATACATTACATAGGTAAATAGAAAAATATTATATCACAGATATCACTAATTTAATCGCAGACACATCACCACCAATAAATCAAAAAATAAAGCTCCGTACAGATATTAAAATAAGTAACCTTTGGAATCTGCAAAAACAATTTATTAAATTTCGTTGAAGATGAAATATTTTCAGGTTCTCGAATTCACCTTAAATTGGAAAAAGTGGCGCCGGAAACAGAAAAACGATGAAGCATAGGTAATTTATTGGCGAATGGCGATGCTATAGGTAGATAGGTACTCGTACTTTCAAGCGCTGGAGTTGATTAATTCCCAAATATTCCGTTTACTGCAAAACAAAATCAAGTAAGTAAGTAGGTATAATAACGAATTGTTTAAAATTGAATAATTTCTCATTGCGCTACCTACTTCTCCATATTTACGCATACCTACCTAAATTAATAAGACCATCTTTCGCTTTCATAAACGTAAGCCAATACATAATTCCTATTTCCTTGTCTCCTTGATACTTGTCAGGGTGAAATTTGGAGGCTATTTCCCTGTAAATAAGATTTAAAGATACGTAAATTATCCAAACACATTATAATCGAATTTTTCATTAGATTAATCATCAATTCCTAGACATCTCTACCTAGAGTAAAGGGAGTCGAATATTTATAAAATTGAAAAAAAAATTATCGCAAATTTACCTGAAGGCATTCCTGATTTCATCTTCGGAGGCATCTTTTGACACTTTCAATATTTCGTAGTATTTGTCATACTTTTTATAAGGGAACTTAGCTATCGAAATGATTATATCAAATATGTTTTGCAATTCTTCTTGTTTACTCTCATATTGCTCTTTCTCAGCAAACTGATCAGAATTCAACCGGGCAATGGTTTCTTCGCATTTTTTCAAAATCACGTCTTTATCGAATTCATCAATCTTATCAGTCCATTTTTTATCCTTCACGATGCTAATTACACTGGCACAGTATGATTCCAAAGACTTTTTGGCGTTTAGTGTAGCTTTTCGTTTTTTATTTTTGGCTCGATAATCTTCAGCATCATTAATCATGCGATCAATTTCGTCCTTGCTGAGACGATTTCTATCGTATTTGATGGTAATTTGATTCGAGCTACCGGTCGATTTTTCAACGGCGGTTACTTTTAAGATACCATTGGCGTCGATTTCGAAAGTTACATGGACTCTAGGTTCACCAACAGGTGCTGGAGGGATGCCAGTAAGAGTGAGCATATCGAGTAAATGATTATCCTTCGACAATGCATATTCTCCTTCGAACACTTTGAAACACAGAGAGGTTATATTATCGTCTAATGTGGTGAAATCTCTGGTTTTTCTAGTTGGAATGGGCGTGTTACGTTCAATGACCACGGCCATTCTATTGTTAATACCATCATTAATACCTAATGACAAAGGCGTGACGTCGAATAACACCACATCTTTCACTAGCTTCGATTTGTCACCGATTAGTATGGCAGCGTGTACAGCAGCTCCATAGGCTACAGCTTCGTCCGGATTGATGGATTTATTTAATTTTTTCCCATCGAATAAATCTTGCAACAATTTCTGAATTTTCGGGATGCGAGACGAGCCACCAACTAAAACGACGTGATGGATTTGAGTTTTGTCCATTTTAGCATCTTCAATCGCCTTTTCTACTAATTTCATTGCGTTCCGAAAATAATCAGCGTTTAATTCTTCAAAACAAGCACGAGTAATCGACGTGTAGAAATCAATACCATTGTAAAGAGCTTCGATTTCAATATCAGCTACATTAGCCGACGATAAAGTTCTCTTCGCTGCCTCGCAGGCGGTTCGTAGACGGCGTAAAGCTCTTTTGTTTTTACTGAGGTCTTTAGTGTGTTTACGTTTGAATTCTCCGATGAAATAATCGACCATTCTGTTATCAAAATCTTCGCCACCCAAGTGAGTATCTCCGGTAGTTGAAATCACTTCAAAAGTACCATTATGGAGTGTTAAAATGGAGACGTCGAAAGTTCCTCCGCCGAGATCAAAAATTAATACATTGTGAACTCCGGAATCCTGAAAAATTTATTGATGCTTTATATAGTCGACTTAATGATCAAAAAATTTACTGAAAAAGCGATACTCACTTGTTTTTCTAGACCGTAAGCGATGGTGGCAGCGGTGGGTTCATTAATAATACGTAATACGTTTAAACCAGCAATTGTGGCAGCATCTATGGTAGCTGCTCTTTGAGAATCGTTGAAATAGGCTGGCACAGTGATTACAGCATTTTTAACCGTTTTGTCTAGGTAAGCTTCGGCTGTCTCTTTCATTTTTCGTAACACCATCGCAGATATCTGTGGAAAAAAAAAATCAAATCAAAGTAAATACATTTATGTAACTAGTAAGTAGGTACCTAACAATCATCCATCTAATAACGTCAACAGCGCTCACCTCTTCGGGAAAATACGTTTTAGAAGTGCCTTGTAATTCAACTTTGATTTTCGGCTTGTTCTTATCATCAATGATCTGAAAAGGCCACCGCTTCATATCGCTCTGAACGGTATCATCGTCGAATTTACGACCCATAAGTCTTTTAACATCTACGCATGTCAATAAACAAATAATTTCCTCATTAGGGATAGAAACAAAGTAGGTACCTACTTATCGAATATCGTGATACAAAAACGAAGAATACGAGTAGAAAAACTTGGAACTCACCGAAAACGGTATTATTCAGATTCCTAGTGCACTGATTTTTAGCTGCCTTTCCAATTAAGATTTCGATATCTGTGAAAGCGACGCAGCTCGGCGTGATTCTTTCACCTTGATCGTTAGCGATAATTTCAACTTTGCCATGTTGGAAAACACCAACACACGAGTTCGTTGTTCCTAAGTCAATCCCGATCGCTGGATCATCCATTGTTGTATCTATATTCTATATTACGGATGGGAACACAAAATTACTTATGGCAGTTTCATTATTAGGCAGGTACCTATACCTAATACTTAAATATATATGTACGATTCAAGCTAGTGATACTGAATATGAAATTACAGAAGTGAATCAAGTTTGAGAAGAGAAAACATACCGAAGTTTTTCTTTATCAGGTAAATTTATACACGTCTCATTCTAGAAGTTTAAAGTTGCACGACACCAATACACGAATATCGAACCGGTTGAAATTCGCATTAATCGCTAAATAACTTAATTAGGACACGACTTTTTCAAATAAAATGCAATTTACACTGATAAAATGAAGCTTCAAATGCAAGATTTTAAAATATGGCAATCTATCTACGTTACGCGTTATCAATGTTTGAACGCTTCAAAACTCGCACAAGAACCAACAGAGGATACATTGGGTAAAATAAATGAAGACTTATCTTCACGTTTGGCGATAAGACTGCGTGTATGCGAAACCTGCAGCCAAATACCCATAACTTGGGCAGCTAGAAATTGAGTTGCAGCTTGTGCTCGATCGATTCGATGAAAACATTTTATGATTTTTTTTTTGAATTTTTTTCTCATAACTAAATGAATACGATGGTCAAAAAAACACACTCTTAGTTTCCAATTCGTAAAATAGGACGATAATATGCCAAAATTCTATTTTTAGTTGCTCTATAATCAATAAGTATATTTATTAGGTTACACGCTTCCTACAGAAATTTTATAAATTCTGAATAAATCGAAAATCAAAACGACGAAGGGACCAAAATGGCTCAAAATGATGAAATCCAGATATTATAAGTTGGTAAATGACAAAATATGTACAACCGTTCGTGCACATTTCAAAAATTCCCATGCATATAGAAAATTTTTGTTTTTTTTTTTAATTTTTCCTTATATTCTGGTTAGGTGTTCGCCTCGAAATTGGCCAGATGCGGATAAACTAGTTAAAAAGGACGAGAATAATCCACAACTCGATTTTTATCTGCCCAAGTTGATTTCCACTTAATTTCTGGAGGAATTTCAAAATTCTGGAGCAATCGAAATTTGCGCTGGAGGCCCGGAATGAACAGAAATAATGGTAGAGGCACCAAATATGGACCACTTTTTTTTGGAGGATTGCCACTTGAAAACTATAGGAGGTAGAAACCTCCACAAAGGCTTAAAATGAAGTTCCATCCTTCCACCAACACTGTACAAAACTTTAGGGGTGAAGGTCAACTTTAAGTATGTTTTTTTTATTGTTGAGTGATGAGTGTCAAAATGACAGTTTGAAATTTTGGACGCCTAATATGGACCACCTATAAAATTTCAAAATAAACATACTTTCACATTTTTCAAAAGGTCATATTTATTTGAAGAGTGATATTCCAAAACTCGCTTTGTCCATTTTCACAACTTTTCAGGAGAGAGGAAAAACAGTTTCCCTTTAAACGGGTAAATTGGCTTTTTAGGCGAGTTTCGCACTTTATTTGGGTGGATTTATGATGTAGGAGTGTAGGTATACATTTCATCCACTAAATACTGCTGAAAAAAATTTCAATAAAAGTGGACAAAGCGCGTTTTGGAACATTATTTTTTTTAAATTTTTTAGTGAATTGGCTATTTAGGTGAGTTTAACACCTCATTTTGATAGGTTGATGATGTAGGAATGTGAGTTAATACTTCATCTACCAGGTACCACTGAAAACCCAACTTGGAATATCACTCTTCATTTGTAGAAATGAATAAAAAAACTTATTCTCAGCAGTTCAGGTTAATTTTGAATAATTTTTTTCAAATTGTTGAATGACGAGTGTCAAAATGACAGTTCAAAATTTTGGACGCCTAATATCCACCACCTAAAGAATAATTTCAAAATAAACATATTTTTACGTTTCAAAACATCATATTTATTAGTAGAAATGAACAAAAAAAAGTATTTCAAGCATTCCCCTTTTCAGTGGCTGTAAAAAATGAGTAAAAAATTCAATATCACAGGTGGTCCATATTAGCGCACCCCAATGCCCCATAAAAAAAAACTTTGCACCAAAAATTTCTGTACATACTCTCATTTTTAGCAAAAACTGATCACTCCAGCAGAAACTACATCCTTTTTTGATATCATAAACATCATTGACATTTAGAAAATTACACCACATAATATATTTTAATAAAAGTTGAAAAAAACACTAAAAAAATTTTTCAGTGTCTCAAAACAGTTTTTTGTAAATTTCTCAGCGAGTTTTGAGTTTACAGTTGTAATTTTTATCTCATTCGTTTTTTTGATGAAAAATACATCAGAATACATTTTTTCCTGGCCGATTGCGCCAATTACCAACGAGAACGGGCGCTGGTCCATATTGCGGACTGGTCCATAATTGGTGCCCTTACCCTTAATCAAGTTTCAACTTTAAAGACTACTTTTTCCATTTTTTTTAAACAATAAAATTATAGATTCTAACTTTGTAACCAAGCTCCTCAATTACTTATGTATTATAGCGTCTGCGTCACAACAAAGGCATACTTACACTTGCAGCCCATAAAACTTTTTTTGAGTTTAAAATTTCCCTAAAATGATCGAAAAATGTAAGTAATTAGGCAGTTGCACGTTGTGAATCGTCTTTTTTAGTTAGGTAGGTAGAGGTACATACAAGATGAATTTGTTTTCCAACTGTAAGGTTTGGGCGCGATTTCGAGTGGGTATTCGCTAGGCCCAAAATTTTCAAATAATTGCCCAAAATGGCAGAAAAATATGAAGACAGATGCACCTTTGTGAATCGTATTTTTTTTATTTATAAGACGAGTTTCCTGAGGTTTGGGCGCGATTTGAGTTTGCACTACTGAAAGGGTTTTCTTTGGGGTCAAAATTTTCAAAATATTGCCCAAGAATCGTCAAAAAATGCGATTGGATTATCACAACTTTCGGAGTTGTCTGAAACTCAACTTGTGGCTAGAAAAAAATACGATTCCCACAATTATTCCGAGCCATCGCATTTTTCGACATTTTTTTAAGAATTCGGGTCTCATTCCTTCCAAAAATACCTGGATAAAAAGGTCTTTTTATATTAGGTACCTACCTAAGTATGTGTATTACTAGGTAAATTGCCTCACTTTAATGACGCTATTTTGCCCAAAGGTGAAGTACGAGTATGATGAGATAATTCCGTCAAAACTGCCAAGAAACTGAAAATTTCATTTCGATGGTTTTTGCGCTTAAATTAGGTAAGTACTTATGTAGTTACGTAAGAGTATCTACAAGGGAGAGGGGGGAGAAGTAATAATTTTTCCTTAATTTTTATAGTAATTAGGTAGTGAAAAAAATACGTTACCTACAAAAAATAATTTTCCGAAATTACCCAACACTTGATGCCGAACCGGGATGAACCACCTTGTAAAATAGTTGCGAACTGGTAAAACTCTACATATTTTTAGCTGTCCTAATTAATTTACACGCCTTTTGAGAAATTTAACAATTTCAGAGAAGTCGAAAATCAAGCTAATAGAGGCTCCAAAATGTCTCAAAATGATAGAATTTAGATATGGTAGGTTGGTCTAAGACAAAATACAACCAATAACCATTCGTGCAAATTTCAAAAATTGCCCTACATTGGATTTTTTCCTTATAAAATATTCTGGATAAAAAATGCACTACTTCAGGAATTGAGGTGTACGCCTCGAAATCGGACAGATGTGAATAAACTCCTTAAAAAGGTCGAGAATTAACTGCAAGTCGATTTTCAAACGCTGGAGGCTCCAGAATGAGCAGAAATAGTGAAATTCGGTACCTATATAAATAAATTATTCATTCATTAGGTATATATTATAATTATAATATACCTAATGAATGAATAATTAGTTACGATTACTTTTTATTAAATACATATCGGCAAAGTAGAAATAAATAACACACCTAGGTACTTATCGTGAATTACGACTTATGAGGGCCGCTTTCGACACCCTAGAATCTGGAAATGCATGATTTGGGCAGCTGTGTTTCGAAGAATATTTTTGACATGAACACGAAAGTGTATTTTTCGAAAATTTACAGCGTTCAAAATACTGTTTTCCTCATCTCGTATCAAAATTAGGCCAGAACCTAAATTATTTTTTGAAATTCAGATGTGCCTCTATGGGACGCTTATTTACTTCATCGAATTAACTAATAATTACAACAATTATAGTTTTTGTTTGTTTCCTAATTTTACTACAAAATCCAAATCACAGGAATTTTGATTGATTCGTTTC
Organism: Planococcus citri; assembly: GCF_950023065.1. Taxonomy (NCBI): domain Eukaryota; kingdom Metazoa; phylum Arthropoda; class Insecta; order Hemiptera; family Pseudococcidae; genus Planococcus; species Planococcus citri. The sequence continues at coordinate 69,771,312 of NC_088679.1, forward strand.
ATCAAGTCGAGTACCATGTAGAAATTATTATTGGTCGATCCCAAACTGGAAGATTTCTTGGATGAACCGTTGTTTATTTGTTTGCAAAGATACCTAGCTACCTACCTACCGCGCGGCTACCCCAATTTACAAAATAAGTATTTGATATCAAAAATGTATTAGTGGAGGCTATTAAATAAATACCTACTTATTGCTTCGAAGCTTACAAATTTTTTATGTATTTCTCAAGTTTCCATATTATTGGCAGATAATCTCACAGTAACAAACTATATTTACACGGGCGAGTTTTCGTTTAGAAAGCAGACTCGAAATTTTTCATTAGTGGGCGCACATATGTATTAGATATGAATAAACAAACCAAAAAAAAAAAGTATTTTATACAAGGAGAAAAGGTAGGTACACAAATCAATCAAAAACTTGCGATTAATACCTACTGGAGTTTGAAAAATTCTTATGTGATATCCAAAGCTTAAATTATTTTATCGCGGTTATATTCAATTTTGCTTTGGTAGGTTCATATAAGCTGATTTAATCTAGTTTACAGTTTTTTTTTCAAGAATTTTGAAATGCTCATCATAATACATAAAAACTAGGTACCAAATAAATTGTAAGAATAAAAACACTCGATCCAGCAAAATTCAATCACACAAAAAAATATAAGATTACCTCAGACAAATTATTTTTGATACCGGAAAATTTATCTTTTTTACGTAAGTCTGATGAGCTCAACTTTTTTCTCAATGATAAAAAAAAATGAACATCCCTAAAGATTAAAAAAGGTAGGTATTCATAGATATTTTTGAGCAGAAATATTTTTACAATCGATAATGCATGCAGTTGCATACTAAAGAATACGGCACCAGTTGGCACTTACTCAAGAATTACATAACATATTATCATTATCACATACTTACATGATTTTACAAGTAAATAATATTATACATTCATTAATTAGGCATATCTATCTTTTCTTGAAAAAAATCAGAATGCAAGTAGGAACAATAAAATAAAAATAACATTATAAAAATACTTACATTACATAAATAGAAAAATATTTCAGACTACCTCACAGATATCACTAATTTAATCGCAGACACATCACCAACAATAAATCAAAAAAAGCTCCGTATGGATATTAAAATAAGTATAACCTTTGGAATCTGCAAAAACAATTTATTAAATTCCGTTCCGTTGAAAAAAATGGCGCAGGGAACAGAAAAACGATGAAGCATACCTATCTAACTAAAATTGGCGATTCTATAGGTAATCGTACTTTTAAGCGCTGGAGTTATTTCCAAATATTCCATTTACTGCAAAACAAAAACAAGTAGGTAAGCAAGTATAATAACGAATTGTTTAAAATTGAATAATTTCTCATTACGCTACTTTCTCCGTATTTACGTATACCTACCTAAATTAATGAGGCCATCTTTCGCTTTCATAAAGGTAAACCAATACATATTTCCTATTTCCTTGTCTCCTTGATACTTGTCGGGGTGAAATTTGGAGGCTACCACCCTGTAAATAAGATTTAAAGACATCATAATTCATAAATCATCCATTAAAATCGAATTTTCCATAAGTAGATTGATCAATGATCATCTATTTCCAGACGTCTCTCCCGAGAGTGAAGAGAGTTGAATATGAATGTTTATAAAATTGAAAAAAAATTATCGCAAATTTACCTGTAGGCATTCTTGATTTCATCTTCGGAGGCATCTTTTGACACTTTCAATATTTCGTAGTATTTGTCGTTTTTTTTATAAGGGAACTTGGCTATCGAAATGATTATATCAAATATGTTTTGTAATTCTTCTTGTTTACTCTCATATTGCTCTTTCTTAGTAGACTGATCAGAATTCAACCAGGCAATGGTTTCTTCGCATTTTTTCAAAATCATATCTTTATCGAATTTATCAATTTTATTATTCAATTTTTTATCCTTCACGATGCTCATTACACTGGCACAGTATGATTCCAAAGACTTTTTGGCGTTTAGCACAGCTTCTAGTTTTTTATTTTTGGCTCGGTAATCTTCAGCATCATTAATCATGCGATCGATTTCATCCTTGCTGAGACGATTTCTTTCATATTTGATGGTAATTTGATTCGTGCTACCGGTCGATTTTTCAACGGCGGTCACCTTTAAGATACCATTGGCGTCGATTTCGAAAGTTACATCAACTATAGCTTTACCAGCAGGTGCTGGAGGGATGCCAGTAAGAGTGAATATATCAAGTAAATGATTATCCTTCGACAATGCATATTCTCCTTCGAACACTTTGAAACACAGATAGGTTATATTATCATCTATGGTGGTATAATCGTTGGTTTTTCTTGTTGGAATGGGCGTGTTACGTTCAATGACCACACTCATTTTATGATCATAATCAGCATCAATACCCAATGATAACGGTGTGACATCGAATAATACCACATCTTGCATTAACTTCGATTTATCACCGCTTAGTATGGCAGCTTGTACAGCAGCTCCGTAGGCTACAGCTTCGTCTGGATTGATGGATTTATTCAAATCTTTCCCATCGAAGAAATCTTGCAACAATTTCTGAATTTTCGGGATGCGAGACGAGCCACCAACTAAAACGACGTGATGAATTTGATTTTTGTCCATTTTAGCATCTTTAATCGCTTTTGCTACCAATTCCATCGTGTTCCGAAAGTAATCAGCGTTCAATTCTTCAAAACGAGCACGAGTGATCGACGTGTAGAAATCGATACCAATAGCCTCGATTTCAATATCGGCCACATTGGACGACGATAGAGTTCTTTTTGCTGCCTCGCAGGCAGTTCGTAGACGGCGTAAGGCTCTCTTATTTTTGCTGAGGTCTTCATTGTGTTTACGTTTGAATTCTCCGATGAAATAATCGACCATTTTGTTATCAAAATCTTCGCCACCCAAGTGAGTATCTCCGGCAGTTGAAATCACTTCAAAAGTACCATTATGGAGTGTTAAAATGGAGACATCGAAAGTTCCTCCGCCGAGATCAAAAATTAATACATTGTGGACGCCGGAATCCTGAAAAAAATTATTGATGCATTATAGTCGACTGAATGATTGAAAAATTTTCGGAAAAATCGATATACCTACTTGTTTTTCTAGACCGTAAGCGATGGCGGCAGCGGTGGGTTCATTAATAATACGTAATACGTTTAAACCAGCAATTGAGGCAGCATCTAAGGTGGCTGCTCTTTGAGAATCGTTGAAATAGGCTGGCACAGTGATTACAGCATTTTTAACCGTTTTGTCTAAGTAAGCTTCGGCTGTCTCTTTCATTTTTCGTAACACCATCGCAGATATCTGTGGGAAAAAAAATCAAATCAAAGTAAATAGATATGTAACTAAGTAAGTAGGTACTTCGGTAGGTACCTAACAATCATCCATTTAATAACGTCGAACTATGTCAACACTGTCAACAGCGCTCACCATCTTCGGGAAAATACGTTTTAGAAGTGCCTTGTAATTCAACTTTGATTTTCGGTTTGTTCTTATCATTAATGATCTGGAAAGGCCACCGCTTCATATCACTCTGAACTGTATCATAGTCGAATTTACGACCCATAAGCCTTTTAACATCTGCGCATGCCAATAAACAAATAATTTTCTCATTATATATTGAAACAGAGTAGAGTACGTATCGTATCTTGGTACAAAAACAAAGAATACGAGCAGAAAAATTGAAACTCACCGAAAACGGTATTATTCAGATTCCTAATGCACTGATTTTTAGCTGCCTTTCCAATTAAAATTTCGATATCAGTGAAAGCGACGCAACTCGGCGTGGTTCTTTCACCTTGATCGTTGGCGATAATTTCAACTTTTCCATGTTGGAAAACACCAACACACGAGTTCGTTGTTCCCAAGTCAATCCCGATCGCTGGAGCATCCATTGGTGTAGATATCTATCTATGGTTGGGAATACAAAATTACTCGTGACAGTTTCATTATTTGACAGGTAGATGTATGTACCAGTACCTATACCTACTACTTAAGTATAGGTACGACTCAAGCTACTGAATATAAAATTACAGAAGTAAATCAAATACATATGAGAAAACATACCAAAGTTTTTCTTTGTCACGTAATATTTTTACACACTTTCTAGAAGTTTGAAGTTGCACGACACCAATACACAAACATCAAACCGGTTGAAATTCGTATTAATCGTTAAATAATTACCTACAATATTATGACGTTTAAAAAATGCAATTTACACTAATAAAATGAAGCATCAAATGCTAGATATTAAAATATGGCAATCTACGTTACGCGTACTCGACGTTTATACGATTCAAAACTCGCACAGAAACCAACCTGAGGATACATTGGAATGAAAAATAAATGAAGCCTTATCTTCACGTTTGGTGATAAGACAGCGTTTATGCGAAACCTCCAGCCAATTACCAACTCGATAATACTGGCATTCTACTTCTATTCTTTGGTAATCTCTTTCATCATTCATGAGTAATTTGCAGCCGTATCTTCCATTCATCCCTTGATTTTGTTAATTAATTTACCTATATTCAAATTTGTTGCATTATTGCATATTTTTTCGCTATTGGTTCGTCATTTATTTTGCGAAGAAAGCAGAAGATTGATAATCATAATTATGCAAATGAGATAGATTCCTTCGCCATTTCGTAAGAAATATACAGGAATAGATACCTATTACCTACCAATAACTTGGGTACTTAGCTAAGAATTGGGTTAGTTGAATATGCTAGTCAAAAAATACATTCATAGTTTCCAACTTTTAAAATAGACCGATAATAAGCCAAAATTCTATTTTTAGCCACCCTAATTGATATACCTACAACGCTTTCTAGAGAAATTTTAAAATTCTAAAGAAATCGATGATCAAGTTAATGAAGGCACCAAAATGGCTCAAAATGATTAAATTCGTAGGCTATGTATAGGTAAGTAAATAACAAAATACAACCATTCGTGCACATTTCAAAAATTGCCCTACCTACACAGACAATTTTTGGTGTTTTGAATTTTTTCTTAAGTAGGTATAAGTATTCTAGTTTTTAAAAAAAACTTCAGGTGTCCGCCTCGTAATCGGTCAGATGGAGATAAGCTCGTAAAAATAATGGTCGAGAATAATCCACAACTCGATTTTTACTTGCCCAAGTTGATTTCCACTCGATTTCTGGAGGAATTTTAAAATTTTGGAGAAATCAAAGCCTGTGCTGGAGGCTCTAGAATGAAAAGTAATAACCAAGTTTGAACTTTCAAAAAATTATAGATTTTTTATATGCCCACATTTTTTTAAAAGGTTAGTGTGAACTTCATTTTTAGAAAAGATAGAAAATGAATAGTGATAATTCTGGATTACAACATACTTAATAAGGGAAAAAAATATTATTATTTTTGTAAAAATTGTCAAAAAATGCATTTCAAGATGATACACACACTAGTGAACTATAACGTAAAACAATTCTGTACTTAGGTATGTAGGAACTGCAGGTATTGAACATAATACCTACTTAGTCGTATATTCACATTACTCTAGCAAGTAATTTTTCACTCATAATAACTACCATTACCTACGCATCTTAGAAAAAAATAACAAAAAAAACACAGCATATAAAAACAAATAACACAAAATAAAAATAATAACAAAGTACCCCAATAGAACACATAAAACAAAACAAAAAAAAATTGTAAACCAATTATTACAGACACCGTTGATTTAATCGCTTATAAACTCGTCAGCAATAAAATCCAAATCTGCGAAAAAATGCAAAATCTGCAATAAAATTTAAACCCATTAGCGGGATGCAATTTATCACTCTCGAAATTAATTACTTAAGCTTTCAAATGTACCTCAAAATGTAGAAAATGAAGTAAAAATCGGAAAAATGTTGAATTACCCGTACTTGAATTTATCAAATACATTTATACGGTGGTGTTTGTACCTCGTATTGCGTTCACTGTAAAAGAAATGATTAATACATGAACGAGCAGGTATAATAAATAATAATTAACTGTTCAAAATTGAGTTTTCTTTCAGAACACCATTTTTTCCATGCATAAAAGAGAACGCACGTGCATACAGGGTGACCAGAAATATCGAGTACCCCAAAGAAAGTTTTTCATTAAAAATATAGGTTGGCAACGTGAAATGGATGCATATGATTAGTGGAATGTTATCTCTCCAGTCCAACAACCAATCATGTGCTATCATTATTATCATTCACTGTGACCAGCCAAAGAATTTTAATTTTTAGTAGAAAACTTTTTTAGGGGTACTCGATATTTCTGGGCACCCTGTACTTACTTAGCTAGTTTGATGAGAGAAGTTTTCGCTCTCATGAAAGTCAACCAATACAGTTTTCCTATTTCCTTGTCTCCTTGGTATAGGTCGGGATGGTATTTGTAAGCTATTTTCCTGTAAATTCGAATTTAAAAAATAAGTCTTAATCTCCTTATATTCTTCACACGTTGAAATAGGTAATCGAATTTTTTATTGCTTTATTACCGATTTCTTCGAATACCTCTCAAACGTAAAAAAAATACAATCGCAAAATCAAAACAAAATTGATGTAAATTTACCTGTGTGCATTCTTGATATCATTTTCGGAGGCATTTTTCGGAACGTTCAACATTTTACAATATTCGTTGTTTTCTTTACTGGGACAGCGAGCTATCGAGATGATTACATCGAATATTTTCTGTAGTTCCTCTTGCCTACGTTCGTACTGCTCTTTTCCAGCTGTTGTGTCAGACTTTAACCAGACAATGGTTTCTTTGCATTTTTTCAAAATCATTTCTTTATCAGATATATTAATTGTACTTTTTAATTTTGCTTCTTCTATTGCGCTTTTCACATCAACACAATATGTTTTTAAAGCATCCTTGGCGACTAATGCAGCTTTTCGGTTTTTTTCTTTGAATCTCAATTTTTCAGCGTCCTCGATCATACGCTCGATTTCATCTTTACTGAGACGACCTTTATCGTACGTGATGGTGAGTTGGTTTGTCCTACCAGTGGATCTTTCGACGGCGGTTACGTTCAACAAACCGTTAGCATCGATTTCAAAAGTTACGTCGAAAATAACATCACCGCGCAGTTTAGCAGGGAATTCAGTGAGTTTAAACGTACCAAGCAGATGATTATCCTTCGAATAAAGATACTCGCCTTCCAATACTTGAATCCAAAAATTCCTTAGATAACCAGCAGCCGGAGAGAAAGATGTCGTTACTCTGGCTGGGATTGGAGTGTTACGTTTGATAACCACAGACATTATATCTTCAACTCCATTAATATTATTAACCGAAATTCCTAACGACAATGGTATAACATCCATCAACACTATGTCTTGTAAATCCTTCGATTTGACACCATTTAGTATCGCAGCTTGTACAGCAGCACCATACGCTACAGCCTCATCGGGATTAATTGATTGGCTCAGTTCCTTTCCGTCGAAGAAATCTCGTAACATTTTCTTAATTTTGGGAATTCGTGACGAGCCTCCCACTAAAACGACGTGATGAATTTGAGTTTTTTCAATAGCAGCATCTTGGACTGCTTTTTCAACTATTTTCATTGCACTTTTGAAGAGGTCAGAGTTTAGTTCTTCGAAACGAGCACGAGAGATTGAACTGTAGAAATCGACACCATCGTAAAGAGACTCGATTTCGATATCGGCAACAGAGGCTGATGATAAAGTTCTCTTCGCTCCTTCGCAAGCAACTCTCAGACGGTGGAGGGCCCTTTTGTTTTCCGAGAGATCTTTATTGTATTTACGTTTGATTTTTTCAACGAAATAGTTGACCATTTTATTATCAAAATCTTCGCCACCCAAATGTGCGTCACCAGCAGTTGAAATCACTTTGAAAACGCCGTTCCGAATAGTCAAAAGGGAGACATCAAAAGTTCCACCTCCGAGATCGAAAATCAACACGTTTCGCACGTCGGAATTCTGAAAAAATTGAAATGATTTAGTTGATCAATGTTTGGTACAAGTTAACGAAAACAATAGGTAGGTACCTACCTTTTCTTCTAGCCCGTAAGCAATTGCGGCTGCAGTAGGTTCATTAATGATACATTGTACGTTTAATCCGGCAATTTTAGCAGCATCTACCGTAGCTGCTCTTTGAGCATCGTTGCAGTAAGCGGGTACAGTAATTACAGCATTCTTGACGGTTTTACCTAGATATGCTTCAGCTGTCTCTTTCATTTTTCGCAATACCATCGATGAAATCTTTAGAAAAATGAAGTAAAGTGAAGGTCATTATGAACTCAAAACGAACGTATAATTTGCGAAAAATTGAGAAATATGTACACTCACTTCTTCGGGGAAGTAAGTTTGAGAAATGCCTTTGAATTCAACATTGATTTTTGGATTGTTGTGATCATTAATCAGCTGGAAGGGCCAGTGCTTCATGTCGGCCTGAACCGTGTCGTCATCAAACTTACGACCCATCAGTCTCTTGACATCTACGCACACCATCGAAAACAAATAGGTAGGTATCAAAATGATTAGATTTTTACGAATAATTACCTAAATGAAGCACCAATAATATTTATGTACCTATTTCCGTTCGTTCGCAAATACGAGCGGAGAATAATTCCTATAACTTACCGAAAACCGTATTAAGTAGGTTTCTAGGGGCCTGTTTTTTGGCTGGCTCTCCAACCAAGATTTCGATATTCGTAAAAGCGACATAACTCGGCGTAGTTCTGCTACCTTGATCGTTCGCAATAATTTCAACTTTTCCATGCCTGAAAACACCAACGCAGGAGTACGTAGTACCCAAGTCGATTCCAATTGCCAAGTCGCTCATTGTTATTGCATTGATACCAGCAGCAGCTGTAAATCAAGAATAAAAACACATACTTAATTAGGTACCTACGTATAACTGCGTAATAATTATTTCTTGAATAATATTTCTTTATGCTTAGAATTTTAACGAAAAAACATAAGAGCTTTTCGTCAACACGCCAGAAAATGACTCTTTCTGACAATTTCGACAAAAAAAAGAAATTTTTTGATGATTTTGGCAAAAGCAGTGGTTTTTTGGACCATCTTAGCAATAGCAGTACTCTCTATCAATTTTGTCAAAAATTGTTCACTATGGCAATTTTACTTAAAATGGACACTTTTTGACAATTATAACAAAAATTGATTGACGGGGTAAATTTGATGGAGAAAAAAAAGTTCGGCATAAAACAGGACCTTTTGAAACAAAACGAAGATTTTTCAAACATATACCTAAGGAGGAAATTCATTCTATTTGGTAGTTGGTGTGGGAAGGGAGTACAAAAAAGTTATGGGCAACTTTTGAGGATTACCTTGCCCTCAAAAAAGAGGTGAAAAAAATGCCTGTGGAAGTATTCTGCTTAGAGATGACGATTTTTCAAATACTCGTAATTTGTACCTGCAGACATCAATTTAACATTTTTTTGTCATCTTTCAACTTCGGAAGTTATATACAAGAGGACCAACATCATTTGGAAGCCCGAGGGAGGGTTTTTCGTAAAAATGTGCTTATTTAGAAAGATTCTGTACATTGAAAAATTTTCAAAAAATTTCAACAGACATCAATTTTCTATCTTCTTTTATCTTTTCTAAATTTAAGTGGCTCCATACAAGAGAGAGCCAGAATCATTGGAGGATCCAACGAAGGTTTTTTCTTAAAAATGGGCTCATGTAGAACAATTCAAATGCGCAACGGAAATGAGATATTTTCAAAAAAATTTCTTCCCTGATTTTGATTTATTCTCATTTTTTGTGATTTTTTCAACTCCAAAGGGCTATTTACTAGGAGGCCAATATGGTTTGACAGGCAGGAGAAATTTTTTTCTAGAAAAAGGGAATCTTTTTTCGTCATTTTTGTCATTTTTCCAATTCAGGGGGCTACCAGCGCCGATTTTTTTGTAGATAGAGAAAAAATAAAAAATAGGGAATTATTTTCTCACTGGAGGTATGTAACAATTTTGGTGGGTACAAAGAGGTGCAAAATTCCAACTTCGCAAAATAAGGTACACCCATTGGGTTCGTCCTTGGCCCTAGTAGGTATAGGCCTAAGCGCAATTTTCCTAATCTTACCACTCTGAATAAATTTTACTTGAAATTGAATCAAAAATGAAAATAACACGTACCAAATTTTTTCGTTGACAGGTAAATTGAAAGACACTTGAATACCTACTCGTGCTAGAAGTTACACTACATCGAAATATGGAACATCAAAACCAATTAGAATTTCATATTCATTCAAAGGTAATGGGTAGGTATGTAGTAGGTACCTCCTGTAATTAGAAACACAGAATTACGTAAGTACTAAATACTTACTGATTCAACTTTATAGGTAATTGAGAAGGTTCGTAGTATGTACTTATAAAATGCCATATTCACTCCTTGCCATGAAAATATTAGGTACCTACTTGAACACTTTTTCCAGAAGTAGCACGATATGAAATACATATATGAAGTTACAAAATACTACATAGGTAGGTAGTTGAGTACCTACCTAGTATACTATACCTACCTATAATGATTAAGAATGTCTTAAAGTTAGTCTTAGATTCGTACGAACACTTCAACTGACGCGACCAACGTTAAGTTTTACAGAATAAAATATTATTAGGTACCTTAAAACTTATTACAGAAGTGAATTTAAAAATGACAATAAAACATACCAAATCCAAACGTTTTCGCAGCCACGTAAATACACGTTGAACACTTCTGCTAGGAATTAATATGACATCAAAATTTATAATATAATATCGCACCAAACAGAATTTGTATTAATCACGAATTAAAACGAATAATTATGCCACCTGAAAATATACAATACATAATGCTGAACGATTGTTAAAACTGTCTTACATACCTACATGCAACTCGTAATACGGTAATACTCGTATACTACCACGATGTGAGATCGATACAGTCTAACTTCGGAAGTTCGGAAGCTCGGATCCGATGAAAAGCACAAAGAACAGCACGAGCAAAATACACCATTCGTAGAAAAGGTTTATCTAATCTTTATATCTACACGTTAGGGATAAAGACATACGAGTAGACAAAGACTGGCGCTGGGCTGGCCTAGCTACTGCTCCTGCTGAGTGTTTGAATGGCCACTCAAATGCCAAATGCTGATGCACAAGTCACAACGAAACCACAGGAGTGTGGAGTGTGTACTGTAATATACAGGGTGTTAAATAAAGCGTGGGCAATAATTTCACAATAGATGTAACTCGAGTAGACGAACAAAACACGTTATTATGATAAGTTGCCTATCTTGTAAAATGAAGGCTCTACGTGCTCCGCAAAACTGGAAATTCACCCATTTTAAAAAATTCATCAAAAATTAGAAAACGTTTGAATCATTCGAGTGATGCCCCTACCCCATAGTACTCGAGTGGGCGAACAAAAAAAGTTATTATGACCAATTGCCTATCTTCAAAATTGAAGGGGCAAACCTGATTCAAAATTTTCAAATTTCGAGTGTCCCAAATTTGAATTTTGAAATTGCGCTTGCCCCTTCAATTTTGAAGATAGGCAATTGGTCATAATAACTTTTTTTGTTCGCCCACTCGAGTACTATGGGTTAGGGATATCATTTAAATGATTCAAACATCTTTTTATTTTTCATGAATTTTTCAAAATTGGTGAATTTTAGTTCAAAAATGAGGTAATTTCTTCAATACGCAGACGGTAAGAAAATGTTTGAATCATTCAAAGGATGCCCTTAATCCATAGTACTCGAGTGGACGAACAAAAAAGTTATTATGACTAATTGCCTATCTTCAAAATTAAAGGGGCAAGCACAATTTCAAAATTCAAATTTAGGGCAATCGAAATTTGGAAATTTTGAATCAGGTTTGCCCCTCAATTTTGCTGATAGGCAATTGGTCATAATAACTTTTTTTGTTCGCCCACTCGAGTACTATGGGTTAGGGGCATCACTCGAATGATTCAAACGTTTTCTAATTTTTGATGAATTTCTTAGAAGTGGTGAATTTCCAGTTTTGCGGAGCACGTAGCGCCTTCATTTTACAAGATAGGCAACTTATCATAATAACGTTTTTTGTTCGTCTACTCGAGTTGCATCTATTGTGAAATTATTGCCCACGCTTTATTTAACACCCTGTATAGATGTAAGTAAAGTACCTACCTAATAGATTTGAGCGGATTGGTGTTTTTTTTTTCAGAATGAGAAGACCCTTAGAGTAGTACCACAAAATCGGAAATTTATTGTTCATAACTGCCCAATCTCAAAACTGCGGGTTTCACATTGGGTCTTAAGATCTCAAAAAGATAAGCACAGTAAAAATAAAATACCTAGTATGTAATTCTCAGCCTCCCCAGGACACATAATATAGCGTCAAAAAGGCATACTTACACCTGCAGCCCATATGACATAAAATTTTTTGAGTTTAAAATTTTCAAAAAATTTCCCTAAAATGATCGAAAAATGCAACTAGGCAGTTGCACGTTGTGAATCGTCTTTTCTAGTTAAGTAGGTATAGGTGCATCTGATACAAGACGAATTTGTTTCCCAAGGTTTGGGCGCGATTTCGAGTTTGCGCATCCGAAAGGGTATTATTCATTACTCATTAGGCACAAATTTTTCAAAAAATTGCCCAAAATGACAGAAAAATATAAAGACAGCTGCAACTTTGTGAATCGTCTCATTTACTCGTATTTATAAGACGAGTTTCCTTTGGTCTTGGAGTGATTTGAGTTTGCACAATTGCACATCCGAAACAGTATTCTTTGGGAGCCAAAATATTTTCAAAATATATATTGCCCAAGAATGGCCAAAAAATGCGATTAGATCATCATACTTTCGGAATTGTCTGAAACTCAACTTGTGACTAGAAAAAAATACGATTCCCACAGTTATTTTGCCTAAAGTAAAATACGAGTATGTTGAAATAATTCGGTCAACTGCCAAGGAGCTGAAAATTTCATTTCGATGGCTTTTGCGCATATATTAGGAAATTAGGTAAGAGTATCTACATACAATGAGAAGGGGGCAGAAGTCATAATTTTTCCTTAATTTTTAAAGCAGGTAATTAGTGTGAAAAATATACATATCTATTATTAGGTTCAAATGCTAGATATTAAAATATGGCAATCTACGTTACGCGTTATCGAGGTTTGTACGCTTCAAAATTCGCACAAAAACCAACTGAGGATACATCGGATAAAATCGTACTTGAAAGAAGACTAATTATCTACGTGTTTGGCGATAAGACTGCATGTGTGCGAAACCTTAAAAACCTGCAGCCAATTACCAATTCGATAGTTATACTGTCATTCTACTTCTATTCTTCGGTAGGTACCTTATACCTACCTAATCTCTTTCATCATTCATGAATGAGTAATTTACAGCCGTATCTTCCCTTGATTTTCTTAGTCGATTGACCTACCTATTGCATATTTTTTCGCTATTCCGGCTATTCGTCATATATGCAATTCAGATAGATTCCTTCGCCATTTCGTAAGGAATATATAAGAACATAGCTACGTACCAATAGTGATTCGTTTCTAGTGGTGAAACAATTTACTGACCCTGGTACGGAAGGGGTAAATTAAGTAGCATAAACGATTAAAGTAATTGTAAATCTTTAAACAGGTAGGGTACTATGGATAGATGTTATTGGGCTTTGTACCAGAATATGTACATCGAGGGAAACAGAACATGACTCTTAAAATTTTAGTCAAAACAGTTTTTGTTTTTTTCCCCCCGGCAAAAATGTCTTGTCTGTAACCAAATTCTATTCGAACTATCGGAAATTCGCCATTCCATAAATCATTCTGAAATCTACAGCGAGATTTTTGATGTCCCCAGAATTCCAATTTTTCCATGGAGTGGAAATCAACTTCAGCAGCCAAAAATCGAAATGTAGCTTAATGCTTCTGAGAAAGAAAGTCAAAAATTTCCTGTTCGAAGGGAAATTTTTGAAATTAGCGCAAATTGCTGTATCTTGTTAATAAACAACCCCCCTAACCTGAATCTCATCATTCTGAGCCGTTCTAGAGTCTCTAAGGTGATTTTCGATTTCTTCAAAATTTCAAAATTAGGAGTGAAAATCAACTTGTGCTCCGAAAAATCGAGTTGTAGCTAGAAAAATTTCATGATTTTTTTTTTCATAAGACGAATACAATAAAATCGCAATCAATGGTTTCCAACTCGAAATGGGCCGATAATAAGCCAAAACTCCATTTTTAGCTGCCCTAATTAATTTACACGCTATCTAGCCCGCCTACACCACCGTTCGTGACAATTCTCATAAACCAGTTCTTGCAAGAGCGCTTCAACTGACGGAAGGGAGATTCGTTGGTAGGCACCCGGGTACCTGGGCGTGTATATCCGCCGCTAGTCTATCTCGCGTGCTGCGCAAGTTGCCTACTTCATTATTTGAAGGTGCAAAAATTATTTTTTTCCTAGGAAATGATTAATTTAATAATTTCCTTGGAAAAAAAATTATTGAACCTAAAGACATGTTTATTTTTCAGTTTTTATTTGTCTCTCAATAAAAAATCTTACAAATCAAGTGCAAATGAGGGTATTTGAATGAGTAAATTGTTTTAAAAAAATGATAATTCGTTTAAGGGGTAGGGTATGCAATACAAGTGATGGTTTGAGGAGGGGAGGGGTATTTTGATGAGGTGAGAGATGACGCTTCACATATATGGCGTTTGGCAGGCTCAAGCGAGGATTTTCCTAATAAAAAAACAATGTGTGACATTTGTCACGAACAGTGGTGGCATCGCCTAAAAACTAAGGATGGTGTCGGCGGACTAGAGAAATATTAAATTTCTAAAGAAATCGAAAATCAAGATAATGAATGGACCAAAATGGCTCAAAATTATGAAATTTGAATGTGGTAGGTTGGTATTCGACAAAATACAACTATTTCAGGTGTCCACCTCGAAATTGGCCAGATGCGGATAAACTGAATCGTTAAAAAAGTTGCTGGAGGCTCCAGAATGAACAGAAATAAACAAGTTTCAACTTTAACGACTACTTTTCATCTTTTTTTTTTGAAAGAATATAGATTTATTTTAGGATCATATTTTTTTTAAAGGTCGTTGAACTTCATTTTTAGAAAAGAAATACGATCGTCGCTTTTAAAAACAAAATTCAACTTCTATTTTAAAAAAGTAATTTTTCATTCAGAATAACCATCATAATTATGCGCGTATCTATCTAGTACGTATATCTTAGAAACATGAAACAACGTACAAATAAAAATAACACAAAATAAAAATAATCAGTGGACACACCTAACGAAAAAAAATGTGTCAACTAATACTTATACTTAATAATACAGACGCCGTTGATTTAATCGCCTTTAAACACGTCAGCAATAAAATTCAAATCTGCGCCATAGTTAAAATAATTGGATAACACTTAAAAGCTGCAATCAAATTTAAATTTATTAGAGGTGGAGGGTGCAATTTATTACTCTTGATATTAATTACGCTTTCAAATTCTCACCTCAAAATGAAGAAGATGAAGTAAAAATCACAAAAATGTTGAGGTATCTCTACATTGAATTTATCGAATACATTCATGCGGTGGTGTTTTTACCTCGTATTGTGAGTGCTTTAACTGTAGAACAAATAAGTAATTAATACAATATAAACGAGCAGGTATGAACATAATAATTAACTGTTCAAAATAGAGATATCTTTCATAACACTTTTTCTCCATGCATAAAAAAGAACGCACGCGCATACCTACCTAGTTGGATAAGAGAAGTTTTCGCTTTCATGAAAGTCAGCCAATACAAATTTCCTATTTCCTCGTCTCCCTGGTATAGGTCGGGATGATACTTGTAAGCTATTTCCCTGTAAATTCAATTAATAGTAAAAAAATACATTCGCAAAATCAAAACAGAACTTATGTAAATTTACCTGTGTGCATTCTTGATGTCATCTTCGGTGGCATTTTTCGTCACTTTTAGCAACTCATAATATTCGTCGTTTTCTTTACTAGGACAGCGAGCTATCGAGATAATTACATCGAATATTTTCTGTATTTCTTTTTGCTTACGTTCGTACTGCTCTTTTCCAGCTAGTACGTCAGTCTTCAACCAGGCAATGGTTTCTTTGCATTTTTTCAAAATCACGTCTTTATCAGATAGATTAATTTTACTTTTCAATTTTTCATCTTGTATTGTGCTCTTCACGTTAGCACAGTACGATTCTAAAGCTGACTTGGCGACTAATGCAGCTTTTCGGCTTTGTCCTTCGTATCGTAATTTTTCAGCGTCCTCGATCATACGCTCAATTTCATCTTGACTGAGACGACCTTTATCGTACGTGATGGTCAGTTGGTTTCTTCTACCGCTGGATCTTTCGACAGCAGTTACGTTCAATATGCCGTTAGCATCGATTTCGAAGGTTACATCCAAATTAACATCATCGCGTGATTTCGCAGGGAGTTCATTCAGATCAAACATACCAAGCAAATGATTATCCCTAGCAAAAACATACTCGCCTTCCAATACTTTAAACCGTATGTTGGTGTAACTATCAATATCATTACAGGGAGAAAAAACTTCAGTTTGTCTGACTGGAATTGGAGTGTTACGTTTGATAACCACGGCCATTCTGTTATCACCTCCACTTTGACTTTTAACATCGATACCTAACGACAATGGTGTAACATCCATCAACACTACGTCTCCTATTTCCTTCGATTTGACACCGTTTAGTATCGCAGCCTGAACAGCGGCTCCATGTGCTACAGCCTCGTCGGGATTAATCAATTTGCTCAGTTCCTTTCCGTCGAATAAATCTTGCAACATTTTCTGGATTTTCGGGATGCGCGACGAGCCTCCCACTAAAACGACGTGATGAATTTGTGTTTTTTCAATAGCTGCGTCTCGGATGGTTTTTTCAACCAGTTCCATTGCCTTTTTGAAGAAGTCCGAGTTCAGTTTTTCAAAACGAGCACGAGAGATTGGGCTGTAGAAATCGATACTATCGAAAAGAGACTCAACATCAATATCGGCTGCTGTGGCTGATGATAAAGTTCTCTTCGCTCCTTCGCAAGCAGCTCTCAGACGGTGCAGGGCTCTCTTGTTCTTCGAGAGATCATTATTGTATTTACGTTTGATTTTTTCAACGAAATAGTCGACCATTTTGCTGTCGAAATCTTCGCCACCTAAGTGAGTGTCACCGGCAGTTGATTTCACTTCGAAAACACCGTTCTGAATTGTTAAAATGGAGACATCAAAAGTTCCGCCACCAAGATCGAAAATCAATACGTTTTGCGCTTCAGAATTCTGAAAAAATTGAAGTACTTAAGTAATTCATTGATCAATAACGTTCAATTAAATTCAACTAAAACAATAGATATAGCCATAGGTTTAGGTACCTACTTTTTCTTCTAGACCGTAAGCTATTGCGGCAGCCGTAGGTTCATTAATGATACGAAGTACGTTTAATCCGGCAATTTTAGCAGCATCTACTGTAGCGGCTCTTTGGGAATCGTTGAAATAAGCGGGCACAGTAATTACAGCATTCTTTACCGTTTTACCAAGATATGCTTCAGCAGTATCTTTCATTTTTCCCAACACCATCGAAGATATCTGCAGAGAAATCGAATGTCATATTACATATTAATGAACTCAAAACTAACGTTCAAGTTACAAACGATTGACAAATATGCATCTACCCTCACCTCTTCGGGGAAGTACGTTTTAGAAATGCCTTTGAATTCAACTTCGATTTTCGGATTGTTGTTATCATCAATGAGCTGGAAAGGCCACTGCTTCATATCGCTCTGAACCTTATCGTCTTCAAATTTACGACCCATCAATCTTTTGACATCTACGCACACCATCAGAAAAAAATATAGTATCAAAAATATTGGATTTCTACGAAAACCTAATTAAATCAAGCACGAATAATATGTATTTCCGTTCGTTCGGAAATACGAGCGGAGAATAATTCCTTCCCAACTTACCGAAAACCGTATTACGTAGGTTCCTAGTGGCCTGTTTTTTGGCTGGCTCTCCGACCAAAATTTCGATATTTGTAAAAGCGACATAACTCGGCGTAGTTCTGTTACCTTGATCGTTCGCAATAATTTCCACTTTGCCATGCCGGAAAACACCCACGCAGGAGTACGTTGTACCCAAGTCGATTCCAATCGCTAAGTCACTCATTGTTAGGTATTGTATTGATACCAGCAGCAGCTATAAATCTGGAATAAAAATACAAAATTACATCACTGTTGTAGAAATTATTAGTTGAAAAGTCTGTTAAACCTGGAAATACTTCGCCAAAACTTGAGAAGAAAAAAAAATGGAAATTGCAGGAAAATCATCGAAAAACCAAAAAAAGAGAACTCACGAAAATTCAAAATAATGGAACCCGTCAAAATTGGGAATAATTTACAAAAATTCAATAGACAAATCGCCAAATCGGGGGGGGGGGAACTCACAAAAGTCAAAAAGTCATCAAACAAACCTCGATTAAAAAGCATCAAAATTTAGCACAAAATCATAGAAAAATTAATTCGAAAAAAATCACTAAAATCCAAGTTGCGTGAAAATCAATCAAAACTGGAGAAAATCCACCAAAAACTATCGAGAAATTCGAAAATAATAAGTAATAACTTGTTAAAAATAAGAAAAACTTGCGAAAATTTCAAAAGAAAAATCCAATCTGAAAAATAAAATTCGTAACGTTGAAAAAGCAGTGAGAGAGTGGGTTTAGTAACTTTGTTAGGTACCTATTTGAAAAATAATCAAGTACAATGTACAACTTACGCGACTAACGTTTAGTTTTCGAGTTTAACAAAATAAATCAAATTGTACAGAAGTGAATTTAAAATGAAAATATAACATACCAAACGTATTCGCAGCCAGGTAAATAAACCACACGTTGAATATTTCTGCTAGGATTTAATTATATCGAAATTATCAAATAGAATTTGTAGTAGGTGCCTATTACTTAATCACGAATCAAATCGAATATGCCATCTGAAAATAACACATAAGCTACGATTACGAGTCGAACAGATGAACAGAATTTTGAATTGAATGTTAAAATAAAACAAAAACTGTCATTACAGGATAGACTACTACCACGATACGTGGTCGTGATCGATACAATTCTGAATCTGAACCTCGGATCTACAAAGATGAAAAAAATACACCACAAAATACACCAATCGCAAAATCTTATCTAGCTACCTAATAAATTAGAGATAAGACTGGCGCTGACATGACGACTGATGGCTGGTATAGCTACATAAGAGTAGGTACTTATATGCTGTGTAAGTGTGTGTAAGTATGTGTTCCTGTGTCGGATGGTACCTGAAATTAATGCTGACTCACAACGTCACAAAGGAACCACGCGGGTGTGCAGTAGTCGATTTAAGAGGATTGATGATCTCCGTTTTTTTTTCTAAAAATATGGGAATAGGGAAGGGACCCCTTAGAGTAGTACCACAAAATTGAAAACTTAATGTTTATAACTGCCTAATCTCTAACTAAGTATGAGTTCCACAAGCATCCTAATGATCTCAAAATTTCGACTTCTGGCTAATTTCACTAATAAAAAATTGAAAAGTGTTTAAAACAGTGAAATTGTAATGCTCAGCCTCCCCACGACACATGAAGCGTCAAAGAAGTCATCTTAGGCCCATTGGACAGTTTTTGAGCTTAAAATTTTAGAAAAAAATTGCCAAAGAATGATTGAAAAATAAGTATGATTAGCCTGCAGTTGCAACGTTGTGAATCGTCTTTTTTAGTTAGGTACAAGACGAGTTTCCTGAGGTTTGGGCGCAATTTATTTCGTAATCAGCACCTTCGGAATTTGTAACAATCGATAAATGTAAAATTTTGATCTTTTTTTCTCCCCCCCCTCCCAAAAAAAATTCATTGCAAAGTGTTTGAAAAATGTCTTATCTAAAATCCTGTTTTTTTTTTATTTGAAATTTTGCTGTAAAGTGCAAACAACTTTCGAGGCAATTTTATCAAATTTTCTCCAGTTTTTTTTCAACTTTTTTTCAATACGTAAATAAAGTTAAAAAGTGCCAGTTTTTTATATTCGAACTGAGCATCGTGATTTTCTTGGCTTTTATTGATAGAGTATTTCCCTGGCAAGAGAGGTATATTTCAAGTGCCAGAAAAATTTCGAGGACCAGCGTTTCGCTAATACTTAAACATGAAAATTTTTTAGGAGGGGGAATCATAGGTCGGTTGTAGGAAAATTTGTTTTTAAATTTTTATGCCGATATCTGCTCTTAAAAAAAAATAATTTTGTATGTACATATTAATTGAGCTATTCTTTAAAAAAATTTAAATTCAAAAAAATCGAAAAATCAACTTGGACAACTCAAATATTGATTTCGCCTAGAGAACTTTTTGAATTCAAACTTTCCGATTTGAACAAAATCAAGGTAGATCAAAATACCATGTACTAAAATCCACGTATAACCAAAATTTCAAGTGCTAAAGTCAATTTCTGGATTTTTGGCGAATTTTTTTTAAAATTCAAAAACTGTTTTTTAAGGGTGATTTTCAAACTTTTTGTTTGAAATAAGCTCAAATTTTTTAAACGAAGTTAACTACTAATTTTGGGCCTTTCTGGAGCCTGCAGCAATTCTTCAGTTTTCTTCAGGATTTCAAATTACTCCACAAGGGCCGAAAAATCCTGACAATGTGTGGAAAGGCGCCATAAATGTATTACTGTTTTAATACCACCTTTGGAAATTTGTTTTTTTCCCTCACTGTAGTATAACTACGTAAAACGGTCGCAGAAAATTTGAAATCGCTGGAGCCAAAATGGTCTAAAACTAATAGTTATAGGTGGGAGATGAATACCTAATTGAAGAAATTATTTACATATTTGTTAACTGTCCTTCAAAAAATTATTTTTTCATGAAAAATTTGAAAATTGACTCCTCAAAACAGTTTTTTTGAACTTTTGGATAAAAAGGTCTTTTTATTTTAATTTTAATACTAGGTGAATTTCCTCATTTTATTGACGCTATTTTGCCCAAAGGTTCACTTCGACGGGCCTATGTACCTACATACATAGATTAGGTAGGTAAGAGTATCTACAATGGGAGAGGGAGGAGAGAGAAGTCATAATTTATCATTTATTTTTTAAAGTAATAAGACGTGGAAAAAATATATTAGGTAGGTATAGGTACCAACGAAAAAATAATTTTCAGAAATTATGCAACACTAATACGAATGTGAATGAGTGATTTGATAAGTATCAAATTTATGCCGACGTCGTCATAGTTATCAAGGCGCCTACATCGCTCGTATTATTCGCAGTTATCGCTTTTCAATCATGTTGTTTTTCTTCGAAATCCTTGAACATTATTATCTACTCCTCATTTATTATTGGGCTGAGAACCTCGCCGACAATCGACACTGATCGAGCTGAAATTATTTGGTTCATCGAAAGATGTTTGGGCTTATAGTTTTCTCCCTTCCCGTGGATATATGTACCTACTTATGTACATTTAATAGGTATAGTATCTTAATGCCATATCTGGACGTACTTAACAGTAAACTTTTTTTTTTTAATCAACTTGAAAAATTGTACGTATTTCTCTCGCAGAAGACGCAGGCAATTGAATGAATAATTCACAAGACATACCTACGTTTTATTTAGAAACGCTCATTTTGTAATAGGTATTTCATTTGCTAGGCATTTTTTGGGGGAGAGTAAAGTTCATGAAATATAACAAAATGACTAAAATGAGCGTTTCTAAATACTTTCCTCCTGAAATATTAAAGGTAGGCAAAACGTATGTCTTGTGAATTATTTTATTCAATTCAATTGCCTGCATTTTCTGCGAGACAAATACATACAATTTTTCAAGTTGATTTTAAAAAAATCAAATCGATTATGAAAAATCGAAAATAAAACATTTGATTGAGGCCCCTTCCATGTTGAAGTTAGGCAATACATGTATACAATGTTTTTTGTTCCCCTTGCGACGCTATATTTTTAAATCATACCACTTTATGAATTTTTTGAGAAAGAAAATAAAATTTCGGCTATCGCCCATTTAAAATACATTGGAAAAATCAAAACTTGTATCACGTTTGGCGGTGATGTACTACCCCTGCCTACTACAAGTTAGGCTACTTTTCATTCAAACCTGCGTGAGGCAGTTTCTGAAAGGTGTAACATCCATCAGCACTACAATCACTACCTTCTATTTGTCACCACTTAGTATGGCAGCTCCGCAGGCTACTGCTTCGTCTGGATTGATGGATTTATTCAATTTTTTCCCATCGAATAAGTCTTGCAATCACTTTCTGAATTTTCGGGATGCGAGATGAGCCACCAACTAAAACGACGTGATGAATTTGATTTTGTGCTCGATTAATTCAGATGAATTATGCTATTTATGCTGGTCAAAAAAAATGCACTCATAGTTTCCGACTTGTAAAATAGGCCGATAATAAGCCAAAATTATA
This sequence comes from Planococcus citri, assembly GCF_950023065.1. NCBI lineage: Eukaryota > Metazoa > Arthropoda > Insecta > Hemiptera > Pseudococcidae > Planococcus > Planococcus citri. The sequence goes on from NC_088679.1 coordinate 69,793,763, forward strand.
TTTTTAGCCACCCTAATTGATATACCTACTACCTACATACACGCTTTCTAGATAAATTTTAAAATTCTGAAGAAATCGAATGAAGGCACCAAAATGGCTCAAAATGATACAATTCGTACCTATATGTAGGTTGGTAGGTAACTGACAAAATACGACCATTCGTGCAAATTTCAAAAATTGCTTTTTGGTGTTTTGAATTTTTTTTATAAGTAAAATATTCTAATTTAAAAAAAACTTCAGGTGTCCGCCGTCCGCCTCGAAATCGGCCAAATGGAAATAAACTCGTAAAAAGGGTCGAGAATAATCCACAACTTGATTTTTACTTGCCCAAGTTCATTTCCACTCGGTTTCTGGAGGAATTTTGAAATTTCATGTTTGGAGAACTACATCTGCGGGAAATCTTCCATCTAAGTATGTAATGTTCTCCCCAATAAGTATCACCATCGCATTTTGAAGAACATTTTTGACATGCACTAGAAAGTGAAGTTTTCGAAAATTTATAGCGAACTTTGAAAAATTTGGGCCTTCAAAAAATACGATTTTCCTCATTCATGTTAACATTTGAGCAAGTAAAAATTCAACTTTCGTTTTGTCTGAAAATCAAATAGGATTGAAATTCAAATGTGACAGAAAATGGAAACTTCTCGAGATACAGAGATACTAGAAATAACTGGCAATTCAATTTTTTCATCAGTTCATTCAATTTTCGGAGAATTTCGAAAAATCCAAAACTCCACATAATCCTCAACTCTCCGTTTGGTAATTGAATTTTTTTCAGGGCCACCTGTCCTACGAATTTTTAGATTTTGATAAAATTAAAAATGAACAAGAAATTTGTGACTGAAAATTTTCCCAGAGAATTGATTGAAGTTCTAATACGATTTTTTTAAATGGTAGGTACCTAAACCTATAGTTAGTGAAATAATAAGATAAATGGATGTGATGCGAGTTTGAGAATAAACACAATGTCATGACTTTTTGATAAATACCCATGAAAAAATAAGTACCTAATCAACTTGAAGCACTTCAATTCTTTTGATGAACTACCCTCTTCTTCATTCTGCTCTTCATCACATCAACCAATATAGAAAATGATAATTCTGGATTAAAAAACATTATTCATGTAAAAAATTTTCAAGAAATGCATTTCAAGATGATACACTTGTACACTAGGTAACGTAAAACTACATATATAGACACTATACGTAATACAATTCTCAAGTACTTATGTAGGAACTGGTATTGAACATATGTACCTACTTACTCGTATATTTTCATTCGTAATAATTACCATATATATACCTACGTACCCATCTTTAAAAAAAAACAACATATAAAAACAAATAATACAAAATAAAAACAATAAAAAGGTAGGTAGGTACCTCAAATACCTCAATAGAACATATTTAACAAAAAAAAAAAAAAAAAAAAAAATTGTAAACCAATTATTACAGATGTACCGTTGATTTAATCGCCTATAAACTCGTCAGACATAAAATCCAAATCTGCGCCTCCGATAAAATCATTAGAAAAAATTCAAAATTAAATCTGCAATAAAATTTAAACTCATTAGGGAGATACAATTTATTACTATCGAAATTAATTACGATTTCAAATCAACCTCGAAGTGTAGAAGATAAAGTAGAAATCGGGAAAATGTGGAAGTATCTTCTACTTGAATTCATCGAATATACATTCATGTGGTGGTGTTTTTACCTCGCATTGCATTTACTGTAAAACAAATAATTAATACATGAACGAGCAGGTATAATTGAGTTTTCTTTCAGAACACAATTTTTTCCATGCATAAAAGAGAACGCATGTGCATACTTAAGTTACTTACCTAGTTGGATGAGGGAAGTTTTCGCTCTCGTGAAAGTCAACCAATACAGTTTTCCTATTTCCTTGTCTCCTTGGTATAGGTCGGGATGGTATTTGTAAGCTATTTCCCTGTAAATTCGAATTCAAAAAACAAATCTTAATCCCTTATTCTTCACACGTTGAAATAGGTAATCAAATTGTTTATTGCATGATTACTGGTCAATTTCTTCAAATACCTCTCCAATGTAAAAAAAAAAAAAAAAAATACATTCGCAAAATCAAAATAAAATTGATGCTTTACCTGAAGGAATTTTTTATTTCATCTTCGGAGGCATCTTTAGTCACGTTTAACATTTCACGATATTTGTCGCTTTCTTTAGTAGGATAGCGAGCTATCGAGATAATTATATCGAATATTTTTTGTAACTCTTTCTGCTTATTTTCGTACTGCTCTTTTCCAGCTGATTTGTCAGAATTCAACCAGGAGATGGTTTCTTCGCATTTTTTCAAAATCACGTCTTTATCAGATCGATCAATTTTACTTTTCAATTTTTCATCTTCTACTGTGCTCTTCACGCCAACACAGTATGTTTGTAAAGCATCCTTGGCGAGTAAAGCAGCTTTTCGTTTTTTTTCTTCGTATCGTAATTTTTCAGCGTCTTCGATCATACGCTCAATTTCATCTTTACTGAGACGACCATTATCGTAGGTGATGGTCAGTTGGTTTGATACACCGGTAGACGTTTCGACGGCAGTTACGTTCAATATACCATTAGCATCGATTTCGAAGGTTACATCAACTTTAGCTTCCATAACGGGTTTAGAAGGGATTCCAGTAAGTATAAATTCACCCAGCAAATGATTATCCTTCGCGAGATCATACTCGCCTTCCAATACTTTAATCAACATACAGGTTTGATAATCCATACATGTTGGAAAAGGTTTAGTTTGTCTGGCTGGAATTGGAGTGTTACGTTTAATAACCACAGCCATTTTAAGATCACCTCTGTTATCGTAAAATGGTTTAGCCTCGACTCCTAAGGATATTGGTGTAACATCCATCAACACCAAGCCTTCTACCTCCTTCGACGTGACACCGTTTAGTATGGCAGCTTGTACAGCAGCTCCATGCGCTACTGCCTCGTCGGGATTAATCAATTTGCTCAGTTCCTTTCCGTCGAAGAAATCTTGTAACATTGTTTGAATTCTTGGGATACGCGATGAACCACCGACTAAAACGATGTGATCGATTTTAGATTTGTTCATGTTAGCATCGTGGATAGCTTTTTCAACTAGCTCCATTGCACTTTTGAAGAAGTCCGAGTTTAGTTCTTCAAAACGAGCACGAGAGATTGGGCTGTAGAAATCGACACTATCGAAAAGAGACTCAACATCTATATCAGCTGCGGTGGCTGATGATAAAGTTCTCTTCGCTCCTTCGCAAGCAACTCGCAGACGGTGCAGGGCTCTCTTGTTTTCCGAGAGATCTTTATTGTATTTATTACGTTTGATTTTTTCAACGAAATAGTTGACCATTTTGTTATCAAAATCTTCGCCACCCAAGTGAGTGTCACCGGCAGTTGAAATCACTTCGAAAACACCGTTCTGGAGTGTTAAAATGGACACATCGAAAGTTCCGCCACCGAGATCGAAAATCAACACGTTTTGCACGTCGGAATTCTGAAAAAATTGAAGTGATTCAGTTGATCTATGTTCAGCTAAAGTTGACTAAAACAGTAGGTAAGTACTTACTTTTTCCTCTAGGCCGTAAGCAATTGCGGCAGCAGTAGGTTCATTAATGATACGTAGCACGTTTAAATCAGCGATTTTAGCGGCATCTACGGTAGCTGCTCTTTGAGAATCGTTAAAGTAGGCAGGTACAGTTATAACAGCATTCTTGACAGTTTTACCTAGATATGCTTCAGCTGTCTCTTTCATTTTTCGCAATACCATCGATGAAATCTTTAGAAAAATGAAGTAAAGTGAAGGTCATAATGAACTCAAAACATCCAAGTTGCAAAAGATTGAAAAATATGTACACTCACTTCTTCCGGGCAGTACGTTTTTGACTTGCCTTGAAATTCAACTTTGATTTTCGGGTTGTTGTTATCGTCAATGAGCTGGTAGGGCCAATGCCTTATGTCGGCCTGAACCTTATCATCATTAAATTTACGACCCATCAGTCTCTTGACATCTATAACGCACACCATGGAAAACAAATATGCAGAATCAAAATTATTAGATTTCTACGAATAATTACCTAAATGAAGCACCAATAATAGGTAGGTGTCTATGTATGTATTACCGTTCGTTCGCAAAACGCGAATGCGAGCGGATAATAATTCATCCTAACTTACCGAAAACTGTATTACGTAGGTTTCTAGTGGCCTGTTTTTTGGCTGGCTCTCCAACCAAGATTTCGGTTTTCGTAAAAGCGACATAACTCGGCGTAGTTCTATTACCTTGATCGTTCGCAATAATTTCAACTTTTCCATGCCGAAAAACACCAACGCAGGAGTACGTAGTACCCAAATCGATTCCAATCGCCAAGTCGCTCATTGTTATTTTATTGATACCAGCAGTAGCTGTAAATCAAGAATAGAAAAACAAAACTACGTAATATGACTGCGTATCATTTTTTCTTGAATAATAGGTATTTCATTTCTTTATAAATACTTATTTGATCGATATCAGGGTGTACCTTATTCATACATGTTGGATAATTTGTTTTCGTTTTTCAAAAATTGCTGTTAATTTTGGGAAAAATTTCGACCATTTGACTATTTTACTTATCAAAATTACTTCATCCTGAGAATTTTGACGAAAAAACATAACAGCTTTTCGTCAACACGCCAAAAAATGGATCTGACAATTTCGACAAAAACAGTATTCTCTATTGTCCACTGCAAAAAAGAGGACCTTTTAAAACAAAAAGAGAACTTTTCAAACAGATAAGGCGGAAATAAATTATTTTTGGTGGTTTGAGGAGGGAAGGGAGTACAAAAAATTATGGACAATTTCAAGAATTAGCGTGCCCTCAAAAAAGTATTTTTACCTAGGTACATGTAAAAAAAAATTGTTTACACAATATACATAGCGGACAAACATCATTTGGAAGACCGAAGGAGAATTTTTCGTAAAAATGTACTTATTGAGAAAAATTCTGTGCATTGAAAAATTTTCAAAAAATGTCTACAGTAAGTACATCAATTTTTCATTTTCTTTCATTTTTTCTGAATTTGAGTGGTTCCATACAAGAAAGTCAGCATCATTATTGAGGATCCAACGAAGGTTTTTTCGTAAAAAAAGGGCCACTCATTAGAACAAATTCAAATGCGTACCCAAGTCGATTCCACTCGCCAAGTCGCTCATTGTTACGGTATTGATACTAGCAGCAGCTGTAAATCAAGAATAAAAACACAAAATTACGTATAACTGCGTAATAAATTTTTTCTTAAATAATATTTCTATATATATTTGATCAATATCAGGGTGTATGTTACCTGTACCTTATTTATATGTACATTGTAGAAAATATGTTGTCGTTTTTTAAAAATTCTGTCAATTTTGGGAAAAATTACAACCATGTGACTATTTTATCAAAAAATTGCTTATTGTGTTCTTGAGAATTTTGACGAAACAACATATTTAACAGCTTTTCGTCAACACGCCAAAAAATGGCTTTTTCTGACAATTTTTACAAAAAAAAAGGAAATTTTTTGATGATTTTGGCAAAAGCAGTGGTTTCTTGATGTAGAACAATTCAAATTCAAATGCGAAACAGAAATGAGATATTTTCTAAAAAGTTTTTTTCAACTCTAAGGGCCTCTTTACTATAAGGCCAATATGGTTAGAAAAGTCGAAGAGAGTTTTTTTCTAGAGAAGTGCATTATTTTTAAAAAATCTGACGCAAAAAACAAAAAATTTTGATAAATTGAATTTTTTTCGTCATTTTGCTGTCATTTATTCAACTCAGGGGGCTACCGGCAACGCTCTTTTTGCAGATAGGGGAAAAAATAGAAAATAGGGAATTATTTTCTTACTACTCTGAATTCATACTAGGTAGGTAGGTACTTAAAAGTGAATAAAAAATGAAAATAAAACATACCGAATTTCCTACTTAAAAGTGAATAAAAAATGAAAATAAAACATACCAAATTTTTTCGTTGACAGGTAAATTGAAAGACACTTGGATACTCGTGCTAGAAGTTACACGACATCGAAATATGGAACATCAAAACCAATTAGTTTTTATTCATTGGTATGGGTACCTCCTGTAATTAGAAACACAGAATTAAGTAGGTAATGATTCAACTTTATAATTGAGAAGATTCGTAGTATACTTATGCTAAATGTGGACATCATTACAAAAATAGGGTACAAACCCTGAGCCGGCACACTGTGAAAATTACGCTAATGGCACACCTTGTGAAATTCACAACTGGGTAAATTTTGGATACTGGTTAGTAATTCTGTTCACAATTATGCCTTGTTTGCGTTAACAACTGTCCTGCGCTTCTTTGGTGATTTTTTGGGGGGAACAGGATGCGTTTGAACCAAAAAAAAAGTTTTCCAAAAGCTCACAAAAGCTCACTGAAATAGACATGAGAACATTTTTAGTCATTCAGTTTTCCGCATATACCGGACGAACCGTACGTCCTAGCAAAAATCTAATGGCATTGATCTGAAAGAGAATTAAATTCTCTACAATTTCGTCGACGTGAAATTTTCGCAGGACGCCTAGTTGCAAGGCTGTACATCTTCAAAGTTGGAGTAACAAAAAATTGCGCTTTGAAATTTTAAATTTTTCAAAAGCTCACAACAGCTTGTTGAAATAAACATAAATGAACCATGAATAGTTTGTAATTTTCTTTTTTCGAAATAAATGATCGTGAACTTGAAAAAATATTTAATCATTTGGGAAATTTCGAATTTTAAAATTTAAAATTTAAAAAAAAATCGTTACCCCGACGCTTGGGATTTTCCCACGGTGTTGTCGTGGGAAAATCCTGACCTCACACGCTAGCACAAATCACGTCTTTGGAAAAAAATGTGTAAGTACCTCCCACCCTCTTGTTTTGATATTTTATTACGCTCAAATGAATGCTAGGAGTACAACTTATTAAACGCCCCTGCGTTTGAAGTGATTAGTCTAACTGCACTATTGCAGGCGCTCGATAAAATCATTAGTTGTGAATTTCACAAGGTGTGCCATTCAAGGATTAAAATGAGAAAATGCCATTTTGACTCCTTGCCACGAAAATATTACTTGAACACTTTTGCCAGAAGTAGTATGAAGTTACAAAATACATAGGTACCTATTACATACTACCTAGATAGGTACCTATAATGGTTAGAGTGTCTTAAATTCGCACGAACACTTCAACTGACGCGACCAACGTAGATTTATACAGAATAAAATAACAATAGGCATTAGGTACTTATTACAGAAGTGAATTTAAAAATGAAAATAAAACATACCAAAACCAAACGTTTTCGCAGCCATGTAAATACACGTTGAATACTTCTGCTAGGAATTAATATGACATCAAAATTTTTATAATATCGCACCACATAGAATTTGTATTAATCACGAATTAAATCGAAATTCGAATACGCCACCTGAAAATTACAATTCATAATACTGAATGATTGTTGAAACTGTCATAATAACATATGCTACTGGACCAGTGGACCGTATAGGTATACTAACAGGATGCGAGATCGATCGATACAATTTAACCTCGGAAGAACAGGCGATCAGCATGACAAAATACACCACTCGTAGAAAAGGTTAATCTAATCATTTATCTATCTACCATACACGTTAGAGATAAAGACATACAATGTAGACAGAGACTGGCGCTGGGCTGGCGTAGCTACTTCTCCTGCTGTGTGTTAGGATGGTCGCTGACTCACTGAAGTGCCGATTGCCAAATGCTGACGCACAAGTCACAACGAAACCACAGGAGTGTGGAGTGTGCATCTAGTAGATTTGAGCTGATTGGTGTTTTTTCTTTCAAAGTGTAGTACTACAAAATTGAAAATTTATTGTTTATAATTGCCCAATCTCAAAACTGCGGGTTTCACTTGGGTCTTGAAATCTCAAAAAAATTAGAATCGTACTTTAAACAGTAAAATAGTAATTCCCAGCCTCCCCAGGACACATTATTATAGCGTCAAAAAGGCATACTTATACCAACAGCCCATAGGAATTTTTTGAGCTTAAAATTTTCAAAAAAATTTCCTAAAATGGTAGAAAAATGTAATTATAGGCAATTGCAACGTTGTGAATCGTCTATTTCAGTCACAAGACGAATTTGTTTTCTAAGGTTGGGCCCGATTTCGAGTTTGCGCATCCGAAAGGGTATTCATTACTCATTGGGCACAAATTTTTCAAAAAATTGCCCAAAATGGCAGCTGCAAGTCTGCAACTTTGCGAATCATCTTATTTATTTATAAGACGAGTCTCCTGAGGTCTTGGGGCAATTTGAGTTTGCACATCCGAAAAGTTGTTCTTTGGGGCCAACATTTTCAAAATATTGCCCAAGAATGGTTGAAAAATGCGATTTTTTAAAGAATTTGTGGCTCAAAATACCTAGATAAGAAAGTATTTTTACTTTAGGTAATTTTGCCCAAAAGTTAATTACGAGTATGATGAGATAATTCGGTCAAAACTACCAATAAGCTGAAAATTTCATTTCGATGGCTTTTGGGCTTAAATTAGGTACTTATGTAGTTACGTTACGTAAGAGTATCTATCTACAAGGGGGAGAGGGGAGAAGTCGTAATTTCTTCTTTCCTCAATTTCTAAAGTAATCAGTGGAAAAAATATATTAAGGTTACCTACCGGCAAAAAATAATTTTCAGAAATTACCCAACACTTGATGCCGAACCAGGAACCACTTGTAAAAAAGTTGCGAGTTGATACGAATATGTGATTTGAAAATTATCAATTTATCCCGACGTCATATTAATTAGTTATCAATAAGTCGTCTCCTTGCATACATCGCCTCATATTATTCGCACTTCACAGTCATTACTTTTCAATCATGTCCTCTTTCTTCGAGATCCGATCCTATTGTTCAGGAGAGAAAACAGTGTACCTATTTTGCATTTTTTTATTCATTTGAAAAAATAACCTTAAACGTCAGGTCAAAAAATTCCAACATTTCACATACAATGTTTTACAACCGGATGTCTCACTTTATTCATTCCTTTTTTTCAACCGACTCGCGAATGTGTGACTTTCCCGTCGACCATACTTTCCTGGTATTACTCAAGTCAAGACCTTTTAGCAATGTTTTTTTGTTCTGTTCAAAAAAAAAAAAAAAAAAAAAAAATTGGCAGCAGAAAAAAGATCAATCTTTATCTTCCCATTCCCATTGATGTTTCTGTCGCCATACGACATACGTATTGAACGAGCACCTTTGTTGTAAAAGTAGCCAACGACCTAATGAGTGATCGACTATAGATGCCACTTGTTTGATGTACACATGTGTTCTACATACCTTACCTATTAGTCACGCATTTGACGCGAGGCAAATCTAGCTTACACTACTCTGGTTTCAATTTTTATTTCGCATGTCGTTAAATACAGACATTACAGCTTGTATACCAATGATAGCCATTTACGTGATCGGTGAAGGTTAGTTTGGTGAAGGAAGTTTATTTCTCAAGGCTGTTTTATTTTTATAGCATAACCGAACAATTCGGTATAAAATTTCTGGTGCTGAATAATAGGCTTTTTTAGCAGCCAAATGTGAGTTCAAGAAAATAATCTCGAAATGATGATTAATCAGTTACAACTTCTGCCTTCTGAAAGCAACTTTCGAAATACCTTGACTAAAAAAAAAGTATTTTTAGGCCCAATTTCATGCTTGGAGGATTGGAGATTTATATCTGTGGGAAGTCTTCCATCTATAAGTATGTAATGTTCTCACCAATGGCAATAATTATCGAGTTTTGAAGAACATCTTTGACATGCACGAGAAAGTGTAGTTTTCGAAAAATTTATAGCGAACTTTGAAAAATTCGAGCCTTCAAAAAATACTGTTTTCTTCATTTATGTTAACATTTGAGCAAGTAAAAATTCAACTTTCGTTTTGTCAGAAAATTCAAATAGGATTGAAATTCGAATGACAGAAAATTTCCAGCTTCTTCAGAATTCAGATACTCGAAATAACTGGCAATTCAATTTTTTCACCAGTTCATTTAATTTTCGGAGAATTTAGAGAAATTCAAACCCCCATAGAATTCTCAACTCTCCGTTTGGTAACTGAACTTTTTTCAGGGTTATCCTACGAATTTTTAGCTTTTGATAAAATTAAAAATGAACAAAATTTGTGACTGAGAATTTTCCAAGTGAATTATTGATTCAAGTACGTATGTAATACGATTTTTAAAAAGAGTACTAAAATAATCAGATAAATGGATGTGAGTCTGAGAATGAATACATAGTCATGACTTTTTGATAAATACCCATGAAAAAATAAGTAGGTACCTAACCAACTTAAGCAACTTCTTTTGATGAACTACTTCAACAAAAAACAGATACACCTACATTTAGCACCCCTCTTTCTCATTCTGGTCTTCATCACATCAATCTAACATAGAAAATGATAATTCTGGATTACAACATACTTGATAAGAGAAAAAAATATATTATTTTTGTAAAAACTTGTCAAAAAATGCATTTTAAGACGATACGCTTGTAAACTTACGTAAAACAATATGTAGGAACTGGTATTGAACATAATACCTACTTACTCGTATATTCACATTACTTTAGCAAGTAATTTTTCATTCATAATAACTACCATATATCTACGTATCTTTGAAAAAAAAACAGCATATAAAAACAAATAACACAAAATAAAAATAATAAGAAGGTATAGGTAATTTAAGGGGGAAAAAAAATTGTCAACTAATTAGGTACACAATTTCAGACACCGTTGATTTAATCGCCTATAAACTCGTCAGCAATAAAATCCAAATCTGCGCGAAAACATTTAAATCTGAAATAAAATTTAAACTCATTAGGGAGATGCAATTAATTACTCTCGAAATTAATAACGCTTTCAAATTGACCTTAAAATGTAGAAAATGAATAAATCGGAAAAATGTTGAAGTATCTCCACTGGAATTTATCGAATACATTCATTCGGTGGTGTTTTTAGGTCGTATTGAAAGTGCATTCACTGCAGAACAAATAAGTAATTAATTAAATTGATAGATACAATATAAACGAGCAGGTATAAACATAATAATTAACTGTTCAAAATAGAGATATCTTTCAGAACACAATTTTTTCCATGCATAAAAGAGAACGCATGTGCATACGTACCTAGTTGGATGAGAGAGGTTTTCGCTCTCATGAAAGCCTGCCAATACATATTTCCTACTTCCTGGTCTCCTTGGTAAAGGTCGGGATGGTATTTGTAAGCTTTTTCCCTGTAAATTCGAACACGTTGAAATTATCTAATTTTTCATTGCCTAATTACCGATTTCTTCGAATATCTAACTCTCGCTCTCCAATGTAGAAAAAATACATTTGCAAAATCAAAATAAAATTAATGCTTTACCTGAAGGAATTTTTAATTTCATCTTTGGAGGCACCTTTTGTCACGTTCAACAGTTCACAATATTTGTCGGTTTCTTCAGCAGGACAGCGAGCTATCGAGATGATTACATCGAAAATTTTTTGTAGTTCTTTCTGCTTACGTTGGTACTGGTCTTTCCCAACTGACTGGTTTGAATTCAACCAGGCAATGGTTTCTTCACATTTTTTTAAGATCATGTCTTTGTCAGATGTAGCCATTTTATTTTTCAATATTTCATCTTGCACTGTGCGTTTCACATTGATACAGTATTCTTGCAGAGAACTCTTAGCGTCAACTGCAGCCTTTCTCAGCTTCTCCTCCGTGTCGAATTCTTGAGCATCTTTGATCATGCGATCAATTTCATCTTTACTGAGACGACCTTTATTATACGCGATGGTAACTTGGGTTTTAAGGCCAGTCAACGGTTCCACTGCAGTCACGTTTAAAATACCATTAGCATCGATTTCGAATGTTACGTCAACTTTAGTTTCACCACGAGGTGCACTAGTAATGCCTACGAGCCGGCCTTTGCCAAGAAACTGATTATCTTTCGATGTCACATACTCGCCCTCGTACACATTAAAAGGTGCTGTAGTTTGATAGTCTGACGCTGTCTGGAATACTTTAGTACATCTTGCTGGAATGAGAGTGTTGCGTTCAATAATCACTTCCATATCTCCATTATGGCCAGTATTCCCCCCCTCCGCGACACGGATACCTAAGGACAATGGTGTAACATCCATCAAGACAATGTCTTGTACTTCTTTCGATTTGACACCGCTTAGTATGGCAGCTTGAATGGCAGCTCCATACGCTACAGCCTCATCAAGATTAATTGATTTGCTCAGTTCCTTTCCGTCGAAGAAATCTTGTAACATTTTTTGAATTTTTGGAATGCGCGACGAGCCTCCCACTAAAACGACGTGATGAATTTGAGTTTTTTCAATAGCAGCATCATGGATGGCTTTTTCAACTAGTTCCATAGCACTTTTGAAGAAGTCCGAGTTCAGTTCTTCAAAACGAGCACGATACAATGAATAGTAGAAATCGAAATCATCATAAAGAGAATCGATTTCGATATCGGCGACATTGGCTGAAGATAAAGTTCTTTTCGCTCCTTCGCAAGCAGCTCTCAGACGGTGCAGGGCTCTTTTGTTTTCTGAGATATCTTTATTGTATTTACCTTTAATTTTTTCAACGAAATAGTTGACCATTTTATTATCAAAATCTTCGCCACCCAGGTGAGGGTCGCCGGCAGTTGAAATCACTTCGAAAACACCGTTCTGGATTGTCAAAATGGAGACATCGAAAGTTCCGCCACCGAGATCGAAAATCAATACGTTTTGCGCGTCGGAATTCTGAAAAAATTGAAATGATTTAGTTGATCAATGTTCGGTGCAAGTTAACGAAAACAATAGGTACCTACTCTTTCTTGTAGACCGTAAGCAATGGCGGCAGCAGTAGGTTCGTTAATGATACGTAATACGTTTAATCCGGCAACTTTAGCAGCATCTACCGTAGCTGCTCTTTGAGAATCGTTGAAATAAGCGGGTACTGTAATTACGGCATTCTTGACCGTTTTACCTAGATATGCTTCAGCTGTCTCTTTCATTTTTCGCAATACCATCGACGAAATCTATAGAAAAACGAAGTCAAGTGAAGGTCATAATGAACTCAAAACGAACGTTCAAGTTGCGAAAGTTTGAAAAATATGTACTTATGTAGGTACACTCACTTCTTCGGGGCAGTACGTTTTTGAACTGCCTTTGAATTCAACTTCGATTTTTGGATTGTTGTTGTCATCAATAAGCTGGAAGGGCCAGTTCTTTATGTCGTCCTGAACCATATCGTCATCAAATTTACGACCCATCAGTTTCTTGACATCTACGCGCACCATCGAAAACAAGCATGCAGTATCAAAATTATTATAGATTTCGACGAATAATTACTTACTTAAATGAAGCACCAATATTAAGTAAGGTATTTCCGTTCGTTCGCAAAAATACATACGAGCGGATAATAATTCCTAACTTACCGAAAACCGTATTACGTAGATTTCTGGTGGCTTGTTTTTTGGCTGGCTCTCCGACCAAGATTTCGTTATTCGAAAAAGCGACATAACTCGGCGTAGTTCTGCTACCTTGATCATTCGCAATAATTTCAACTTTTCCATGCTGGAAAACACCAACGCAGGAGTACGTAGTACCTAAGTCGATTCCAATCGCCAAGTCGCTCATTGTTATTGTATTGATACCTGCAGCAGCAGCTGTAAATCAAGAATAAAAAACAAAACTACGTAAATTTTTGCTTGAATAATATTTCATTTCTTTAATATACTTATTTGATCAATATCAAGGTGTACCTTATTTATACATGTTGGATAATTTGTTTTCGTTTTTTAAAAATTGCTGTTAATTTTGGGGAAAATTACGACCATTCGACTGTTTTACCTATCAGAAAATTACTTCATCCTAAGAATTTTGACGAAAAAACATTGCAGCTTTTCGTCTTTCGTCAACACGCCAAAAAAATGGCTCTGACAATTTCGGCAAAAACAGTATTCTCTATTGTCCACCTTGAAAATGATGCCAAAAATGAACACCTTTTGACAATTGTGACAAAAATTGACTGACAGGGGTAATTTTGACTAAGAAAAAACCTATAACCTTATGAGCAAGTTCGGCAAAAAAGAGGACCTTTTGTTTGAAACAAAAAGAGATAAGGCAGAAATTAATTATTTTTGGTGGTTTGAGGAGGGAAGGGAGTACAAAAAATGATGGACAACTTTCAAGAATTAGCGTGCCCTCAAAAAAGTATTTTTACATTTAAAAAAAAAAAATTTATGCATGTAGAGGATAAACATCATTTGGAAGACTGAGATGTCTACAAGACATCAATTTTTTATTTTCTTTTATTTTTTCTGAATTTGAGTGGTTCCACACAAGAGAGCCAGCATCATTATTGAGGATCCGACGAATGTTTTTTTAAAAAAATGGGTCACTCATTAGAACAAATTCAAATGCGGAACGGAAATGATATATTTTCAAAAAAATTTATTTTTCAATGATTTTGATTTATTCTCATTTTTTGTGATATTTTCAACTTTGAGTAGCTCTTTACTAGGAGGATAGTATCACAAAAATAAGGTACATCAAAAGAAAAAATGCCATATTCACTACTTGCCATGAAAATATTACTTGAAAACTTTCCAGTGAAGTAGCACGTTATGAAATATACATACATATTATAAGTATGAAGTTACAAAATACTACATAGTAGGTACCTTACCTACCAAGCACCTGCATACCTACATATAATGGTGAAGAATGTGAATGTCAAGTCATCGTATGCACATTTCAACTGACGCGACCAACGACATCAACGTTAAGTTTTACATAAAATTATTATTATCTTAACTTATTACAGAAGTGAATTTAAAAATGAAAATAGTTAAAACATACCAAATCCTAACGTTTTCGCGGCCTCGTAAATACACGTTCTGTTAGTGCTAGGAATTAATATGACATCAAAATTTATATAATATCGCACCAAATAGAATTTGTATCAATCACGAATTAAATCGAATAGGTATGCCATCTGAAAATTACAATACATAATACTAAACGATTGTTAGAACTGTCATAATACAACCGAGCAAGTTCAATAAAGAAAATAGAAATGATGCGAAAGGCACCAAGACAGCCCGAACAAAATACACCGTTCGTAGAAATGGTTTATCTAATCTTTACCTATCATCTACCCTACCTATACACGTTAGAGATAAAGCTAAAGCCATACGAGTAGACTATAGACAGTCTATAGAGTAGACAAAGACTTGAAAGACTGGCGCTGGGCTGGCGTAGCTACTGCTCCTGCTGAGTGTTCGCAAGATGGCCATTGGCCACTGAAATGCCGAATGCTGACACGCAAATCACAACGAAACCACAGGACAGATTGTGGAGTGTGCTGTTATAGATTTGAGCAGATTAGTGTTTTTTTTTAATGAGAGGACTCTTAGATTAGTAATACCACAAAATTGAAAATTTATTGTGTTATAACTGCCCAATCTCAAAACTGCGGGTTTCACATTGGGTCTTAAGATCTCAAAAAAATTAGAATCGTACTTTAAACAGTAAAATAGTAATTCCCAGCCTCCCCATGACACATATAGCGTCAAAAAGGCATACTTGCTCTTGCAGCCCATATGACATGGCATTTTTTGAGTTGAAAATTTTCAAAAAATTTCCCTAAAATGATCGAAAAATGTAACTGGGCAGTTGCACATTGTGAATCGTCTTTTTTAGTTAGGTACCTATAAGTGCATCTGCATACAAGACGAATTTTGTTTCCTGAGGTTTGGGCGCGATTTCGAGTTTGCGCATCCGAAAGGGTATTATAAATTAATTCATTACTCATTAGGCACAAATTTTTCAAAAAATTGCCCAAAATGACAGAAAAATATAGAGACAGCTGCAACTTTGTGAATCGACTTGTAAAATAGTTGCGAGTCGATACTAATATTCTAATACCTAGACCTACCTATGTGATTTGGAAATTATCAATTTATCCCGACGTCATAGTTATCAATGAGTCGTCTCCTCGCATACATCGCCTCACATTATTCGCATTTCGCATTTTCGCAGTCATCACTTTTCAATCATGTTCTTTTTCTTCGAGATCCTTGTCTCTACTCCTCGTTTATTATTGTGTGCTGAGAACGGAATCTTTACAACTCGTCGACACTGATCGAGCTGAAATTTGGGTCACAGAAAGATTGATAACCACTGCCAACTAAATCTATATGGTAGTTCCTGGTTTCGATTTTTTTTCTCATTTTCTTAATTCTTTTCTCTATCTTCTTTAAACTTCCAAACGATCCATATTGTTCAGGAGAGAGCGAGAAGTCGACACCTTACAACATGAGCTACGTTTTAATAGGTATTAAAAATTCCTTTTTGCGCCATACGGTATTTTCTAACACCCGCCAGAACGAATTGAGTTCGTAACAAAGTTGAGGTTTTCCCAGCAATTTCGAATCGCTCCAGAAGCGATTGTAATCAACTTCAGCAGCTGAAAATTTAATTTTAGCGTAACTAAGTTCGACACATTGAATCAATTAGGGTCATGTGTATTTTTTTTAGTACCTACATTAGTTGAAAAATTTCAAATTTAAAAAAAATTTCGCAATCGTCAATTTCTGCTACAAACTGCTAAAAACTTCGCTTGCCAAGTTGCCACCCATTTGTCGATCACATCCCTCGATTCGATCGGTACCATTTTTGTAGCCTAAACCTAAACATCATCGGTAAAAATCACCCAAAATAATATCAACTTCTGGGAGTTCTGGGTTAACCGAAAAACATAACCAGTGGAACAGACTGTAGTTGATTTCTTCGTGTTCATATTATTTTTAGGATATAAGGTTTTTTTGAAAATTCCAAATTCAGTATAAGAACTTTAAATTTACGATTGGATAGTTGATATTTGTGTTTCAAGCTATCCTACTCGTAGTAAAAGAAACTGGAACAAGCAATTTACTTATCATTATCTACTGGGCGACTGTACTCGCAAAAATTAGGCATACTTGGAGAATTTTTAAAACATGAATTGATTAAGTACCGCACAAAAATAAATTATGCAGTCTCATTCGTTATATGATATATGTATTTTTCATTCATAATGAATTTTAAAACCACAATTTTGTGGAAAAAATCAACGCGCAGGTAGGAATTAAATAACATAACAAACATGATCAATTGACCACTCAAAAGCAAAATGCTTAGTTTAAAAAAAAAATAAAAATCCTCAATTAGGTAATCTATAACCTGATTAAATCCTGCCAAACCCAACAAAATGAAAATAAATCAAAATATAAACATTTGTCATAATTGAAGTAAGAAAGTACATATCGAAATATGTATGATGAGCAAAAATTAAATTTCAACGTATGCCTATCAGAGCACCATGGTCTCCAAGCAGCTTTCAGCGTCTTGAACCATACTGTCAATTTCCTTCTTAGTAAGACGACCTTTATCACGCGTAATGGTAAGATGTTTGGAATTACCGGTTGATGTTTCGACAGCAGTCACATTCAAGATACCATCAGCATCGATTTCGAACGTTACGTCAATTTCAACTTCGCCAGCGGGTTTTGAAGGAATATCTGTGAGACGAAACTCACCAAGCCAGTGATTATCTTTTGTAAAAGCATATTCTCCTTCGTAAACATCAATAAGAACTTTGGTTTGATTATCATATATTGTGACGTATCCTTCAGTTTTTCTTGTTGGAATGGCTGTGTTACGTTCAATTATCACATCCATTTTATAATCACGTCCAATACTAGTACCCAAAGAAAATGGTGCAACGTCAATCAACACTAAATCTCGCACAGCCTTCGATTTTTCTCCGTTCAATATTGCCGCCTGAACGGCGGCTCCATAGGCTACCGCTTCATCCGGATTGATCGACTTGTTCAATGTTTTTCCCTCGAAGAAGTCTTGCAACATGTTTTGTACTTTTGGGATTCGAGATGATCCGCCAACTAAGATTACTTGATCAATCTGAGTTTTCTTGATCTTAGCATCTAGAATTGCTTTTTCAACCAGTGCCATCGCCTTTTGAAAGAAATCAATGTTCAATTCTTCAAAACGAGCCCGCGATATCTTACTATAAAAATCGATGCCATCGTAGAGAGAATCGATTTCGATTCTGGCCATCGTAGTTGATGATAAAGTTCTCTTGGCTAGTTCGCATTGGGTTTGCAGGCGACGACGAGCTCTCCCATTTTGACTGATATCTCGCTTGTGTTCACGTTGAAATTCTTGAACAAAATGCTCAACCATTCGATTGTCGAAATCTTCACCTCCCAAGTGAGGATGACCGGCGG
Source organism: Planococcus citri (assembly GCF_950023065.1). Taxonomy (NCBI): domain Eukaryota; kingdom Metazoa; phylum Arthropoda; class Insecta; order Hemiptera; family Pseudococcidae; genus Planococcus; species Planococcus citri. The sequence goes on from NC_088679.1 coordinate 69,812,075, forward strand.
TTGAAATAACTTCAAATACACCGTTTTGGATGGTTAAAATGGATACGTCGAAAGTTCCACCACCGAGATCGAAAATCAAAACCGTTTGTTTGGCGGAGTTCTAAAGAAATCAAAATCGATAATGAATTACTTAGTCGATTCTTGTCTCGTAAAAATTCACTACGTATAATGACAATAACTACCCGTACGTACTTTATTCTGTAAACCGTAAGCAAAGCCAGCAGCAGTAGGTTCGTTGATGATACGTAATACATTCAAACCGCAGATAATACCGGCATCTTTTGTGGCCCGTCTTTGAGAATCGTTGAAATAAGCTGGAACGGTGATAACAGCATTCTTGACAGTTCTACCAAGATAAGCTTCTGCGGTCGCTTTCATTTTTTGCAACACCTTCGCGGATATCTGTGATCGATTTTGATACATGAGGAATAAAATATCAAACGATTAAAAATACCAACACTCCGACTTACCTCTTCAGGAATAAACGTTTTATCAGTGCCTTGGAATTCAACATTGATTTTTAGTTTGTTCTCATAATCAATGACTCGAAAAGGCCAGTGCTTCATATCAGCCTGAACAGTATCATCTGTAGTGTATGGCTATTTCACGACCCATTAACCGTTTAACATCTGCACACAAAGATGAACAAATATGTGTAGTTAACGTATTGCACTTTAATTAATAGATTAAACACATAACTAAGAACTAACACGTGTTTCGATGCAAAATCGAATACAAAATTTGAAACTTACCATAAATGGTATTTTTCACATTCCTCGCTGCCTGATTTTTCGCAGCTTCTCCTATTAACATTCCTTCTTCGGAAGAAAATGCCACATAACTGGGCGTTATTCTGTTACCTTGATCATTGGCGATAATTTCAATTTGATCATGCTGGAAAACAGCAACGCACGAGTACGTAGTACCCAAATCTATACCGATAGTTGGAGCTGGAGTGCCCATTTTGTACTGGTACCTGTTGTAATATTACAGACACAAATTCACTATAGTATCTGGCTAATCTGGCTACCTTATTTTAATCTTTATGCACAAGTACTACATAAAATGGCTAAACTGAAACAAAAATGTCAAAACATACCAAACTTTTATACTCGTAGGTAAATATCGGGTACTTGAACCTCTTCCTTTTGCTTCCTTCTACTTGCCCGATGAAGATGAAACACTGGCCGTGAGATGAGATATGATGAGAATGAGTTTCAACCAACGGAAAATATTGTATGTACTAATCGCGTACTCAAATCGATCGAATAAATACCACCAGCAAATTAGAATTCACACTGGTAATGTAATATAAAATTACACGAAGACTAGGTTTTCAATTTCATTCAAATGAAGAATAGAGTGAGATGAGATATAACATCAACTATGTACATCACATTCGACGCATTTTCATTTCAAATTTTCAAAAGAAAAACTGATAAAAGTAAAAGAAACTAGAAGGGATTGGATTCCCATGATCTAATCTCAAGTCACCTGTGCCCGTAAAACCGTAGTCCGTAAGACAAGTTGCAGTGCAACCGCACCGGCGTAGTGTTGGGCAAATTCGCGAATATTCTTTTTTTGCTTGCGCATGCGCAAGAATATGCGCAGATTCTTGCGCATATTCCGCAGATTCTTTTCAAAAAATTAGAACATTATTGCTTAGTTTAGAGATAATCGGAAACTTTCCAAAATTCCATTGAAAAGGTTTCAAATTATTAAGGAAAATTGGAAATTTATAAAGAAAAGTTGATGTAAAACTTGTAAATTGTGGAAAATTGTAGAAAAATCTTCAAATTTTTTGAAAAAAGTTATGATTTTTATTTTTTTGAGAGAATATTCTCCAAGCATTTGAGAATATTCGCGAATATTCGCGAATATTCTCAGATTATGCGCATTGAGAATATTCTCAGGCCAACACTACACCGGCGCAGTCAGCAGTGGCGCCACGTATCCGAGCCCCGAGGTGAATTGAAAAAGAAAGAGGAGGTCAACCTAGGTCAACAGAGGAGGTAGGAGGTAGAAATCGGTGATCGGGAATGTTCGGATACGCTCGGAATACTTTCGTTTAGAGATGAGATGAGATGAGAATTATTTCACCATGTGGAATTCTGATTCTGAAAAATTTCTTCTGGTAACTTTCAAATTTCAAAAACCATCATCCATTGATTTATGCGAAAAATAATTGATAAAATTTTTGATAGCAGATTTTTACTGCGTGAAGTTGAAGTTTATGTTTATTGAAATACGTAGACGTGCGTGAATTTTTTAATTGAATTATTTGAATTTGAAATAGGTAGGTAATTTACTCTTTTTACTCATTCTGAATTGAAGTTCCAATAACATGCCTGTCTAGAAGAGAAGTGAAAATAAACAAACGTCCATTAAAATCTGATGAAAGCTTGATGTTTCAAATCGATGTTCGTTAAAATTTTTGGCCGATGCATATTTTTTCATGCTCTTTTGATTTTAGCTTTGTACAGCTCAAAAATGTTTGCGTGTGTTGGGGATACCTCTTTTGACATTATTTTCAGAATTATTACCTCTTATTGTGTACATGAGAAGGTATGGTACGCTAAACAAGGGAAAAAACTGCGTTCATCACATTTTTTACAAGAAAAAAAGGAGCTCTGGGATTTGGGTCTTACAAGTTAGGTATACCTACCTATATCGTAGACAACAACCATATAAATTAAGCAAAAAAAAACAAGTACACCTATTAAAAACGATTTTTGAGCAAGGTGATCGAATCTCTACTCACGAGAAGCTTGGATGAGAGAGGTATTTCAGCTCGCAGAAAATTTTTTAAGCAGGACAATGAAAAATCGAAATAACATCAAAAATACTTCACCAAGCACAAGCGCTCATTCTCATTCAAGTTGTGGAATTTCATTTTTCAATTATTGTAGGCCAATTTTTAGAAATTCAAAGAACCATTTTCCATTTTAAAATGAAAATTTGATAAATTATTGAAGCATAGGTACTTCACCAAGTTGTAAACGACAATTAACGCTATTTTCTTCTGTGCTTATGTACTTACTTGTAATTTTCAAGAACGGTACATATTTCAAGAAATTCAAACCCTTGAAGGATTCGTAATTTTTCGATGGTGTACCTACCTAAAATTTATTTTCTGCGCTAGGTATGTACCATAGTAAAAGAAAATAGCAAAATAATTATGCTAATTCAAAGTTTTTTTTTTTTTTAATATTAAAGGTAGATAGAGGCACTCCTACTTACGTATGTAGTATTGCACCTATCTATATGGTTCAATTTCGAATTTTCGCTTTTAAAAATAAAATTCAACTTCTATTTTGAAAAAGTAATTTTTCATTCATAATAACTGCCATATACCTATCCACCTATCTTGGAAACAAAAACCAGCGTATACAAATATAAACAACACAAAATAAAAATAATAACTATAGGTACCTCAATAAAACGCATTTAACAAAACAAAAAAAATGTAAATTAATACTTAATAATACATACAGACGCCGTTGATTTAATCGCCTTTAAACTCGTCAGCAATAACATTTAAAATCTGCAATAAAATTAAAATTCATTAGGGGGGTGCAATTTATTAAGTACTCTTGATATTAATTACGCTTTCAAATTCTCACCTTAAAATGAAGACGATGAAGTAAAAATCGCAAAAATGTTGACTCTACATTGAATTTATCGAATACATTCATGCTGTGGTGTTTTTAGGTCGTATTGAAAGTGCATTCACTGCAGAACAAATAAGTAATTAATACAATATAAACGGGCAGGTATAAATATAATAATTAACTGTTCAAAATAGAGATATCTTTCATAACACCTTTTCTCCATGCATAAAAAAGAACGCACGCGCCTACCTACCTAGTTCGATAAGAGAAGTTTTCGCTTTCGTGAAAGTCAGCCAATACATATTTCCTATTTCCTTGTCTCCTTGGTATATGTCTGGATGGTACTTGTAAGCTATTTCCCTGTAAATTCAATTAAAAAATGTAAAAAAAATACATTCGCAAAATCAAAACAGAAATTATGTAAATTTACCTGTGTGCATTCTTAATATCATCTTCGGAGGCATTTTTCGCCACGTTCAACATTTCACGATATTTTTCGCTTTCTTTAGTAGGATAGCGAGCTATCGAGATAATTACATCGAATATATTTTGTATTTCTTTTTGCTTACGTTCGTACTGCTCTTTTCCAGCTGTTACGTCAGTCTGCAACCAGGCGATCGTTTCTTGGCATTTTTTCAAAATCACTTCTTTATCATTTGGATTAATTTTCCTTATCAATTTTTCATCTTCTACTGCGCTCTTCACGTCAACACAGTAGGTTTCTAAAGCATCCTTGGCGAGTAAAGCAGATTTTCGGTTTTTTTCTTCGTATCGCAATTTTTCAGCGTCTTCGATCATACGCTCAATTTCATCTTTACTGAGACGACCTTTATCGTAGGTGATGGTCAGTTGGTTTGATACACCGGTAGATGTTTCGACGGCAGTTACGTTCAATATACCGTTAGCATCGATTTCGAATGTTACGTCGCAGTGAACATCTTTGCACGGTTTATCAGGGAGACTGAGTACAAACGTTCCAAGTAAATGATTATCCTTCGCCAAATCATACTCGCCTTCCAATACTCGAAACCTAAATTTGGTTTGATAATCATCAACCGCACAAAAACTTTGCGTTTGTCTGGCTGGAATTTGGGTGTTACGTTTGATAACGACAGCCATTCTAGGATCAAATCCTAGTTTAGTCATTTTAGTCGCAATTCCCAACGACAATGGTGTAACATCCATCAACACTATATCTTCAACTTCCTCCGATTTGTCACCATTCAATATAGCAGCTTGAACAGCAGCTCCATACGCTACAGCTTCGTCAGGATTAATTGATTGCCTCAGTTCCTTTCCATCGAATAACTCTCGTAACATTTTATGGATTTTGGGAATTCGTGACGAGCCTCCCACTAAAACGACGTGATGAATTTGTGTTTTTTCAATAGCAGCATCTTGAACTGCTTTTTCAACCACTTCCATTGCACTTTTGAAGAGGTCAGAGTTTAGTTCTTCAAAACGAGCACGAGAGATTGAGCTGTAGAAATCGTCACTATCGTAAAGAGACTCAATTTCGATATCAGCTACGGTTGCTGATGATAAGGTTCTCTTCGCTCCTTCGCAAGCAACTCGCAGACGGTGCAGGGCTCTCTTGTTTTCGGTGAGATCTTTATTGTGTTTACGTTTGATTTCTTCGACGAAATAATTGATCATTCTGTTGTCGAAATCTTCACCACCCAAGTGAGTGTCACCGGCAGTTGATTTCACTTCGAAAACACCGTTCTGAAGTGCTAAAATGGAGACATCAAAAGTTCCGCCACCGAGATCGAAAATCAATACGTTTTGCGCATCAGAATTCTGAAAAAAATGAAGTAGGTAAGTAATTTAGTTGATCAACATTCAACGTTCAATATTAAGTTCAACTAAAACAATAGGTAGGTATACCTACTTTTTCTTCTAGACCGTAAGCTATTGCGGCAGCAGTAGGTTCATTAATGATACGAAGTACGTTTAATCCAGCAATTTTAGCAGCATCTACTGTAGCTGCTCTTTGGGAATCGTTGAAATAAGCGGGCACAGTAATTACTGCGTTCTTTACAGGTTTACCAAGATATGCTTCAGCTGTATCTTTCATTTTTCCCAACACCATCGAAGATATCTGCAGAAATATCGAATGTCATATTACATAGGTACGTAACGAACTCAAAACGAAAGTTAACGTTGCAAATGGTTGAAAAATATGAGGAGCTTGGAATCCAAACTCACTTTTGCCATCGGACAAAGTTTCGAGAAAATCGACAATAACTGATTTCGCCTAGTGCGTTGATGAAAAAAACGCCGCAAAGTGTGTCGAGCTCTAAAGTAAGACTACTAAATAGGATTCCATGAGAAAAATTTTTTTTCAAGTTGCCATATCGTTGCGGTATGGCTAAGTATCAAGTTTGGCAAAAGTGAGTTTTGATTCCAAGGTGGGGTAATTTTACTTTCTTTTGCAAATAATTATATCGAAAAATAAGCCTCCTAGAAGAAAACTAACGACATTAGGTCGATTGGAAATTTAATTCTCTACATTTTTCCTCGGCTTAATTTTTCCGTAGAATGCTTCGTTCCGTCTCCAGACAGCTTTAAAAGTTTTGAGCGCTGAATTTTTCCAAAAATTATACTTTCTTTTGCAAATATATCGAAAACTAAGCACCCTAGAAAAAAACTAACGATAATATGTCGATTGGAAATTTAATTCTCTACAATTTTTCTCGACTTCATTTTTCTGTAGAGTATTTTGTTCCGCCTCCAGAGAGCTTTAAAAGTTTTGAGCGCTCAATACATCCAATTTTTTACCTCCTCAGTTGTATAACTTCCAAATTCAAAACTACCATTCTCGCTATTTTCACTATCAGAAAATGCTTCCGAAGTTGCAATTGAATTATTTTGGCTTTGTAGACTGCCATGCGACCTTGAAAATACAATTTTTTTCATAGCTTGGTAGTGATGGCAAACTATCGATAGTTTTTCAATAGTATCGATAGTTTTTTTTAACTATCGATAGTTTGTCCGATAGTTTTTTTTTAAAGTATTGAAAAAACTATCGATAGTTTTTGGATGCTATCGAACTATCGAAAATCCAATGTTTTATTGAATTTTTAACCAAATTTTTGTAAAAAAGGATCGCTATTGTTCATTTTTTCAATAGAAAAAAGTATTGTTTCTTTTTTTCTCTCTCAAAATGATGTCCCTTGATTTTTTCAGATAAAAAACGTAATAATGAACCTCCAAACTCGTGGAATCACATCCATTATCAGTTTTTAATGAAAATTGAAAACTATCGAAAAAACTATCGATAGTATCGATAGTTTTTGTTACTACCGAAAAAACTATCGATAGTAAAAACTATTGAAATTTTCACTCGAAAACACTATCGATAGTGAAAACTATCGATCGTTGCCATCACTATAGCTTGGAGTCAAAACTCACTTTTGCCACTGTTAAAAGTGAGTTTTGATTCCAAGGGCACTTTTTAACACGAAATTGTGAAGAACTGGGGCCGAATTCGGAAAAATGGATTCTGTAGGGTGATAGAGAAATTGAAGAAGTATCCGAATCCGCAAAAAAACGCATATCGATTTTTGGTGGCAAAAGTGAGTTTTGATTCCAAGCTCCTCATATGTACACTCACTTCTTCGGGGCAGTACGTTTTTGAAACGCCTTGGAACTCAACTTCGATTTTCGGATTGTTGTTATCGTCAATGAGCTGGAAAGGCCACTGCTTCATATCGCTCTGAATCTTGTCGTCTTCAAATTTACGACCCATCAATCTTTTGACATCTACGCACACCATCGGGGAAAAATATAGAATCAAAATTATCATATTTCTACGAAAACGTAATTAAATAATATGTATGCATGTAGGTACCTATTTCCGTTCGTTTTGCAAATACGAGCGGAGAATAATTCCCAACTTACCGAAAACAGTATTACGTAGGTTTCTAGTGGCCTGTTTTTTGGCTGGTTCTCCGACCAAAATTTCGATATTCGTAAAAGCGACATAACTCGGCGTAGTTCTGTTACCTTGATCGTTGGCAATAATTTCAACTTTTCCATGCCGGAAGACACCCACGCAGGAGTACGTAGTACCCAAGTCGATCCCAATCGCTAAGTCGCTCATTGTTATGTATTGATACCAGCAGCAGCTGTAAATCAGTAATAAAAATACAAAATTACATCACTATTGTAGAAATTAGAGTGTAGGTAGAGGTACCACATTTATGCACGGTGGAAAATTTTTTTCATTTTTTTTCTCCCTCCCACCCTCGACCCTCTAACGAGTGAGAAAATCGCTCCATGAAATTTTCAGTTTCCTCAGTGAAAAATAAGTGTTGCCGGGGAACCTCCGAATTTTCCACAAAAAAAAAGAAAGAATCGAAATATGTATCAGAGAAAACTCTTCTGAAGAAATTAAGAGTAAAATGCACTAAACTTTAAGAAAAAACTCACGATAAAAAGAAAATTTTTGGGGCCAAAAAAAACTTGAGAATTCGGGGAAAATCGTCGAAAAATTGAAAAATAGAATCTAAGTACATAGGAGAATTCAAAAGAATAAAACGTGAAAAAAAAAATCAAGAAAGCAGAAAAAAAGTTCGAAGTAGAACTATCAAGTCTTAAAGTCCAAAAAAACTCGAAAAGAAACCGTAAAAAGGGGATGAATTCCACAAAAATTTAAGCAGAAAAAAAATTACTAATATTTGGGGGAAAATCAGGAGAAAATTTTATAAAAATCACGAAAATTCAAGAAAAAAGGTTTCGCCGAATTTAAGAACAAAAATTTAGGCAAAAAAACGAATCAACAAAATTCAACACAAAATCATGGAAATGATGAAAAATGAAAACTCTCAAAAATTCAGTTCAGGAAAATCACTACTCGCGAGAAATAAAAGTATCTACACACAAATTCGGAAAAAAATCGAAAAAAATAGGATTTAAGAGAGAAAAATTAATTAGAACTTGGAAAAACAATTGTTCAACGAGAGAGGAAATCCGGAGAACCTTTCCTCATAACTGGGAGGGAAGGGAAAAAGGAGAGAGGGATCGAAGAATGAAAAATAGGTAATTTTCAGGATGCAAAAAATACACTTCATTAGGTGAAAATGAAAAAAACAAATTCACCAAAACTTGGAGAAGCTATTCTCGGCCCTCCCACCTCCATAAACACATGGGTAAAATCACAATTTCACAAAAACGTAAGCAAAAAATCACTAGTTTTTTTAAAGCACGAGACTCGAAAAAAAACAAACTATTGAAATCAAAAAAAATCAGTAAAAATTAGGGCAAAAAAATGACCAAAATCTTATTTAGGTAAAGCAAAACTAAAATCGTGAAAATTCATAGTTGAAAGTCTGTTAAAACTGGAGATACTTCGCCAAAACTTGAGAAGAAAAAAAAATGTAAATTCTAGGAAAACCATCGAAAACCCCCAAAAAAGAGAAATCACGAAAATTCAAAATTGGGAAAAATGTACAAAGATTCAATAGAAAAATCACCAAATGGGGGACGAAGAAAACTCACAAAATTCAAAAAGTCATCAATCAAACCCAGACCAAAATTCTATCAATAAAATCACACAACTTTACCCAAGAGAAATTTTTCATTTAAAAAATCACAAGAACTCTAGGTGAGAAAATTCAGCAAAAATTCAGATGAACAAAAAAAATCATCAAAATTTAGAACAAAATCATAGAAAAATTAATTCGGAAAAAAATCACCAAAATTCAAGATGTGTGAAAATCAATCAAAACTGAAGAAAATCCACCAAAAACTATCGGAAAAATTCGAAAATAATAAGTAGGTAATACTTGTTAAAAATAGGAAAAACTTGAGAAAATTTCAAAAGAAAAATCAAATCTGAAAAATAAAATTCATAACGTTGAAAAAGCAGTGAGAGAGTCAGACCATTTAAATAAGATCAATTTTTGTTATTTTTTATTTCAAGAAATCTAGTTATAGTTTTGGAAAAGAAAGGAAATTTGTGAAAAAACTCGAAAAAAGTAATTTTTATTATTCTTACCAAAATTTTTGAAAAGTAACCTAAAGTTACTATAGTACATAAGTTTAGTAACTTAGGTAGGTAGGTAGGTACTTGAAAACTAATCAAGTACAACCCTGCAATGTTGAGTTTTACAAAATAAATCAAATTATACAGAAGTGAATTAAAAATGAAAATATATATAACATACCAAACGTATTCGCAGCCAGGTAAGTAGTTACACCACACGTTGAATATTTCTGCTAGGAAGTAATTATATCGAAATAGAATTTGAATTTTAGGTACTTATTACTTAATCACGAATCAAACCGAATAGGTATGCCATCTGAAAATTACAACACATATATCTAGAATGAAGCTACGATTACGAGTCGAACTGATGAACTGAGTCCTGACCTGAGTCATGATGAATCTGTCATAATTACAACATAACTACCTATACTACTACCACGATACGTGATCGATACAATCTTAACTTTGTAGTCGGATCTATAAAGATGAAAAAATACACCAATCGCAAAAAACCTTATCCAGATACTATGTATATACGCTAGAGATAAGACTGGCGCTGATATGACGGCTGGTGGCTCATGTGTCCGGTGTCGGATGGTCACTGCTGACTCACAAACGTCACAACGGAAACACAGGGGTCAGGGGTGTGCAGTAGTTGATGTTCTCCGTTTTTTTTTTATCCAAAAATAAGAGAACCCTCAAAGTAGATTGTTTATATGTAACTGCCCAATCTCAAACTATGGGTTCCATATTCCATAAGCTAGGTAAGTACCTAAAATCTCGAAATTTCGACTTTTAGCTAAGTTCACTAATAAAAAATTAAAAACGTGTTTAAAACAGTGAAAAAGTAGTGCTCACCCTCCCCAAGACATATAAAACGTCAAAGAAGTCATATTTAGGCCCATAGAACAATTTTTGAGCTTAAAATTTTCGAAAAATTGCCAATGAATGATTGAAAAAAATGATTATAGGCAGTTGCAACATTGTGAATCGTCTTTTTTAGTTGAATACAAGACTTGAGCGCAATTTAATTCGTAATCAGCACATTCGAAATTGTAACAATCGATAAATTCTCCAGTTTTTTTTCAACTTTTTGCGTAAGTAAATGAAGACAAAAAGTGTCAGTTTTTTTTATTTTCGAACGATTTTCTTATTTCAAGTGCCAGAAAAATTTCGGGGACCAGCGTTTCGCTGATAGTTGAAAATGAAAATTTTTTAGGAAGGGAAATAATAGGTCGGTCATAGGAAAGAAATATGCCGATATCTGCTCTTTAAACAAAAATAATTTCGTACTGTACTAATTGGGCTAAAAAATTTTAAATTCAAAAAAATCGAAAAATCAACTTGGACACTCAATTAGGCTATTGATTTCGCCTAGAGAACTAAATTTTTATGCTAATAGGTATCTGCTCTTTAAAAAAAATAATTTCGTAGGTACTAATTGGGCTATTTTTAGAACATTTTTAAATGTAAAAAAATCGAAAAATCAACTTGAACAACTCAAATATTGATTTTGCCTACTTGCCTAGAGAACTTTTGAAAATACCATCTACTTAAAATCCACGTAACCAAAATTTTAAGTGCTAAAGTTAATTTCTGGATTGTTTGCGATTTTTTTTTAAATTCAAAAACTGTTTTTTACGGGTGATTTCCGAACTTTTTCATGAAATAAGTACAAATTTCTTTAACGAAGTTACCCAATGTGAATTTTCTTCAATTCAACTCCCATCTTGTGTCAACAACCACTAATTTTGGGCCTTTCTGGAGCCTACAGCAATTCTTCAGTTTTCTTCAGAATTTCAAATCACTCCGGAAGGGCCAAAAATTAACTTTAATACCCATAACAATTTAGTCAGTGCTTATTGGGCTTCTTTTTGACCGTTTTAGGTGGTTATCGCGAAATTCTGGAAATGTGTAGGAAGGGCCATAAATGCATTATTACTGCTTTAATATACCATCTTTGGACATTAGTTTTTTTTCCTCACTTTGGAAATCACGTAAGACGGTAGAGAGGATGGCCAAAAAGAAAAAGCACTGGCCAAAGTTGTAGTGGCTATGAAGTCCATTTTAGGCACTTCCAAATCGACGATTTAAAATTTACAGAGAAAATTATAAATCGCTGGAGGCTCCAAAATTGCTTAAAACTAGTAGTTGTAGATAGGTGGGAGATGAATAATTGAAGAAATTATTTACCAAAAAAATATTTTCATGATAAAATTTGAAAATTGACTCCTCAAAACAGTTTTTTTGAACTTTTGGATAAAAAGGTCTTCTTATTTTGATTTTAATATTAGATGAATTGCCTCATTTTATTGACGCTATTTTGCCCAAAGGTTCACTTCGACGGTCTACATAAATGTACGTACCTATACCTACATACATAGATTAGGTAGGTAAGAGTATCTGCAATGGGGAGGAGGGGTGTCATAATTTATTCTTAATTTTTAAAGTAATCAGTGGAAAAAATATATTATAGTCCGGCATATGACAATAGGAATAATTGCAGCCCCCCCTCATCGATCCTCCGGGACAACTTTTTTCTGAAAGGGGACATCCTAAGGAACATTTTAAAGCAAACTTGCAAAAAAAAAGTTGGAGGGAAAAAATCAAAATTTTACCAAATTGACCAAGAAAGCTGAAATTTGAGGTATACCCTATTTTCGACATGCCAAATCGATTGGAAACGATTTCAACTCGTTTTGAGCAGTTCTGGAGCCTCCAGCAGATTTTTGAAACTCGAAATTCCCACAAAATTCCATCAAATTGGAGTTGTACAGCTGAAATTTATTCTAAAAAGTAATTTCAATACACTACGAAGTACTGCAGGTGAATTTTAAGTCGTTTAGGAACCTCCAGCGACGTTTTTGAAAGTTCCTGAAGCCTCCAGCAGATTTTTGAAACTTTAAATTTTCATAAAATTTCATCAAATGGAGATGGAAATCTGAAATTTACTCTACACTCCAATTTTAACACCCTCTGAAGACGACTTCAGGTGGGTTCAAGTCATTTTAGGGCCTCCAGCGACTTTTTTGAAAATTACTGGAGCCTCCAGTAGATTTTTGAAACTTGAAATTTCCCCAACATTAATTTATCAAATGGAGTTGGCAAGCTGAAATTTACTTCGCAGACTACATGGTGGTTTCAAATGGTTTTGAAGCTTCCAGCTACTTTTAGGAAATTTCAATTTTCCAAAAAAACGTCATACAACCTTTCAAAAAGTTGCTGGAGGCTCCAAAACGACTTGAAATCCACCTGCAGTCGACTTCGTAGCGGATGGAAATTAGTTTGCAGAATGAATTTCGACTCTCCATCTTAGTTTGATGATATTTTGGGGAAATTTCAAGTTTCAAAAATCTACTGGAGGCTCCAGTAATTTTCAAAAAAGTTGTTGGATGCTCTAAAATGACTTGAAATCCACCAGAAATCGTTTTCAGAGGGTGTTAAAATTGGAGTGTAGAGTAAATTTCAGCTTTCTATCTCCATTTGATGAAATTTTGTGAAAATTCAAAGTTTCAAAAATCTGCTGGAGGCTTCAGGAACTTTCAAAAACGTCGCTGGAGGATCCTAAGCGACTTAAAATTCACCTGCAGTACTTCGTAGCGTATTGAAATTAGTTTTTAGAATAAATTTCAGCTTTACAACTCCAAGTTGATGGAATTTTGTGGGAATTTCGAGTTTCAAACGGCTGACCTGTCAATCAAAATGGCCCCCATTTTGTAAGTAAGGCCAACTTTTTTTTTGCAAGTTTGCTTTAAAATGTTCCTTAGGATGTTCCCTTTAAGAAAAAAGTTGTCCCGGAGGATCGGCGGGGGGGGGGGGGGGGTGGGTGCAATTACTCCTATTGTCATATGCCGGACTATTAGGTAGGTATCAATAAAAGAATAATTCGGAAATTACGCAACACTAATTGATGCCGAACCACTCGCGAGTTGATACGAATGTGAAAGTGTGATTTGAGAATTATCAAATTTATCCCGACGCGACGTCAGTCATAGTTATCAAGTCGTCTCATATTGCATACTTACATCGCCTCGCATTATTCGCAGTCATCACTTTTCAATCATGTTGTTTTTCTTCGAAATCTTTGTATTATATCTACTCCTCATTGATTATTTGTGCTGAGAACAGAATTTTTACACTCGCAGACACTGATCGAGCTGAAATTATTTGGCTCATTTAAAGATAATGTATGGGCTTATAGTTTTCTCTCTTCCCCGCGGATATATATTATTGCCATAGTAGTCAGGGAGCCCACATGAAAAAAATGTACGAGGGGGGTTGAAATTTGGGACCCGGCCCAAAAGTTACTATATGTATCCCACTTTTCAGAAATGTCACTCTGGCAATTCACAGCTGGGGCTTTTGAGCACAGCGAAAGCTCAAAGTTCACAATTTTTATGAACTTTCAACTTGGAAAGTTTTATGGTTAAAACAGGTGGATTCTTATAGGATTTTTCACGCTGACCCCGAATATGCCGGTCTGTCGACCCCTAAGTGCCCCCAAAGGGATGCCAGACTGAGTTAAAGGGGTAAAAATCGCAAAAAATGCTGTATTTTTTCAATAAATGTTCGTAAAAATCGTATAGCTAACAAAAAGTGCTGAATTCTTGAAGCATTTTTTGCGCTGAATCCAAATATGCCAGGCTGCTAGCCCCCAAGTGCCCCAAAAAGGGTGCCAGCCTACTTTGAAGGGGCGAAAATGCAAAATATTTAGGTTTTTCACATCTTATTCGCATAAACATACCTAGCATTATTCTGTAATTATTTTTTTCGAAGGTGGTTTGCAAGTATTCTAAAATCAAATGTATCACTACCTACCTCTAAATGCTGCGCAACTGCCTTAATATGTTGAAGAGGAAAAAATATCATTGTTCTAGAGACACTGAGAATGTTTATGATGTTCCTACACATTTCGAAAAATTTTGACAAACAGTAAGGTACACGTAGATTGGGTGTCCCTTAAAATGCAATGAGAATGTTTATGATGTTCCTACACATTTCGAAAAATTTTGACAAACAGTAAGGTACACGTAGATTGGGTGTCCCTTAAAATGCAAAAGTGAATATTTTTTTGGTCTGACCCCCCCTAATTTTTTAATTACATCACATAGTTCTCAAATCCAAAATATTAGCCCATTTGAAGGTCATTAACCCGGGCCGAGTTGGCCTAGAAGGTTTAAATGGGATTTAACATAGGTTTGTAAGTGAAAATCGCGCATTTAAATTCCTCTTATGAACTTGAAAAATAGTTCCGAGAGTTTTTTTGCAATAAAATGTTGCAAAAGCATGTCAAAGACCTTGTAAAATAATAATGGGGTCATGGGGACCCCCTGCCCCCTTCCCACCCTGGAAGTATGTAGTGCAAAATGACAATTTGGTAAATTAAAGATTTTTCCCCGCAGTTGGCTGGCAATTATACGTTTTGATCTTCCCTCCACCTCACTCAACCATTTCCCCTCTTGCTATGTTACCATGAGACACTCTCCAACCCCTCCCCCCGAAACCCTTAAAAGTAATAAGATAAAATTCGGCAAATTGAAGTCTTTTTTTAGCGGTTTTGATTATTACTTGTCGGCCTTTCTATTTTTCGCAATAAAATCCTGCAAAAGCATATCATACAACAATAACAGGATTATGGAGGACCCCTACCCCTCCCCCTTCCCGCCCTGAAAAAGATGGAAAATTGATGGCTATGAATAGGTCGACCCAAGATATGCTATTTTTTGGCATAAAACAATGAATATGGGTACCTTACTTGTCTTGACCAGCCCTACACAAAAATTGCTATATTATCATTGAGTTGTATTTTCTGAAATATGTACATTATTCGCAAAATAGAATAAAGTTTCAACGGCATATTTTATCAAAAGAATTTTATGCTGTTTTCAAAAATGTGCTTGCAAACCGCCTTCGAAAAAAATAATTACAGAATAATGCTAGGTATGTTTATGCGAATAAGATGTGAAAAACCTAAATATTTTGCATTTTTGCCCCTTCAAAGTAGGCTGGCACCCTTTTTGGGGCACTTGGGGGCTAGCAGCCTGGCATATTTGGATTCAGCGCAAAAAATGCTTCAAGAATTCAGCACTTTTTGTTAGCTATACGATTTTTACGGACATTTATTGAAAAAATACAGCATTTTTTGCGATTTTTACCCCTTTAACTCAGTCTGGCATCCCTTTGGGGGCACTTAGGGGTCGACAGACCGGCATATTCGGGGTCAGCGTGAAAAATCCTATAAGAATCCACCTGTTTTAACCATAAAACTTTCCAAGTTGAAAGTTCATAAAAATTGTGAACTTTGAGCTTTCGCTGTGCTTAAAAGCCCCAGCTGTGAATTGCCAGAGTGACATTTCTGAAAAGTGGGATACATATAGTAACTTTTGGGCCGGGTCCCAAATTTCAACCCCCCTCGTACATTTTTTTCATGTGGGCTCCCGGACTATAGCTGGACGGAGACGTACTTAACAGACTGATAATATACGATACCATATGTTATTACGTTAGAAGTTAGTTACCACTGTCAACCACATCTAGCCTTTGGTTTTGATTCTTTCTCTATCTTACATTTAAACATGTAGCTTTCAAACGATCCTATTGTTCAGCCGTTTAGGATCAGGAGAAATGCAAAGTCGGCACCTTTCAGTTCTCAAAAAAGAAACAGTGTATTATGCATTTTTTTTTATTAATTTGAAAAGAAAAAAACCTTAAACGTCAGGTCAAAAAATTCCAACATTTCACATACAATGTTTTACTACCAGATGTCTCACTTTTCCATTCCTTTTCTTTCACTCTTTTGACTTGGTGCCGACTCGCGAACGCGTGACTTTTTCCTGGAATTACTCGAGACCTTTTAGCAATGTTTTTTCTGTTCTGTTTAACAAAAAAAAGAAAAAAAAAAAAAAACATATCAGAGGAAACGTGACAGTATATATTTTGTATAATAGAGACAAACTTGAGGTAGTTAAGATGTTTATAAAAATGTTTGTCTACGATTTTAAATCTTTGTTCGGCTATTATGTACTACATCATCCCATTCACGTTTCTGTCGCCATGTATATTGACCGTGCGCCTTTGTTGTAAATGTAGCCAACGACCTAATGAGTGATCGACTACAGATGCCTCTACTTTGACACATGTATTCTACGTATTAGTCACGCATTTGAAATGAGGCAAATCTATCCTATACTACTCTTGTTTCAATTTTTATTTCGCCTGTCGTTAAATTTCAGCGCAGCGTGGATACGGATAGCCATTTACGATGGTAGTTGATCTGGTGAAGGAAGTTTATTTCTCAAGGCTATTTCATTTTCGTGTGTAGAACAACTGAACAACCGAATAAATCGACATAAATATTTGTGGTGGTAAAGAATGACGACTATATAAGACTAAAATCTTACGAGAGAGGAGATGAGAGAATGATTTTACAACCTAAGCTAAGTTTTTCAACTTGTAAAAAAAAGTAAATATGTAGGTACCTACCTACACTTTTCAATTTGTCACCTCATCAAGGCTCGAATTCGTGATTCACTGACCCTAATCAATTCGATGAGTCGAATTCATACTAAGATTATATTTTTCAACTACGGCATTCTCGGACGATTTAAAAATTGCCGGTGGCTCCTGGCTCGAAATCGGCTGCAAAATGGTGGAAATTATTTCGGGGGGGGGGGAGGTCATTACAAAAGGTAGACAAAGTTTTGAGTAATTTGTCGCAAAAATTGACGATTGTAGAATTTTTTTTAAATTCGAGATTTTTCAACTTGTAAAAAAAATCATTTTCTCAACTGTCATCTTGGATTTGAAATTCGCTGGCTCTAATCCACTAGGAATATCGAATTTATGATAGAATTAAATTTTCAGCTATCGGAATTGATTGATTGCAACGCCTTCTATTTGAAATTACTGGTGAAAAGTCAAATATTGCTGGAGGCTCCAGATCGGCTGGAAATAATGACGACAATCTATTCCGGAGATCGACTTTAGCATAAAAACCGAGTTCATTTTGATTTCATTGCTTGCTCTTTTTGTCGAAAATTAATGTTACCAATACTTAGAAAGTTTCTACCATTTTCAAAAATTCGCCAAAAATCAAAGTCAACTTCATCGTCCGGGTAACATGCTCTTTCAGTGAGCCAAATTTCAACTCTATTGAAGTCGATGAGTTGTAAAAGTTCCCATTGTTAGGTACATAATTAATAAACATTTACATTTTACAAAAATAGATACGAGGTGAATTTGAGTGCATAGCATAGTGTGAATCACAAAAATCACACAGCTGACACGGCAGTATTATTTTACGCAGTTTCGGGCTTTACTCAGCAAATTAAACTGGTTCAGGAGCCCTACCATGTTGCCATGTCTCATCACACCCCACTTCGCCACTGTAACATTCCTGACCACACCACACTATAGATAATATACGCCAAAAAAAAACCTTCGGTCGGAATTAATCATGTTTGGGTTCACCCATTTTTTTCGCTATTTGAATGAGCTACAGATATTTGCAGGCTATTTGATTTGTTCGTGTCCATGTTATTTTTAGGGAATATTAGAATATTACGTACCTATTTTGAAAATTCGAAAACCAGTACAAGACCTTCAATTTCAAATTTGCTAATGAATAGTTGATATTTGTGTTTTGTGCTATCCAACTCATAGTGAAAAACCTGGAAAAATCAATCGTGACTGACGTGAGAAGTTTTAGTTCCCTTGCAACATACCCGGTAATGCATGGCCAATTTTGAGTTTCACATATCTAATGTAAGCTTGATTGAAAGAGATCTTGTGAAAAAAACAATTCAAAATAATTTCTCTTCTCAGATCTGTTAGCTCGCGAAATTATTTCATAAAAAATTGTACAGTTGATATCCCGAATATGCGCTAGGTAGGTAAGGTACCTAATACCTTCACATTTTTATTTCTATGCCCATCATTACCAACTGGGCAAATGCACACGTAAAAATTAGGCATACCTACCTACTTGGAGAAGGAGAATTTTCGAAACATGAATTGAATACAAGAATATAAATGATGCAGTGTCATAGTTATATGTATAATTTCTATTCAAAATGAATTTCAAGATTTTCACAACCCTCGCGGAAAAAAATCAACGCGCAAGTAGGAACAAAATAACACATTTAACAAACATTATGACTCTCAAGCAAAATACTTGATCTGAAAAATACATATAAAAATTCACAACTAATCTATAATATATATAAAACGAAATGAAATCAAAACAATAAGTTATGGGACCTACGTCCTACATATTGAAATATGATAAGCAAAAATTAAAATTAAACGTATGCATTTCACAGCAGCACGGTTCACAGGTATCTTTTAGCGTCTTGAACCATGCGGTTAATTTGCTGTTGAGTAAGACGACCTTCATCACGCTTAATGCTAATTTGATTGGAATTACCGGTTGATGATTCGACAGCGGTTACGTTTAAAATACCATCAGCATCGATGTCAAATGTCACATCGACATTTATTACACCGGCACGTCTTGAAGGGATGTCCTCAAGTGTGAATTGACCAAGTAAATGGTTATACTTCGTTTCAGGATACTCGCCTTCGAATACTTTGAAACATATTTCAGTTTGATAATCGTATATCGTGGTGAAACCATCCGTTATTGTAGCTGGAATAGATGTATTACGTTTGATGACCACTGACATTCTATGGTCATACCCCACACTAATACCTAACGACAATGGCGTAACGTCTTTCAACACTAAATCCCGCACGATATTCGATTTGTCGCCGTTAAGTATGGCAGCTTGAACGGCGGCTCCGTAGGCTACAGCTTCATCCGGATTGACAGATTTGTTCAACGTCTTTCCCACGAACAAAGCTTCCAACATCCTTTGTATTTTCGGGATTCGAGATGATCCGCCAACTAAGATCACTTGATCGATCTGACTTTTATGGATATTAGCATCTTGAATTGCTTTTTCAACCAGGGACATTGCTTTTTGAAAGAAATCAATGTTCAATTCTTCGAAACGAGCTCGCGATATAGTAGAATAAAAGTCGATGCCATCGCACAGAGAATCGATTTGGATATTGGCCATCGTAGTTGATGATAAAGTTCTCTTTGCTAGTTCGCATTGGGTTTGCAGGCGACGAAGAGCTCTCTTGTTCTGACTGATATCTCTCCTGTATTTACGTTGAAATTCTTGAACAAAATGCTCAACCATTCGGATGTCGAAATCTTCGCCTCCCAAGTGAGTATCGCCGGCGGTTGAAATAACTTCGAATAAACCTTGTTGGATGGTTAAAATAGATACGTCGAAGGTTCCGCCACCGAGATCGAAAATCAAAACCGTTTGTTTGCCGGAGCGCTGAACAAATAGAGATGAATTAGTCGATTGATGTATAGGAAAAGTTCACTACGTATAATAACAATACCCATACGTACTTTATTCTCTAAACCGTAAGCGAAACCAGCGGCAGTAGGTTCGTTAATAATACGTAATACATTTAGACCGCAGATAGTACCAGCATCTTTTGTGGCCCGTCTTTGAGAATCGTTGAAATACGCTGGAACGGTGATAACAGCCTTTCTGATTGTTTTACCAAGATACGCTTCGGCGGTCGCTTTCATTTTTTGTAATATCTTCGCGGATATCTGTGATGGATTACAGATAAATTAAAAGTCATGAAGCATCGAACGACTAGAAAATATCAAAATTCTGAGTCTCTGACTTACCTCTTCAGGAATAAACATCTTATTATTGCCTTGGATATCAACTACGATTGCTGGTTTGTTTTCATTATTACGAACTCGAAAAGGCCAGTGCTTCATATCGTCCTGAACAGTAGTATCATGAAAATTACGGCCCATCAATCGTTTAACATCTGCACACAAATATTTACGTACTTAGCGTAGGTATTGCACTTTAAATAAATTAAAACACACAACACGACGACGTGTGTCGATGCAAAATCGAATACAAAATTTGAAACTTACCATAAATGGTATTTTTCACATTACTTGCTACTTGATTTTTCGCAGCTTCTCCTATTAACAATCCTTCTTCGGGAGAAAATGCCACGTAACTGGGCGTTATTCTGTTGCCTTGATCGTTTGCGATAATCTCAATTTGGCCATGCTGTAATACAGCAACGCACGAGTACGTAGTACCCAAATCTATACCGATAGCTGGAGTGCCCATTTTTGTACTGGTACCTGTTGTAATAATACAAACATAAATTCACTAGTACCAGGCTGTACAAGTACTACATAAAATAGCTAAACTAAAACAAAAATGTCAAGCCAAAACATACCAAATTTTTATACTCGTGGGTAAATATCGGATACTTGAATCTCTTCCTTCTGTTTCCTTCTGCTTGCACGATGAAAGTTGAAACACTGAGATGAGATTCAACCAACGAAAAAATATTGTACTAATCAGTAATCACGAATTACGTACTCAAATCGATCGAATAAATACCACCAGAAAATTACAAAATCACGCTTGGTAATACAGTATAAAATTACACGAGTACTAGATTTTCAAATGAAGAATGAGATGAGTTGAGATATAACAATTAACATTTACAAAGTTATTGCATTTCAAAAGAAAAAACTGAAACTGATAATCTGAACAACAACAACATCGACTCCTCTGACTGTGTCAGTGTGTCTGTTCAGGTGTTCACTGTTGTCTGTAAAACGCCTAGAACCAGTTGCGAGTTGCAGTAATAACCGTGTGGGGTGGAAAGGAAAGAGGATGTACAATCGGAAACGTTCGGATACGCTCGGAATACTTTCGTTTAGAGATGATGAGAATTGAAGGGCCTGATGGAAGAAGGGCCTCCTAGCTCGGCCGGAGGCCCTTTTTCCTCCTTTTGGTGATTTGAGTTCCTTGAAGTCTTTACTATCTTTACTACCTTCGGTGTGAGTTTCAGTTCATGATCTTGTTCCTACAGCAAGCTACAAGATGTTTTATTCATATCTCTTTGAATAAAACATCTGAACATCTCAATTGGCGTACCGCCATACCGTAGGTACGTACGTGTTACAGTTTCATAAAAATTGATCTGGAGGCGAAAGGAAGCATACTATGTACAAAAATTTCAAGTAAACAAAGTTGTAGAGAATTAAATTTCCAATCGACATAATGTCGTTAGTTTTTTTCTAAATGCTTAGTTTTCGATTTATATCACGTAAAAGATGAATGTGAATGAAAATCAAAATCAGCTTAAATGGAAAAAATTGATCTGGAGGTGAAAGGAAGCATCCTAAGAAAATTTCAAGTATACAAAGTTGTAGAGAATTAAATTTCCAATCGACGTAATGTCGTAAGTTTTTTTCTAAAATGCTTAGTTTTCGATTTAATCACGTTAGAAGATGAAGTTAATGAAAATCAAAATCAACTTATGGAAGAAGGGCCTCCGACGCGAGTTTTTAAATCTCATTTTTTTCGAAGGATGTGGATAAATTATTTGACGGGTGATGGTCAATACTTGTTGCTGACACTTCAAATAAAGAAAAAACACCTACCTCAAATTAATACGTTGAGTAGTTTTCAATTGGCAACAAAAGTAAAACTTTGAACGCGTTTTTCTCAAAACTATGTTTTTCCGAGGGAGCCCTTCTTCCATCAGGTCCTTCAATTTTTCTTAGAGCACGAAGGAATTTTTCGCCTCCACTGAAGTTTCTGAAAATTTATGTGGTGGAATTCTGAAAAATGTCTAGTAACTTTCGATTTATTAATTAATCCATTAATTCCATAGAAATTTACGAAGAAAAGTTGTCGTAATGGCGAGAAAAGTGTAAAAAAAATTTGATTTTTGCGAAATACCTAAACCTAATAATTGATAACATTTTTTAAAATGAAGAAAAATTTCAAGAATTTGTAAGTAATTGGATATTTAAAAAAAAACAACAACAACAACAACAAAATGTTCATACCTAATATGCAAAAGTTCTCTACTTGATACGATTTATTATTTATTTATTTTTCAAAATACGTAGGTATGAAGTGAATTACAAGGGAGGAAATTCATTGAAATACGTAGACGTGTGTGCATTTTTTAATAGAATTATTTGAATTTGAAATAGGTATAATTTACTCTTTTTACTCATTCTGAATTGAAGTTTCAAAAACACGTTTGTATACATTATGTATAGAAGAGAAGTGAAAATAAACAAATGTCAATTAAAATCTGATAAGCTTGATGTTCCGAATTCCGATGTTCGAAAAACATCACTCATAAATCAGAGATATTTGTTTTTCTTTCAAAATATGCATTATGCACAAATCATGATTTATGAATAAGTATCATAAAATCGACTTGAAAGTTCGAATTTTAATTTTCCTTTCTAAGTACAATACGCGTATTTCACTGGCTTTAAAAAAATATTAAAATTTCTGGCTGATGTATATTTTTTCATGCTCTTTGATCTAACTTTGTACAGCTCAAAATTTTTTGCGAGTGTTGGAGATAACTCCTTTGATAGGTACTTTAGTATTTTCAGAATTATTTTTCTCATGTACGCTGAACAAGAAAAAAAAACTGTTTTCATACTTTTCATCACGTATTTTATACGAAAAAAGGAGCTCTGGGATTTGGGTTTTACATTTTACAAGTTAGGTATATCATAGACAATATCCATGTAAATTATAAGCAAAATAAAATAAGTAAGGTACATATACGACCTTTTAAAAACGATTTTTTGTGCAAGCTGTTCTCAACTTTCTAGAATCTCTACTCACGAGAAGCTTGGAAGAGGGTGGTAAAATCGAAATACCTAGTATCAAAAATACATCACTAAGCGCAAGCGTTCATTGAAGTTGTGGAATTTCATTTTTCAATTATTTTTGGCTAATTTTTGAAAGTTCAAATACCCATTTTCCATTTTAAAATGAAAAATTGATAAATTGAAGTATACTTCACCAAATTGTAAACGACAATTATGCTATTTTCTTCTGTGCTTATAATTTTTAAGAAAGGTGCATATTTTAAGAAATTTAAACCTCCGAAGGATTCGTAATTTTTCGATGGTCTACCTACCTAAAATTTATTTTCTGCGCCACCATAGTAAAAGAAAATAGTAAAATAATTATTCTGATTTGAAGTTTTTTTTTTATTTTATGTTTTTTTTTTTCACTAGGTACTTTACGTGTGTATTATTATGTACCTATCTATGGTTCATACTCGAATTCCACGGGTATTAGGCCGATCGAAAATAGAATGATTTTCAGAATAAAATTCCAAAATCGTCAATTTCTGCGACAAACAGCTCAAAATCTTGCCTATCCCCTAAAGTCGACCACTCCAATGAATTGGTACCATTTTTGGCGAAGTTTTGAGCAATTTTTTGCAAAAATTGACGATTTTGGAATTTTTTTACAATTTGAGATTTCGCTGGAAGCTCCAGAGCGACTGAAAAATAGTAGAAATCGATTCGGGGGATTGGCCTTTAAAGGGTAGACGCAGTTTTGAGTAATTTGTATAGCAAAAATTTATGACGTTGGATTTTTTTTCAATTTGAGGTTTTTCAACTTGTAAAAAATACTTTCACTTTTCGACTGTCATCTTGGATTTGAAATTCGCCGGCTTTAATCTGATCGAAATGCCGAACTCATGACAGGATTACATTTTCAGCTCCCGAAGTTGATTGCAACACCTTCTAGAGCAATTTGAAATTACTGGAGAACCGAGAAAAGTCAAATTTTTCTGGAGGTTCCAGATCGGCTGGAAAATGGCGACAATCGATTCGGGAGATCGCCTTTAGCATTTAAACAGAGTTTTAGATTTTCATCTTGATTGCATTGTTTACTCGTTTTGTCAAAAATTAATATATACAAATACTCACAATAGGAAATTTCCACAATTTTCAAAAATTCGCCAAAAATCGAAAAGACGACTTCGTCTTGAAAGAAAAATTGTAAAAAAAAAAAGAATGCAAATAATTTCTCTTCTATGAAAATTTACAGATTGCGAATATGCGCTAGGTAAGTACCTAATACCTATACATTTTCAATAATTCTATGCCCAATGTCTATCATTATCAACTGGGCAAATGCACACGCAAAAATTAAGCATAACCTAAACTTGGAGAATTTTCAAAAAATGATTTGAGTACAATAATATCAATAATTCGTTATACGTATATTTTTCATTTATAATGATGAATTCCAAGACTAAGAAATAACATATTTGAACATGATGATGATTCTTAAGCAAAATATTTACGTCTAGAAAAAATTCAAAGTTTCAACCGATCTATCTTCTACATATAATATATGGAAAAAAATCAACGCGCAAGTAGCAACAAAATAACATATGTACGTAACAAACATGATGACTCTCAAGTACAATACTCAACTCTGAGAAAAATAAAAATCCTCAATTAATTTATAATATATATGATGATTTTTTAAATCTTTAATTAAATCAAAATAATAACTTTGTCATAATAACAGAATCAAGTACTCATCAAAATATGATAAGCAAAAATTAAAATTAAACGTATGCCTTTCACAGCACCACGGATTTCAGACATCTTTCAGCGTCTTGAACCATACGGCTAATTTGTTCTTGTGTAAGACGACCTTCATCACGCTTAATACTAATTTGATTGGAATTACCGGTTAATCTTTCCACAGCGGTTACATTTAAAATACCGTCATTGTCGATGTCAAATGTTACATCGACTTTTGCTACACCGGCAGGAGCAGAAGGCACATTCGTAAGTGTGAATTGGCCAAGTAAATGGTTATACTTTGTTTCAGTATACTCGCCTTCGAATACTTTGAAACATAATTCAGTTTGATAATCTTCTACCGTGGTGAAACCATCCGTTATTCTAGCTGGAATGGATGTATTACGTTTGATGACCACAGCCATTCTCTTTTCATATCCCACCATAATACCTAACGATAATGGCGTAACGTCTTTCAACACTAAATCCCGCACGATATTCGATTTGTCGCCGTTAAGTATGGCCGCTTGAACGGCGGCTCCGTACGCTACAGCTTCATCCGGATTGACAGATTTGTTCAATGTCTTTCCAAAGAACAAAGCTTCCAACATCCGTTGTACTTTTGGGATTCGAGATGATCCGCCAACTAAGATTACTTGATCGATCTGACTTTTATGAATATTGGCATCTTGAATTGCCTTTTCAACCAGGGCCATTGCCTTTTGAAAGAAATCAATGTTCAATTCTTCAAAACGAGCACGAGAGATCTGACTATGGAAATCAATCCCATCGCAGAGAGCATCGATTTTGATTTCGGCCATCGTAGTTGATGATAAAGTTCTCTTTGCTAGTTCGCATTGGGTTTGCAGGCGACGACGAGCTCTCCAGTTCTGACTGATATCTCTCCCGTATTTACGTTGAAACTCTCGAACAAAATGATCAACCATTCGATTGTCGAAATCTTCGCCTCCCAAGTGAGTATCACCGGCGGTTGAAATAACTTCGAATGAACCTTGTTGGATGGTTAAAATGGATACGTCGAAGGTTCCGCCACCGAGATCGAAAATCAAAACCGTTTGTTTGCCGGTACGCTGAACAAATCGAGACGAATTAGTCGATTGTTGTCAAGGAAAAGTTTACTAACTAATACCAATACGTACTTGATTTTCTAAACCGTAAGCAAAGCCAGCTGCAGTAGGTTCGTTGATAATACGTAATACATTCAAACCGCAGATAATACCGGCATCTTTTGTGGCCCGTCTTTGAGAATCGTTGAAATAAGCTGGAACTGTGATAACAGCCTTCCTGATTGTTTTACCAAGATACGCTTCGGCGGTCGCTTTCATTTTTTGTAATATCTTCGCGGATATCTGTGATAGATACACTATAAGTCATAAAGCATCGAACGACAAAAAAATGTCAACACTTTGACTTACCTCTTCAGGAAGAAACATTTTATTAGTGCCTTGGAAATCAACTTTGATTTTTGGTTTGTTCTCATGATTAATGACTTGAAAAGGCCAGTGTTTCATATCGCCCTGAACAGTAGTATCGTTAAATTCACGTCCCATCAATCTTTTAACATCTGCACAAACGATAAACAAATATGTGTATTGTGTAGTTGTATTGCACTTTGAATAGATTAAAGATTAAACACATGAAACGTGTGTCGATGCAAAATCGAATACAAAATTTTCAAACTTACCATAAATGGTATTTGTCACGTTCCTCACTGCCTGATTTTTCGCAGCTTCTCCTGTCAACAATCCTTCATCGTGAGAAAATCCCACGTAACTTGGCGTTATTCTGTTTCCTTGATCATTGGCGATAATTTCAATTTTTCCATGCTGTAAAACAGCAACGCACGAGTACGTAGTACCCAAATCTATACCGATAGCTGGAGCTGGAGTGCCCATTTGTACTGGTACCTGTTGTAATATTACAAACACAAATTCACTAGTACCTTGCCACTTTATTTATCATCTTCATGTACAAGTACTACATTCCAAAAGTGGCTAAATTACAACCAAAATGCAAAAACATACCAAACTTTTACAGGTAAATATCAAGTACTTGAACCCTTTTCCGGTTTTTACCACGTTGCACGATGAAACAATGAGATTCAATTCAACCAACAGAAAATTGTACTACTCACGATCACGAACGTACTCAAATCGATGGAATAAATACTATCAGAAAATTAAAATTAACACTGGTAATAATTATTATAAATTACATGAATAGTTTTTCAATTTCAAATGAGAAAACTGAAAAGGAACAGATTCTTCTGTTCAACCAAGGATGTCTCCTCTCGTAGACTTAAGACTTAAGAGTTAAGAACTCGCGCTTTATAGTTTCTAGAATCTACGAAGTATGATTTCGATTTGTTACCTTTTACCGGCTTTTCGCTTGGTCTTACCGTTAGCTTGGTCCCAGTTCTCTCTTTGCCGCACCGCATCGGGGTGTGTGACGTAATGAGGCGGAGTTCTCCGCTGTAATTTCAAATACACGTGTGTTTGTGTTGATTCTTCCTTTGTATTTGTAAGCGACTAAGCGTGAGTTACTTGTTACTTTACTACAAATTTTTATGGTTTAAAAAAAAAACACAGGGAGATGCGTACGTGATTTATTCCAGAACAATCGCTTAGAAAATGTTATACTTACTAATCAAAAAAAGAAAAAAAAATTTAAACAAAAATTCAACGTTTTACGTAAGTAGTGT
Source organism: Planococcus citri (assembly GCF_950023065.1). Lineage (NCBI taxonomy): Eukaryota > Metazoa > Arthropoda > Insecta > Hemiptera > Pseudococcidae > Planococcus > Planococcus citri. The sequence continues at coordinate 69,839,842 of NC_088679.1, forward strand.
TGAATTGAATGGGAAAAAAATAAAAATTATAAAGGTTTTCTTCAGTTATGGTTTAGTATTACTTTTTTTTTCAATAAAAAAGGACAAAATGTATACCTACGATTTTTAAACATGACAAATTTTTAAAAATGTGATAATTACAGCACAAGTGACAAGGGTCAAAAGAAAAATGAAATGTTTTAAACATGTTTAAAACACGTTTAAAACAAATGAAAAAAACAGAACGATGTTTTAAACAAAACAGCCGTTTAAAACTTTTTTGTTTTAAACGTGGTTTTTTTCAACTCTAATTTCCTAAAAAAAAAAGTTTGAGGAGCTCATTGCAAAAATAGCCCTTGTCCAAAATGAAAATAAAAAAAAACAAGACAAAAAACCGCTGTAAAGTCCTGATGAATTGGTATAGTGTATTCAAAGCGATTTTTTTATCAACCTGAGTAATTCTTGTTACTCTCAGAAAAACTTTTAGAGGGCTATCATACTGATGCATCCATACAATGCAGTGGAGAAAAGAACCTCCCCAATTTTTTTGCGAAGTGACAAGGGCTATTTTTGCAATGAGCTCCTCGTTTTTTTTTTTTTTTTTTAGTTTCTTGTTGAAAAAAAGTGAAACTGAACAAACTGTATTTTTAGAGACAAATTTTGTGTTTTGATTTCAGTTTTTCAATATTTCTTGAGCTTTATACCTATTTTATGACGTCACATCTTAAAAATTGATGTCTGGTGAACCCAAAAATAAATGAATTTGTAGGTATTTAAAAGTTAAAACACATTTTCACATAGTTTTAAAACAATTTGTTTAAAAAAAAAACACGTTTTTGTACAACCCTGGGGTATACCCTATTTTGAATAAAATTTCCGCCCGTGAAATATTTATTTATTTCGTTGAATTGAGATTTTTTTGAAGCTTCATTCATTTCTTCAAAAAAATGCTTCAAAAGTTCATATTAACGTTGGTATACAAAGTAATAATAGGTGCGATACTACATGGTGAGTAATTATTCAATTAATTATGTACCTAAGCGTTATTTATTTTTTTTTTTTCAATTGAAAAAAGAAAAAAGAATGAGTGTCTATCGCTGAATTCATCATTTTCAAATATGTACTTCAATTTGATTATTTTTTTAATTTCTTTCGTTGAATTAAAAAAAAGTACCTAGATACCTACATATCTTCTTCAAAAATATGTTGCACTCTATTTGAGGGGTATGTTTAAAGAACAATTACTCACATATAAGTAGTTTTAAATGGAGAAAAAAAAATATTCAATTTCCTAAAAGTAAATTATTTCACGAGAACAATGTCATCATCAACGATGAAATTATTATCTACAAGTAGGTACAAATACTTTTGAAATTTAATTTAATTTTCATTGTTTCTTCTGTATTAGCTTTTGATTTTCAAAATTTAATTTTTTGTAGCATTTTTTGATTATTATAGGTAATAACGAATTTGGAGAAAAATTAACATCATCCATATCTATATCTAAATGTTCAACATTCCAAATGTGATCTCATTTCACCACGTTATTTTAGCATCCTGTAAAATTTCATTTCATGAACGATGGCTGTTGTTCTTTAGTTTGAAATAATTAATTTGCCTCCAATTTGTATTTCATTTCTATTTATGTAGAAAGAAAATGATAGTAAAAATGATTTACTTATTATTTTTATTGTGACGGTTTGTTTTCAATTTGTTTCATCTATATTTTTGAAGAAAAAAAAGCATCTTTGCTTTAGAGAAAGGAGAGGATGTGAATTGCTATAACGTCAGATCTACCAATACCGTACATACGTACATGAATAATTTTGGTAAATAAATTTTTCATTCATTACGACTACTTTTTATTAGCCTAAATAGAAATTGGCACAAGCAGAAATAATATAAAACAATACATAGACGTAGAGTAAGGAAGCTATACGTAACATATCTACGTACTTAGATAGGCAATGGGTATGCAAGTATACCTATTTTGAAACAATATCCGTTCATCACAGATATTTACGATTGATTTAACCTCTGATTCGCTGCAATAAAATCAAAACAGATATAAGAATGAATTGGCAAATTTTTCATTGCACTCTTTCTTCATACACATGCATACTTAAGTCTCGTACTTGTACTTACCAAGATCAATAAGAGATTTTCTCGCTTTTGTAAGAGTCAGCCAAAACATATTTCCAACTTCCTGGTCTACTTGGCATTTGTCGGGATGATATTTAAAACTCACTTTCCTGTAAATTCAATTTAAAAAATATATCGTAAAACGTACTTATTATATGTAGAAATCACAAACTATTCAACTCAATTTTCGCAAAGAAACAAAAGCAAAAAATTCACAAAATATAAAAAAGAACGCGTTAGATCTATTTACCTGAAAGCTCTTTCGATATCGTTCAAAGAAGCATTTTTTTCAACGTTTAATATTTCGTAATATTTGTCTTCTTTTTTACCAGAATAGTTAGCTATCGAAATGATCACGTCAAATACGGTTTTCAATTCTTCGTGCTTAAGTTCATACACTCTTGTTTCAAGAGTCCGGTCAGAATCCTCCAACCAGACAATGGTTTCCTCGCATTTCTTCAAAATGATGTTTTTATCGGATTCGTCGATTTTATTTTTCAATTCCGGATCTTCCACGATGCTCTTGACATCGACACAGTACGATTCTAAAGAATTCTTGGCGAGTAATGCAGCCTTCCGTTTTTTTTTCAAGACTCGACATTCTTCGGCATCTTTTATCATACGTTCTATTTCATCCTTACTGAGACGACCGCGATCATACGAGATGGTAATTTGTCGGGAGTTGCTTGTTGATTTTTCGACAGCGGTCACGTTTAAGATACCGTTAACATCGATTTCCAATGTGACATCGATTTCAGCAACGCCGGCAGGTGCAGGAGGGATACCGGAAAGAGTAAATTTACCAAGCAAATGATTATCTTTCGTAAAATCGTATTCGCCTTCATATACGTCGATACTTGCTTTGGTTTGATTATCATATGATGTGAAAAAAGGCTTTGTTAGTTTGGCAGGAATTAAAGTATTACGTTTAATTACTTTACACATCTTAAGATCAGGCCCATTTCTGTTTTTAACAGCAAGGCCTAAAGACAAGGGTGTAACGTCAAATAGCACCACGTCTCGCACCTCCTCCACGCCGTTCAGTATGGCTGCTAGCGCGGTAGCTCCGTATGCTACCGCTTCATCCGGATTGATGGATTTGTTCAATTCCTTTCCGTCGAAGATATCTCGCAACATTTTCTGTATTTTGGGATCACGAGACGAGCCTCCCACTAAAACAACATGATCAATTTGAGTTTTGTCGATTCGATTTCCAACATTTTGGATCGCGTTTTCGACACATTCCATTATTTTTTGAAAGAAGTCAGCATTTAACTCTTCAAAACGAACGCGAGTAATCGAACTGTGAAAGTCGATACCATTTTTCAGAGAATCGATGTCAATTCTGGCAATTGTAGCAGATGTTAAAATTCTTTTCGCTTTTTCACACTCGACTTTTAATCGACGGCGTGCTTTTTTGTCATTGAAGAGATCGTCATGGTGATCACGTATGAATTCTTGAAGAAAGTGATAGAACAATCTGTCATCAAAATCTTCGCCACCCAAGTGAGTATCGCCGAAAGTTGAGATTACTTGGAAAACGCCGTTATCAATGGTCAAGATGGAGACATCGATAGTTCCGCCACCGAGATCGAAAATTAATACTTTTTGTTCGTTGGACATCTAAAGAAAATTGTCACGAATTAGGTGAGCGAATATGGATACACACTTGAGCAGAAATTGTACATCTACCTGTAGATAGGTAATTCACAAAAATCAACACGGTTTGTTCTTACTAAAAATTTCGCGTACCTACCTACCGAATTTAATTTTAACTCAAAGTCTAATTTTTACTTCAATTACCTACTTCTTTACGTGTGAACGATAAAAGCTAGAGCTTCGAATTAGAACCCAAATTTATTGGAAGAGCATAAAATTCTAAAATATTTTAGTTTTTGAAACACCTAACTCCTAAGTAAATGCTCGCTGAAAATATCGAGTAATTTCAATGTAAAGTTGACGTACGTTCAAAATCCGAAAATAAAAACAAAAATCGTTATGGCATAAAATTTGAAAACACTCAAGTACACCAATCATAAAATTACGGTGGAATCTTCTTTCAAGTGACGTCATGATGCTGGTGCAGAAAAGGGACGGCGTTGCTCCATTTGTTTCTCGAAAAACTGATTTTGGTGTAATACCTATCTTGTTGAAAAAATGAAAATAAAACATACTTACCAATCGTTTTTGCTGCCACGTAAACACTTTGAATACTTCAGCCAGAAATAAGTACCTATACGATGTTGAACAACAGCAGTTGAGTCCAACGGCCTACTCACGCTGGAGGAAGCCAACGAAGACATATTTCTTCAGGGACCCTCCTTTGCACTGGCACACTGTGTCAGCCAAGACCTCAGAATGTCCGCTGGGATAGCGAGGGACTTTGTCCGCCACTTTGGAGGCAGAGAGATGCTACTGACCCAACCACACAATGTGGGGGAAGTGGCAACTCTAAAGCGGAAAGTCGAAGGAACAGTGAGCCAGGGACATTATATAATATTCTGTGTCGTCACAAAAATCCATTACTACGACAAACCAACATATAAGGACTTCTCCCTTGGCATCCAAAATCTTGCCAGGGAATGTACCAGAAGAAAAATAAAAAAACTCGCTATCCCACGGATTGGATGTGGGCTGGACCAGCTTGACTGGGGCCAGGTACGGCCAATCATCGTAAGAGAGTTCAGGGAGATACCTATCAACATCAAGGTATGTAACTGGACCTCCCCTAACACCCGCTCTAAAACGAATTGATAGCACTTGTAAATAGATTATATAACAATGTAATAAAGTAAATATTCTCCCCAAATATATCTTATTTAATTTAATTTAATCTATATAGTACAATGTATGTATATTATTGTAGCACTACCCTAAGCTGAAGGATGGAAGAAACCTATGGTATGTGTCCATTCTCAGCATTCAAAATTACTCCAACGTTATCCACTATGTAAGGTGGGACCGAGTGTTCCCACTTTCACACATAAGAAATAATATCCTTTTGGACAATCCTACTCTAGGAGATCTCTTTCTGAGGTAGTTAAGGGTACAGTGGTGCCCGGAGACCTCCTAGGCCTACCCCAAAATGGGAGACGGGTCGGGGGTCGCTCCAAATCCGCGGAAGGGGGGAATGGGCTACATCCTAGGGTGACCACTCCCTCAACCCCGAAGTGGTGGGAGCGATTCTGGGATACTGCCTAGGAGCTCCGGGCCTTTGGCCTGGTGCTGGGGGGGTGGGTCAGCAGTCCCAACCAAAACTGGGGCCCCCCACTCACTGCGGCTCCAGGACCACTGGGTGGCCGAACCGTCCCCTCCCCCTCCTAGTTTTAAGCAAAATTGAAACACTCCTAATCTTGGCTTAGTTTAAGTTGTACATAGTTTTTATAGCTAAATTTTAGTATTAAGTTTGTAATTTAGTATTAGAATATACATCACCCTCCCCTTAAACTTAAGATTGTACTGGTATTATCTCTGCGGAAGGGGCGGGGCTTAGGCCCCGCCCCCTCACCGCAGGGATAAGTAATTATAAGATGTAAATATTATTCAAAATAAACCCTTTTTTTTAAAAAAAAAAAAAACAAAAAAAAATACGATGTTGAACCAAATTAGAATTCGTATCAACTATCAATCACGAATTAAATAACAAAAATACACACGATTCGCAGAAAAGGCTTATCATTTGTGTTCATGGTCGCTGAATGCTGACTCGCAACGGAACAGTAATCGATTTGACCGGATTAGTGATTTTTTTCAAAAAAAAGAGGACCCTTAGGTAACTGCCCAATCTCAAAACTTGGGGTTTCACAAGAGAGTCCGAAGATCTCAAAATTTCGATTTATAGTCAATTCCACCAATAAAGGAATAAAAATGTGTAAAAATAATTTTTAGAAATTACACAACACTCGAAGAGAAATGCCGAACCACTTGTGAAATAATCGCGAGTTGATAAGAATATGTGATTTTAAAATTAGGTATGTACTTATCAATTAGTCCGGACGTTATAGCATCAACTATCAAGTCATCTCATTGCATCTAACAACACATCAATACTCTTCGAAGCACATACGCCTACTGTGGATTTTCAATTTAAGTTACTAATAGCTAGAGATAGAGCAATTCTGTAAAAAATGTGTGCTGTCAGCTGTTTAGATGTCTGGATAGTGAGCTCCTATTCCAAGAAAATTTATGTAACTACTTACATATACCTACATACACGAACAGTCCATTATCTATTGTCTATCAAATTCAGAATTGTCTGATATTATTCACTGTCATCACTTTTCAATCGTGTTTTTTTTTCCTCATCATTAGAATTTATAAGACATGTCATTATTATACAGGGTGTTAAATAAATCGTGGGCAATAATTTCACAATAGATGCAACTCGAGTAGACGAACAAAAAACGTTATTATGATAAGTTGCCTATCTTGTAAAATGAAGGCGCTACGTGCTCAGCAAAACTAGAAATTTACTAATTTTGGAAAATTCATCAAAAATAAGAAAACGTTTGAATCATTTAAGTAATGCCCCTAACCCATAGTACTCGAGTGGACGAACAAAAACAGTTATTATGACCAATTGCCTATCTTCAAAATTAAAGGGGCAAACCTGATTCAAATTTTCCAAATTTTGAGTGCCCCAAATTTGAATTTTGAAATTGTGCTGGCCCCTTCAATTTTGAAGATAGGCAATTGGTCATAATAACTTTTTTTGTTCGCCCACTCGAGTACTATGGGTTAGAGACATCATTTGAATGATTCAAACATCTTCTTATTTTTGATGAATTTTTCAAAATTGGTAAACTTTAGTCCTAAATTGGGATAATTTCATCAATTTGCAGACAGTAAAAAAATGTTTGTATTATTTAAATGATGCCCCTAACCCATAGTACATGAGTGGATGAACAAAACAAGTTATTATGACCAATTGCCTATCTTCGAAATTGAAGGGTCCAGCACACTTTCAAAATTCAAATTTGGGGCACTCAAAATTTGGAAATTTTGAATCAGGTTTGCCCCTTCAATTTTGAAGATAGGCAATTGGTCATAATAACGTTTTTTGTTCGCCCACTCGAGTACTATGGGTTAGGGGCATCACTTAAATGATTCAAACGTTTTCTTATTTTTTATGAATTTTTCAAAATTCGTAAATTTTCAGTTTTGTGAAGGACGTAGCGCCTTCATTTTACAAGATAGGCAGCGTATCATACTTAATAACGTTTTTTGTTCGTCTACTCGAGTTGCATCTATTGTGAAATTATTGCCCACAATTCATTTAACACCCTGTATTTATTTTACAAGTTTAATTAGAGGTTCAAAAGTCTGTAAAAGTGAGTTTGATGAATTCCTCATATAAAGGAACCTTTACAATCCGTCGTCGGCAGGTCGGCACCGATCGAGTTGAAATTTGGTTCACTGAAAGAAAATGTTACCTAGAACGCCCAGACCTCAAAACCAAAATTTTCTACAAAAAGAGCAGACATAGGTAGAAATGAACTTTCCGAGCCGAATCGATTAGCACCATTTTTTCAGTCAATCTGGAGCCTTCAGCAAAAGTTTGCCGCATGCATGATGCAACAAAAACGAGCGTGGAAAAAGTGCAATTTTATAATTCAGAATTTCAAGTGCAATTTAAAGTGCATTAATTTTCATAGGCGTAACTGCTGCAGGTTGTTCCGCGAGTATGCATGCCTGGGCACGACCTACTGCTTGGTTTTTCTAAAGTAGTTAGTCCTTTTATTTAAAAATGAAAAAATCTAAAAAGTGGATAAATTACTGACTTTTTGGGAATTTTTTAAAAAACAAAAATTAATATCATTGGTTAAATTAAAATGCTATCCATGAAAAACGGATTTTTGTAGGACTGTAGGTACCTACTAGGTAGTTGAGAAGTCTCAAATTTCAAAAAATTCCAAAATCGTCAATTTCTGCAACAAAGTGCTCAACATTTGGCATCCCTTTCCCCTAAAGTCGATTCCCCGAATGAATTGGTACCATTTTTGGCAAAGTTTCAAGCAATTTTTTTTTGCAAAAATTGACGATTCTAGAATTTTTCACAATTTGAGATTTTGTTGAAAGCTCCAGATCGACTGAAAAATGGTGGAAATCAATTCGGGGAATTTGCCTTTAAAAGGTAGACGAAGTTTTGAGTAACTCGTTTGCAAAAATTGACGATGTTGTTTTTTTTTCAATTTGTGATTTTTCAACTTGTAAAAAAATACACTTTTCAAAACTGTCACCTTGGATTTGAAATTCGCCGGCACTTATCCACTCAGGATGTCGAACTTATGATAAGGTTAAATTTTCAGCTACCGAAGTTGATTGCATCACTTTCTAGAACAATTTGAAATTATTGGAGAAAAGTCAAATTTCGCAGGAGGCTCCAATCTGATCAGTTGAAAAATGGCAACAATCGATTCGGTATAGATTGACTTCAGCATACATATAAACCGAGTTTCAGGTTTTCATCTCTGTTGCATTGTTTGCTCGTTTTGTCGAAAATTAATATCTGCAATCTACGCCAATGGGACATTTCCATCATTTTCAAAAATTCTCCGAAAATCTAAAAGTCAACTTCATCGGCAGCTGAAAATTTGGTTCTCAGAGGGGCATCAATAAAATGATTCAAACATCTTATTTTAAAAGAATTTTTCAAAATAGGTAAATTTTAGTTCAAAAATGGGGTAATTTCTTCAATTTGCAGACAGTAAGAAAATGTTTGTATTATTCAAATCGTGCCCCTAACCCAAAGTACTTGAGTGGATGAACAAAAAATGTTATCATGACCAATTGCCTATCTTAAAAATTGAAGGGGCAAGCACAATTTCAAAATTCAAATTTGGGGCATTCAAAATTTGGAAGTTTTGAATCAGGTTTACCCCTTCAATTTTGAAGATAGGCAATTGGTCATAATAACATGTTTTGTTCGTCCACTCGAATATTATGGGTTAGGGGCATCATTTGAATGATTCAAACATTTTCTTATTTTTGATGAATTTTTCAAAATAGGTAAATTTCCGGTTTTGCGGAGCACGTAGCACATTCATTTTACAAGATAGGCAACTTATCATAATAACGTTTTTTGTTCGTCTCCTCGAGTACTATCTACATTTGAATTTAACCAGACGACTCCGGATTCATCCTGTATGTACCATTGGTATTCGGCAAACATTGGTCGCACTATCTGTCTTGAACATCAATATCGTCACCTAGATATTTGCAGCTATCATTTTCAAAAAAGAAAAGCAAAATCAACTTCCAGTGCACTTTTTCGTCAATGGATTGTACTCTAAAGAGCACGGTAAAAATGACAAAAATAAAATGTAATACCCTTTGATTTCTTCGTGTTCATGTTATTTTTAGGCTGCAGACATTTTGAAAATTCGAAACCCGGCAAAACCTCCAAATTTTCGATTGAACAGTTGAAATTTGTGTTTTGTGCTATCCTACTCGTAGTATGCAAAAAAAAAAAAAAAAAAAAATGAAAAAATCAGTCAGCAGTCACTAATGCATAGTGACTGGGAGGTTTTCATCTCGGTCTCTTTGCAACATAGATACGCGGTACCTACATTTGAGAAAAAAAGAATTCAAATAATTTCTCTTTTACGGAAATTTACAAGTCTGTCAGCTTGCCAAGTTATTCCACAAAACACTGCACAGCTGATATCCCGAATTTACGTAAGGTACATAGGTACCTAATACCTATACCTAACTACCTATAATAATGTATATTATTTTCATTTCTATACCTATCATTATCAATGTATGTATGTACTATAGGCAACTGCACACGCAAAAATTAGGCATACCTATACTTGGAGAAATATCAAAACATGGATTGAGTAAAAGAATATAAAATGATATATTTTTTGTTCATAATGAATTTCGTGATGACTCTTAGTCTTATCAAAAAGCTTTAACTAAAAAAAAAGAAAATATTAAACTAATCCGTAATTGTACATTAATATGATGATTTTTAAAATCTAGTTGACAAACCTAAAAAAATGAAATCAAGATAAACATTTGTCATAATTGAACTAAGTACTTATCGAAATATGATACGCAAAAATTAAAATCCAACGTCTGCCTTTCACAGCATCATGGTCTCCAGGCATCTTTCAGCGTCTTGAACCATATAGTCAATTGCCTCCTGAGTAAGATGACCGTCATCCCGCCTAATGCTAATTTGATTGAAATTACCGGTTGATCTTTCGACAGCGGTTACGTTTAAAATACCGTCGGAATCGATTTCAAAAGTCACATCGACTTGCACTTCACCAGCAGGTGCGCAAGGGATACCCTCAAGTATGAATTCGCCAAGTAAATGGTTATACATCGTTTCAGGATACTCGCCTTCGTAAACTGGGAAACGTATTTCAGTTTGATAATCGTCTAGCGCGTAGAAAACATCCGTTATTCTGGCTGGGATGGGTGTATTACGTTTAATGACCACACTCATGTGATCAAAGTATCTTCCAGAACCAATACCTAATGACAATGGCGTAACGTCTATCAACACTAAATCCCGCACGATATTCGATTTGTCGCCGTTAAGTATGGCAGCTTGAACGGCGGCACCGTAGGCTACAGCTTCATCCGGATTGACAGCTTTGTTCAACGTCTTTCCCCCGAATAAACCACGAGCGTCTGTTTTGTTATGTATAGCAGGCTGGGGCGGAATTTTTTTTTCTGGACTTAGTCGTTTTTTTCGGTTTTCGTCGTCGTCGTGTTATCAGCACGGTGTGTCTGTGTACTGTTCGTTATGCCGGTCTCATTAGATCGTTTTATTTTAGAATTCAGATTAGAATGTCACCATCAACACATAAATTAGTAAGTCGTATTTATTTGTTTTATTCGTTAATTATGTACATGTTGAATTGATTGTAACGTATTCACTTTTCTTATGTAGGCGTGTTCCTGGTCAGATTGTAGTAGCTCATTTACACGTAAAGATTCCTTACTTCGTCATATCAAAACAGTTCACAAAAATGAACGTGATTATGTAAGTTTTTTCAGTGTTTGTTATTGGTATAATATCAATATATCATCATTACCTACTTCCATATTTTTTTTTACTCATTAGGTGTGTGACCGACCAAAATGTGGACGCTCCTTTACCACTCGCTATCACCTCCGCCGGCATATCCTTTGTACACACTAGAAAGAACGTAATTTTGTGAGTATCATTTTTTCTTACATATCAGATCGTAGTATGTGTATTTATTTTTTGAATATTTGCTAATTGTTCTCTACTTTCATAGACTTGCAATCAATGTAGCAAAGCTTTTGGGCAGTGGGACATTTGACCCCTGTGCATTTGACCCATGCGACATTTGACCCACGATTTCAGCAATCCGCCATTTTTGAAAAACGACATTTGACCCATGCGACATTTGACCCATGTTTTTATCCATGTTTACAAAATACCAATGAGACATTTCACCCATGCGACATTAGACCCACAGTAAAATATAAAAATAAATCGACATTTCACCCATAGGACATTTGACCCACAGAAATGTAAAATAGAGACATTTGACCCATGGGACATTTCGCCCACAATTTGAAACGAAGTAGGACATTTGACCAGGGATGGAAGAGCCGGGAGCGAGCCGGAGCCAGAGTCTGAAAGAGCCGGATTTTTTGAGGAGCTAGAGCCAGAGCCAAGAGCCAAATAAATGAAAGTGCAGAAAAACATCACGAGCTCTCTTGCAAAAGAGCTCCTTATTTTACTCAAGAGAGCCATCATCATAAGGAGTCTTTAACCTGGAAAGAGCCAGAGCCGAGTGGGAGCCCACAAAATTTTTCAGGCTCTTTGGCTCCCTAAAAGTAGAGAAAAAAGTTGAAAAATGCGCACAATTTTATCAAAAATTCAACTTTTAACTCACATTTGTGAAGAAAATGAAGAATTTCTAAGTTTTTTTCCTCATTGAGAAATGAAATGAAAATAAATGCAGTGTATTTTCATTTTTTTCATCGTTTTTCACGAATTTTGAACTCTAATTTAAAGAGCCAAGAGCCAGAGCCAGAGCTGGAGTGGGAGCCGAGAAATTGGAAGAGGGAGTCGAGAGTCAAAGAGCGGAGTCGGAAAGAATTGAGGAGCGAGCAAGGAGCCAAAGAGCTCATGTAAAGAAAAAGTGCCAAGAGCCAAGAGCGAGCCAGAGCTGAAACTTGCGGGGAGCTGAGCCAGAGCCAAGAGCGGGAGCCCTGAATTCAAGGCTCTTCCATCCCTGCATTTGACCCATGCGACATTAGACCCACAATAAAATATAAAAATAAAATGACATTTGACCCATGCGACATTTGACCCACGGTATAATGTCAGTGTTGCAACCAATATGCCATGGAGAAAATTCTTTTTGAAATATTAATAATACAGTCAAATAGGAATTTCACCTGGAATAAGTTGGGGGGAAAATTTTTTTTGCACCAAAATGCTCAGGATGGTGTCCTAAATGACATACTAAAACCCACCCTAAATCCGCCTGGAGCTTCTCCCCCCCAGACCCACATTTGTGCCCCCCAGCACCGTTTTTCGCGATTTTCTCGCGAGCAGTTGATTTTGCGTCGAAAATAATCTTATTTTTGCGTTCTACGTCAAATTTCCGATCTAGTGATGTATCAATTGTCCTTCTACCCCCAAGGGGGGCGGGGCTGGAACCATTCAAAAAAGGGGGGTTTCCTGAAAAATACATAAAGGCTATAGGCGCCTAAGAGGGGTGAAATGGTCCCCGATAGTGTTCGAGTTGTTATCAGCATGGAAGGTGGGTACGATGGAGGAACTTACGCGTGGGAAATTTCAGATTCACATCCCCTCCCCTTTTTGGTGACCCCCCTTTTCTGAAATTTCAATAACACTTTATTTTCTCAGTCCCATTTTAACTGATTTTGAAAATTTTTCTGGGAGTTATGTATATCCTTAGTAGGTACTCCCACAAAAATTTTCAACCCCCTCCCCTCATATTTACATTTACCCCTCAAAACGGTGTTTTTTTCGTTTTTTTATGCCTATTAACAATCAAGATTGCGAGGTACAATTTTAAAAACACGTTTTTTGGATGTATTTTCGACCCCCAAAAATCATGTAGTTCTTTCAAAATTTTTGCTTTGGTGCGCCGTGCTGAAAAGTTGAAAAAATGTGTCTTAGGGGGGTGGGGGTGATTTTGAAATTTTGAGAAACATGAATATCAATGAGTAGGGTGTCGTTTTCTTATGATTCGATACCGCTGAGCACGAATATGACCTCAGATTTTCTGCTACACTCACCTACCCTTCTCCAGAGCCCCTCAGCCCCCTCAATTATCACGATTTTCGAAATAAAGTTTTTTTTTATGACATTGGTGTCGTTTTCATATGATTCGATACCGCTGAGCACGAATTTGACGTCAGATTTTGTTTTACACCTACACAGCCCCTCCGGACCCCTCAGTCTCACCCCTCAATTTCTAAGATTTTTAAAATAAATTTACTTTGATGATTTTCGTGTAGTTTTCTTACGATTTGATACTGCTGAGCACGAATATGACGTCAGATTTTCTGCTACACTCGCACATTCAACTGCCTCCATTGGATGCAAGGGCTGACCAATTAACCCCCCCCCCCCCCAGTAGCAGAAAAATATGAGCTAATTTGACTGGACTATAATAACAATTTGTGTTGTTTGAATCATTTAGCGGCAACTTCAACGACACCGGTACTTGTCATGTTGTATTGTAGTAAAGAGCTACTTAAAATTTTTCTAGTGGAGCCACAAATTTCTGGATTCTGGAGCGGAGGCACTCACAAAAAAATCTCCGGAGCCGGAGCTGGAGCTGGAGGCGAATTGCCTTCAATAAAAAATAAAACTAAAAAGGATGAGGAAGCACAACAATAAGTAAATTAAATATTGTGCTTCATTGGCAGTTCTCTATTTATATAGGTACTTAGTATTTTCATATCTCTCTTGTAATATGAAACTCTCTTACCCAAATTTGGGTATTTAAATGTGTTTGTGCCGGGGAGGGGGGGGGGGTATTCAAATCTTGAAGTCTCGAGTCTTGTTTGAAATCTATCTTCATATCAGAAAATGTACGTTTTTGTAGGCGGTGCATGGTTACGATCCTGTGACCCAAATAGGTGTCCGACCCACTTGAAACCCCTCGAGGACGTCTTTATGGGAGGAGGGGTTCAATTAAAAAATTATTGCCAGTGAGGTATATCAAAAATCAAAGTACAGGTGTTATATCCTCATATGCCTAACCTGCCTGTGTGTACTATTATGTATTACTCCCTATGGTAACACTGCGTTGTCCTACTCGGAGCTGCACCCTAGACGCAGCTACGAGAGTGTGGAACGGCGTAGTTCTGTTTCTTTCGGCCGGAGAGATGGACTTCCGTGTTAAAGAAGTGCTCGGATGCACTGATATATTAATTCTCAGACCAACATACGTTGTAATCTGTGAATCGTGTTAATCATGGTGATAATCTTGTTTGAATTATGTTAATCTGTTCTTATTTTGTGTTAATCGTCCAATGGGACACTGTTTAATCGGATTAAATGCCTTTTGTGTATACAAATGTGTCGATTTAATCCACAACTTGTGGTCTATTCTTATAACGCCATCCTGCTGAGCTAGCCAGGTAAGTTATTCTCCTCGGAGTATTTCTTAGTTCTCCCCTTTGAAGTAGTGATTTATTATATTACGATAACAGGCATAAAGTAAGAATATTCTCACACAGGCCCACCTGAAATCAATTTTCTCGAAAAATTGAAGAAAAATTTTAAATATCAATAAACGGCCTCCAGATCACCCAAAAATACGCTCATTTTTTTACGGATGCTCGGACCATTCAGGCACCAAAAGGTGGGGCTGTACCCAAAATTTGGATTTTAAGGCACAAAAAATTTCGTCGGGGGCTGAAAAAAATTAGGATGTCATTTCAGTCTTCTCCCTTCACTACCTCTTTGCCAAATTTGAGCCGCATCAGACAATTTTTTCAAAATTTGTAATTTTTCAACTTGGCCAAAAAGTTATTTAGATTTCTGATCTGAGACAGTGAGACTGAGAGAATAACGCACATATGGACAACGTCAACACCTCATGAAAATGGTAGGAAAAGAAAAGATAACAAACAAAAATAAAACAAAAAACGAAAAAACAAAACAAAAAAAAGTATTTTCAAATAGGTAAATATTTTGTTCTTCAATACAAGTGAAAAAAAGTAACAAAACAATTTTTCTGGTTCGTATCATATTATGAAATTACAATGCGGTATGGTATATGCCTATGTGTAAAGAGAATTATTTGAAAAACATTGAAAACCCATTTGTCGTTTATATTGGGTTCAATAAGACAGGACAACAATGTTATAGTTTTGAGTGTCCAAATTTTTCTGAAGAAAGGCTCAAAATTCTGAAATGTTCAATTACCTAACCTGCTACAACTCTTAGAATCAGCGTTCTCGCATGATAAATGTCAACTTCCAGAATGATTGAAAAAAAAATGAATTTTTGGGTATTTGTCAACATTTTTGGGAAATAATTCAAAACTTCACAGGCCTTCATTGGAAGTTATTTTATGAATACTCATGCTATGGTGAAAAGAGGGCAAAATTGGTACCAACTGGCAATGACTTGAAACGTTCCATTGCAAGTATTTTCACCAAACTTGGAAAAAATTATGCAGATTTTTGAAAATTTCGAGCAGGATACTAAAAAATCATTGAAGGTAGTTAGTCGTTTTTACATTTTTTTTTTCCAATTTTGAAATTTTTCAACTATGGAAAAGCGAAACAAACTGGACCCTGGCTAAGCGAGGGCGAAAACTCTTGACGGAAATCAGCATTCTGAGAAACAAAGCAACAGTTTTCGAATGATTTCTTTCTTTTTGTTTTAAATTCAAAAATTCAAAATTTAAAAATAAAATCAAAGGGGCCCAAGTGAAGAGAAGACAAAAGCTTTCGTAAATTAGCATATTGAGGGGTATGAAAACGATCGTTTTCTTAATTCTTGTGTGATAAATGAAGAAAGTTAGCTATTTTTGCTTCAAAATTTGAATGATGATTTAAAAAGAAGTCAGAATTGGAAAAAGAAAAACAATTCCAAATGTAGCTAGGTCAAAAGCTGTCAACTCAAAAATTCGTGTTTTGAGAACTTGAGTAAGTAAAAATAAAGTTTTTTCATGGTGGGAGGATACGCACAATGGGCTGTGAGCACCCTCAAAACGCCTGTAATTCAAAAACTTACAATGAATTCTAAAACAATGGTACAATAATATCCTTCCTTGGGGTCGCAGAATACTAATTTGACAATTTTTTTTGTACGGGCGAGGGGTGAGGAGGTGAAGGAGGGTGAAAAATTCAAAATTTGACAATAATGATGTTTGATATGTCGAAATTTATGTTTTTGAGGGTGTAGATGACGAATCTGACAATATTTTTTTCATAGGGGTGAAAGGTGGGGGATGAAGGGGGTAAAAACGGTGAAAAAGTCAAAATTTGACTATAATGATGTGTGATATGTCAAAATGTACCAAGTATGAATAATTCAAATGAAAGTAAGTTCTTTTCATCAATTTACTGGATTTTAGTTTTTATAAAGTGATTATAGAGATAAAATTCACCTTAAAACTCCGTTTTTTGCCTACTTGGCTGCATAAATTGGAATAGAAAAAAATTTTCGCACGTAGATGCACGAGAAATTCCAGTGGCTGGTAATACTTGAGATAGTGTATTTCAAGATGTCAATTGCCATTTTTGACCAAAAGTGACCCAACGACCTCCATAGTCAATTGTAGTGAAAAATCATGGTGACTATTGTTTAAATGTTACAAATTTTTTCTTACTGGGACTTTGACGACTCCCCAACATAAATTTCTTCATCCCCCACCCTTCACCCTTCCTTCACCTTCGAAAACGTACATTTTGACATATCACACATCGTTATGGTCAAATTTTGAATTTTTTATCGTTTTCACCCCCTTCATTCCCCACCATTTACCCCTACGAAAAAAATATTGTCATATTCGTGATCTACGCCCTCAAAAACATACATTTCGACATATCACACATTATTATGGTCAAATTTTGAATTTTTCACCCCCTTCATCCCCCCACTAATCATCCCTACGAAAAAATAATGTCAAATTCGTATTCTGCGACCTCAAAAACATACATTTCGACATATCACACATCATTATAGTCAAATTTTGAATTTTCACTTTTTATACCCCCTTCATCCCCCTCCCCCACCATTCACCCCTACGAAAAAAATATTATCAGATTCGTGATCTACACCTTCAAAAACATACATTTCGACAAATCACACGTCATTATTGTCAAATTTTGAATTTTTCACCCCCTTCACCCCGGCTACAAAATAAATATTGTCAAATTCGTATTCTGCGACCCCAAAAACATAAGGGAGGATATTATTGTACCATTGTTTTAGGATTCATTGTAAGTTTTTGAATTACAGGCGTTTTGAGGGTGCTCACAGCCCACTGAGGGACGGAGGAGTTTATTTTTTGATTTTAACTTTGAATGTTTCTTGAATTTGAACAACAAGTGTTCTATATGGGAGCAAGGGCAAAAGCTCTCAGAAATGTGTAATTCAAGTTCTAGGAAGGTCGACAAATGAGCCTTTTCCGTTTTCCACAAAATTTGGTTCAAATTCCAGAAAGCAGAGGAAAATTGAAAATTTGAAAAAGTCTCATTGAAAAGAAAAATAACTAAAGGACTTCGACTTTTGTATAAAATTGATGAAAGCAGGACTTTAGCAAGACTACAAAGACCCATCGGTAAAAAACAAGACTGTTCAAACCCCCACCCCCCCCCAAAACAAACCCTGAAAAAATTAATTTAGTTGCCACTGGATGATTCAAAGGAGAAAAATTGTTTTGATTTTCAATATTCAATAAGAAAAAAGAATTTTTGCCGCGGCATATTGCAACACTGACATTAATTACCATGGGTCAAATGTCGCATGGGTCAAATGTCATTTTATTTTTATATTTTACTGTGGGTCTAATGTCGCATGGGTCAAATGTCCTACTTTGTTTCAAATTGTGGGTGAAATGTCCCATGGGTCAAATGTCTCTATTTTAAATTTCTGTGGGTCAAATGTCCTATGGGTGAAATGTCGATTTATTTTTATATTTTACTGTGGGTCTAATGTCGCATGGGTGAAATGTCTCATTGGTATTTTGTAAACATGGATAAAAACCTGGGTGAAATGTCCCATGGGTCAAATGTCGTTTTTTAAAAATGGCGAATTTACGAAATCGTGGGTCAAATGTCGCATGGGTCAAATGCACAGGGGTCAAATGTCCTGGTCCCTGCCCGAACTAACTCGTAGTTCCAAAAAAATCTCAAAGCAAAAACGTTTCTAATTAAAATATGAATGCGGTTCCAAGAAATTTACGTTATTCGGTTGCTCTATTTTAGGTTTACGATTAAGGTATACTTTATACATTAACAATTTTTCGTATTGTTATAACTGTTGATAAATAAACTTTACGTTGTTCGGTTGTTCTGTCTTAGGTTTACAAATTACGACTAAGGTATACCTACTTTACATATACTTTGACAATTTTTCGTATTGTTATAAACGTCGATAAATAAACTTAACGTTGTTCGGTTGCTCTATTTTAGGTTTCGTATTGTTATAACTGTCGATAAATAAACTTTATGTTGTTCAGTTGCTCTATTTTAGGTTTCGTATTGTTATAACTGTCGATAAATAAAATTTACCTTGTTTGGTTGCTCTATTTCGTATTGTTGTAACTGTCAATAAACAACGTTCCTTCCTATTCAATGATTTTGCGATTTATTTATTTATTTTTATTTCAGTATTGAATTTCATTTTCAAAAGTGTAGATAGGTAATTGAAAATTAAATCAAAGTCTATGTTACGAACATATTTTTAGTGGTGAGTAGTAAGAGAAGTACCACAATACAATAATATATATGTAAGAGAGAGAGACAAATGCTAAAAACGAAAACACACATACACAGAGTTGAAATATATTTTAAAAAAATAAAAAACAAAAAACACGTAAGTAAAACATGAAAACACCACATCCACACGCACAAGACAGGACACCACATCCACACACACACACGACACACTCGAAAAAACGTCTAAGTCCAGAAAAAAAAATTCCGCCCCAGCCTGCTATACATAACAAAACAGACGCTCGTGAACAAACCTTGCAACATGTTTTGTATTTTTGGGATCCGAGATGATCCGCCAACTAAGATCACATGATCGATCTGAGTTTTATTGATATTAGCGTCTTGAATAACGTTTTCAACGTGTGCCATTGCGTTTTGGAAAAAATCAATGTTCAATTCTTCAAACTTAGCTCGCGATATCGAAGTATAAAAGTCGATGCCATCACAAAGAGAATCGACTTCGATTCTGGCCATTTTAGACGATGATAAAGTTCTCTTTGCTTGTTCGCAGGCGGTTCGCAGGCGACAAAGAGCTCTCCAGTTTTGACTTAGATCTCTTCGGTGTTTACGTTGAAATTCGTGAACAAAATAATCGACCATTCGGTTGTCGAAATCTTCGCCTCCCAAGTGAGTGTCACCGCCAGTTGCTTTAACTTCGAATACACCCTCTTGGATGGTTAAAATGGATACGTCGAAGGTTCCGCCGCCGAGATCGAAAATCAAAATCGTTTGTTTGGTGGAGTTCTGGAAAAAATCAAAATGAATTAATCGATTGATATCTGGGAAAAGTTCACTACTCAGTAATAACAATACCTATACGTACTTTATTTTCTAAACCGTAAGCAAAACCAGCGGCAGTTGGTTCGTTGATAATACGTAATACATTCAAACCGCAGATAGTACCGGCATCTTTTGTGGCCCGTCTTTGAGAATCGTTGAAATACGCTGGAACGGTGATGACAGCCTTCCTGACTGTTTTACCAAGATACGCTTCGGCGGTCGCTTTCATTTTCTGTAATACCTTCGCGGATATCTGTGATAGATAGTTACAGTATGAGCCATAAAGCATAGAACAATTGAAAAATATCATCAATCATCACTCTGACTTACTTCTTCAGGAATATACGTTTTATAAGTTCCTTGGAATTCGACGTCGATTGCTGGTTTGTTTTCATAACCATTGACTTGAAAAGGCCAGTAGTTCATATCTTCTTGAACAGTAGCATCATTAAATTCTCGGCCGATCAATCGTTTAACACCTGCACACAACGATAAGCAAATATGTATGTGTTCTTAGCGTATTGAATTTTAAATAAATTAAACACATAACACTTGTGTCGATACAAAATCGAATATAAAATTTGAAACTTACCAAAAATGGTATTGTTCACATTCCTAGCTGCTTGATTTTTCGCAGCTTCTCCTATTAACATTCCTTCTTCATCGGAAAATGCCACGTAACTGGGCGTTGTTCTGTTACCTTGATCATTGGCGATAATTTCAATTTTGCCATGCTGGAAAACAGCAACGCACGAGTACGTAGTACCCAAATCTATACCGATAGCTGGAGCCGGAGTGCCCATTTGTACTGGTACCTGTTGTGATGTAAACACAAATTTACTAGTACCGGGCTACCTTAATTTATCATTACAAATACGAGACTACGAGTATTACATTCCGAAATGGCCAAATTAAAGCAAAAATGCCAAAACATACCACACTTTTATAGGTAAATAACCGTAAATATCGTTCACTTGAACTCCTTCCTGTCGCTTCTTAATTAATACTTGCACGATGAAACATGGAAACACCAAGGTTGAACTAATGGAAGTCGGAAAATTGCACTTATCACGAATTACGTAGGTCTAGGTACTCGAACCGAATAATAAATGTCACCAGAAAATTACAATTCACATCGGTAAATGGTAATAAGAAATTACACCGATAACACGAATAGGTACTGGATTTTCAAATCAGAGTTTAGTGAAAACATGGACACTCTTCATCAACTCGGTGACTATAAGCCAAGCATTGAAGCATAGCATTTCATATTTTTTCATGATCATTCTCATTTCAAAAGAAAGACTCTATAATTATAAATAAAAACGAGCGTCTGGAGTCTGACATTACACAAAACCTATCCGCCAATCATATTCAAGTAGCACTTTATTTATTTTTGTGCTTATCATCATCCTTTCAATTCGAACTAGTTTGAATGTATAAATGATCAATAAAGTAAAAAAATAGACGTAGATGACTGTTTAATTCAGCACGAAATGAAAATAATGAAGTAATCACAAAATTTAAATCTCATACTATGTATGTTGAAAAAGTAGTTTGTTACCAAAATAGATAACAGTCAATCTCACTTTGAAACATCATTCATTTCAGATTTCAGAAAAAGCGAACTGGTAAAGTATAAGTAAGAGAGAAGATGATGATTATAATAATGATTTAAATAATTAAATTGAAGGACTTTGAGAAGTGTGAGCAATTGAATTTGAAAACGCCTTCCTTCTTCCCAAGTACGAGGTCTTGAATGGATGATGTTTCAAGAGTATGAATTTATTTTCTTCAAATGCGTTCGAAGTGCTGTATATTTCGCAAAATCTTTCCGCACAAATGTCATAGGTACTATTGAAATTAGATAAATAAAAAACTAAGTAAACCGTTTTCATTACGTATTCTTTTAATAATCAGTAACATCACAACACACACATGAAAATCAACGATCTTAGTGATCTTACCAAGTCAATTTGGACATGTTTTTACTTTTTTTCATTTTCAAAGCGACATTTGAATTGATGGAAGTATATTAATTTTATTTATTCATCTATTTCATCATAGAAATATTACATTTTTGATGTTTTTTTTCAAAATTGAGTTCGTTAGCATCTGATAATATGATATTCAAACGTGATAACGAGAAACTCCTCCCTAACAGATTCTGATTGGCGGATAGGTTTTGTGTAATGTCAGACTCCAGACGCTCGTTAAATAAAAACCGTAGAGAACCGGAACGGAAAGATAAGGTACCTACATTCGGAAACGTTCGGATACGCTCGGAATTTCGTAATAGGGATGATTATCATGAAGTTTCAAAAATTAAATTAGTCGGAAATTTGCGAAAAGTTTTCAGAGAGTACTGGAAATTTATACTTCTTTAAAAGATGAGGTGAGTAGGTACCTATCCATACTATTTTTTTTTAATTATCAGCTTGAAAATGCCATTAACCCACTACAACTATAACAAACTAATAAATTTCCAATCATTTACTAATTTTTGAAATCCTTCATTTTAAAAAATTTCATCAATACGTATTTCGCAAAAAGAAAATCCTTTATTTTCAATTTTTCTTGCCATGTACAACAACTTTTCTTCATAAATTTCCATAGAATTGATTTTCAGGCGTTCTTATCGCCAAAAAAATGTTTTTTTTCGGAAAAGAAGACCGGTCATATAAATAAAATAAAACAGAAAACGTTTCTATTAGTTTCAAAATGAAAATACTATTGTTCAACACAATTTTCCAATTGTGAGGGCTGATTGGCTGGAAAATTGAACATTATTAATAAGGTTTTGAATGATTAATTGATTGCATTTTTACTACAATAATGCTGAAATTCTGTTAAGAAATGATCAAAAACCGCACATCATCCAGTGAGCAGCCAAGAAACAAAGAAATTGTATAATTTCAATTTGCTACCCATGAAAAGTGTATTTCTTTACTACCTAGTTGAAAAGTCGTATCTTTAAAAAAAATTCCGAAATCGTCAATTTCTGCAACAAGTCGTCGTACGTTTATTTTTCATTTATAATGAATTTCAATAGGTACTTTACCTACTTTAAAAAACAATATACTTAAACATGATGACTCTTAAGAAAAAAACGTACCTACGTCTAAAAAAAAAACTTTTCAACCAATCTACATTTTATAATATACACATACGATGATTTTTTAAATCTTTGCCGAACGCTGTCAGATTTAACGAAATGAGACTAAAATAAACACTCGACATAACTGAACTAAATATGTGCCTACTGATAGAAATACACATGATACACAAAAATTAAAATTCAACGTATCCCTTTCACAGCACCACGCTCTCCAGGCATCTTTCAGCGTCTTGAACCATACGGTTAATTTGCTCCTGAGTAAGACGACCGTTCTCACGCTTAATAGTAATTTGATTAGAATTGCCGGTTGATCTTACGACAGCGGTTACGTTTAAAATACCGTTAGAATCGATGTCAAATGTCACATCGACTTTTGCTACACCGGCAGGCGCTGGAGGGATCCCAAGTACGAATTCGCCAAGTAAATGGTTATACTTCGTTGCCGTATACTCGCCTTCGAAGACTTTACAAATTATAAAAGTTGCATAATCGTTCCTCGTGGAGAGACCTTTCGTTATTCTGGCTGGAATGGCCGTATTACGCTTAATGATCACACCCATATCTTCGAAGTCCCGGTGAATACCAATACCCAGCGACAATGGTGCAACGTCAATCAGCACAAAATCTCGCGCAGCGATCTTTGATCTGTCGCCGTTTAATATTGCCGCCTGAACGGCGGCTCCGTAGGCTACAGCTTCATCCGGATTGATCGATTTGTTCAATGTTTTTCCCTCGAAGAAGTCTTGCAACATCATTTGTATTTTAGGAATTCGAGATGATCCGCCAACTAAGATTACTTGATCGATCTGAGTTTTATTGATATTGGCATCGTGAATTGCTTTTTCAACCAGGGACATTGCCTTTTGAAATAAATCAATGTTCAATTCTTCAAAACGAGCCCGCGATATCGTAGTATAAAAGTCGATCCCATCGCACAGAGAATCGATTTCGATTTGGGCCATCGTAGCTGATGATAAAGTTCTCTTCGCAATTTCACAGAAGGTTCTCAAGCGACGAAGAGCTCTCCAGTTCTGACTGATATCTCTCCTGTGTTGACGTTGTAATTCTCGAACGAAATAATCGACCATTCGGTTGTTGAAATCCTCACCTCCCAAGTGAGTATCGCCGGCAGTTGAAAGAACTTTGAATACGCCGTCTTGGATGGTTAGAATGGATGCGTCGAAGGTTCCGCCGCCGAGATCGAAAATCAAAACCGTTTCTTTGAAGGAGTTCTGAACAAATCGAGACGAATTAGTCGAATGATTTCTAGGAAAAGTTCGCCAAACTACATAATAACAATACGTACTTTATTCTCTAACCCGTAAGCAAACCCAGCGGCAGTGGGTTCGTTGATAATACGTAACACATTCAAACCGCAGATAGTACCGGCATCTTTTGTGGCCTGTCTTTGAGAATCGTTGAAATAAGCTGGAACGGTAATAACAGCCTTATTGACTGTTTTACCAAGATACGCTTCGGCAGTTGCTTTCATTTTTTGTAATATCTTCGCGGATATCTGTGATAGAATCATAGATATGTACATTGAATCAGCAAGCATCGAACGACTAAAAAAAATATCAAAATTCTGACTTACCTCTACAGGAATAAACGTTTTATTGGTGCCTTTAAATTGAACTTCGATATTCGGTTTGTTCTCACAATCATTGACTTGAAAAGGCCAGCGCTTTATATCGGACTGAACAGTAGCATCATTAAATTCACGGCCCATCAATCGTTTAACATCTGCACAAAAAGATAAACAAACACCTATCTTATGCATCTCTTTACGTATTGCACTGCACTATAAATATATTAAACATATACAACACGTGTGTTGATGTAAAATCGAATACAAAATTTCAAACTTACCAAAAATGGTATTTTTCACATTACTCGCTGCTTGATTTTTAGCAGCTTCTCCAATTAACATTGCTTCACCGTTAAATGCCACGTAACTTGGCGTTGTTCTGTTACCTTGATCATTGGCGATAATTTCAATTTTGCCACGCTGGAAAACAGCAACGCACGAGTACGTAGTACCCAAATCTATACCGATAGCTGGAGCTGGAGTGCCCATTTTGTACTGATACGTGATACCTGTTGTAATTTAAAACACAAATTTATCTACTAGTTCCAAGCTACCTCAATTTCAACTTAACAATTTACGTACGAGTATTACATTCCAAAATTGTTAAATTAAAACAAAAATATCAAAACTTACCAAACTTTTATAAGTATATTAGATTTAGAATATTATGAAATCGTTCACTTGAAGTTTGAAGAAATCTCTCTCTATGATAATTGCATCATGCATGTGATAAGATAAACCAACAATAACAACATGCTAGGATGAATGAACTTGAACTTGAATTTGAAACACGTCTAACACGAGAGGGTAGCGGTTACGGAGGGTAAAGCTAAAGCTCTTTAATACAAGTATGGAAATAGATTATACTCTTAAGAAAGTCATAGGATTTTACGTAAGTTTTACGTACTGCGCAGTGCGCGAGCAAGCATCAAATCAGCTGTTCACGTACAACGTTGCACCGCAATGGTTGCTCCACCCACCTCCACCGCGTGACGACACCAACCTGCCATGCGCAGTACGTAACACATACGTAAAATGCTATGACTTTCTTAAGAGCATACTCTATTTCCATACTTGTATTAAAGAGCTTTAGGTAAAGCGGAGGGCTGAACCGCCAGTGGTGCCGTTTACCGGATAATTATTCGGTTTCCGTTCCAAATTTATTCCACAACCCAAATTCACATAATATGTTGAAAACCGAATCCTCTGATTTCCACGGATTTCCAAATCATTTCCGGATCTTTCACTTTCATTCATATTAATTAATCATATTGGAAGAACGCGAATTGTTTTTTATCTTTGATCTTGGTCTTGTTCTTGGCCCTTGGGATTCCATCTTTCAGGCGTTCTTGTAGCTAAAAAATGTTTTTTTTTCTCGGGAGTTTCAATGGTGAGGACGCTTATGACAAGGCCAAGGGACCAGTTGACCGGAAAATTAATTTTTTTTGCACTTAATTTTTGCAGGACCTCTTTGAGAATCGAATGGGAACCTCACACATGGCCACAGATCACAATTCCCAAGAATCTATCGAAATATTTAAATTTTGAAGCATGTCAAAAATTAAAAAAATTAAATCACTTTTAAAAATTAAAAAAAAAAAAAAAACTAAAAAAAGTGAACAAGAAAACATAATGTAATGTTCTTGTGCAAAAGTTCTCGACTGAAACGATATATTTTATTCAAAATATAAAGTACCTAAATTACAAGAGAAGGAAAATTTGAACACCTCAAAATATGATGAATTGATGATTGATGTGAGTAACGTGACCTTCCGAAGTTCTGAATCACTCTAAGCAGAATAATAATTTTCCCTCTCTTCCTCCCCTCCACCAATTCGCCTGCCTTTTTTTAATTTTTGAAAAAAGTCGAAAAAATTAAAAAACCGTTTAAAAACCATTTCGATTGCAGGTTAAGGAAATGATACCTACGATATAGCATAAGTATAACCATTGTACTATTTGAAAGAACATTTTCTCATTTTTGATTCCGATGAATGTAAACATGAAATGTTATAATGTTAAACATCGAAAAATGAAGTGGAAAATAGTTTTGAGCATCTAAAAACAATTTTCGACATTTTTTTCCTTCTTCTATAGAAATAATACAAAATGAAAAATTTGGAATTGTAGGTAATAATACATATGTGCCTACCTATAGCACTTTAACGATGCAAAATTTTATTTCAAAAACTGAATTTCTTTTTTCAATTTCAAAAATTGTTGAAAATTCAAATTCGGTATGTGAACAATTAGTCACTCAAAATCTGATTCAGTCGAGAAACGGAAAGCTATAATTAGTTTGAATTTACATCCTCACAAAGGAGGGTAATTTCTGGATTGACTCACAGAAATGAAGAGTTGGACTCCCCTCTCACACATAGGTAGAGGCACACTCTCATCAATCAATAAAAAACCAACGTTCGGTGACTTTCAGTATCTGAATCTGAAAAATTGAAAAAAATTACAGAGGTGAAAAAAATGATACTGAGTAGACGTACAGTACACTTAATCAGACGAATAAAATGGTATAAATCCATTCCCATCAATGACATTTCAGCATAATCGTTAACCAAAGTTCCAAGCAACGAAAAATAAAAATATGATGAAGCCAAAGATTTCATTCAAGTAGGTAAATTAAATTTCATTTAAGAGTGATTATTAGCGTATTAAAAATAGAAATGTATGTAGAGGTACTATTAGGTATGTACCTACTTCTAACATATTAAGATATGTATAAAATGTAAGTATATCGTAAATATATTTTTTTAAATCGCAAGTATTGGCATTTTTTTGGAATTGAAAAATTCAAGAAAATGTTTTAGGTATGCTATTTGATTTTTTTTCTATTCAAATTTTCGTGGTACCTAGCCGCTTTTTCAAAATTATGCCCAAAAACGTAAAACATAATATTTTGTTGCACTTTTAGAAAGCTCAGCTGAGACGACTAACTTTATCGTATGTACTTACCTTATGAGGATCAAATTACCAACTGCAGAAGATGAGCTATTCTTTATTCCAAGTGCACCTTCAAAGTAAATCTGGCTTCGACCCCAAAAAATTGTTCAAATTAAAGTTTTAACAAGTTTCGAGTGCATTTGTGAAAGTGCACCATTTTACTACCTATACCTAACCATTCAACTCTGGCGCATTGCCCAAAAGTGTACCTATTCTAGCACTTTCCCATTAATTTAATAATATTCTGCACGATCCAAATACATACATGAAGTCAAGAGCATTGATTTTAGAAAATCACTGGTTATTGTGAGTGTTACTGTGTAGTGGGTATGTGTACCTAAAGCACTTTATGTGCCTAGTGAGTTTCTTATGAAGCATGCATTGCGTCCAGTCTTATCGCCAAACGCGTAGATAAATGTCTTCAACTCTTCATCTATTTTATTCAATGTATTCTCAGTTGATTTTTATAGGAGTTTTGAAGAGTATAGTACAAACGTCGATAACGAGTAACGTAGATTGCCATATTTTAAAATCTAGCATTTGAAGCTTCATTTTAAAAGTATCAGTGAAAATTGCATTTTTTTGACGTCATATTTTAATTAACTCGCGATTAATACGAATTTCAACCGGTTCAATGTCCATGTAGTGGTGTCGTGCAACTTCAAACTTCTAGAAGTGTACAAATTTACCTGACAAAGAAAAACTTTGGTATGTTTTCTCATATTCGATTTAGGCTACTTCTGTAATTTTATATTCAGTATAGATTGAGTCGTACATATACTTAAGTACACACAGGTTGCCCAGAAATATCGAGTACCCCAAAGAAAGTTTTTCATTAAAAATATAGGTTGGCAACGTGAAATAGATGCATATGATTGGTGGAATGTTATCTCTCCAGTCCAACAACCAATCATGCGCTGTCATTATTATCATTCACTGTGACCAACCGAAATATTTAGCAGAAAACTTGTTTGAGGCTTCACGATAATTCTGTCCACCCTGTATGTAAGTATATACCTACCTCAAATTATGAAGCTGAATCGCCTAATTCTGATTTTTTAGTGTATGTGTAGGTAATAGATATACCTACTTATCAGTTACCAATGGGTGACCTAGCGATTGGAATCGACTTGGGTACTACGTACTCTTGTGTTGGTGTTTTCCAGCATGGAAAAGTAGAAATAATCACGAACGATCAAGGTGATAGAACTACGCCGAGTTGCGTTGCCTTTACAGATACTGAGATCTTAATTGGAAAGGCAGCTAAAACTCAGTGCATTAGGAATCTGAGTAATACCGTTTTCGGTGAGTTCCAAGTTTATCCGCTCTCGTCATACCTACTCATCATGCTTATTTTTGTACCGAGACGAAAAGTAATGCTTATAGGTATATAAGTAGTTGGGTTATCTGTTTCAATCTATACCTAATTAGAAAATGTTTATTTATATTGCTATGCGCAGATGTTAAAAGACTTATGGGACGTAAATTCGACGATGATACGGTTCAGAGCGATATGAAGCAGTGGCCTTTCCAGATCATTAATGATAACAACAAACCGAAAATCAAAGTTGAATTCCAAGGCACTTCTAAAACGTATTTCCCCGAATACGTGAGTGCTGTTGACATCGTTCGACGTTATTAAATGGATGAGTGTTACCTTCTTAGTTACCTATTTACTTTGGTTTAATTTTTCTACAGATATCTTCGATGGTGTTACAAAAAATGAAAGAGGCAGCCGAAGCATATCTAGACAAAACGGTTGAAAACGCTGTGATCGCTGTGCCAGCCCATTTCAATGGTTCTCAAAGAGCAGCTACCATAGATGCCGCTACAATTGCTGGGCTCAACGTATTACGTATTATTAATGAACCCACCGCTGCCGCCATCGCTTACGGTCTACATAAGCAAGTAGGTACCTACCTATATCGCGTTTTAGGTAACTTTTTCAATCATTCAGTCGACTATACTCGTAATGCTTCAATAAATTTTTTTCAGGATTCCGGCGAACGCAATGTTTTAATTTTTGATCTCGGTGGTGGAACTTTGGACGTCTCCATTTTATCACTCCATAGTGGTACTTTTAAAGTGATTTCAACCGCCGGAGATACTCACTTGGGTGGCGAAGATTTTGATAAGAATATGGTCGATTATTTCATCGAAGAATTCAAATGCAAACACAATGAAGACCTCAGCAAAAACAAGAGAGCTTTACGCCGTTTACGAACTGCCTGCGAGGAAGCAAAGAGAACATTATCGTCGGCTAATGTAGCCAATATTTTAATCGAAGCTATTTTCAATGGCATTGATTTCTACACGTCGATCACTCGTGCTCGTTTTGAAGAATTGAACGCTGATTACTTTCGGAAGGCGATGGAATTGGTAGAAAAAGCGATTAAGGATGCTGAAATGGACAAAACTCAAGTTCATCACGTCGTTTTAGTTGGTGGCTCGTCTCGCATCCCAAAAATTCAGAAGATGTTGCAAGACTTATTCGATGGGAAAAAAGTGAATAAATCCATCAATCCGGACGAAGCAGTAGCCTATGGAGCTGCTGTACAAGCTGCCGCACTAAGTGGTGACAAATCGAAGAAAGTGCTAAGTGTAGTACTGACGGATGTTTCACCTTTATTGTCGTTGTGTAAGTAGGTATGATCAAAAATGAGTGTCGAAAAAGCAAGTTTTTTCACAACTTCATATGGTAAAAAAAAAAAAGAGACTGCCAATTTTTGGGCAACTTCTGCTTTGAAAAAAAAACATTCTTCGCATTTTTGGAAAAAAGCAAAACTTTTGAAAAAAAATCACGTTTTTGGAGATTTTTTAAGCGAGCATTTTTTGCCATTTTTGGAAAAAGGTAATTTTTCAATTTTTGAACTTGTATAATCTTGCGCAAGAATACGTTTTCCGTTGATATCTCATTGACCATTGATCGTATCAAAAATTTAATGAAACATTAGAAATCGAAAAATGGCACTCTTCAAAGTCACAGATATATTTTTTTTTCAACTAATAAAGCGCAATAATTTTTTATTTTAATTTCAAAAATATAAATTTTTTGAAAATTTTGAAAAAATGAATTTTTGGTACTTAAATAATTGAAAAAATGGAAATTTATTTAAAAGATTAAAAAATTAACTCTTCAAAAAATAAAAAAACATTAATTAAATTTTTAAAAAAAATATGCAAAATACTAATTAGGTAGGTAAGTAGGTACATAGTTTTATTTTAGATTCAGTAAGGTACATTTGAGTTGAGTAACTATAGGTCAAGGTCATCAACCTAGTGTTCCACATCTTGCAATATGTAATTTTATAAAACACTAAGTCGATGATCTTTAGCATTTATTTAACGGATTTTTCGCGATTTTCAGACTTGAAAAATGACGCTGAAGACAACGCCGCCCCAGCAATGGATCCATCAGCTGTCAGTGTGAAGGTTAACCATAATCGCTACCGCCGAAACCAGGCGTCGAGCCAACGTGTGCGCCCTTCAAAGAGGCGCAGCAAACGAAGGCAGACACTTGCAGCCAGGCAGTAAGTATTACCTAACTAACTACCTACCTCCATTTACTAATAGTGATATCTAATACGTATTCAAAAAATTATCATAATCTCAGAGAGGTGGTTCGCTCCAACACATGTCGGTCCTACTATGAGGCTTGACTCGATTTTTAGCCACTTAAGTTGATAGGCACTCTCACATCCAAAATTCTGGAGAAATGAAAAATCGCGCTGAAGACTCCACAATGGCCGGAGACGGTGAAATTTGGAGTTTGCGGTTAATATGCATTAGTTTCAGGACTTTGGGGGCGATTCCACCCCCCCCCCCCCAATGCGACTGTGTTAACACTTAACAGAGATTAGGAAAATAGCATTTATATTAATTTCCTTTCTTTCGAAAACAAAATTTTCTACACTTCCAAAAACTAATTCCTTTCTCTCTTCTACTTGCAAAGCTATCATTGAAAAAAATGTGATTTTCAAATTTTTTATTAATACAGAACATGAAATTTTCAGAGCCAGTTTAACCAAACGGAGGAACGCTGCCGCAGCAGTAGCAACTGAAGCGATTTGAAGTAATTCAGGATTGTCAGCGTATTATAAAAATACTCGTAAGCAAAATAAGTATGAAATGAGTTTTTTTTTTTTTTTAAAACTGCTGTAAAAAATGTTCTGATTGGCTGGAAAATTAAACTAATACTCGTACTAAGCTTTTGGATGATTTATTGATTGCGTTTTTACTAGGTACCTAATACCTATTATATAATGCTGAAATTCTTAAGAATCGCTCAAAAAAGTTTAGAAAGAAGATGAATTTTCTATTCCAAAAATTATCACCTATATAATATTCTGGTCGAAATATTTGAATTCCTCGTGTAATTTCACCCCACTTTGATAGGTCACTCGACACTTTCTCAATTATGACTGATTTCAAGCTCAAAATTCTCCAAAAATGTTCAATACGTACATTTTTTCCACAAAATATTCAAATTCCTCGCTTAATTTCGCACCATTTTGATAGGTCACATGATACTTTCTTTATTACTCGTATTTGAAAATCATGACTCATGGTGAGCTCAAAATTCTCCAGAAATGTTCGAAACATACGAGTAAAATGTATTTTCGTCAGATTACATTTCTAAATAATTGTACCTTATGTTTATTCATTGATTGTTCCAACTTGAACAAATAAAAAAAATTAAGAGTAAAAAAGATGAAGTCAGTAGATATTCTTATCGATTAAGATGACTTCTTATTACGAGTAGGTATATACCTATACATATGTACGTGAGTTTATTTTTGCCTTGTCCATTTGCAAATTCTACCATTTTCAAACCATTTCAAAATCAAATAAAATAAAACACAATTATTTAATGAGTGCAAATAATTAGGTATGTATATTTCATTCCTAATGAATTTAATTTAAGACTAGAGCAATCATATAGGAGGAAAAAATCAACGCACAAGAATAAATATAAATAACATAGGTATAACAAAATACTTGATCTAAAAAAATGAAAATTCTCAAGTAGGTAGGTAGTTAGGTACCACAATCACACAATTCGATAAGGTTTTTAAATCTTCATTAATCCTTCCGAAGAATATGAATTCAATAAAAGCAGGCACATGTCATAATTGAACAACACATTGAAATATGACAAGCAAAAATTAAAATTCAAGGTAGGTATGCCTTTCATTTCACAGGACCATGGACTCCAGGCATCTTTCAGCGTCTTGAACCATACGGCGAATTTGCTTCTTAGTAAGACGACCATTATCACGGTTAATGGTAATCTGTTTGGAATTACGGGTTGATCTTTCGACAGCGGTTACGTTTAAAATACCGTTGGAATCGATGTCAAATGTCACATCGACATTTACTACACCGGCAGGTGCTGAAGGGATACCCTGAAGTGTGAATTCGCCAAGTAAATGGTTATACTTCGTTTCAGGATACTCGCCTTCGTAAACTGGGAAACGTATTCTTGTTTGATAATCGTCCAGCGTGGTGAAAGAGCTCGTCATTCTGGCTGGAATGGCTGTATTACGTTTAATGACCACATCCATGTATTTAAAGTCCCTTTTAGTACCAATACCTAACGACAATGGCGTAACGTCTATCAACACTAAATCTCGCACAATATTCAATCTATCTCCGTTCAATATTGCCGCCTGAACGGCGGCTCCATAGGCTACCGCTTCATCCGGGTTGATCGATTTGTTCAACGTTTTTCCCCCGAATAAAGCTTGCAACAGGTTTTGTATTTTTGGGATTCGAGATGATCCGCCAACTAAGATCACTTGATCGATTTGAGTTTTATTGATCTCAGCATCTAGAATTGCTTTTTCAACCAGTGCCATCGCATTTTGAAATAAATCCATGTTCAATTCTTCAAAAAGAGCTCGAGAGATCGAACTATAGAAATCAATCCCATCGCAGAGAGAATCGACTTCGATTCTGGCCATTTTAGACGATGATAAAGTTCTCTTTGCTTGTTCGCAAACGGTTCTTAGGCGACGAAGAGCTCTCCAGTTCTGACTGATATCGATCCTGTATTTACGTTGAATTTCTCGAACAAAATGCTGAACCATTCGGTTGTCGAAATCTTCACCTCCCAAGTGAGTATCACCGGCGGTTGAAACAACTTCGATTATACCTTTTTGGGTGGCTAAAATGGATACGTCGAAGGTTCCTCCACCGAGATCGAAAATTAAAACTAATTGGACACCTATGGCAGAGTTCTAAAGAAGTGGGAGCGAATTAGTCAATTGACATTTAGGAAACATTTTATGTAGGTACCTACTTACTAATAACAATACAAACGTACTTCATTTTCTAAACCGTAAGCAAAACCAGCAGCAGTAGGTTCATTAATAATACGCAATACATTTAGACCGCTGATGGTACCGGCATCTCTTGTAGCCCGTCTTTGAGAATCGTTGAAATAAGCTGGTACGGTGATTACTGCATTCTTGACTGTTTTACCCAAATACGCTTCAGCGGTCGCTTTCATTTTTTGCAATACCATCGCGGATATCTGCAGAAAAATCAAGTCAACAGAAATAAGTAGGTAGTTAGAATTAGAAAGGCACAAGGCAGCTGTAGATACAAATGAGACATGAAACATCAAACGATTAAAAACTATCAACACTTTGACTCACCTCTTCAGGAAGATACGTTTTATAAGTGCCTTGGAATTGAACTTCGATACTTGGTTTGTTCTCATATACATTGATTTGAAAAGGCCAGTGCTCTATATCGGCCTGAACAGTGGCATCATTAAATTTTCGGCCTATCAGTCGCTTAACATCTGCACTCAACGATAAACAAATAAGTATTAAGTAATGTGTTCTTAGCGTAATTGCATTTTAAATACAAGTAGATTAAACATATAAGGTAACACTCCCGTTGGTGCGAAATCGAGTAGAAAATTTTAAACTTACCAAAAACGGTATTATTCACATTCCTGGCTGCTTGATTTTTCGCAGCCTCTCCTATTAAAATTTCTTCATCGGAAAATGCCACGTAACTTGGCGTTGTTCTGTTACCTTGATCGTTGGCGATAATTTCAATTTTTCCACGCTGGAGAACAGCAACGCACGAGTACGTAGTGCCTAAATCAATACCGATAGCTGGAGAGCTCATTTTGCATTGGCACCTATTGTAATCGCGAACACAGAATAATTAGTAATATCAGCTACCGATTTGTATAATCATTTCAAAATAGCTCAACTTAAATAAAAATGTAAAAACGAACCAAGCTGTTACTGGGAAAATATCGTATATAGGTACTTGAATCAATTAGCCACCTAAAACTTGCACGATGAAACACTGAGACTGAACCAACGAGAATTCTCGTACTAATCGCGAATTATGTAAATCGAATATGCCAATTGCCAACTGAAAATTGAAATTCAAACTGAACTGATGAAATAAAATTACTCGAATAGTGGATTTTCGAACAAGTGATTTCGAGGCATAAGGTATCGACGCTGATCCTCTTTGAAACTCGTACAACAACCGTAGAAATAATTACTCACATTCGAAAAGATTTATCAACAAAATCAGCGATAAGACTTCGTATGTGTTACCTGAACGCCATCTGAAATAGAACGCCCATATTTGGTATGGTTTCTTATATGGCGACATGGCGATCATCTCCCTGTTTCAGATTTGTTGCATTAGCCATTTATTATTTACAGAGAGCAACTGAAAAATTTTGCCAATATTTTCATGAATTTTTTTTAATTTTTTACTACTTACGTTCGCTAAATTTTTATCCTATTTAATTTTGTTAGTTATTCTTTCTTAATTTTCAGGATCATATTCTTCAGATTGAAAGATAAGCTACCTATTTAATTCCCTGGAATCTACGCAAAATTATACTATTGGGAACAATAATTATTTTTCCCGAATTAATTTCAGATTTTTAAAATGAAAATCGTCTAAAACTAGATATAAGTAGGTCTAGATATACTGCTAAATGAATTTCGTAAGAAAAAGGCGAGCTTGAGGTACGAGTTAATTGAATTCAAAAGCTAAAAATTTTCAGTATACCTATCAGGCTATCGCTATCTCAATTTCATTTACCTATTGCTCGATCACCATATACTTATCCCGACTCAGGTGTTTTAAATTCGAGTGAAGTTGATGCTCGACAAGTACGATGTATTTTTGTATTTTTAGCGGTACAATACAGACATCCTATCTTAGATACCTATACCTACTTGAAAGAATTATTATTAGTTTGTACAGTTCTGTAAGTTTCATTTTTTTTAAAAACTCAAAAGCAATGTCTAAGTCTAACTACGAATTACATTTCTAAATTGTATGTGTGTTCATTGATTGTTTGAACAAATGAAAAAATTAAGGGTAAAACAGATGAAGTCAGTAGATTTTCGTATCGATTTAAGATGACATCTAATTAATATAGGTACCTATAGTAGATACGTGAATTTACTTTTGCCTTGTCCATTTGCAAATTCTACTATTTTCAAATCTACCTAACTGAAAAAAGAATAAAAGCCAACAACGTTCGTTCATAATTAGGCTACCTATAATATTCATTTACCATAGGTATACCTAAAGAAGAGAATCTTCAATACACTTCAACTGCGATCAAGCTGAGATTCAACTCATGGAGTACCTACCTACTTTGGAATACACAATCCATCACCCAAATTTCAAAATCAAATAATACCTACACGATTTTATAAAGAGCACGAATATAATTAGGTGCATATTTCATTCATAACGAATTCAATTTAAGACTAGAGTAATCACAGGAGGAAAAATTCAACTCACAAGTATAAAAATAAATCACGTAACACAAAAATAATTCTTGAGCAAAATACTGATCTAAAAAAATGAAAATCCTCAAGTAATCACATAATTCGATAATTTTTCTAAATCGACGAGCTAATCCTTCCGAAGGAAATTGAATCAACATAAGCAGTTTATACGCGTAAGTAGGTACATAATTGAACAACTTTACGAAATATGATTGGCCAAAATTAAAATTCAACGTATGCCTTTCACAGCACCATGGTCTCCAAGCATCTTTCAGCGTCTTGAACCATACGGTAAATTTGCTCCTGAGTAAGACGACCTGTATCCCGCTTGATGGTAATTCGATTGGAATTACGGGTTGATCTTTCGACAGCGGTTACGTTTAAAATACCGTTGGAATCGATGTCAAATGTCACATCAGCTAATGTTACACCGGCAGGAGCAGAAGGCACATTCTCAAGCCTGAATTCGCCAAGTAAATGGTTATTATTCGTTGTAGTGTATTCTCCTTCGAATACTTTGAAAATCATTACAGTTTGATAATTCACAGTTGTGGTGAAAACACTCGTCATTCTAGCCGGAATGGCTGTATTACGTTTGATAACCACTGCCATTCTATGTCCAGCCACCCTAACACCTAATGACAATGGCGTAACGTCTTTCAACACTAAATCCCGCACGATGTATGATTGGTCGCCGTTAAGTATGGCAGCTTGAACGGCGGCTCCGTAGGCTACAGCTTCATCCGGATTGACAGATTTGTTCAACGTCTTTCCCACGAACAAAGCTTGCAACATGTTTTGTATTTTTGGGATTCGAGATGATCCGCCAACTAAGATCACTTGATCGATATGAGTTTTATTGATCTTAGCATCTAGAATTGCTTTTTCAACCAGTGCCATCGCATTTTGAAATAAATCCATGTTCAATTCTTCAAAAAGAGCACGAGAGATCTGACTATAGAAATCAATCCCATCGTAGAGACAATCGATTTCGATACTGGCTATCTTAGACGATGATAAAGTTCTTTTTGCTGCCTCGCAGGCAGTTCGTAGACGGCGTAGAGCTCTCCAGGTCTGACTGATATCTCGCTTGTGTATACGTTGAAATTCTCGAGCGAAATGCTCAACCATTCGGATGTCGAAATCTTCACCTCCCAAGTGAGTATCACCGGCGGTTGAAACAACTTCGAATACACCGTTTTGAATGGCTAAAATGGATACGTCGAAGGTTCCTCCGCCGAAATCAAAAATTAAAACCGTTTGCTTGGCAGAGTTCTGAAGAAATCGAAACGAACTAGTCAAGCATGACGTTTAGGAAACATTTACGTAGGTAGGTATATGTACTAATAACAATACAAACATACTTTATTTTCTAAACCGTAAGCAAAACCAGCAGCAGTAGGTTCATTAATAATACGCAATACATTTAGACCGCTGATGGTACCGGCATCTTTTGTAGCCTGTCTTTGAGAATCGTTGAAATAAGCTGGTACGGTGATTACTGCATTCTTGACTGTTTTACCCAAATACGCTTCAGCGGTCGCTTTCATTTTTTGCAATACCATCGCGGATATCTGCAGAAAAATCAAGTCAACAGAAACAAGTAGGTATAGGTAGTTAGAAAGGTACAAGTCATATTGATACATTTACATCCATAATGAGCCATAAAACATCAAACGATTAAAAACTATCAACACTTTGACTCTCACCTCTTCAGGAAAATACGTTTTATCAGTGCCTTGGAATTGAACTTGGATACTTGGTTTGTTCTCATATACATTGATTTGAAAAGGCCAGTGGTTTATATCGGCCTGAACAGTGGCATCATTAAATTTTCGGCCTATCAGTCGCTTAACATCTGCACTCAGCGATAAACAAATAAGAAATGTGTTCTAAGCGTAATTGCATTTTAAATACAAGTAGATTAAACACATAAGGTAACACTTCCGTCGGTGCGAAATCGAGTAGAAAATTTTAAACTTACCAAAAACGGTATTATTCACATTCCTCGCTGCTTGATTTTTCGCAGCCTCTCCTATTAAAATTTCTTCATCGGAAAATGCCACGTAACTTGGCGTTGTTCTGTTACCTTGATCGTTGGCGATAATTTCAATTTTTCCACGCTGTAGTACAGCAACACACGAGTACGTAGTGCCTAAATCAATACCGATAGCTGGAGAGCTCATTTTGTATTGGTACCTATCGTAATCGCGAACACAGAATTATTAGTATCAAGCTACCGGTTTGCGTATTCTTTTCGAAACAGTTCAATTATTCAAATGAAAATGTAAAAACGTAGGTACCTTACCAAAACTTTTACGGGGAAAATATCGTATCTATACTTGAATCAATTAGCCACCTAAAACTTGCACGATGAAACACTGAGACTGAACCAACGAGAATTCTCGTACTAATCGCGAATTATGTAAATCGAATATGCCATCTGAAAATTGAAATTTACACTGATAAAAGTACTCGAATAGTGGATTTTCGAACAAGTGATTTCTAGGCATAAGGTATCGACGCTGATTCTCTTTGAAACTCGTTCAACAACCGTAGAAATAATAATTACTCACATTCGAAAAGATTTATCAACAAAATCAGTGATAAGACTTCGTCAGTTCGTCTGCGTTACCTGAACGCCACTTGCTGAACAGTTCGTAGTATTAGATATTTGAGTATATTATGGTTTCTTATCTGGCGATCATCCATCATCTCACCGCTCACGTTTTCCGATTTGTTGCATTAGCATTTATTATTATTACAGAGAGCAACTGAAAAATTTTGCTAATTTTCATGAATTTTTTGAAAATTAGCAAAATTTTATCCTGTTTATTTGTTAATTTCTTTCTTAATTTTCAGGATCATATTCTTCAGATTGAAAGTTAACTAGGTAATTACCTATTTAATTATTTGGTATCTACGCAAAATTATTATATGTAATATTGGGAACAAAAATTATTTTTCCCGAATTAATTTTAGATTTTTAAAATGAAAATCGTTTAAAACTACGCATGTATAGGTCTAGGTACTGTTAAATGAATTTCGTAAGAAAAAGGCGAGCTTGAGGCACGAATTATAATTGATTTCAATTTTCAAGAGCTAAAAATTTTTAGAACCTATCTAGCAATCGCTATCTCAATTTCATTTACTTACCCATTGCTCAATCACCATATACTTTTCCAGGTGTTTTGAATTCGAGTGAAGTTGATGTCCATGGAATTTATACCAGCAAAGTTTGTATGTATGACCGCATAATTTGTTTTCTCGTACCCGTGACTGTGTATGGATAATAATATGGAATCTATTTTGTCTGACGAACGGTATGGTGGCGGGGCCAACTGGTACTGCCCTGGTGTTCGTCTTCGTGTCAGTCGAGCCGCCGCGCCGAGACTACGAATTGTTTAAAAATACATCAATGTCATAAATTTTGCCTACATTCAAAGTTGAAGGCGCCGGAGCACCAAATGTGTATTTCCTGGATATTTATTTTTTCATTCAAACTTCTACCTAAATTGTAATTTTTAAATGGATCAAGCTCAAAGTCTAGAAATTAAGTTTCGAAAAGCTAAACTTCAAACTTTTGAAATTTTTGTCCAATGTTTTTGAAAATTACATTACGTAGTGCGCAAAGAAAAAATAATGACTAGTGGAGTGGTAGAATTCACTTGAATTCGACTTATTAGAGTGATCATGTCCATGGCATTTATTTATACCTAGAACAGTACCTTGAAAAGTTGATGTAATGAGTTTCTATTATCGACATCCATAGAAATTTATCCGGAGACTAACAAAATGGACACTCTCATACTTATGCATGTTACAACGGATTAGCAAACTTTTCCAGTAAGTAGTGTTTTAAAGAACTTGAATAAATTCGACAAAATATACATATAGGTAATAGGTACATAGAGGTATACTCAAAACATATGTAATATGTATTAAATATGATAAAAT
Source organism: Planococcus citri (assembly GCF_950023065.1). Classification (NCBI taxonomy): domain Eukaryota; kingdom Metazoa; phylum Arthropoda; class Insecta; order Hemiptera; family Pseudococcidae; genus Planococcus; species Planococcus citri. The sequence continues at coordinate 69,880,082 of NC_088679.1, forward strand.
GATTATATTTATCAAAACATTATGTAGTAACTACATAGATTATAAATAATGCTGTAGCCAACTAGGTAAGTAACATCACTATTGACTAAATACAAATAACTTCAAGTCTAACAGTACATTTTTCATTCTCGACTATCTTAAAAAAAAAACATAAGTACAAGCAAAGAATAATATAAAATAAAAAATTACAACGCACAATTAGAATAGTAGATATTTGCTATATTTTCAATATAAGAAGTTTCAACCACAACATTTTAATGCTTTTTGCAATTCTTGGATTTCGCACCTTTTTTTTATTTTGCACTTTTTTTTGCCAGAACCACACTGTAGGTATTTGATTTGGTTGTTTCTTAAATTTCTGAATTTGAAAATAAATTTTTCATTCTTGAAAATTTTTGAAAAATTGCACAGTAGAATTCAAATCTGCTTAGGTACTTATTACAGTTCACAGATACTGCCTAGTGCTTACTAAACCGTTGGAAATGAAATTAAAACTACACTTAATAAAATCTGTAGAGGAAAATATTTATGTAAGTAGTACTTAAAATGCGCGATGACGACGAAAACGTTACTTTTTAGAACGCATCAGGCGATGGAACCGACTACCTACAAACTTGAAAGACCGAAATAATATAGCGTTGAAATCAGAATATAAAATACCTATTAAAGGGTAATAAAAATCGTTGAGCTTCGTATTTCGTAAACTTTCATGCACCAGCTTAATTACGGAATATTCCTCTCACTGCAAAAAATGAACAAATAGGTACATACAATAATTAACTGTCCAAAATTGAGTATTTTCTTTTTCAAGTAATACATATAAATAATCATTCATACCCAGATTGATTAGAGAATCTTTTGCTCGACGAATGGTTAGCCAATACATATTTGCTATTTCTTTGTCTCCTTCGTATTTATCTGGGTGATATTTGGTAGCTACTTCCGTGGAAATTCAGTTTAAAAAATTGAAATAGATCGTAAGACATTGGTCAAAAATCAATTTATGTCTCATTCTGTAAGTAGGTACCTATCTTAGTATAAGAAACTTAAATTTATAAAATTAAAAAAAAAAGTTAGTAGGTACCTAATTGTAAGTAATTTACCTGAAGGCTTGTTTGATTTCTTTTTGGGAAGCATCTTTTGATACTTTCAATACTTCGCAATATTTATCGTTTTTTTTATCAGGACATCTAGCTATTGAAATGATTACATCGAATATGTTTTTCAATTCTTCTTGCTTACGTTCAAATACTTCTTTCTCAACCGACTGGTCGGTATTCAGCCAGAGAATGGTTTCGTCACATTTTTTCAAAATCATGTCCTTATCAAATTTATCAATTTCATGTTTCAGTTTGACATCTTGCACGGTGCTCTTGATGTTGATACAATACGATTCTAAAGCATTTTTCGCGGTTAATGCATCTTTTCGATTTTTTTCGCTGATTCGACTTTTTTCAGCATCTTGGATGATACGCTCAATTTCATCCTTGCTAAGGCGATCTCTATCATATAAAATGGTCAGTTGATTCGTGCTATCAGTAGATTTTTCAACTGCGGTTACCTTTAAGATACCATTGGCATCAATTTCGAAAGTTTCATCAATGCGAGGTGTTCCAGCGAGTGCAGGGGGGATACCTTGAAGAGTGAAGTTTCCAAGCAAATGATTATCCTTCACTTTAGTATATTCACCTTCGTATACTTGAATATGTACATTCTTTTGATTATCGAACCGTGTGGTGTAATCTTTAGTGTGTCTAGCAGGAATCGGAGTGTTACGTTTTATGATGACACTCATGGTTTCATTGTTTTCACCCGTGCCAACACCTAACGACAACGGCGTAATGTCGAGTAACACCACATCTTGCACCTCTTTTGATTTATCGCCATTTAATATGGCTGCTTGAACGGCAGCTCCGTAGGCTACTGCTTCGTCCGGATTTATCGATTTGTCCAATTCCTTCCCTTCGAAGAGCTCTTGCAGCATTTCTTGTAATTTCGGGATACGAGACGAGCCACCGACTAAAACGATTCGGTCAATTTCAGTTTTGCTGATTCTAGCATCTTGAATGGCTTTTTCAACCTCTTTCATTATCCGTTGGAAAAAATCCGAGTTCAATTCTTCAAAACGAGGACGAGTGATCGAGCTGTCGAAATCAATACCATCATGGAGACAATCGAGTTCAATATTGGCCAGAGTGGCTGTCGATAGGATTCTTTTTGCCCGTTCACAAGCGGCTCGCAAGCGACGTAGAGCTCTTTTGTCACGAGTAAGATCTTCGTTGTATTTAGATTTGAATTCTTTGACGAAATGATCGACCATTCGGTTGTCAAAATCTTCACCACCCAAGTGAGTATCACCAGCGGTTGAGATCACTTCAAAAACACCCTTTTGGATAGTTAAAATGGAGACATCGAAAGTTCCGCCACCCAAGTCGAAAATCAATACGCTACGCTCTTCGGGGCTCTGAAAAAAATTGAAACTAGTTAGTGTATCGATAATAGTAATATTAACTAGGTAGTAGAATTTCATCAACAATTATTCAACTACTTTTTGTTCCAAGCCGTAAGCAATGGCGGCCGCGGTAGGTTCATTAATTATACGTAATACTTTCAATCCTGCAATCGTGGCAGCGTCAATAGTAGCCCCTCTCTGAGAATCGTTGAAATACGCTGGCACCGTGATTACAGCATTTTTGACCGTTTTACCTAAATACGCTTCGGCCGTATCTTTCATTTTCGTCAATACCATCGAAGAAATCTGGAAAAAAAAAGGTGATGGTCAAACACGGGAATCAACTCATAAGTCATTAAGAGCCACAGAATGTCTTACAATTAACAAATGTCTGTACTCACTTCTTCAGGAAAATACGTTTTAGGAGTGCCTTCGATTTCAACTTTAATTTTCGGTTTGTTGTTATCATCAATAACCTGGAAAGGCCAGTGCTTCATATCTGCCTGAACTGTCACATCGTCAAATTTACGACCCATTAATCGTTTAACATCTGGAAACAGTGAATAAAAATTAAATAGGTACCTACCTAATAGATTTCTGAAAGATGATACATGACATGATAGGTAGATAAGTTATTTGTGTTGCAGAAAATAGAAGAAAAATAAGATTTTGTAGCTTACTTACCGAAAATGGTGTTGTTCAAGTTTCTCGTTGATTGATTTTTGGCTGCATCTCCGACTAATACTTCGTTATCCGTGAAGGCGACATAACTCGGTGTAGTTCTGTTACCTTGATCGTTAGCGATGATGTCAACTTTTCCATGCTGGAAAACACCAACACAAGAATACGTCGTGCCCAAGTCTATTCCGATCGCTGGAGTATCCATTGATTTGATTTGATATACTTATTCAACTTATTGTTAACGAATGGAGATGGATCGCTGTTCGTGCTAATTAACTTGCTCTCACGCTCTAAACTGAATTTACGACGATTGTGAACAAAAATTATAATTTATCGCTATAATACTTTGGCGGGATACGATACATTTTAGTATGTAGATATTGACGTCTAACCTCTTTATCAGTGCCTGATTGCAATGCGTTATCGAGCTAACTCGTGTATGCAATTGCAAATTTATCGTAGATTTTGACCATATTTAGGTACCGTACATAAAATTCAAATTATGTAAAAATACAAAGTACTTAATATTCCGATAATGGATGCAATTCAGAATTCTGTAAACAGTTTCAATTTTGAATTTTGAAGTACCTATAGAGTAGATGCTAGACAAACTTATTTGTCGTGGGTGGAGGAAGGGGAGACAGATTTTCCCAAACCCCCTCCCCCACCGCCAACAGTTTTCATGCTAATTGCTAATTACTTACGAGTAATTAGCTAGAATGTGGTTAAAATAAATTTTGAAAAAGGGAGACAAAAATGTTGACTGTCGAGTAATTTTAAATGGTCAAAAACGTTGCTTTTCATATTTAACCTTGAAAATTGCAATAAAGACGTGAAATCAAAAATAAAAAATTCGCAATTTTTTCGTGTTATTTTTCGTAGTTTTTTTTCAGCCTGTTGGCCTTTGAAAATTAAATTCACAAAAGAACAGAAAATTTACATTTTGTGAGTACAAAAAAAATTTTCAATATAAGAAGTTTCAATCCCAAAATGTTTATGCTATTTGCAATAGCCTAATTCTTGGATTTCGCACCTTTTTTTTGTTATTTTGCACTTTTTTCGCACCGGTACCCATACTGTAGGTATTTGATTAGGTAGTTTCTTAAATTTCTGAATTTGAAATTTAATTTTTCATTCTTGAAAATTTTTGAAAAATTGCACAATAGAATTCAAATCTGCCTGAGCGAACGAGAGCAAACGCTTTGAAAAAATTGATAATTATTCGAAAAGTAATAATTCCAAACTGATATTTAATCTGAACAGATCCTATCAAATCTGATCTGTTCAGATTAAATTGGAAATTGGATTTGAGAATTGTCTTGATCTAACAAAATTCAAATCTTATCTGATCAAATAGGCCTGATCAAATCTTTTCCTTTCTGATCAGATCTATTTCAATTTTTAGGATCAGCTAACTAATTCACTCTTGTGAAGGTTAGGTTGATTTGGTAGAAAAAATATTCAAAATTTATAACGGCAGGGCCATTGAAACGTTTTCTATACTTAATATTTATTTTTTATACGAAATTTTTCTTATTACAAAATGTGGAATTTTTTTTGACGGGTATAATTTATTGTTCAGACACGATAATAATTAATTATAATTATACCTACACCTAATCTATACCTACTAATGTATTTCATCGTTACGGTTTTTTTCATTTTGTACTAAGTAGATGGCGTGGATAGGAATTGAAAGGATTATAATATAAATATCGAAAAGTTGAGACGTCAACACTTCAACATTTTCTAAACGTTTCACTCTCTCAACAAGTACGATGTAGGTAAGTATGTTTGTATTTTTAGCGGTACAATACGGACATCCTATCTCAGATACCTATTACCTTTACTAACAGGAATTATTATTAGTTTGTACAGTTCTGTAAGTTTCTTTTTTTTTGTTTTAACTCAAAAGCAATGTCTAACTACGAATTACATTTTTCTAAATTGTATGATTGTTCCAAAACTTGAACAAATAAAAAAATTAAGTGTAAAAAGATGAAGTCAGTAGATTTTCTTATCGATTAAGATGACTTCTAATTATACCTCCTATACCTATAGGTAAGTGAATATATTTTTGACTTGTTCATTTACAAATTCTACTGTTTCCAAACCTACTGAAATAGGAATACAAGCCAACAACGTACATACGTTCATAAATAGGCTACCTATAATATATTCATTTACCAACCATACCTATTCATTATAAAAAGAGAATCTTCAATACACTTTAACTGCGATCAAACTGAGATTCAACTCATTGAGTATACCTACCGTGCCATTCACAAGCTTTTGCCCAAATTTCAAAATCAAATATTACACGATTTTACAATGAGAACGAATAATTAGGTGTATATTTCATTCATAATGAAATCAATTTAAGACTATAGAATAATCACAGGAGGAAAAAATCAACTCACAGGTATAAATATCACGTACGTAACAAAAAATAATAACTCTTGAACAAAATACTTATTGACCTAAAAAAATGAAAATCCTTAAGTAATCACATAATTCGATAATTTTTTTAAATCATCGCTAGATCCTTCCAAAGGAAATTAAATCAACATAAGCAGTTTACATAATTGAACAACTTTACGAAATATGATTACAAAAGTTAAAATTCAATGTATGCCTTTCACAGCACCATGGTCTCCAAACATCTTTCAGCGTCTTGAACCATATGGTAAATTTGCTCCTGAGTAAGACGACCTGTATCCCGCTTAATGGTAATTCGATTGGAATTACGGGTAGATCTTTCGACAGCGGTTACGTTTAAAATACCGTTGGAATCGATGTCAAATGTCACATCGGCTATTGTTACACCGGCAGGAGCAGAAGGCACATTCACAAGCCTGAATTCGCCAAGCAAATGGTTATTCTCCGTTTCAGTGTATTCTCCTTCGAATACTTTGAAAAGCATTACAATTTGATAATCCACACCTGTGGTGAAAGGTTGGGTCACTTTGGCCGGAATGGCTGTATTACGTTTGATAACCACTGACATTTTACGTTCATATCCCACACAAATACCTAACGACAATGGCGTAACGTCTTTCAACACTAAATCCCGCACGATGTTCGATTTGTCGCCGTTAAGTATGGCAGCTTGAACGGCGGCTCCGTAGGCTACAGCTTCATCCGGATTGACAGATTTGTTCAATGTCTTTCCCACGAATAAAGCTTGCAACATGTTTTGTATTTTTGGGATTCGAGATGATCCGCCTACTAAGATTACTTGATCGATCTGAGTTTTATTGATATTGGCATCTTGAATTGCTTTTTCAACAAGGGCCATTGCCTTTTGAAAGAAATCAATGTTCAATTCTTCAAAACGAGCACGAGAGATTTGACTATGGAAATCAATCCCATCGCAGAGAGAATCGACTTCGATTCTGGCCATCTTAGACGATGATAAAGTTCTCTTTGCTAATTCGCAGACGGTTCTCAGGCGACGTAGAGCTCTCCAGTTCTGACTGATATCTTTCCTGTGCTTACATTTAAATTCTTGAACAAAATGCTGAAGCATTCGGTTGTCGAAATCTTCGCCTCCCAAGTGAGTATCACCGGCGGTTGAAACAACTTCGAATACACCGTTTTGGATGGCTAAAATGGATACGTCGAAGGTTCCTCCACCGACATCGAAAATTAAAACCGTTTGCTTGGCAGAATTCTAAAGAAATCGAAGCGAATCAGTCGATTGGCGTTTAAGAATCGTTTACTAATAACAATACCAACGTACTTTATTTTCTAAACCGTAAGCGAAACCAGCAGCAGTAGGTTCATTAATAATACGCAATACATTCAGACCGCTGATGGTACCGGCATCTTTAGTAGCCTGTCTTTGAGAATCGTTGAAATAAGCTGGTACGGTGATAACTGCATTCTTGACTGTTTTACCCAAATACGCTTCAGCGGTCGCTTTCATTTTTTGTAATACCATTGCGGATATCTGCAAAAAAAATTTAGTCAACAGAAACAAATAGGTAGTTAGATAGGTATGTACAAGATTGTAGATGGATACCTACATAATGAGGCATTAAACATCAAACGATTAAAAACTATTAACACTCTGACTCACCTCTTCAGGAAAATACGTTTTATAAGTGCCTTGAAATTGAACTTGGATTTTTGGTTTGTTCTCATAATGAATGACTCCAAAAGACCAGTGCTTCATATCGGCTTGTACAGTAGCATCATTAAATTCTCGGCCAATCAATCGTTTAACATCTGCACTCAACGATAAAAAAATATGTGTTCTTAGCGTATTGCATTTTTAATACATAAATTAAATATACCTACAACACTCGCGTTGATGCGAAATCGAGTAGAAAATTTTTAATTTACCGAAAATGGTATTTTTCACATTCCTGGCTGCTTGATTTTTCGCAGCCTCTCCTATTAAAATTTCTTCATCGGAAAATGCCACGTAACTTGGCGTTGTTCTGTTACCTTGATCGTTGACGATAATTTCAATTTTTCCATGCTGGAGAACAGCGACGCACGAGTACGTAGTACCCAAATCTATACCGATAGCTGGAGAACTCATTTTGTATTGTTATCTATCGTAATCGCGAGCACGAATAATTAGTATCAAGCTCCCGCTTTATATATTACTTTCAAAATAGCCCAATTGAAATAAAAATGTAAACACGAACCAAACTTTTACAGGTAACGAATCATTCAGCTACCTATGACCTTCACGATAAAACACTGAGGCTGAACAAAACGGAAATTCTCGTAGTAATCACGAACCACATACGTTACTCATTTCGAGGCATTAGGTATCAATACTGATCCTCTTCGAAGCTCGTACAGCAACAATAGAAATATTATATACATTCGAAAAGATATATCAAGGAAATCAGCGATAAGACTTCGTCTGCGTTATCTGAACGGTTCATATCTTGGCTACCGTTTCACAGTGCAATCAGCTCACTTTTTCATTTTTGTTGCATTTAGCTCGTCTGCTCGTAATTATGTGATTCATTATTTACAGAGAGGGAACGGGATCATATTCTTCAGATTGATAGATACATACATATTTAATTTCGTAGAATCTACGCGGAATTAATTTTAGATTTTTAAAATAGAAACCGTCTTTTTAGAATTATTATGCTGAAAAATAAGAACGTAGGTACTGTTTAATGATAAATTTTTCAAGAAAAAGGCAAGCTTGAAGCACCAGTAATAATTATGTAATCTCAAGAGCTAAAAATTTTCAGTACATACCTATTAGGCTATCTCAATCTCGTTTACCTGTTACTCGATCACCTGTTCGAGTGAAATTTATGCCAGAACTGTTTCCCGAAAAGTTGATGTAATGAGTTTCAACGAAATCGTTCAAAATGTTTCAATCGTTACCTATCCATGGAAATTTATCCGGAGACTACAAAATGGGCATACTAAATACAATGTTACAACGGATTTGCGAAATTTCACAACCGAGGACATAAACAAATTACGTAAATTCGACGAAATATACTCAATATGCGTTTAAATGAAAAAAACTTATTATTCGTAGAAAAATTACCAAAACATACCCATATAACTAGATTATAGCGCAGTTACCTACTATAGGTAAGCAACGCGCTGGTATCACTATTTTACTAAAAAATATGTATCAAATCATTCAAGTCTTTCGTACATTTTTCATTCTCAGCGATCATAATTGCAAGTAAAGAATAATATAAAATGAAAAATTAAAACGCACAAGCAACACGCTTATAATAGTTAGGTACCTATACTTATCATATATAAATAAATTCAACCTCCAATCTGTTTATCGCAGATGCCGGCTACTACAGACTGTGCCATAATTGAATGAAATGCCTAAAATACGTATGTATGTACTTACAAAAACCAGCATAAAAAATATCCAAATACACGACGTAAATGGAAACTTGGAACTCATCGGACTTTTGAATTTACCGCAAACGTGAGAGACATGGCAATAGCGTTGAAATCAATAGAATCTTGAAGGGCGATTAAATTATTTGAGCTTCGGATTTGACCCATTCACATGCACTGATTTAATTACGGGATATCCCTTTTACTGCAAAAAATGAAAAAATAGGTACAATAATGAACTGTTCAAAATTGAGCAATTATTCTTCTTTCACGAACAAATAATTCATACTCAGATTGATGAGGGCATTTTTTGCTCGCAGAACGGTTATCCAATACATATTTGCAATTTCTTTGTCTCCTTCGTATTTATCTGGGTGATATTTACCACCGATTTCCCTGAAAATTCAAGTTTAAGTAATGAATCGTAAAACATTGGTCAAAAATCAATAGGTATTCTGAGTAGGTATATCGTTTTTCAGAAAATATAAAAAACTTAGATTCATCAAATTTGGAGGAAAAAATACGTAAATTTACCTGAAGGCCGTTATGATTTCCTTTTGGGAAGCATTTTTTGAAAGCTTCAATATTTCGTAATATTTGTCATTTACTTTATCAGGGCAGCTAGCAATCGCAATAATAATATCGAATACGCTTTTTAATTCAGCTTGTTTGCGTTCGTATACTTCCTTCTCAGCCAATTTGTCAGTATTCAACCACAGAATGGTTTCGTTGCATTTTTTCAAAATCAAATTCTTATCAAATATATCGATTCTGTCTTTCAGTTTATCATCTTGCACAATGCTCTTCATATTGACACAATACGATTCCAAAGCTCTTTTGGTGGCTAATATATCTTTTCGTTTCATTTCGATTATTCGATTTTTTTCAGCGTCGTTGATCATACGTTGAATTTCATTCTTGTTCAGACGACCCCTGTCATACGTGATGCTGATTTGATTCATGCTACCGGTCGATTTTTCAATGGCAGTGACATTTAAGATACCATTGACATCTATTTCGAATGTTACGTCGACTCTAGCTTTGCCAGCAGGTGCAGGAGGGACACCGGAAAGTACAAACTGACCTAGTAAATGATTATGTTCGCTTTTTACGAATTCACCTTCGTATACTTTGAAAGATATTGCCCTTTGATTATCTATCTGTGTTGTAAAAATTTTCGTTTGTCTCGCTGGAATGGCAGTGTTACGTTTGATAACCACGCTCATTTCGTCATTAGGTTTAACATTAACACCCAACGAAAGTGGCGTAACGTCAAAAAGAACCACATCTCGCACCACTTCTGCTTTATCGCCGTTCAATATCGCAGCTTGAACGGCAGCTCCGTATGCAACAGCTTCGTCCGGATTAATCCATTCGTACAATTCCTTCCCGTCAAAGAAATCCTGCAACATTTTCTGAATCTTTGGGATGCGAGATGAGCCACCAACTAAGATGACGTGATCAATTTCAGTTTTGTTAATTTCAGCATCTTGAATCGTTTTTTCAACCAACGCCATCGCATTTCGAAAGTAGTCAGCGTTCAATTCTTCAAAACGAGCTCGAGAAATCGAACAGTGGAAATCAATGCCATCGTAAAGCGAATCTATTTCGATACTGGCTATAGTGGTCGACGATAAAGTTCTTTTTGCTCGTTCGCAAACGAGTCCTAAGCGACGCAATGATTTCTTATTACCACTGAGATCTTTATCGTACTTTCGTTTGAATTCTTCAACGAAATGATTAACCATTCTGTTGTCAAAATCTTCACCGCCCAAGTGAGTATCACCAGCAGTCGAGATGACTTCGAAAACGCCTTTCTGGATAGCCACAATCGATACATCGAAAGTTCCACCGCCAAGATCGAAAATCAATACGTTTTGCTCGTCGGAATTCTGAAAAAATGTCATCACATTAGTACATAAATCAATAGGTAATCACTATGAGGTTACAAAAATTATCCTTACTTTGTATTGTAAACCGTAAGCAATGGCTGCAGCAGTAGGTTCATTGATGATACGCAACACCTTTAAACCAGCAATCTCTGCGGCATCTATGGTAGCCCCTCTCTGAGAATCGTTGAAATAAGCTGGCACTGTGATTACAGCATTTTTGACCGTTTTACCAAGATAAGCTTCGGCAGTCTCTTTCATTTTTCTCAACACCATCGACGATATCTGCAGAAAAATTGAATCGAAAGCGTTAAGAGCTCATAACGACCCGCAGAATGTTGAACGATTACATATAACTTTCGATACTCACTTCCTCCGGAAAATAAGTTTTCGAAGTACCTTCGATTTCAACTTTTATTTTCGGTTTGTTGTTTTCATTTATAACCTGGAATGACCAGTTCTTCATATCTGCCTGGACTACCACATCGTCGAATTTACGACCCATTAATCGTTTGACATCTGCACATATGTGAATACAATATCAAGTTCCAAGTTGAATATTAGATTTTTAAAGAATGAGACGAGACATGATATTCGTGTTGCTGAAAATTTAGGAAAAATAAGATTTCATTCCTTACCGAAAATAGTGTTGTCCACGTTTCTCGATGATTGATTTTTGGCTGCATCTCCAATTAAAACTTCGTCATCTGTGAAGGCGACATAACTCGGTGTAGTTCTATTACCTTGATCATTAGCGATGATTTCAACTTTTTCATGCTGGAAAACACCAACACAAGAATACGTCGTGCCCAAGTCTATTCCGATTGCTGGAGTATCCATGATTTAATATTGGTGCTATTGGACTTGATTACAAAAGGACAAAGGAGATGGATAACTGTTATCTGTTCGCGATAATCAACGTGCTCGGACTCTAGCATCAAAGTAAACAATGAAATGAATAGCATTTGCGACATGTGAGCATGCGAGGGCCGCAGGGTTGTCAAAATGACCGTCACGATCCGTTGCAAGATCGTTTATCGTGACGGTCACGTCAGACATGGACATTTTAACGTTACCGTCCCCAACGCCTTGCCAGTTGCCATCCTTTAGTTGGCAAAATGACCGTCACACGTAAACAGTCAGTCGAGTCGTTGATTAAAAATCCTTCAATGCCATAATATTTTGCCTATATTATACATTCAAAGTTGAAGGCGCCGGAGCACTATTTCAAATTCAACGTCATATCTAAGTAAATACAATAATCATAAAAATGTACATTTTCCTGGATATTTTTCTAACTTCTAAATCGTAATTTTTAAATGGATCAAGCTCTAGAAATTAAGTTTTGAAAAGCTTATTTTCAAACTTTTGAAATTTGTTGCTAATGTTTTTGAAATAACGCAGTGCACAAAGAAAAAAATTGACTACTGGGAGAAAATGTTGAAAACATACACTTTGGGATAATTATTCAGACATCAATATGACAACACACTTGTATATAAGCTAATTACGTTTATTATTACGCCCAAGTACATTGGTAAGTCTAGGTAGGTACATCATTTATTCATTAATATAAAACGATTAGGTACCTATTTTTTGAAAAAAAAAAAACTCGTAAATAATATAAGTAACTAAAATAAACATGATCAAGCTCAAGAAAAATACACAGAAAAATTAAAAAGAAAAAAGGACACTTGAAAAACGGGGTATTTATCACAAATAGTATTATCGATTCAACCTCCGCTGAACCACTGGAAATGAGAAATTAAAATTCATAACGAGGATGATAAGTACGCACATCTTTCGGAACTCTTCAGGTTTTTGGTATTCACCATCAACGTGAAAAAGACGACATTGGGATTGGAAAGATGTTGATCTAGGTATTACGGTACCTATTTAATATGTCGAGTTTCAGATTCCGAGTAACATTACGCTTCTGTGTTGTGACCGAGCTTTTGTCGTTTTACTGTAAAAAGAAACGAGTAGGTATAGCAAAAGAAATTTTCAAAATAGTTATTTAAGCAAATACACAATACATTGCATACCTTGTTTGATGAGCGCATCATTTGCTTTCATAATCGTATGCCAATACATGGTAGCAATTTCTTTGTCTCCTTCATACTTGTCGGGATGGTACTTGCGACCAATTTCTCTGTAAATTCAATTACGAATTATTAATTACATGGGCATCGAAAATGATTTTTTCATTGAATGATTCTTAAGTCTCTCAAATCTTCAATACAAGATGAGAAATAAAACAAGATTCAAAAAGTTGAAAAAATACTATCGCATATTTACCTGCAAGCTTCTTCGATTTCCTCATACGAGGCGTCTTTCGTCAAGTTCAATAATTCGTAGTATTTCTCCTCTTCTTTACCAGGGTTGCTAGCAATGAAAATAATCGTATCGAATATTTTTTTCAATTCTTCTTGCTTGCGTTCGTAAAGTTCTGGATCAGCTAACGGGATAGAATTTAACCAGACGATGGTTTCTTCGCATTTTTTCAAAATCACATTTTGATATACTTGATCATATTTATCGATCCTATCTTTCACCTGGCGATCTTTCACGGTGCTTTTAACAGCCATACAGTACGATTCTAAAGAGTTCTTTGCGACTAATGAAGCGTTTTGTTTGTCTTTTCCAACTCTTCGTTTTTCAGTATCTTCGATCATACGCTGTATTTCCTCCTGACTGAGACGGCCCCGATCATACGAGATGGTAAGTTGATTGGTAAAACCATTCGATTCAACAACGGAAGTAACTTTCAAAATACCATTAGCGTCGATTTCGAATATATCAGTGACCTTCTGTGTGCCTTTACGAGCAGGAGGGATGCCATAAAGATTGAATTGGCCGAGAAAATGATTATTCTTCACATCGGCATGTTCGCCTTCGTAAACTTCGATCGACATTCCGGTTTGATTATCATTTTCTGTGAAGAAACTTTGACTTCGTCTGGCTGGAATACGAGAGTTACGTTGAATCATTACGCACATCTTTTCATGATTGTATCCACAAGCGACACCCAATGATAACGGTACAACGTCGAACAACACCACATCTTGCACTACCTCCGATTTGTCACCGTTCAATATGGCAGCTTGGATAGCAGCTCCATAAGCGACAGCTTCGTCCGGGTTGATGGATTTGTTTAGTTCTTTTCCATCGAAGAAATCTTGTAACATTTTTTGGATTCTTGGTATACGCGATGAACCACCGACTAAAACGATGTGATCGATTTTAGATTTGTTCATGTTAGCATCGTGGATGGCCTTTTCAACGAGTGTCATTACGCTTTGAAAAAAGTCTGCGTTCAATTCTTCGAAACGAGCGCGAGAGATCGAAGTGTAAAAATCGGTATTCTCGTACAAGGAATCGAGTTCGATTTCGGCTACGATGGCTGATGATAAAGTTCTTTTAGCTCGTTCGCAGGCAGTACGTAGACGACGTAGGGCTTTCTTGTTCTGACTAAGGTCTTTATTATTCCTACGTTTAAATTCTTGAACGAAATAATCGACCATCCTGTCATCGAAATCTTCACCACCCAGATGAGTATCTCCGGCCGTTGATTTCACTTCGAAAACACCGTTTTGAATGGCTAGAATGGAGACATCGAAGGTACCGCCGCCGAGATCGAAAATCAATACATTTTGCAGTTTGGAGTCCTGCAGGAATTAAAACGTATTAGTTCATCGATACCTACTTGAGTGAAAATAATTCATCGAAATGATGCGTACTTTTTTTTCCAAGCCGTAAGCGATGGCGGCAGCAGTGGGTTCGTTAATAATACGTAATACGTTTAAACCGACGATTTTAGCAGCATCGATAGTAGCACATCTTTGAGAATCGTTGAAATAAGCAGGCACAGTGATAACTGCATTCTGAACCGATTTACCAAGATAAGCTTCGGCGGTCTCTTTCATTCTATTCAAAATCATCGAGGATATCTGCAATAAAAGAAGTAGGTTGGCAGGTAGGTAAAGTAGGTACGAAATAAGTAATTTAATATTCAATTTTCAGCACTCACCTCCTCAGGAAAAAAAGTGTCAGTAGTCTTATTTTCGTATTCAACTAGAATTTTCGGTCTGTTATTGTTATCACCGACGACTTGAAAAGGCCAACGCTGCATATCAGACTGAACCGTAACATCGTCGAATTTTCGTCCCAGCAATCTTTTGGCATCTGTATGCAGCAGCGAAAAAACGATTAGATATTTTAAAATAATAAAACATCGTCACACTAAGCATGTGTTATTCGTGAAGGTGAGAATAGAGAATATGAAGAAAATTAAAAATTCGTATCTCACCGAAAATGGTTCTACTCGGGTTTCTAGTCGATTGATTTTTGGCTGCATCTCCGATCAAAATTTCAAGACCTGTAAAAGCGACATAACTCGGCGTCGTTCTGTTACCTTGATCGTTCGCGATAATTTCAACTTTTTTGTTCTGGAAAACTCCAACACAAGAGTTCGTAGTTCCTAGATCAATTCCAATCGCTGGAGAACTCATCTTATTGGTACGAACCTGTTGTATGTAGTTACGAAATACAAACACATATAATTACAGAATTTAGACTAATTGTTGTGTAACTTACTGTTTTTTACATTCATGCTACCATATTGATATTGAATTAAATACATATCATTAAATTAAAAGACGTACCTTAGCAAACTGTCTTTCCCAAATGGATACGAGTGTTTACACTTGAATTCGCGTTAGAAGACTTTGAAGTTGCACAATATTATGATAAGATGGATCGTCAAGACTTGAATTCGTAATTAATCGATCATACAAATAATTATGATTTCGAAAATTATAGGTATCAAGCCGGAATCACTGGATTTAAGAACAAAGAACAATGAACAATAATCTATTAGAAATATCAGCAGCACATGAGAACAAGAAGGACAAGAACTTCGTTGCAGATGGGACGCGGTAGTGCGGTAGAAGGGTAGATAGATGGTAGATAAAAGAATACCGATAAGAAAAAAATCCGACAACATCTACCCCCACTCCAACACGTCAAGATGATTTGATATGACTACGCAGTACAGGGTGTCTAAAAAGGGATATTGTAGCCTGTATGAGCCTGTAGGATTTTTTGATGTCGTCGAAAAAGAGAAAAAATTCCTCGCTAGAAAATTGAAAGTTTGAATAATCAAATCATTCGAAAAATGAGCATTTGAGTGATTGTTTCAATGGAAATTGTAATTGAAACAAAATACATACTGTATGTTTGTCTATGTACTATGTAAATAATTGTAATAGCAATCAATCGCATTTTTTCGATGGGTATTCGACGTATTCGTATTCGATACGTAATTTAATTTTTCAATTTTGACTAAGAGAAATTTTTCCCATTTTAGCTTATCAAAACTCAAAACTCCTTATTCTTTTCAAAATTTGAATTCTTGCAGTCTGAATATGTGAATACGTCACCCAATGTGGCTCACTTTACTGGATCTTTGATAGTTGATGTCACCAAGACCTCGGAACCAAATTTTCAGGTGCCGAAGCCGAACTTGATGTCTCGATATTCGGGAGATTTTTGAAGAGAGTGGAAAATTGGGCAGATATATTAATTTTCTGTAAACAGAGTAAGTATATAGCTTGCAGATAAAAATTTTAAATTAGGTTTAGAATTTAGATGCTAAAGTTGACCCACCTCCCTCTCCCCTCGAATCGATTGGCACTATTTTCAGTTCGATCTCGAGTCTCCAGCATAAGTTGATTATTCTCCTGCAATTTCAAATCGCTACAGAACTCGACTTATCTATAGAAAATTTAATTTTCAGCAAAAAAGGTAATCGCTGATCTCTTTTATTTGAAATTCAAAAAATGCAAGCATAAAAAGTAGAATAAACTACTTTATTTTCTTCTTTCCGAGCATTTAAGTATGCCTATACCTATGTATTTTCTATAGTTTTGAAAATAATCTAATTTAATGTGCTAAGGAACTTTCTTGTATCCCAAAAAAAAAAAATTCCTACGTGAGAAATCCTTTGCATATTCAAGCTACATTAATATTCAATGCTGAAGAAAGATGTGTGTGTGTTTTTTAAAGAAATTAGATACCTAGCTACATATGTACCTAGTTTAGTTCCTTCAGTTTTGAAAATTCCTAAAATGTACAGCAGTCAGCACCTTCTTTTTATTGAACTGAAACTAAAAGTAGGAAAAAAGTAATATTGACCTTTTTTTTCCTGAAAATTAAATTTTCTAAATTTTCAATCAAGCAGATCAGGTAACTACATTTGAACAATGCAAAAATGTTTTCAACCCTTTAAAATTCAACCAATAAATTTCAAAAATTTTTGAAGTTCGTTCAATAATTTTCAATTTGCTAAAAATTTATTAAATTTACAATTTTTGAGCTTCAAAAATTTCTTAAATTTCCGAGTAAGAAAAAAAATTATCATAACAATAAAATTTGTCAATTTTTTGACGCAGTATTCATTTCCGCATTCATTTTTTTATCGTGATTTTTTTAAATTAAAAATTTCAATTTGTAAGTTAGGCAAAAAGTCATAATAGACAGTTTTGTCCATTTTTCAATGTACTACCGACCCCCCCCCCCCCAATAGTCAAAATTGGATCTTGTTTCTTGAAATTTTGTAAACGTATTTTGCCCCTTCAATTTTCAAAATAGGCAACTTCTTTATCTTACGTTTTTTTTTACTCATTACAGTCATTACCTACGTAATGATTAATGAAATTAAGACTTGGACAAGTAATAAACCTAGCAATAATAATAACTCTTGAGCAAAATAATTACTCTTAAAAAATTTAAATTTTTCTCTTTTTCAAATTTTTTGTCTGTGCTTTCCAAGTCATTCTGCAGAAGGCGTGACTATAAATATACCATTTGTATCTAATACGCCGCACGGAATAATGAAAAGATTTTACTGGTGGAAACTGACTCAATTCAATACCTACGTGCAATGTACAAATACAAATCAAACAAATTGACTATCGTAAATAAATTTTCAAAACCTATATTTCAGGACTATGATAGGATTCAGTTCCCAGCTGTGAACGCACCTCTGCGCACCTTGATACAAAGTAATAACTTATATAGTACAGCACAATTCACATTCATAACGAGAACATACTTAAAAAATAAAAATAAAAATAAAAATTAGAAACACAAAGATGGGAATAACCTTGAATAAAATGCATAGACATAGAAAAATCACACTTGAAAAACTAAATTAAATACCTATTACCTATTACAAATACCTACCGACTGGTTTTTATTAACTTTTACCAAGCCCCAAACAAAAAACTCAGAATATGCGACGTAATCGAAATCATTGACGACGTTGATCATTGAAATCTGAAGAAATTAAAATGCACGAGTTTTTGGAACTGCTCAGGCTTAGGCATTTGGCATTCACCATCAAAATGGACACAGGCGCACGGCGTTGAGACAGAAAAAATGTTGAGCAGGTATAATCAAAATGTTGATTTTCTGATATTGTGTAACCTATTATTACACGATCAGGTGTTGTGACCAAATTTACGTTTTACTGTAAAAGGAAAACAAGTAGGTATAGGGCGAGAAATTTTCAAAATGAATTATCACAACAATTCAAATGCATACTTAGATTGATGAGCACATTTTTTGCTTTCATAATGGTATGCCAATACATGGTTGCAATTTCTTTGTCTCCTTCGTATTTATCGGGATGATACTTGCGACTAACGATCCTGCAAATTCAATTACAAAAAATCAAATCAATCATCAGATATGGTAGGTGAAATAGAGTTCCAAAAATTGTAAACTCATCACCACAGGTTTACCTGCACGCATTTTCGATCTCATCTCGGGAGGCATGTTTTTCCACGTTCAGTATTTTCCAGTACGTGTCGTTCTCTTCGCTAGGGTTGGTAGCTATTGATATCATCGCATCAAATATGTTTTGTAATTCTACTTGCTTGCGTTTGTAGAGCTTAGGATCACTTGAATGAGTAGAACTCAACCAGACAATAGTTTCTTCGGATTTTTTCAAAATCATATCTTTATCTGATTTACTGATCTTATCTTTCAACTTGCCATCTTCCACCGTACTCTTCACGCTGATACAGTACAATTCTAAAGAGTTCTTGGCGGCTAAAGCAGCTTTTCGTTTTTCTTCTCCGCTGTGTAATTTTTCAGCGTCTTTGATTATACGCTCAATTTCTTCTTTACTGAGACGAGCTCTATCATGTGTAATAGTAAGTTGATTCGAGCAACCATTCGATTCAACAACGGAGGTAACTGTCAAAATACCATTAGCATCGATTTCGAAAGTGATAGTGGCGCTTTGTACGCCTTTAGGAGCAGGAGGGATACCACTAAGACGAAATTTGCCAAGAAAATGATTATGCTCCGGAGTATCATATTCGCCTTCGTAAACTTCGATCGACATTCCGGTTTGATTATCATCCCTTGTGCAAAAAGTATGACTTCCTTTTGCTGGAAGAGGAGTGTTACATTTAATTATCGTTTGCATTTCACGGTGCCCTTGCCCACAGCTTACACCTAATGATAACGGTATAATGTCGAGTAACACCACATCTTGCACAATCTTCGATTTATCACCATTCAATATGGCAGCTTGTACGGCAGCTCCATAGGCTACCGCTTCGTCAGGGTTCACCGATTTATTCAATTCTTTTCCATCGAAGAAATCTTGCAACATTTTTTGAATTTTCGGTATGCGGCTAGAGCCACCTACTAAAACGACCTGATGAATTTTTGATTTGTTGAATTCAGCATCTTTAATCGCTTTCTGAACAAGTGTCATTGCTCTTTGAAAGAAGTCTGCGGTTAATTCTTCAAATCGAGCACGACTGATCGACGCGTAGAAATCTATACCATGGTACAGAGAATCGATTTCTATGTTGGCTACAGTCGTCGTTGATAGCGTTCTTTTTGCCCTTTCACAGGCATTGAGTAAACGACGTACGGCTTCCTTGTTCTGAGTGAGGTCTTTTTTGTGTTCACGTTGGAATTCTTGTACGAAATGATCGACCATTTTGCTGTCAAAATCTTCGCCCCCTAAGTGAGTATCACCGGCGGTTGAAATAACTTCGAATATGCCGTCTTGGATAGTTAAAATAGTTACATCGAATGTACCTCCACCAAGATCAAATATCAATACATCATGCGCGTTGGAATCCTGCAGAAATCGAAGCGAATTATAGGTAATACATCGATCATCAGTGAAAAATAAATTCACTATGGTACCCAAAAATAATTTTGATTCATACTTTTTTATCTAAACCGTAAGCGATGGCGGCAGCAGTGGGTTCGTTAATGATACGTAATACTTTCAACCCGGCGTATTTAGCAGCATCCATGGTAGCACATCTTTGAGAATCGTTAAAATAAGCTGGCACGGTGATAACAGCATTTTTCACCGTTTTACCTAGGTAAGCTTCGGCGGTATCTTTCATTTTTCTCAAAACCATTGAGGATATCTTGAACAAAAAAAATAATAAGTTAGTAGATAGACGTACATTGGTAAACGTAAAAGATTAACAGCAGTTAATTTTAAACTCTTAGCACTCACTTCCTCAGGAAAATACGTTTTGGAAGTACCTTCGACTTCAACTTCTATTTTTGGTCTATTGTCATCATCGACAACCTGAAAAGGCCAACGCTGCATATCGGACTGAACTGTATCGTCGTCAAATTCTCGACCCATCAATCTTTTAACATCTGTTTACAGCAATGAACAAAAACAAAACATTGGATTTTTGAAAAATAAGACATTTTTACGTGTTATTTGTGTGGAAGAGAGTAGGAGTCAAGGAAAATGAAAAATTCGTAGCTTACCATAAATAGTATTATTCACATTCCTCGTTGCTTGATTTTTTGCGACATCTCCGATCAAAATTTCTCCTTTAGAAAATGCGACATAACTGGGTGTTGTTCTATTACCTTGATCGTTGGCGATAATTTCGACTTTTCCGTACTGGAACACTCCAACACAAGAATACGTTGTGCCCAAGTCTATTCCGATTGCTGGAGCATCCATTTCGCTAGGTATGGTACCCATAAGTCCTAGAAATAGCGAACACGTTTACTGAATAAGCTTGATTATCTATTGTGTTATTATAGTAGGTAGGTAGAGGTAAGTACTGTTTAAGTGTTCATGCCACCTAAATGAATAATTACAAAATGGCAAATTAAAAAACATGCATAATTAGTATCTACCTACCAAACTTCGTTGGTCAAATTGATGCCAGTGATTGTACTCAAATTTGTGCGCTAGAACTGCATGAAGTTGCACATTACGAGAAAATGATACATCGAACCAAATTAAAATTCGTATAATCGTTTGTACTAATCAATGACTTGAAAATTATGTGTAATTTTATCACTCCGACACCACACCCTACCACACCGCGCGGTTTCAACTTTCAAGAACAATCGTGTAAGGTTTACAAATCTCGGTATCTCGAAAGAGAGACAACTGATAAATAAGTGATGATACCGAATACCGGAAACCGGAATAATACCAAAGCGGAATTGAATTCCCCAACCAGTGCTGAAATCTTCAGAGTCCGAGTTCAACTTGCTTACACTATTACGACTCATACTCCTTCCTTCCCTTGTCAAAAACTTAGATTTTTTCAGGGTTTCAAAGAAATCATGATTTTTACCAGTTGAAAAAGTTCTGATCTTTAGCCCGAATCGGAGAAAAATGCTCATTTTTTATACAGAACTTCAAAAAAAGTAGCAATTCTGAATTCGACCTGATTTTTTCTCAGAAGTTGAAAAAAATATCGTCAGGTTAATTTTTATCAACGTTTGAAAAAAATTCTGATTTTTTCCAAAAATTCAAAAAAGTTTCAATGTTTGCCAGTTTGAGAAAATTTTGATTTTTAAGCGAGAGATTCAAAAACTTCTTCTTTTTTACAGGATTTTAATGAATAAGTTACAACTTTTGTCAGAAATTCGAAAAAGGTCACGATTTTTTAGTCAACATTTGGAAAAAGTCCTAATAATTTTTTCCTGAAATTCGAAAATATCTCAGTTTTCCAACCATCCTGATTTTTTGTCAGAATCTTTTTTTCAAGTCTCAGGTTTGGTCAAAATTTCAAAGAAGTCTTGATTTTTCCTGAAATTTAAAAAATTCCAATTTTTGTCTTTTGTGGTGAGAGATTTAAAATAGTGCTGTTTTTTTTTTTTTCAAATACTTAGTAAAAAAGGTCCTGGTTTTTTATCAGGAATTCAAAAAAAGTGTAGATTCGTTTACAGAAATGCCATCAAATATGTACTGATTTTTTCCAGAAATTTAAAAATCTTGAATTTTTAATTTAGGCAAAAAATAAAATTCAAAAATGCCATAATTTGTTGCTAAAAATTCAAAATAATACGTATGTAGTAATTGGTGATAACACGACAATTTATCTGTAGGTATCTTTTAAAAATCCGTATTTTGATAGGTGAAAACAATGTGTTTTGTGAGGAGTTTGATTTTTTTGGTTTCAAAATTTTAGAACTTGAATGCTGTTTTTTTTTTTAGAAATTTCAACTGCGAAAAAAAGCAAACCGGTTTAACCGAAGTGAGGGTTAAAACTTTCAAAAATCGTAGTTTCGAGAAGAAAAAAAACGTTCATTTTTTTATGTGAGAAGTTCATTTTTTGAAGTTTGATTTTGAAAAATAAAAATTAACAGACCTGAGTGAAGCGAAGGCCAAAGTTTCCCAAAAACCCATAACTCAAGAAGTAAATTATTGCGTTTTTTTTAAACAAGAAGTCAATTTCTCCATATTTGGCATTTTTGAAAGGTAATTATAGGTACCTCGAATTAGTGTAGGACTTCCTTAAAATGTTATAATAGCATCAAGTTGATCACCTGCAACTTCAAATTAACATAAAATATTCGAATAGAAAAAATAAATTCATGAAATAATCAAAATGAATAAATTTCCAATGAAAAATAAATACGAGTATGATAATACCCCTGCAAGAATCTCAATGGGCAACTTCGATTGCTGCGGTTTTTTTTCATTGCATACCCATTTGCCTCAAGGAGCATTTGATACAAGTACCTATCTAACTTTTACTTTTTTACGCGCGTAAGAATATCAAAAAACCATAAGCATCAAATAAGCGCTTAAAAATTCAAAAAATGCTCTAAAACGTAAAAATATTCTCTTACGATTTATGGGTAAGTATTGTTTTACAGAAAAAAAATCATCATTTAAACGATTTTAATAATATGTATTACCTAAGTATCATTTCGTTGCTTTTAAATACTTTACTCGATTAATCAGATAATAATATTCAAGCGTATTAAAACTTTGGTTTACTGTTCTCAAAAGTGAAAATGAGTAAGATTTAGAAATTGTATCAATAATTACGCCTTGAGTAGGTAAATGAATTCGGTGAGAACAGAAGGGGACCAAGTCACAATTTCGGAAATTTTTTTCACTGATATGTGGGTTTTGAAATACGGCGAATCGACTAGTGATGTCAGATTCCCGCAAAACTGCTAGGAAAGTGGTATTTAGGCGCAGAAAAGGGCCGGATCCACATTGATGACTTTTTTGTTAAATTTTTTGAGTTCCTTGAAAAATAACTAACATTTTCGAGAAGACCATTTTTTAAAATTCAAATTCATCTCTGTACTGAAAAAAGACGAGAAAATTAACAACTTCGGCAAAAAGTTTTACACCTCAAGGGGTTTTTGGTCAATTTCAACGAGATAGCAGTCTATGTGATGTACATAGATATAGAATCAAGCCCCATTCGTGCCCGAGCAATTTCAAGAGAAATTTTGGCGATTGAGTGCAGAAAGGGTCTAAGTCCCATTTGTTTAGGCAGCAATAGCGCCGGCGCACGTGAATATTTTTTTTCGAAACTGTGCTAAAAAATGGGTGTTGGGGTTCTCTTTCAATGACCTGAAGCATGTTTATCAAAAATTTTTGATTTTCGAATAAATCAGTCGTTTTTGTTATTCTTGAAAACTGTGAAAATGGACTTGGCCACTTTCTGTTCTCATCGATTCAAATAGGTATTCGTACACCCTATTTGCCTTTCATTCATGCAAATACTCAATTTTGAAAAAGTTCATATTCGCCCTTTCTAGCCATTTTAGAGTTTATTTGATGCAAAATCGGCTGCAGAAGACATGACTATAAATTAAATACCATTCGTATATCAAATACTCCGGATTAGTGTTATTTTTTGCTGGATGCGAATTAAATAATGAAGCGATTTTGCTGGTGAAACTTATTCAATACGTGCAATGTACAAAAAAATGAAACAAATTGACTACCGTAAAAAAAATCTTCAAACGTATATTTCAGGATTATAATACGATTCAGTTGCCAGCTGACAACGCACCTCCGCGCACCTTAACGAGAACTACTTAAAAAATAAAATAAAATAAAATAAGAAACACAAAGGTAGGAATAACCTCGAATAAAATGCATACTTAGACATAGAAAAATCACACTTTAAAAACTAAATAATTATTACAAATACCTATTATTGGTTTTTATTAACCTTTACAAAACTCCTAACAAAAAACTGAAAATATGCGTCGTAATCGAAATCATTGAAATCTGAAGAAATTAAAATGCACGAGTTTTGGAACTGCTCAGGTTTAGACATTCGACATTCACCATTAAATGGAAACAGACGTACGACGCGGTATTGAAAATGAAAAAATGTTGAGCCGGTATAATCAAAATGTTGATTTTCTGATATTGTGTAACATCTACCATTACACGATCAGGTGTTGTGACCAAACGTACGATTTGCTGTAAAAGGAAAACGAGTAGGTACACTGAAAGAAATTTTCAAATTAAGCATCGGAACATACAAATACATACCTAGATTGATGAGCACTTTTTTTGCTTTCATAATAATATGCCAATACATGGTTCCAATTTCTTTGTCGCCTTCGTATTTATCGGGATGATACTTGCGACCAACGATCCTATAAATTCAGTTAGGTACGTAAGAAATTAATCATCAAATACAATAATGCAGCTTTAATTCGATGATTTTCAAATTTCTCGAGGTACCACTTATTTACCTGTACGCTTTTTCGATTTCATCTGGGGAGGTATGTTTCTCCACGTTCAGTATTTTCCAGTACGTGTCGTTTTCTTCACTAGGGTTGATAGCTATCGATATTACCGCATCAAATACGTTTTGTAATTCTACTTGCTTGCGTTTGTAAAGCTCAGAATCAACTGAATGATTAGAATTCAACCAGACAATAGTTTCTTCGGATTTTTTCAAAATTATATCTTTATCGGATTTACTGATCTTATCTTTCAACTTTCCATCTTCCACAGTGCTCTGCACGTTGATACAGTAAGATTCCAAAGAGTTCTTGGCGCCTAAAGCAGCTCTTCGTTTTTTTTCTCCGCTTCGTAATTTTTCAGCATCCTCGACCATACGCTCAATTTCATCTTTACTGAGACGAGCTCTGTCATGTGTAATAATAAGTTGGTTCGTACGACCATTCGATTCGACAACGGCAGTGACCTTCAAAATACCATTGGCATCGATTTCGAAGGTTTCAGTTACAATTTGTGCACCTTTAGGAGCAGGAGGGATACCGTTAATCATAAATTTGCCAAGGAAATGATTATCCTTCACAGTAGCATATTCGCCTTCGTAAACTTCGATCGATATTGCGGTTTGATTATCTAACATTGTGGAAAAAGTGTCATTCTCTTTGGCTGGAATAGGAGTGTTACGTTTAATTATCGTTGCCATTTTATGGTGTTCTTCTCCACAAGCAACACCTAGTGACAACGCACATTGGACCGGCCTAATGAAAAGTGCGCGCATGTCAATTTTTTGAGAAATGATGGCCTACGACATGAAAAATATGACCTTCCCTTATGTAATTTTTCACGATAAATTCGATTTTGGTATCAGTTTTACCCCTAACCCCACTGGGGGGGTGGTACTCGCTCAAAATTTTGAAAATTTTCAAAAAAATGAACATACGTACATATCGATATGTAGGTTTTCGAAGGCGTAGAATTCGAATTTCACACTATTTTTACGCTCTGAGGTTCAGGGTTCAAGGGGTGGGGGGCTGGGGCGTTGAAATTTGAAAATTTTCAAAAAAATGATCATACATATTGATATGTAGGTTTTCGAAGGCGTAGAATTTGAATTTCACACTATTTTTACGCTCTGAGGTTCAGGGTTCAAGGGGGGTGGGGCTGGGGCGTTGAAATTTGAAAATTTTCAAAAAAAATGATCGTACATATTGATATGTAGGTTTTCCAAGGCGTAGAATTCGAATTTTACACATGACAATTTCTACATTCTGAGGTTCAGGGTTCAAGGGGTGGTAGATGGGAGGGAGGAGGGTTGAAATTTGGAAATTTCCAAAAAATGAGACGGATTTCAACGTCTCTCCCCTGGCCCATCTTTGGGAAATTTCACAAAAATGATGTAGGAGATGGATTCAGGGAGGCAAAAAACATATATTTTGATATCAAAACAACATTTTTGCGAATTTTGGATTTTGACCCCCCCCCTCCCCGGGTCCACCTTTGGGAAATTTCAAAAAAATGATGTGAGAAATGGATTCAGGGAGGTGAAAAACATACATTTTGATACCAAACACGGCTTTTTCACAAATTTTGGATTTTGACCCCCTCCCCTGGTCCACGTTTGGGAAATTTCACAAAAATGATTCCAGAAATAGATTCAGGGATGTGAAAAACATATATTTTGATACCAAACACGACTTTTTTTGCGAAATTTGGATTTTGACCCCCCTCCCCTGGTCCACCTTCAAGAAATTTCACAAAAATGATGTCAAAAATGGATTCAGCGTATTCGAAAACCCCCGGATCATGAGTCTTAGACTTTTGGAACCCTAAACACGAAAGATTGCAGAAAGTTCAATTTCAGCAAAAATTTGCAACTTTCACACGTTTTAACTTGAAAAAAAAGTAGTCAATAAATCGAAAATCCGCAAGTTTCCGCAGCTGGAACTATCGTAATAGTAAAAAACACATTGAAATTAATAAATTTTCACGAAAATTTTTTTGATCCACCTTGATCCAAATAAGTAATTGTACAATGAACAGGTAAAAACAGCTTAAAAGTACTGCTTATTTTGCTACCAGTTATTTTGTAAACAGTAACATATTAGAGAATCTTGCTCAAATATTTCAAAAAAGTACACTTTTCTCTTAATAATAAAGTTTTTTCCATAAATTTTCATGCGTTTTTACCCGCTAATTAAGAGCAAGCAATTACCTGCATAAGTGCCAATGTGCTGTGTCACACGACAGTGCAATGTCGCGCGCAACGATCGGTCGCGTTAGGGGAGGGACGGGGCAATGGGAAATTTTGTTTTGAGTGTTTTTGGGTTCGGGGAAGCATGTACCTTCTACAGGACCAAAAAAAAACATATTCATTTGGTATTTTTTTTGGGGTCCATGCGCGCACTTTTCATTAGGCCGGTCCAGTGTGCAACGGTATAACGTCGAATAACACCACGTCTCGTACAACCCTCGATGTATCGCCATTTAATATGGCAGCCTGTACGGCAGCTCCATAGGCTACCGCTTCGTCTGGGTTAAGCGATTTGTTCAATTCTTTTCCATCGAAGAAATCTTGCAACATTTTTTGAATTTTCGGTATGCGGCTAGAGCCACCTACCAAAACGACCTGATGAACTTTTGATTTGTTGAATTTAGCATCTTCAATCGCTTTTTGAACAAGTGTCATTGCTCTTCGGAAGAAGTGGGCATTCAATTCTTCAAATCTAGCACGAGTGATCGACGCGTAGAAATCTATACCATGGTACAGAGAATCGATTTCTATGTTGGCTACAGTCGCCGATGATAGTGTTCTTTTTGCTCGTTCACATGCATTGAGTAAACGGTGTAGGGCTTTCTTGTTTCGACTGAGGTCTTTTTTGTGTTTACGTTGGAATTCTTGAACGAAATGATCGACCATTTTGCTGTCGAAATCTTCGCCACCCAAGTGAGTATCGCCGGCGGTTGAAATAACTTCGAATACGCCGTCTTGGATGGTTAAAATAGAAACATCGAAAGTACCTCCACCAAGATCGAAAATCAATACATTATGCGCGTTGGAACCCTGCAAAAATTGAATCGAATTAACCCACCGATCATCAGTGATCAAAAGAAATTCACTAAAAATAATTTTGATTCATACTTTCTTATCTAAACCGTAAGCGATGGCGGCAGCAGTGGGTTCGTTAATAATACGTAATACTTTCAACTCGGCGATTTTAGCAGCATCCATAGTAGCACATCTTTGAGAATCGTTGAAATAAGCTGGCACGGTGATAACAGCATTCTTGACTGTAATACCAAGGTAAGCTTCGGCAGTCTCTTTCATTTTTCTCAAAACCATTGAGGATATCTTCAACACCAACAAAAAAAAGGTTAGCAAACGTACATATAGGTAAAATCAGTGCAAGATTAACAGCAGATAGCAG
This sequence comes from Planococcus citri, assembly GCF_950023065.1. Classification (NCBI taxonomy): domain Eukaryota; kingdom Metazoa; phylum Arthropoda; class Insecta; order Hemiptera; family Pseudococcidae; genus Planococcus; species Planococcus citri. The sequence continues at coordinate 69,908,411 of NC_088679.1, forward strand.
TTATGCGTCGGCACTCACTTCTTCAGGAAAATAAGTTTTATAAGTTCCTCCAACTTCAACTACGATTTTTGGTCTGTTATTATCATAGACTACCTGAAAAGGCCAACGCTGCATATCGGACTGAACTGAAAAGTCGTTGAATTCGCGACCCATCAATCTCTTAACATCTGTTTACAGCAGTGAACGAAAATAAAAAATTGGATTTTCGAAAAATAAAGACACTTTTACGTGTGATTTGTGTGGAAGAGAGTATAAGTCAAGAAAAATGAAAAACTCGTGGCTTACCATAAATGGTGTTATTAACATTCCTCGATGCTTGATTTTTGGCGGCTTCTCCGATCAAAATTCCTTCATTAGAAAACGCCACACAACTGGGTGTTGTTCTATTACCTTGATCGTTAGCGATGATTTCAACCTTTCCGTACAGGAAAACACCAACACAAGAATACGTTGTGCCCAAGTCTATTCCGATTGCTGGAGCATCCATTTCGCTAGGAGTGGTACCCAAAGTCCTAGAAATTGCGAACACGTTAACTCATACAGCTTGATTATCAGTTCTGTAGTGTTCATGCTACCGAAATGAATACGAATAATTACAAAATACAAATGGCAAATTAAAAAACATATCTAATTACATACCGAAGTTCGTTTGTCAAGTGGATGCCAGTGATCGTACTCAAATTCGTGCTCTAGAACTGTATGAAGTTGCTCATTACGATAAAATGGTACATCGAACGAAATTAAAATTCGTGTTTACCGTTTGTACAAATCTATGACTTGAAAATTACTCGATTGTATAATTTCAACACTCCGTTTTCGACTGTTTACGAGACTCGGTGACAGACTGATAAATAAGTGATAATAGATACCAAATACCGGAATATACCGATGCGATGAATTGGAACTCGTTATTATAGTGCTGAAATCTTCTGAGTCCGAATACAACTTGCTTAGTTGCTTATCTACGTTAGTACAACGCATATTTTCTCCTCCCTTCCCTTGTCAAAAACTTTTAATTTTTTTTTCAGGATTTCAAAGTATGAAAGTAATCATGTCTTTACTTCTAACTCCAAGTAAAATCGGTTTTTAAAGAAACTTGTTAGATCAACATTGGACAGTTGAAAAACGGTCTGAATTTCACGTAGGTAGATAAAAATTTTCGAGGAGCATTTTGATATCTACTTCTAATGTCAACACTATTGAGAAAGTGAGTATTCTATTCTTTCAATCACAAGGCAAAAATTTATTAAAGAATTGAGTGAATCGAAGATGTAATCTTGGTATAGGTTTCGAGAATTTATAAAATTGGTAAAATTTATTCGAAGAAGAGACAGCATGCTGTAGGCAAAATAGTAGCAACTTTCAAAGATAGATTATTGTATTTATTTGAATACGAAACCTATAGCAATAAGCTCTTAATTCATCTTGATCGATTGTTTTTAAAAAATTAAAATATAACATGCCTAATTATCTATCTGCCAATTTTTCTATACGTAGGCCTACATGAAAGATTTCATTTATTCAAGATGATCGTGATTACATCTTTCGATATTAGAATTTGAAAGTACCTACACAAGAATATCGTACCTACGTATCTTTTCGTGAAGTTCAGGATTTCCATGTTGTTAATCGATGATCAGAATTTTAATTATTCATATTGAATATTAGGTAAGACGTTGAATTATGAACGATAGTAAGTGATTATTCTCTACAGAATCTGCTCTTCTGCAGTACGTACCTCTGATAACGTAACGTAAAGACAAGAATTTTATTCCTCAAATCGTCTTGAAAACATATTCTTTTCATGATACAAAAGCTGAAAATGCATTTCCCACCTCCCGAATAATTCTAAATTCATTTATTACGATCAATTTTCCATTTCTAGTTGAAAAACGATGAAAAACAAAAGTTTTCGTTATGGGTAGATATGCTTTAAATTTCTCAAAATTTCTGTTTACTTTATCAAACCCCCTCACGCCGCGCCGCGCGCACCTCTCGATCAACGCAGTAACGCGTTTTGTATTACTCCGCCATTATTTCAGTCGTTGGGAAGCTTTCTTACGTTGCGCGACTTGCGCTTAATATGTGCTTAAATTTTATTAATTAATACGATATTTCGCATTTATACTTTTTAAAATGTTTCATAAATTCGATTTTAAATATTATTACGCTCGATTATTCCGTAATTTCTTCGCGAACGTGTTTGTTTTTGCGGAACTATGTTTTCAGTTTTTTTGATCGTGACCGAGCCGTTAACGATCATTTTGGCAGTTAGCTTTTCAAGTCTTATACCTTGCAAGTACGTCTCCGAGTTTTCCGTTATTAATTCGAGTTATTCGCGTAATTTTATTAATATTTTTGGGTGATTTTGTGTAGTTCAGTGCCTCGAAGTGAACTAAAGTATACGAGGTTCGATTTTGTTCTCTTTGTCGGTGTTTTTGATTGAAGAAGTGCGTATTCGTTTGCAACTACGACGGTTTATTTCTCGCGAATTTTTTCTCGTAAATTTCATCGGATCTTCTATAGGTATGCTTAGAAAGTGATTTTATGGTGATTTGATTTAAATTGCGGTAATGTACGTATTATTTTCGCGTTTTCTAGTTTCCGGTAGTTTTCGACGGCGTTCTTAGTGATCTTGTGGTATTCGATGCGTAAATACGATATGTTTTCCGGCGCCCAGTGGTCTACCAGTTAAAAGCTGTTTCGTATAATTAATGTCCAGATTTTCTACGGTTAATCGGTGAGTACTTATTCATTATTATTACTCAAATGTGTTTTAAATATATGTATCTGTCTTATGTCATTTCAATGCTTGAATTTCGTTCGTGTTGTTGATCGTTTTTTATTCTAAATTTCTAGCGTAGTGTGTTTAACGACGAAATCACTCACATTCCTACTCGAGTGAATTTTCTTCGCGTTTTCTTTTCTCATTTTTGACCAAATTCTACAAGTTGTGCTTTGTATAATCTCGTATCGTTTCTTGATTCGCTATTTATGTAAAATTATTAGGCTAATATATTCGCGTTTCGGTATTTATATCTGCGTTATTCATCTGTTCGTTTATGTGCTTTTTTAACGAATCGTTCGGCGTTTCGGTGTGGCTGACGGTGAAATTGTACGTTATTTCTACTCGAGTGAATTTTCTTCGTGTTTTCTCGTTCATTGAGCTACTAAATTTCGAAGTTTTGTTCCTGATCTCGTGTTACTTTTTGATTCAAAATTTACGTACGTAATTATTATTCGGGTTTACGTATGCTTCGTGTGGTTTTCTTGCTCGTTTAAGCAAGTATAAATGTGATTTCTTGGCGAGTCGATTTGAATTCCGGTACGTTCGATGACGATACCGTACGTCTACGATACTTCTATTTGAGTAAATTTTATTCGTTTTTTCTCGATTTTTTTCTAAACCTGTAATTGAAAATTGGCGTAGGTTACTTACGTAGACGTACGTAATTTTCTATTTTTTCGTGAGTGTAATTTTCTCGCGAATCGTTTGGCATCTGACAATCTTGCTTCTGTTTCATTGGACTGTGAAGTTTCGCGATAGTTTTTAGTTTTCTTTGGGATACTTTACAGTTTACACCCCATCATCGTCCGGTTAGGGTTATGAGAATGTTGCTATATGTATTGTAATAATAGGTATCCATTTACGGCAAACTGACTATGCAATTTATTTCACATCTTTTTTCTGAATAATTTGTACATCTACATACCTATACTTATTTTTACGGCAAATTGGTAGGCAACTTATTTTACGTGATTTCTAACGATTTTTCTTGATTAATACGTCTTACCTCTTGAACTACCACTGAATTATTTTTCGTTCGCATGATGGTGGGAGGTGGCGAGCGTGGTAGTGAAATTTGAGATCATCGTGTCTTGTAATTATGAAACTAAAGTGATTGAGAAGTTTAACAATTAACCTGAATCTATAGGTCTAGGTGGGTCATTCCACGTTAATTGGACCAAGAAGTGGTAGGGGGGTTCGACGATTTTTTTGAAATTTTTCCTATGGAAAGACCTTCCGAAGGGATGACCAATGGCGCAAATCGCAGCCCTCTATCCCATTTTTAAAGGCAGCCAGGGGGTGTCAATTTTTACGTATCTGTTGAAAAAGTTGAAAAAATCCTTTCACTCGATGAAATTAGCTCATCACAAAAAAATCAAAATTCGAAAAAATTCAATTTTTAATTTCAAATATCAAAAAAGTTTAAATTTATTCAGTTGTCTTATTTTTACCTCTTTCTGACATATTTCTTGAAAAAGTTGATAAAAATTTCACTCACAACGAAAACATAAAAATTCATTCATTTTTTGAATCTTTTCGAATTTTGATTTTTTTGTTGACATTTTTGATCCGTAAAAATTTTCTATTTCATTTTAAAATTTGAAAATATGTATTTTTAAAATACGCACCTAATTGGTTAAAAAAACAGGCGATTGATGCAATTTTACTCGTTTTCAAACGATTTTAAACAAAAAAATAGCCTAATAATCGTGTTGGAATAAAAAAATAAATAAAAATATGTTTTTCGTAACAACTACTCACTTTTTCTTTTTTTCAATTTTTTCAAAGCTTTTGCCCTCGTTTTCTTCGGGCTAATTTAAATTCTGCATTTCTGCTACACAATTTTTCACTAATTTTCAAGAATGAAAAATTAACTTTAGACAATGCAGGGCTGGTAGTGACGCGAGAAAAGGTAAAAAAGCATGAAATTTTGGCGTTGAAACGTCTTACATTATTAAATTTTATTTTCACAGACCAAAGGCCTTAATTTTGTGAACTTCGATTTAAAATTAAATTTTTTATTGTTCCAAATTTAAAAAAAAAAAAAAAAAACTCCAAGAGAACATCTTAAATTTTGAAAGCTTCATCACTAAAAAGACGTTTCTTTTTCTTTTGCAATGTTTTATACCTACGATGAGACAAAAAATTCAATCAAATTTTTATTTTTACGTATTTGGTTATATAATTCGGAGTTCCTAATTTTAATGCGCTTTATTAATGCAGAAGTTTTTATACATATCTACGTATTACCTGCCCATACATTTTTGTTCAATTTTACTGATATCCCATCATTTTTTTCTTCTATTTTCAGTCATTTTAATGCTTTTTTGCATTATTTGCTAATTTTCATCAAATTTTACTGCAATTTTATTACTTTTTGGAATTAGTTATATTGATTATACCTTAGTTATAGGGCTTTTATTCGTGCTTTGATATCACTTTGACATGTTTTTAATACTGTTTCGTGCAATTCAAACTAAATTTTGCTCAAATTTCACCATTTTTTGTCAATTTGCAAAAATGTTTATGCTTTATTCATGTTTAGGCCATCTCGATGATATTTTATGCAATTTTTTCTACTTTTTGGTAGTTTTTATTGGTTTGAAGTTGAACCTTTTTTGCTGTTTTTATAACATTTCAAAAAGTTTTCAATAGGTAATACCTATTTTGTACAATTTTTTAAATAAATTTTAGCTAATTTTATATAAATTTCATTAGTTTTTGGTCACTATCACTAATTTGTACTTTTGTGATGTTTTAATACAAACCAAATCTAAAAACCCCATACTTACTAAGGGTATATAATAATCTTGTAATTATAAATAGGTACCCTAAAAAAAACTTATTTTTATCATATTTTTAATACGTACTTCTAATGCAAATTTTGCGTATTTTTACGGTACCTATCAATTTTTGTTTATTTTGAAGTGTTTAATTTTCTTTAGTGCATTTTTCATCCAGTTTTTTCTAAATTTTATCAAAATTTACTGCAATTTCGTCACTTTTTGGTAACTTCTGCTGATTTTAGAGCATTTTTGGTGTTTACATTAATTTTAGGGGGTTTCTAATAAAGTTTTATGATAATTTTACTAAATTTTACTGAGCATTCGCCAACTTTTTTGAAAATTTGAAGTTTTTTTAATGCTTTTATTTGTGTTTACTAATCAATGCACATGCGGGAATTTTCAATAATTTTATCATTTTATACGCTGCAATTGAATCATCACTGTATCTTCATAAATAGGTATGTACATTGAGAAATCGAAGTAAACACTGCATGTCTGGAAGTTTCGTGAGCTTTTACTTTTTCCAATAACTTTTGAAATTTTATAGAGACAAAATGAGCCGCCATTTCTTTTAGGTTATGATGAACCATAGTGCTTTTGAGGAAATGAATAATAATTTTCAAGGAAAAATCAAATTGGGTAAAATATTACATTTCTGGAACTTCAAGTTTTCCCTTAGATTTTTCTAACAAACTGTTGCAAGTTTTTTTCTATGAAAAATTGATCTTTTTGTAAAAGTACTTCAAGGTACAATATGTATGCTTTTGAGTAAACTTCGAATTAGGTGAAATACTGCGTATTCGGAACTTTTGAGCTTTTCCTCAACTTTTAACTTTTAAGGACAGATTTTGAAACGTTTTCTCCGAACAAAAGTTACTTGTGCTTTCAATGAAACAATTTGAATTTTTTGGAATTGTATTTAAGAGCATCGTTTTTGAAAATTTTAAATTATTCAACACTTTTGCTTCCAACTCCACCTTCCGAAACTTGTTCGAAGCACATCTGGTCAATTGTAGCTGGAAAGATCCAGGACAGGGTGGGATCTGGGGTAAAAAGTCGAAAAAATGGCGAAAAAAATGTAAAATTTTCAATCTCACCTTCCTCTCCCCACCGACCCATCACTTCGTCGCGCCATAATGTACTATTATACGTTTGTATTTTCAAGTATTTAATAATAATAAATGAAGCACCTCCTACCTATCTTAATGAAATGTTCCCTTTGCCCCTTTTATAGGTTTGTATTGTACCGAGTCCCAACTTTACGATGAAGAATATTTTGAGATCGGATACTGTCTACTTGAACATACAAATTCCATACATTTGGAAGTACGAGTGATTATGAAAGTTATTGGAAGTACCTGCTTATATAATTGGTAAAATTACGAGAATTATTTTAAGAAAAATTCAACGTTCATTGGTAAGTGATTTTTTTCAATTTTTATATTCGGACTTGCGAAGGTATGTGCTTTCTTTTCGTAATTTGTAAGCAAAATTAACACCCTTTACCGATTGCAAAATATGCCGACTTTTCGAACGTATTTTTTTTACTGATTTAAAGTTTTTTAAAAATTTCATCCAAGAATTGAATTTATTGTTTTTCAAATCAAAGCACCTTTTAAAAATGAAGAAAAATTTTGTAGAACTGTACATGATATATACGTTTTACAGAGCACATTGGCATTGACGAAAAAGTGCCTTATAATTTAAACTAATACGTATACTATAAGTTAAATAGGTACGAATCGATTTTTTATTCCCCCCCCCCCTCCCACACTATCTTCTAAATGGCAGATCAGTTTTATGAGGCCATTTTTTTCAAGACAATTTCAGTACCTACCCGGCAGTATTTTAAAATTCCAAGGGGGGGAATTGAATTTTCTAATTTTCATTCAAAATTTGTAGAAGTTTGAAGTTTTTTGATGAAGTGAGCCTGCGAAAAATTGGTGCGATTTTCGGAAGATGACTTGAATGGCTTCTTCACATTTTCAATAAGTCAACAGGTTCTTTCCAAAGTTTTCAAAAGTCAACCTCACACTGTTATTGATTGATTTTCTTTCCAAGTTGTTTTAAAATCTGACATTATGTCAGGAAGTCCAGAAAATTTTTTCATGTTTTCAAAAGTCAGCATCTTATGATACATTTTCTTTCAAGTTTAACAAAATCTGGCATAGTGTCAAAAAGACAATCTGTATGTCTGTCTGAGTCTGCCGGGTCTGTAAGCTTTCCTAGGGTGTTCTCTCGACTCTCTGCATTCGGGGCTGCAGTGTTGAGGATTTTCTGGTCGAATCTGCTGCACGGACATGTCTGTGCAGCGGAGGGTCTGTCGTCCTTGTCTCGCTGCACCAGAGATGAAGAGATTTATTAAAATTGAGTCCGAGTCTCACGAGTACGAGTTTCACAATGAGGAGCTCATTCCAAAACTTTTTCTGAGAGTAACACGAACTACTCAAGTTGAAAAAATCACTTTGAACGCATGTTCATCAAGACTTTATAGTGGTTTTTTGTCTGGCTAGTTTTTTATTTTCATTTCTGCAATGAGCTCCTCTGAGAGCCCCTTCATGAGTCTCGAGTCTCACAAATCCAAAGTTTCTGGTGTTAGTCAGTCCGGTTGCTCAGTCTCCATCGACTGGTGATTCTCTGTATAATACGCTCAGTTGCCGACTTACTTGTCCACCCACCCGTAAGGTCAGCCCAGTCTTGGTCAGCTCAGTCAAGTCAATACAGGTCAGTGTGATAAAAATGGAAATTGGGTCTGTGGTGCCAGTTACACGCTTCCTGGTGGTGATTTCAGCCGAGATTACGTGGAGGGAGATGTGCCATTGTTGGTGGGCGTGGTGGAAATTTGTGGTGGCGAGGGTCTTTCGGGTCTCCAGGCTCCCTGTCGCAGTTGGGAAAAGATTTTCCTGAGGGTTAAAATTTTCCTGTGATGGGTTAAAATTTTCCTGATGATGGTTAAAATTTTCCTGATGGTTGGACGGCAGAGTGGGCTCTCGTTGCTGCAATGCTTTGTTGCGTTTGCTTGCGGTGACATGTTGAACTCTGGGTATGATTTGTTGTCATTTCTGCTCGGGGGGTTGTGTTCCTGTGCACCACAGCCTCGATGGCTCGTTTGGCTAATACATATAATTAAGTGGATTAGGATGTACATATTAAGTAGATTATTTACATCAAATTAGTATCTGAAAGACCTCCATCCTACCAAATTTTAGGCTCAATAAAATTTTGCGCTGCTGGTACTTAATAACCCAGTTTTACAATTTTTCGTAATTTCGATCTATTTTGGGAACGCCTGAAATGCTAGAAACCTGCGATTGATTTTGGGACAATAATCTGATTTTGAACCAATGAACGAATTTTAGATGACTTTTTAGTACAATTTTGGGATTTTTTTCAAAATTTTGGAATTTTGGTAAGATTTGTTGAACACGTGTGTATTGTACTTTTTGGATTTGAAAAAGATTTTGTTAAAACTTTTTGAAAATTGAAATTGAAATTTTGTATTTGCTGCAATTATAGGATTATAGGTACTGATTTTGACTTTTGAGTTAGACTTCTGAACAATTTTTGGATAATTTGCCCATTTACAAATTGGTCAAAATGGTACACAGTGAGCACCGACCAAAGTTATAGGTGTTAAGTTCATTTATGGCCTCTCCAGAGCCATTTTGAAATGCTTGGAAAAAATTGAAAAAATCCCTAAAGGCGTTAGAATGGCCCAAAACCAGAAGTTGTTGATGTGTGTGGACTTGAATTGAAGGCATTCTTCACATCGGTTCATTTTGATAAAAAAAAATTATATTTCATAAAAAAGTTGAGGATTTTTAAAATTTTCATGAATTTTGGTGTTTGAAATTTTGGTTACTGGGTTCTTAGGAGGTGACCTTTCGATCTGGGTTGATTTCGTTCAAATCGGAGAGTTTCGGTTCAAACTTTTCCCTTGTTAATGGAGTTTCATTATTATTAGTCACTTATCTATTTATTATTTGTTTCAGTTGACAGAGAAAGCGTCGTAGTATTTGGTTGGTGGTGTCTTCCTCTACCCGGAAAGAAAATGCTGCGAAGTAAAAAAGAACGCTGGTCTACATTTGCGAATTTACTCGTATTGTTTTTCATTTCGCTCAAACTGGCATTTTAAACAGGTATAAATTATTGAAATACTCGTAGGTAGTTTGTTTTTGGTCAGAATGAGTAAACATGAAATTATTACATTACAAATTATATGTATGTAGTGTATTTCAATCATAATTTCGTCATTGTATGTACATCTATTCAATTTTTGATCTTCTTCGTTACTTTCACTTTTTTTCTTTTCGAGTCTTTCTCTTTTCTTTTCTTCTGTAAGTATTTCATGATAGCTAAAGTAGACGTTTCGGTTTTAAGAATGATCAAGTGGTTATTTTTCGAAATGATTCTTATTTACGGCTAACCTGATAGGCAACTTATTTTACATGATTTTTTGATTTTTTTTTACAAACAATACATAAACTTTTATTTTTACTAAATTATTTTTCATGATTTGTGAGCTTTTTTATTGCATTGATCCAAAGATCAACAAAATACTGTAACTTTGTAATTGCATTTCCTTGCCTGTATTTTAATGTATGAAAATCGACGATATGGTTTTACTTTCCGATTTCTTATGCATATTTTACATTTACGTAGGTATATTTTTTGGTAGAATTGAATTTCATCATCAATTAGAAATTAACGTATTATTTGTTTAATTGACAGATAATTGATTCACACGCTGCCGCAGATGCTTGATTTCTAGCAGCATGAACGAGTCGTATTTAATGGAAAGAAAACACTCTGCAGAATATTATTGAAATACGAGTAGTTTGCATGTAGGTAATCAGAATGAGTCTCTTGCTACGTAGTCTATGTTTCGTATATTGTATTGACAACTTAAGAAATCAAGGTAAAAAGAAACACAAATAGATGTATGTTTTATTTAAATTAGGTAGGTATATTCCAGTCATAATTTCATTATCGTAGATTATTTCTTAGAACTCCAGGAAAAGAAAATTCCAGAGTTGTCTTGATTTATTGCAGTGTAGAAATACTTGTAATTATTTTATATGATGTGCATGAGTATGTTTTGCTCGAAATGTGCGTTCATTTAATTTTCGATCTTCCTTCTTCCCTGACGTTTTATTATTTTTTTGGTTCTTTTCCTTTATTTTTTATTTCTCATGATTGGGGATAAGAAGACGTTTCAGTATCAAGTATACCTACACGATAAATTTAGCAATACTTACTTATCTATCCATTACGAGTAGGCTACCCAAGTTCATAATTGAAATGAAAAATATTTCAACATATGTATTATTTTTTAGGAGCTGTTTCCCACCCACTAACGTCCTCAAGCTGAATCACTAATGAGGACTCCTGGAAAATTCAAACTATTACATATATTGTGCACTATTGAAAATCTCAATACCTATATTACTGGTCAAGGTGAACGACATATAGGTACTTTCATTTAAATAAATGTATGCATAAGTACTTACACTTACTAATAATGCGCTGTTTGTCCCTGCTATAGGTTTGTATCATACTGATAGTGAGTCCCAACTTTACGAAGAATTATTTCGAAATTGGATACTGTCTACTTGAACATGCAAAGTCCATTTATTTGGAAGTACCAAGTACCTACGAGTGATTAGAAAGCTATTGGGAGTACCTGCTTATAATTGGTAAAAATACGAGAATTATTTTAAGAACAATTCAACGATCATTGGTAAGTGATTTTTTTCAATTTCTATACTCGGGACTTGCAAAGGTACCTAGTACATATGTGCTTTCTTATCCTAATTTGTAAGCAAAATTAACACCCTTTACCATTTGCCAAATGTTCTGACTTTTTAAAATTACCATTTGCCAAATGTTCTGACTTTTTAAAAGTAGGTACCTATTTTTTTTACTGATGCAAAGTTTTTGATAAATTTCATTCAAAAATTGAATTCATTGCTTTTCAAATCAAGGCACCTTTTATATGTGAATCTAGAATTTCTAGAACTGCAGATACCTTATATTCCTACATTTTAAAGAGCACATATTGGCATTGACAAAAAATTGCTTTATATTTTACACCAAATCCAAAATATCCTAAATGGCGGATCAGAGTTTTATGAGGCAAAATACTTTTCAAGAAAATTTCAGTGCCCAGGCAGTATTTTAGAATTATTGGAGGGGAATTGAATTTTATAATTTTCATTCAAAATTTGTAGAAGTTTGAAGATTTCTGATGAAGTGAGCTTGCGAAAAATTGGTGCCATTTTTGGAAGTTTGATAGTACATATATCATGGCAATAAGTCAACAGGTTCTTTCACTAAATTGATTGATTTTCTTTCTAAGTTGTTTTAAAATCTGACATTATGTCAGGAAGTCCAGAAAATTTTTTCCTGTTTTCAAAAGTTAGTATCTTTTGATAGATTTTCTTTCGAGTTTTTACAAAATCTGGCATAATGTCAAAAAGACAACCTGTATGTCTGTCTGAGTCTGACCGGGTCTGTAAGCTTTCCTAGGGTGTTCTCTCGACTCTCTGCATTCGGGGCTGCAGTGTTGAGGATTTTCTGGTCGGATCTGCTGCATGGACATGTCTGTGCAGCGGAGGGTCTGTCGTCCTTGTCTCGCTGCACCAGAGATGAAGAGATTTATTAAAATTGAGTCCGAGTCTCACGAGTACGAGTTTCACAATGAGGAGCTCATTCCAAAACTTGTTCTGGGAGTAACACGAACTACTCAAAAATCACTTTGAACACATGTTCATCAAGACTTTATAGTGGTTTTTTGTCTGGCTAGTTTTTTATTTTCATTTCTGCAATGAGCTCCTCTGAGAGCCCCTTCACGAGTCTCGAGTCTCACAAATCCAAAGTTTCTGGTGTTAGTCAGTCCGGTTGCTCAGTCTCCATCGACTGGTGATTCTCTGTATATACGCTCAGTTGCCGACTTACTTGTCCACCCACCCGTAAGGTCAGCCCAGTCTCGGTCTGCTCAGTCAAGTCAATACAGGTCAGTGTGATAAAAATGGAAATTGAGTCTGTGGTGCCGGTTACACGCTTCCTGGTGGTGATTTCAGCCAAGATTACGTGGAGGGAGATGTGCCATTGTTGGCGGGCGTGGTGGAAATTTGTGGTGGCGAGGGTCTTTCGGGTCTCCAGGCTCCCTGTCGCAGTTGGGAAAAGATTTTCCTGAGGGTTAAAATTTTCCTATGATGGGTTAAAATTTTCCTGATGATGGTTAATATTTTCCTGATGGTTGGACGGCAGAGTGGGCTCTCGTTGCTGCAATGCTTTGTTGCGTTTGCTTGCGGTGACATGTTGAACTCTGGGTATGATATTTTGTTGTCATTGCTGCTCGGGGGGTTGTGTTCCTGTGCACCACAGCCTCGATGGCTCATTAGGCTAATATAATTAAGTAGATTAATTACATCAAATTTGTATCTTCAAATTTTGGGCTCAATAAAATTTTGCGCTGGTACTCAAAAATTGAAACAGGTTCACGAAATCGATCAACTGATGAACCTGGGGGTAAAAAAGGTAATGGAAAAGTATGGAGTTGAGAATTGGTTTCCATTTGTTATTGTTATGTTTTTTTCTCTCTTGACTTCTGATCTTTTGGCAGCAAAAAAATCCCTTAAATTAAGTAATTAATTTATTTTAATAAAATGGTCATCACTTTTTAAGAGCTTATTATTATTTAGAAAAAGATAGGAAAGTCATAATTAGAATGAAAAATATTTTAAAGTAATGTATCATAAATTATTATAGGTTCTGTTTCCCAACTACTGACGACGTCCTTTTGCTGAATTCCTGATTATTATTAGACTGCTGAAAATTTCAAATGTGTATCACCTATTGTGCTATCGAAAATCTCAAGATACTGATCAAGGTAAACGATGCTCTTATTCTTGTAAATATGAGCTTAAAATATAGGTTGTACCTACATTATCAATATTTCAGTATGTGAATAAAGTACGTATATGTATGTACTTGCCTGAATAAAACATTTTCTTTTTTATAGGTTCGCATCGTAGCAAGTTCCATCAATACAAAACTTCGTTTCGACTCTGAGATCTGCACTTATGAATTCAACATGAGTAATTATTAGAAAGCTGTGAAATTTGATAATTTGGCCACCTACCTGCTCATTTCATAGAATTACGACTTACAAGATGACCATCATCGTCGCGTGTCGGTGAGTGTTTTTTTTTTCTCAATATTTTATAGAAATTGTTTTGTACATCAAGATCTGATTTCCAAGTTTTTAAAAGTGTAACATAAATCATAATGTCAGAAAATCAACAGGTTTTTTTCCAAGTTTCCAAATATTAATCAATTTTCTTCCAAGTTTTTTTAAAAATCTGATAATGTCAAATAGTCAACAGAATTTTTTTCTAAATTTTCAAGTGAAAGTTTTCAAAAGTTAAAAATCAATGAAATGATGAACTTGAAAATAAAGGGGAATGATTTTTGTGAAAAAGATTGAAAAATAGTCTGCATTCTTTTTCTAGACTTTAAATTCCCTGTACCTACTTTAATTAATTTATTAAATACGTACATTTACGTAATGTACTCATCTATGATCTATGGAGTTGGTAGTTTTTTCTTCTGTCTTCTAATGCCTGTTCTGTTTTTGTTTTAGGTACTTACGTACTTACTACTTATCTACCTATCTATTGTCGAGATTTACATGCTATTCTCAGCCCACTCATTCAAGGTAAATATGTGTGCCTATTTGTCATTTTTCATTTTTTCACATCTTACTGATTAATGTCTGCTTTTATTAATTAAATATTAATTTCCACAGATTAGAAAACTCATACTCAAAAAACTTAGTCGAGTCTTTTCGTTCATCTCGAAATATAAATTTGATGTGTAGTATCAGGTCATAACAAAGATATCTGATTAGACTTCCAGGATGAGTGGTAAGTTCTGAAAATTGAGATATATATTCAGTACATTTATTGTGAATTCAAAATGACACAAAAATATTCACCAGCTACGTACATTGCTTATTATCGGACATCATATTCTTACAAAGTAGATTTCTTTTGTGAAATGTGATCGTATGCTCTAACTCTAGATATGTATCAAATATTGTATAATGATGTTCATTTTGTAAAAATGATGATATTGTGAGGCAATTTTGGAAATGTATTTTGTAGAACAAATTCATTTTGTCATTCCCAAATAATTCTGTGTGCCATCACAGTGGGACAGATTCATTTTTTAGGGTATCAAAAATCATATTTCAGAAATGAATGCGAATTTTGACGTCAATCGTTTCGCTACAGAGGTATTTTGAGGCGCTGAATTCATTTTTGACGTTATTTTGGTTTGAACCCCAAATGGGGCCCCAGCAGGGGGGTGAAAAGGGGTAAATTTTCGAAAAAGTCGAGTGGGATATCGATATGTATGTTTTTTGGGCCCTAGAATTCATTTTTGAGGTTATTTTGGTTCGAAACCCAAATGGGGCCCCGGGGGGGGGGGGTGCAAATGGGCAAATTTTTGAAAAAGTTGAGTGGGGTATCAATATGTACGTTTTTTGGGTTCCAGAATTCTTTTTTGACGTTATTTTGGTATGAAACCTAACGGGACCCCACGATGGGGGGTGCAACCGGGCAAATTTGGCATAAAAAATGGAATTTTTAGTAATTTTGTTGAAAATCTGTGATTTTTCAAAGTCCAATTATGGGAGAATCGGGACGTTTCGGGAAAAAGTATTCATCTACCATGAAACCTCATACTATAAGGGACTTATTGCAAATGTACTCAATTTGGCATGGTTTGGCATGGAAAAGTTCAAAGCTGCTAAATTATGTTAGGTAATGTAAAAAAATTGACTATCTTTTTTATCATTTTCGGAAAATTCAACGAATGAAAAATTGAAAAACAATTTCATTTATGAAAAGAGGACACAATTACCTTTCAAATGATGTATTGGAACACCAAAATTGATTGGAATTAACACGCGAGATCTCACATTGAAAAAACACCTACAAGCAACCAGTGTATGAGCCATGCGCATGGTGACATCTTATCGCGTCGCTATAGCAAAAACGATTTTGTCTCTATCTCTGATTATTTGTATATTTAGTAGTGGTACTATGGGTAATATTTTACCATACTTTTCATTCAATTCTGACGACTTCATTTTTTCGATTTTTGATACCCTAAAAAATGAATCTGTCCCACTGTGTGCCATCATGTGTGTAAACCTGTATGTAATTTATATAGTATCTTAAATTGTAAGAGTATCCGGATACTTTTGTGTAAATTTAAGCAGTAGCTTAGGTTGGTAATTATTGTACATACCTATTTATTTCAATTACCGATGTATTTGTGATTGCACTCATTACTTTTCATGTCATGTTCATTGTAATTGCATAATGTTATTTATGTATGTAGGTACTAATATTTTTTTTATAGCATAATTATGAAGATATATAGATCTTGTAGATCTATCGATGGTGAAAAGGTAAGTGGATATTGAGTTACTTTGAATACGCGTGTTCGTTCTTTCGAAATTTTATTGAAAAAGTTAAATGATCAGTGTTCCTTTTTTGATAATAATAACGGTGAGGTATGGATATTTGAGGTTACGATAAAAAATATTTTTCAGTAAACTCCAACGTCTCTTGCAAAATTTTACCGAAATAATTCAAAAATTCATTGATTCATTTTAAAATAATCGAGTAATGGTATTTTATCCTACTAGTAAAATAAAGTGATTTTTGACGATTTTTGAGGTTTATTTCCCGAGCAGAGCGAGGGAAGTAATTAAAAATCGTCGAAAATCACTTTATTTCACTAGTTGAATAACATATTTTATCCAAACGTGGAAAGAAAACGCGCATTTGATCACTCGAGCGACTAGCGAGAGTGAATAAAGTAGTGTTTTATTCTACTAGTAGGATAAAGTATACATTTTTAAAATTATAATTAAAAAACGAAGGATACACCTATCGAAATTGCAAAATTTTAAATCATTCTAATGTGATAGAAATTCTACCTATTTTTCATGTCATGTTTATATTGTAATTGTATAATGTTTTTTTGACAGCATAAGTAATTATGAAGATTCATAGATCGTGTAGATCTATTGATGGCAGAAAGGTAAGTGGATATTGAGTTACTTTGAATACGCGTGATCGTTTTTTCGAAATTTGATTGAAAAAGTTGAATGATCTGTATTCTTTTTTTGATACCACTAATAAACGGTTTTGGATATTGGGGGCTGCGATGAAAAATATTTTTCATTTACGTTATTTATTCGTATTTTAAGATAAATTTACGAATGAATTGGGATGGGGACTTGCACTACAATTTCCTATTTTTGTATCCCTCCAAAATTCAATAGGTAGGTAGAGGTACTACATATATTCGGTGATAAGAAATTGAAAAACTTATTTTAGATGTTTTAAATTTTGATTTTTGAAATGAACCCCTTTTCATTTGGCAATAGATGAATAGAATGAATTTGAGGCTTCGAGGGTTTTGAACTTTTGACCCCACAAAAATGATTTCTCTATTCATCATTTGGCGTCGTAAACGACAACCCTGAAAGTATATTAAGAGCGCACGAAATTTTTTAATTATTTTCAATTTCAACTAATTTCGCGCCAAAATAAGGTTAATGAAATTTTTTCTGAAAAAAAAAATAACCGAAATGAATTGAATGGGTTACGGGGTTTTGGTAAAATAAAATAAAAATTATCAATAGTTTTGACCGTTGAAAAAATGCTCAGTTTGCTTTTTAGATGTTTCAACTTTCAAATCTCTTATCACTTAGAGTAAAAAGGACTAACGGTATCATCGCTTATCAGTAAGTCAGTAACAGAGAGTACGGAGAACACGAGAATCATGTTTTGTTAACTAACATCGATTGTTCTTGAAACCATGGTGTCGGAGTGTTGGAATTATACAATTTTCAAGTCATAGATTTGTACAAATGATTAGTTAATACGCATTTTAATTAGGTTTGATGTACCATTTTATCGTAATGTGCAACTTCATGCAGTTCTAGCGCACGAATTTGAGGATTTTACAAACGAAGTTTGGTGGGTAATCAGATAAAATGTTTTTCAATTTGCCATTTGTAATAACTCGTATTCATTTAGGTGGCATGAACACTTTACGTTTACAATAGATACTTAATCAAGCTGATTCAGTCAACGTGTTCCGGTGTTCGCAATTTCTAGGACTTGGATACCATACCTAGCGAGATGGATGCTCCAGCAATCGGAATAGACTTGGGCACAACGTATTCTTGTGTTGGTGTTTTCCAGTACGGAAAGGTTGAAATTATCGCTAACGATCAAGGTAATAGAACAACACCCAGTTGTGTGGCGTTTTGTAATGAAGAAATTTTGATCGGAGAAGCCGCCAAAAATCAAGCAGCGAGGAATGTTAATAACACTATTTATGGTAAGCTACGAATTTTCAGTTTTCACGAATAACACATAAAAAAGTCGTATTTTTCTAAACTCCAATTTTCATTTTTTTTCACTGCTGTAAACAGACGTTAAGAGATTGATGGGTCGAGAATTCGACGATATTACAGTTCAGTCCGATATGCAGCGTTGGCCTTACCAGGTAGTCGATGATAACAACAGACCGAAAATCAAAGTTGAAGTTGAAGGAACTTATAAGACGTATTTTCCTGAGGAAGTAAGTGTCGATGAGAATTTAAAATCAACTGCATTGCTTAACTGCTATGTGCTGTTAATCTTGCTCCTACTTTACTTATACACATACGTACGTCTTTGCTAACCGATTTTTTGTTTTTGTTGAAGATATCCTCAATGGTTTTGAGAAAAATGAAAGAGACCGCCGAAGCTTACCTAGGTAAAACAGTGAAAAATGCTGTTATCACCGTGCCAGCTTATTTCAACGATTCTCAAAGAGCAGCTACAATAGATGCCGCTAAAATCGCCGGGTTGAAAGTATTACGTATTATTAACGAACCCACTGCTGCCGCCATCGCTTACGGGTTGGATAAGAAAGTATGAATCAAAATCATTTTTAGTGAATTTCTCTTATACTGATGATCGATGGATTAATGCGATTCAATTTCTGCAGGATTCCAACGCGTGTAATGTATTGATATTCGATCTTGGTGGAGGTACGTTCGATGTTTCTATTTTAACCATCCATGACGGCGTATTCGAAGTTATTTCAACCGCCGGTGATACTCATTTGGGCGGCGAAGATTTCGACAGCAAAATGGTCGATCATTTCGTTCATGAATTCCAAAGTAAACACAAAAAAGACCTCACTGAGAACAAGAAAGCCCTACGTCGTTTACTCAATGCCTGTGAACGAGCAAAAAGAACGCTATCATCAACGACTGTAGCCAATATTGAGATCGAAGCTCTTTACGATGGTATTGATTTTTACACGTCGATCACTCGTGCTCGATTTGAAGAATTAAACGCGGACTTCTTCCGAAGAGCAATGGAATTGGTAGAAAAAACAATTGAAGATGCTGAATTCCACAAATCGAAAATTCATCAGGTCGTTTTGGTAGGTGGCTCTAGCCGCATACCGAAAATTCAAAAAATGTTGCAAGATTTCTTCGATGGAAAAGAATTGAACAAATCGGTCAACCCAGACGAAGCGGTAGCTTATGGAGCTGCCGTACAAGCTGCCATATTGAATGGAGACAAATCGAAGGTTGTGGAAGATGTGGTGTTATTCGACGTTATACCGTTATCATTAGGTGTAGCTTATGGAAAAGGACTCCGTGAAATGGCAACCATAATAAAACGTAACACTCCTATTCCAGCAAAAGGAAGTGATACTTTTTGCACAGTGAAGGATAATCAAACCGGAATATCGATCGAAGTTTACGAAGGCGAATATGCTACTGTGAAGGATAATCATTTCCTTGGCAAGTTCATGATTAACGGTATCCCTCCTGCTCCTAAAGGTGTGCAAAGGGTAACTGAAACCTTCGAAATCGATGTCAATGGTATTTTGAAGGTCACCGCTGTTGTCGAATCGAATGGTAGCACGAACCAACTTACTATTAAACATGATAGAGCTCGTCTCAGTGAGGATGAAATTGAGCGCATAATGGAAGATGCTGAAAAATTACGAAACGGAGAAAAAACACGAAAAGCTGCTTTAGCCGCCAAGAACTCTTTAGAATCGTACTGTATCAACGTGAAGAGCACATTGGAAGATGGAAAGTTGAAAAATGAGATCAGTAAATCCGATAAAGATATGATTTTGAAAAAATCCGAAGAAACTATTGTCTGGTTGAGTTCTACTCATTCAGCTGATCCGGAGCTTTACGAACGCAAGCAAGTAGAATTACAAAACGTATTCGATGCTATAATATCGATAGCTGCCAACCCTAGCGTAGAGAACGATACGTACTGGAAAATACTGAACGTGAAAAAACATGCCTCGCGAGATGAAATCGAAAATGCGTGCAGGTAAACCATGTGGTGACGATTTTTCCATTTTTTGAACCCTATTTCACTCACCCATATTTGATGATTAATTTTTACTGAATTTTACAGGATCGTTGGTCGCAAGTATCATCCTGATAAATACGAAGGAGACAAAGACATTGCAACCATGTATTGGCATACCATTATGAAAGCAAAAGATGTGCTCATCAGTCTAGGTATGCATTTGTATATTGTTCCGATGCTTAATTTGAAAATTTCTCTCTCTATACCTACTCGTATTTTTTTTTTTTTTTTTTTACAGGAAAACGTAAATTTAATCACGACACCTGATCGCGTATGGTAGGTTACATAATATCAAGAAATCAACATTTAATTTCTTCAGATTTCAATGATTAACGTGTTTTAACGATTATGATTACAGCGCATATTTTGAGGTTTTTGTAATTTATGTATTTAGTTTTTGGAAGTGCGATTTTTCATTTTCTATATCTATGCATTTTATTTGAGGTAATTTTATTTCTCAAGTTGTCCTCGTTGTGAATGTGAATTGTGTTGTGCTATAACGTTGTATTAAGATGTGCGAATGTGCGTTGTCAGGTAGCAACTGAATCGTATCATAATACTGAAATATATGTTTATGTTTTGAAAATTTAGTAGTCAATTTGTTTGATTCGTTTCGTACTGGAAATTCGAAAATTATATTATCATTTCGATGCTTGTAAATACTTTACTCGATCAATTAGATAATATTCAAGCGCATTATTACTTAATTAATTTTTCGTTTACTGTTCTAAAACGTGAAAATGAGTAAAATTTGGATGGGTATGTAATGAAAAAAAATCCCAACGAAATCCTTCAACGGACACACAACGCCACCTATCGAAATAAAATAGAAACTTCTTTCTGTTTTTAAAAAATCGAGGTTGGAAGTTTGGCGAAATCCACTCCAGATATGCGCGTGGCGCTATCTTTCCGAATATTCCGGAACTACGCCGAGAAAGTGCAATAGAAACGTGTTTTTCAGTGTTCTCTCTAATGTAGTTCCGAAATATTCGGAAAGATGGCGCCACGCGCATATCTAGAGTGTATTTCGTCAAATTTTCAACCTCGATTTTTAAATGCAGAACAAAGTTTTCGTTTCACTTCGATAGATGGCGCTGCGTGTCGCGTAAAAAACGCGCGTCTAGAGTCTGACGGGCTACGAAACGTTCCCGCCAATCACAGCGCAGCGTTATGTTTATCACCGTTATCACTGACGTTCAAGTGTTGTATTCATTCTCACAATATTGAAAAAACATTAAACAATGTAATTTAGGTATAAATGGACGTTTTGCATATTATTTTAAATAAAACACTGTCGCAATGCAGAAATAAAGTACGTACAAGTCCTAGGTAGCTATTCAGATTAACTTTATCATTCAGCACCGGCATTCCCTGGCAAGAATGAAGTAATCTGATAAGAAAGAACTATCAGTTATCACACACTCATGTATTTTTACTATTTTTACAAAGTAATAAGATCTCATCAGTAAATTCAATACTTGACATTTCAGCGGAGAAAAATGAAAATCAATGAGTAAAATCTGGTATCTAATAATAGATAGAGTCTAGAGATAAGTACGTAGGCTCACGCTAGTTATGCAGCTAGCTATCTGTATGTATCTGTACATTCATTTTCACTGGCTCCAACTGCAAAGTATTTCTTTTTGAAGTTATCGATCTCTATTGCTTTTATTGATGTAATTATCATAAATTATGATGGATTTGAAATGAAAACAAGAATGACTTTTCCTATTTGGTATTCATTCAGTAAAGTTGTAAATGTAAAGTTACAGTACTGTCGTACGTAGGTTAAAGATTAGATTACCAACCAATTTGAAGAAAAAAGTCGTTTAATTTTCTGTTTTAATTAGTAAAATCGAAAAAGCTCTTTATTATATCGTATTTTCAACGAAAAATAAAAACTGAAAAAATTTGCAAGTCCATAGAACCGCCCCTCTGCGCTGTGATTGGCGGGAACGTTTCGTAGCCCTTCAGACTCTAGACGCGCGTGTTAAAAACTCCAGCCTTTTTTAGTCACGGTCAAAAGAGTTGCCTATCGTGATTTTTGGCAGGGGTAATGTTAATTTCTCATTCCAAATTATCTTCTCGATTAATTTCAAAATCAGTGAATATTTATTAATTTGAGGTCAATGATTACGATTTTGATGTTATTATCACATATCAATTACATTTTATTTTAATGAGGTTTCGTGCTAATTCAGGACCTCTGATTGCGAATTTGAGTCATTTTTGTATTTCAATTCAACGAGAGGTAAATTCGATAATAAACTTGGATGTTCGGGCACCAAAATATATATATGTTTTTGAAATTTGAACATCTTCAGTACGAAGCTGAAAAAACGAGCCTTTAAAAAAAACTCAAATTTCGATTATTCCAATACAACTCTCTCATTTTAAAACCATATTCCGAATCAATTCACCCGGACACCTAAACAAAAAAAAGATGAAAATACGTACAAAAATTCAATCCAATTACACATATTACCCCTCCTTCTCCACTCATCACTAAGCACATGTTCCAATCTGAACAACGACACAAATACCAACCAAACGAGAGCGAATTCGTCTTCATACCTCTTCGCAATGACCCACATAGGTCACATTTTTCCAAACGCAATAAAACATATACACAGAAAGTAAGAATATCACAAACATTTATTTTGTTTTTGAAAAAAAAAAAAAGGAAAAAAAATCTACAAGAAATAAAGGTAATGCTTATTTCAGCACATGTAATACTTTATACAAAACAATACAATCGTACACGTTAAAAATATTATATTATTATACATTCGAATAGTTTGATTTGTTTTTCACTGGCACAACAACAATACACAATACAATAATTGGAAATAAAGAAGGAGAAAAAAAGAAATAAACACGAAATAAACGACGATGACGGAACAATCAAATTAAAAACTATACATCAAATTATAATACACAATTCATCAATTCTTCTTGCAACGAATTGGTGACTAGGATTAAGAAATAAAAATATCAACAAGTTAATTAACAAAACTATAAGGCCCACTGTAGGTTACTTCACCGTATAGGTATTCATTTCACCCTCGAATTACTCAAACAGGTACAGGATCCTCAATAATATCAAGTACCCAAGAGACCAGAACCGATGGAAAAATATTTAAATGAGTTCGTATTTAAATAAATAATATTTTTTTTATTTATTCAATTTCACCAATTACAAAACGTCACGTTAAGTTGAGGTAGTCGATATTTTTGAAGATCCTGCGACTCTTTAGTGGTAAAATATACTCGTGAATTTAATTCTTTGAAACAAATCCTTCGGAAAAATTCAATCTATTCGATTTGATTCAAAAATTGTACCATTTTTTACCACTACACTAATTCTCGAAGGGTAATACAGCGAATAGCTATTTAAGTAACATTCACATTCACATACACAATCTTCCTCGTATAGAAAGATACAAAATAGAATAATAATTTAAATTACGATACAGAGATTCGCTAGAAAAAAAATTACATTCTATTCTATCGTTAGAAGATTTTGATTAACGTTTTTACGCCTTTTACAAAAAAAAAAAAAAACTTACAATAAAAAGGAATGTTAATTTATTCGAGCTGCTTGTTTTCAACGAGTAATTTTGCTCATTTATCTTTTTCAAGTACCGATAAATTAACTAATAGAAATAACTAGCTAATGTATATTAGATTTCAATCGAAGGTATCCCAGCGATGATTATTTTCAAATGTGCAATTTCGTTATTCGATACCTTTTACGAGACATATCCACTTCGGTACATTTGAAAGTAACTAGACCTACGCAATTAATTTTTTTCTTCTCGTAATTCAATTACAGGAATGATCAATTTAATACGCTATAAAAATATCCTATCGAGTTTTTTTTCCTCTCAAAGTGAAAATCGAAATGATTGAGAAATTTTCTAGTTCTACTTATACGATAATTTACTTTGTTTACAATGTACTTTATTCGCTAAATTAAACGAGTCATCGTAAGAGTATATATGAGAAAAATAAATGCTTATTCGTAATAAATAATGGTCCGATGATAAATATTATAAATAATATTTCACTATAGATCTACCTACAGAGAGGTAGGTATACGAAATACCTGATTATTTTTACGAAAAAATACCGCATTAATCTTCTTCTACTACTTATAACACAACACATAACGAAACGATAGAAAATAGACACACGGAGTAATAAATGAAAAAAAATGAGTAAACAAATATCAAATATGGCAAAAACAAATGAGTAGGTCATGACTCGATGAATATTTTTCGTCTTCCAAAAGTTTCTATAGGTAGATAATATTGCAACTTGACTACTACCTATTTTTTTTAAAAAAAAACACACGAAATAAAAAATTGGAAAAAAATCATACCCATTAAAACGACGATTTAGATACTCGTGTAAACAGGTATGTACTTGAAATAATTATGAATTTTTGTTTATTTTCGTCCAGGTACGAATAAGTACGACGAATGATTACTACACAATGACAAAATAATAATTTTTTTTACCGCGAGGCAGTTCCATAATATAATCGAAGCAGACAAAGAACAAGCAATTGACAAAAGTAAACATAAAGTACGCCAAAATACTATACCATAGTACACAATGTGTACGAGTACGACTCTACGAGCGAATAAATTTTGCAAATTATAATCGCCTAAGTAGTAATTATCAACAACGAAATGGCATTACAGCAGTTGCACCTTTTAAATATGTACCAAGACCGAACTCAATGACCGTGAACATGTAAAGAGTTTGGTGGGCAAATTGTCTACTTACGTACCTTATAGAAACAATGTTCGAACTAGCGATTTTTTTTCATTTCGTGTTTCGTTTTTTTTTTTTTTGTTCTTTACTCGACTTAAATGATCCATTAGCTTGGTTAATGGCCTCATCGCCATCGCGTTCATCGAAACAGAAAGTTTTGAATAAACGTACGTCGTCGTCAGAGATGGATAGGTACTTAAAAGCATTATTATTGTGATGTGATGTGAAGAGATGAGATCTGAGAAATGAACTTGGAAGTTGACAAGAGTGCTGTTTTATGAATTGTTTTTATTCGAGGACTTACTGATGGTGAGTAGAGGGGGAGGGATGAAAAGATATTCTCGATTGCAAATCAAATCTTTGTTCAAAAATTTTATTAAGAATTTGATTTACTTACGTTTTTTTTTTTTTTTTTTTTTTTTTTTTTTTTTTTAAGAGGAGGGGCAGAAAAGGAGGAAGGAAGTAGGAAAGAAATCCTTAATCAAAAATAATATTAAACATCTGTCTTTGATTTAAAAAACGCGATTCCTCTTTTCTTGACTCTTGAAAAGATTTGAAAAATCTTTCAACCTCTCCCCACCCTCCAAAAACAAATCATGCCACAAAGTTGACTGAACCAAAAGTCTTACTCAATATTAAATTCACATGTTCTTGAAAACTAGACGAGAAAATTAAACATAATTTCATTTTTTCATTGATTTGTTTTAATCAATAATTAATTAAATTTTAAAAAATGCCAAAAGACCAAAATAAAAAAAACTATAAAAAAACCTTTTCAGGTTATTGAAAAATTAATTTTAAAACTTTCTTAAAAACACAAAAATTGATCAAAGTTGTAAAAAAAAAATGCTCAAAATATGACGTTTTTTGAAGATTTTAATTTTAAAACTTCAACACATTTTCGATTTTATATGTACATAAGTATGCTTTTTTATTGTAAGAATTTTCGTTTCGGCATTTCGAAAATTACTTGTGAAGTTTTGGCGCCATTTTCTAATACTTATTCTCAAAAATTGAACAGAATGTTACCCTCTTTTTCATCGAATTTCTCAAAAAATTATCCTCAGCTTACAAAAACGAAATAAATTTAATTACAAAAATTTTGAACAACCTTTCCCCTTCCTCAATATTACAAATTAAACTACCAAAAATGATGAAAAAAAAAATAAATTCAAAAATTGGCCAGTAAGTATTTTTTTTAAATGACAAATTTTGCAATCTTCACGAATCTTTTCTTCATTGTTTTCTCATTTCATACTCTTTTTTTTAAAAAAAAAAAAAAAAAAAAAAAACATTTCAACCATTTTTCAACAAAATACTTTCACCTTTCCCCTCCCTCCCGAAAATTTAAAATCAAAATTTACAAAAGAAGAAAAGAAAAAAGTTGCCTATATTTTACAAGTAAACCATTTTATTTTTCAACACTGAAAAACGTTTTTTTTTTTCTTGAAAAATCTTTACTTTTTGACATTCTTTTTCCATTTAATTTTCAGAAACCTCCCCTCTCAGCCCATAAACAAGACTAAAATTCGATTTTAAAAATTCTCGACTTCCACATCGCCAAGAAAATCGGAAATCTAATTCCAAAAAAAGAATTTAAATCATTATTTTTGCATTTTTTTTTAAATAAAAAAACGTAAGTATTTATTTTTTATTAAAAAAAAAATGTTTTGAATAATTTTTTATGCAAATTTGTCACTGAATTCCTTTCACAGAAACACCTTTTCATTTTCTATTACGTTTTCATTAACGTTCATCCCCCGAACTAAAAAAAATCATCCCTTAAATTCAATTCTCAAAAAAATAACTCCTTTCCCCTCCTTAAAAAAAACGAATTGAAGAAAAAAAGTTACTTATTTTGAAATAAAAAAAGGTCGTCATTTTTTAAAAATGAATAATTTTTAAAATTTTGGTTTTTTTCTTCTTCATTTTTTTGAATTATTTTCTGCTCAATTTTTAACCAAAATTTCAACAGAATTCCTTTAATTTTCATTCACCAATTTATTTTAATTTTATTCATGTTTCTGATTCATCTATCAAAATTTTTTATTCTTCTCCCTTCCTCATCCTCTTCTTCATATAAATCAATTAAAAATCAAGTTAGTTTTTGAAATTTTTTTCATTTTTTTGAATCATTTTTTTTTTCAACCAAAATTGCAACTAAATTTCTTCAATTTTCATTCATATTTTATTTATTTTAATTTTATTCATGTCAATTCATCTATCAACATTTTTACCCCCTCTCCCCTCCTCACTCTCTTCTTTATATAAATCATAAAAATTAAAAATCAAGTTGTAAAGGTATATTATGTATGTTCAAAAAAAAAAAAATATGCAAGAAAAAAATTTAATATTTCAAAATGAAAAAAAGGTCGCCATTTTTCAAAAATGAATAATTTTTGAATTTTTTTTCATTTTTTTGAATTATTTTCTGTACAATTTTTAACCAAAATTTCAATTAAATTTCATTCACTCATTTATTTTAATTTTATTCATGTTTTTGATTCATCTATCAAAATTTTTACCCCTCTCCCCCCTCATCCTCTCCTTCATAGAATATAAATCACAAAAGTTGAAAATCAAGTTAGGAAGGTAGGTATATTATGTTAAAAAAAAAAAAAAAAAAAAAAAAAATGGAAGAAAAAAGTTAATATTTCAAAATGACAAAAGTCGCCATTTTTCAAAAATAATAATTTTTGAAATTTTGAAATTTTTTTTCATTCTTTTGAATCATTTTCTGCACTATTTTTAACCTAAATTTCAACTAAAATTCTTTAATTTTCATTCATATTTTATTTATTTGAATTTTATTCATGTTTTTGGTATATCAAAATTTTTCTTCATGTTTTATAGTGTTAAAAAGAATAAAAATTCTTATTATAATGTTATTTTCATCAATTTTCGACATTTTTTCAAAGAGGTGGGAAGGGATTACGAGCTCTGCTACCATAAAAATTATTCTATAAATAATTAGAATAAGTAGAAAAACTCATTTTAAAAAAAAGTCATGTTTGAAAAACAAAAAAAATGTCCATTTTCAGTTTGATGAGTAAACCAGAAAAACATGAGGCTGGAAAAGCAGGAAAACGAAAATTGCATTTGCAACACGATCACCTTTCTCTTTCCCCTCTTTTTTTCCTTCTCTCACTCCCCTTTGACAGAAAACTGATTTTCGAAGCATTTTCAATTTCAAGGGCGAACCAAAGAAACGTGTTTGAAATATTGTAAAAGTGAAAAAAGTTCAAAAACTTGATCGTTTCCCTGATTTCTCATCTTCCTCTTTCGCTTAAAACCAATTTTTGAGATTTTTCAATTTTAGTTCTGAATCAAAGGAACTAATACTTAATCGAAAAAGTATCAAAGTCGTGAAAATTTCGACTTTCTCTCGATTAATTTTTCAGTCCAAAAATATTCGATTTCAATTTCTCCAAATTATGGCTACATTTTTCCAAAACGTAAACAACAACAACAACAAAAATCAACTTCCAAGACGTGATGAATTTTCAAAGGCTCACACTAATTGTAAGAAAAGCACCCACCATCCGACGACGTGAAATGCAACCCAGCTCGATAAAATTCAACGTACATTAATACGTACATTCGTACACACAAATACACATTATCAGTCTTACTATAACAACAGCATCGAAGAAATGTAAAAATTTCAACGCCATAAAACTAAAAACAAAAAAAAATCTCGAAACCCCTTACACTTCGACGCATCTGGACTTTGACGTCAGAATGCAGCTCTTCATTAAATGATGATGAGGTAAATCGCGAATTTTATCGTCGTTCGCGTCTTGTCCGATGGGTTCGACGAATCCACTCTCATCGCTGCCTTCTTCCCATAGCGAATCTAGGTCGTAATTTTTGGAATACTCGATTTTTATGTCTCTCGGAGACGACGTATCCGAGCCGCTGGAAATGCTTTGCAGACTCGGCGTGGATTCTTCGTCCAGAGATCCGGTGCCGTCGAAACTATCGCGATTTTCTTCACTGAAGTCGAACTGCAGCGCGGAATCAGCGTCACCGTTCGAGTTCTCTGGTTTATCCAAGTTTTCGAATAATTTTCGTCTATGTTTAACTAGATTTTTCGTACGAGGAGATCCTTCCGATGGGAGGGGTTTTTTATCATCTTCGAAGAATTTTTTGGCTCGGTTTTTGCACTCGATTAGGTCCTGGAATTTGGGTAAGTCGTCCAAGTCGACGTTGATGGTTTGTATGGGAATGGTGCAGGGTTGTTCGTCGCCGGCCCACGAGTTACGATAGAATCGTTTGGATTTCAACTTGGGGCACAGGTTTTCGTTGATATCGGTAACCTTTGGATCTTTCGCTGAGGGTTCGTTTAGAGTAAGGTCTTTCTCGAAGACGTCTACTAAATCGCAGTCTTGTTCACATCCGCAAGGATTCTGTTCGACGATATCGCCGGCGACATCGTCGTCGTTAATTTCGCATTGACTAGATTCATCATCATCTTCTACATCGTCGTCTTTTCTACAACTTTGCAACTTCTTGGCGCAATACAAGCCGCCCATACGGTTGCCTCGATTCGAGTACGAGAGGTTTCGATAAGTGGCGAATTTCGTCTTCATCGCTACCTTTTTGCAATCTAAAATCTCGTCTTCTTCTTCCAGACTTTCTTCTATGGCCATCAGCTTGGGTGCGGATTTGGATCGTTCCAAAGGCGGCCGGTAGTTGTGACAGCCGGTCGATAGGAGTATTTTACGCCTGGGTAACGAAGGATTATCGTAGACCGAGTTGGCCAGAGATAGGCGGGCATTCTGGCGACTGATTTTGTCACGTTTGAATTCGATCAGAGCCTGGGTAAGGCGGCTTTGCAGTTGGCACGCGATTTGTCGAGCGATTGATTCTTTGGCGCAAAGTACGGCGTGACAGCGCAGCTCTTGTTTCAGTTTACGACCTTCGTGACGGTATACCCAGCAGAATATCTTGGAGAATTCGGACGGCGCGCAGCAGTAGGTGATGCGATGGCTCCAGTATTCGGTCAGGCCGTGTTCTTTGGTGATAGCTTTTAAGCCGGATTGAGTAACGATCAGCTTCATTTGGACGTCTGGTTTCGAGTTGGAGGTGTAGTTTTTCCATAGTGTGTTTAATGGCTTCTCGGTGCATGAGTCACCTGTGAACAGAGGAAGAAAATTTACGGTTAGTGATGGAAAACAAAATTTATACAGCTTTTAGAGATAATTGATTTAAAAAACGAGATTTCGAACATTTTCTTTGATTTGGGATTGAAAATATGGTCACTTTTTCCCTTCTTAATAAAAATACGCAGTTATGTATGTCTAAAGATGCTCATCAGTCATCACATCGTTGGTAGGCTAAGTAGGTAAGCATAAAATTAGTACCAATGGAAATGGGGCAACTCTTTCCAAACAAAATCAACTCATTTCCCTCTCTCAATTTTTCTCAGTTCAAGGAAAAAAATGAAAACAAATGGATTAAACTGAACACCTTCGTCAGTAGGTAGTCAACGACAATAAAATCACTGATTTCATATATGTGAGAAATCATGCTGATTGAATCAGCAGAAATTATCTAACTAGGTAATATTTATAGATTCAATGAGTAATCATGATAAAAATCGCTGATTCAGTAAAATAAGATTACTGATTGAATCACTAATCAGTAATCACTTTTACCTGATTTCTTAATGAATGAAATAAGAAATCATGATTGAATCACTGATCTAAATAAGCGCAAATAACAGAGTCAATGAGTAGTTATTACTCACATACTGATTAAATCGGCAGTCCTCATAAAAATCACTGATTAGATCAGTATTTCTGATGAAAATCACTGATTAAATCAGTATTTCTGATGAAAATCACTGATTAAATCAGTATTTCTGATGAAAATCATTGATTAAATCAGTATTTCAGATGAAAATCACTGATTAAATCAGTATTTCTGATGAAAATCACTGATTAAATCAGTATTTCTGATGAAAATCACTGATTAAATCAGTATTTCTGATGAAAATCACTGATTAAATCAGTATTTCTGATAATAAATCACTGATTAAATCGATAATTCTGATAAAAATCGCCGATTAAATCAATAATCCTGATGAAAATCACCGATTAAATCAGTAATCCAGATGAAAATCACTGATTAAATCAGTAATCATGATGAAAGATCACTGATTACATCAGTAATCCTGATGAAAATCACTGATTAAATCAGTAATCCAGATGAAAATCGCTGATTAAATCAGTATTTCTGATAATAAATCACTGATTAAATCAATAATTCTGATGAAAATCACTGATTACATCAGTAATCCTGATGAAAATCACTGATTACATCAGTAATCCAGATGAAAATCGCTGATTAAATCAGTATTTCTGATAATAAATCACTGATTAAATCAATAATTCTGATGAAAATCACGGATTAAATCAGTATTTCTGATAATTAATCACTGATTAAATCAATAATTCTGATAAAAAAATCACTGATTAAATCGATAATTCTGATAAAAATCGTCGATTAAATCAATAATCCTGATGAAAATCACCGATTAAATCAGTAATCCTGATGAAAATCACCGATTAAATAAATGAAATTGACTGATTGCATCAATAATTATTAGTTCATTAAGTTTCACTGATTCAATCAGAAATCATGATAAAATTACTGATTCAATGAGGAAAAATAATTATTTGATTGAATGAGTATAATTGTGTCACATTCACTAATTCCATCAGTAACCATTATGAAAATCATTGATTCAATGAGCAGAAATTGCCCTATTGCCTAAACCAATACCTAATTAGAACATCAAGTGCATTTCACTGATTCAATCAGTAATCATGATAAAATCACTGATTCAATAAGTGAAAATAACATGTTATAGGTATTCTCTGATTCAATAAATGAAAATGGCCGATTGAATAAAGAAATATGCAGATTGAATCAGTAATCGTAATGAAAAATCACTGATCCAATCAGTGAAAATACCCTATCATCTGATTAAATCAGAAATTGTTGTAATATTCTCATATATTCAATCAGTAACTACCTTACATTATATGGTGAGAATTACTGATTCAGTAAATAAAAATGACCAACTAAATCAAGAATAAATAATTATTCATTGTTCACTGATTCAATCAGTAATCATGATGCAATCATCGATTTTCTGAAAAAAATCACTGTCAGATTCAACAGCTTTTCATCATTTTTTTGGTACGTAAAATTCACCCAATCCATTAATCATTTGTTATAGTGGTTTACTTAATAATTCTGAGTTATGAATCAGAAAAATACTTAATACTAAAATTCAAGCGCACAAAAAATCCGAGAAATTTACTCAAACACAACAATAAACCTACAACTTGATAAAGCATCAGTGCATCACGAAATTTTGTTGCTATGAAAAAATTTTTTAATTGTTATTCCAAAGTCGTTGATCACTGATTCCCTTTTTGGTGAAATTTGTTCCTGATTTTCCTCTGAGCTGGGATTCCAATTTAATTTTAGTGACTTTTCTTAATCCAGAATTTAAAAAAAAAGGAAATCCAGCGAAAATTATCGATGTTAAATTTATTGTATGCTTATTGATCAACTCTAAATAGATCTAATCTGATCACAACTCTGATCTGATTAGATGATTTGGTCAGATCTAATTGAATACGAGGAACGGATCTGATAAGGTGCGATCTGATATAATCTGATCAAATCAATCAGATCAGGACAAATCTGTTCATATCCAATCAGATCTCTGCCAACAGATCAGATCTGATCACGCCCAAACAGATCTAATCTGACCAAAACATTGATCAGAATCTGGTCATATGAAATTGGATTCGTGAAATGCGCGAATCTGACCAAATCTGATTAGATCCAATCATTTTATAGGTTTGATCACATCTATTCAGATATACTCGTATCTAGCCACATTTTTAGATCAGATCAAATCTGATGAGATCTGGTCTGATTAAATTGATGAAGTCACTGATTCACTAAATGAAAATGGCTACTTGATTCAGTGATTAATGATAATATGGTTCCCAGAGGGGAAATGAACTGTCATCTGATTCTGATTAGTTCTGGTCAGATCTGTTAGGAAGCGGGAAATGCTCAGATCTGATCAGGTGTAATTTAGTCTGATCAGAAGTGACTTGGTTTGATCACATCAGGTCAGATTCAATCAGGCCCCTCCCATTAGATTTGATCCGGTCTGAACCAATTTAATCCGATCAAAAGTCAGAACTATGATCTGACCAGATGTGATTACTGATCTGATCAGGTCAAATTAAATCCATAGAATGTCCGGATATAATCACATCCGATCATTTTCCACTGAATTACCAACTAAGTATGATTATGAATTTGAAAAAATTGAATCACTCCACTTGTCATTTCACAAATAAAATAGAAAAATTTCACTCTTGATGAATCAGTATCAGTGAATTAATCAATCAATTATTTTAATCAGTGATTTTTTTTACCATCATTATCGATTTTCAACAGGAAGGTAGGTACTTGAATATTTTATTTTAGTGATGCCAGTTCCTCAACTTGTTTACGAGTACATCGAATTCAGTTGTGTTTTTCATTACCGAGATAATTTCATTTTTGCAATTCGATATTTGGGAAAGAAATTGAATTTTTTCTGCTTCAAATAAGTAGCAGTAATTTTAATTAATTACAAATTCCAATTCAATTTACTCCCCGCACATCAGTTATTTTTTAAAGATATGTAGTTACTGCCTTTAAAACACTCGTTGGTAGTATTGGTACTACAATATCAATATCTATCTAGTTATGGTTGTTATTTTGAATTACGACCAAGATGCATGTGCCTGCCTATACTGCCGAATAAATATGTAGTTAGGTAAGTACTTATACACACACAAACCAACATTTACACTGCACCATATTGATTTGCGAACCTCTCTCTTTGTACATACGAAAATTATAATAAAGTTATAAAACAATTTTTATGCCCATATTATTCACAAAAAAAGGTTAATTTATGTCGAGTTATCCCACAACACAGACGTATAAAAACTTTCGTTGCGTTGGTTTTCATCTCCAACCAAATAACATACAAGTGCAACTCAACGTGTTCGCTTCAACAAAATTAAATTTTTTTTATTGTTATGTTCAGAGGAGAAAAAAAAATAGACTCTTATACCTACTCGTATTTTCCTTTTACGACGTTTATGGATTGTGTGAAGTTACTCCTGACGAAGAATGTAATTTAAATTTTACTTTAATAGGTACGCGATCGTAAAAATTCCCAACCGATATTTTCATCTCGAACGTGCAAGTATGGCTAAGTATGAATTTTACGCGAAAAAAATGTTTTCTACCATATTTCACTATTTTGCCTTGGAAAAATTATTTTTCTCGAGTAAATTGCCTCGTCATTATACGTGCACAAGTTTAAGATAAGTAGATATGAATTTTATTTTTCATGTAAAAAAGCAAACAAAAAAACGAAACGAGTTTCTCAGTTTTTTCAAAAGTGCCCAGCATCTGATTAGATAATAAGGATGCTGTGTCAAGTATACGAGGTGTAATTATACAACGCTCCTTTAATAAATAATAGAATAAGACAACAAAATTTACGAGTAATTAAAATATTCGTAAGTAATTTTCTAAAGCAAGAATTCTCTACCAACATAAATGAGCTGGAAGTTGGAAGTATAAATATTTTCAGTCGATAAACCATTGGTTTTACGTAGTTATTACCTACTTTTTTCGTCAATATAAGATGCTAGTCGAGTGAATCATTCGGTTTCGAAAAATTACTCGATTACGATACAATTTAATTGGCAATTTTTGTACCATGATTTCACTCGCGAATCGAAAAGTTATTTTCGAGAATTTATTGAAATACGATATCATTGAGGAGGAGGAGGAGGAGAAGGAGGGGAGGGGGAATGTTTATAATGAAATGCTATTTTGATTTTTCTTATTTCCATTCCATTTCACGTTTAAAATTTGATAAGTTGATATTCTCTAATCAGAATCACTCAGTGCACCGAAAACAGATTTGAAATAGAGTCGTAATTTTCAATGGATTTTTTTGAGTGACGTTTTCAATTAATTTTTTTCTTATGGAAATGAAAAAACAATGGGACACGAATATCCTCCGGCGCGAGTGTTTATTTCCTAATTTAAAATCAAATAGAATTTTTTCGCGAACGAATAATTTATTGGAACGTAATTGTATTTTTGGGAACCCCAGAGAAGGAGAAATTTTAATGAAAAATAGAATTGATAATCTCGTTGCAAGATGTCACCTCTGCAATACTATCCTGAACTTTTCCCTTGCCCCTCATAAAAGCCTTGTGGCATGTTGAGGCGGTGAGGGTGTGCACAACTGTATCCCAATATTCACACAATAAAAATTTTCAAACTAAAAAAAAAAAAAAAAAAAAAAAAAAAAAGGTTTTCTAGAGACGAATTTTTCCCATTTTTTCCAGATTTTTCAAAATGTCAACAGCACAAAAAATATAAGAGGAGAAGGGGAGGTTGTGTGTTGGCTTTTCAAATGTTTTATTAGTGATGAATTTTCACAACTAAACAATGAATTTTGCTGGATATTTACAAATCTAGGATTGGGGGTGGGGGGGCTTGATAACATTTTTTGTGATGTTGACATTTTGAAAAATCTGGGAAAATGGGAAAAACTCATTTCTGTAAAACCAGGAAATGTCCAGGAAAATCACTTCTTTGAAATATTGCGCAGAAAAGTGATTTTCCTGGACTTTTCCAGAATTTTCAGAAACGAATTTTTTGCATTTTTTCCACATCTTTCAAAATGTCAACAACACAAGAAGTATCAGTGAGGGGGAAGGGGGTTAAATTTATCAAATGTATTATCAGCGATAAATTTTGACCAATTAAAAAATGAAATTTAGTATATCATCGGAATTGAATTTAGGGGGTGAAAAAACATATATGTATTTTGATACCCCACTCAAAAATTTTCAAAATTTTCAGTTAACCCCCCCCCCCACCCCTTGGAGCCCCATTTTATCTGAGAGCAAAATTATCATCAGAATTGAATTCAGGGGGTCAAAAAACAAATATTTTGAATACCCCACTCAGAAATTTTCAAAATTTTCAGTTAACCCCCCCTCCCTTTGCAGCCCCATTTTATCTGAGAGCAAAATTATCATCAAATTTGAATTCAGGGGGTCAAAAAACATATATTTTGATTACCCCATTCAACAATTTTCAAAATTTTGAGTTTAGCCCCCCCCCCCTGGGACCACATTTCATCTGAAGGCAAAAATATCATCAAAATTGGATTCAGCGCCTTCGAAAACACCATTTCTGTCAGGAATCATAATTTTGGCTAGCTGTAGCTCAACTGTCTCACTGAGGGGCGGGGGGAGGGGCGGGGTCGATACTTTTTGTGTCGTTGAAATTTTGAAAGATCTGGAAAAAATTGAGAAAATTCGGCTCTGAACTTTCGGAAGTGATTTTCCTTTTTCCAGAGACGAATTTTCCCAATTTTTTCCATCCAGATCTTTCAAAAAGTCAACGACACAAAAAGTATCGAGCCCCCCCCCCAGCCCTCACCAATCCTAGATTCGCAAATATCCAGCAAATTTCAGTGTGTAATTGGTCAAAATTCATCGCTGATAATACATTTGAAAAATTAAACCCCTTCCCCCTCACTCATACTTCTTGTGTTGTTGACATTTTGAAAAATCTGGGAAAAATACAAAAAATTCGTTTCTGAAAAATTTGGAAAAGTCCAGGAAAATCACTTCTGAAAGTTCAGAGCCGAATTTTCCCATTTTTCCCAGAACCTTTAAAATGTCAACCACACAAAAATTGTGAGGGGAAGGGAGGGGGGGGGGGTAAGTACTTTTCAAATGTACTATCAGCGATAAATTTTGGCCAAATAAACAATAAACTTTGCTGGATATTTGCGAATTTAGGATGGATGGGAGGGAGAGGGGGATTCAATACTTTTGTGCTGTTGACATTTGGAAAGATTTGGAAGAAATTCAATAAATTTGATTCTGGAAAACCTGCAAATGTCCAAGAAAATCACTTCCAGACCTTTCAAAATGTCAACAACACAAGAAGTATCGAGGAGAGAGGGGAAGGGGTTACATTTCTCAAATGATTATCAGTGACGAATGTTGACAATAATGTAAAACAATGAACTTTGCTGGATATTTACAAATCAAGGATTGATGGAGGGGGGGGGGGTGGCTTTCATTTCGTAAATTCGAATCCAAAGTTAAAAGTTAAAGATACTGATAGAGAAAACATTCACGTTTTTAAGCATCAGATAAATTTCAGTCTAGAAAAAACACACTTCGGTCACATAAGATCAAAAGCTGTCGTAAAACTTGTCATTATTTTAGAATCAGATAAAAACGTCTGAACATTTTCGCGCGGAGCATAAATTCGCGAGTCGAAAGTTTGTCTTGTCCACGTGTACGTCGTTTTTTGTTTTCAATTCGCAGGCAGATACAGATAGCCGCAGGTATACGTATAACGTATTTTTCGCGACATTCGCAAATCGGATACGCGCTATCTCGAACAATCGCCGCTGGTATCCGTAATAGTACCACGATTAAATACACAGAAGAACGAGGGAAAAAATAAACTCGAAGACGTGCGACCAACTTATGTTTTCAAGGTTGACCTGTACGTATTACAAATATTTACATAATCGCCACTGCACACAGAACAAGCCGACGGACGTATCTTGTATACCTATGGTACGTTGTGTGCGAAAAGAGGACGAAACGAGCACGATGATGGAGCCTGAGCTGAAGCTGAAGGGAAAATCTGCATAGACCATCTTCGCGATATTTTCACTTTTTAAACAACTCTGGCTCTGGATGATGGGCAACAAATGCCCGATGGTCAATAACCGCTGCTGGTCAGACATTCACCTATGGAAATACTCGTATAGAAGCTCGGCTGATTGTGAGCTATACGAGAGATCTATAGGCATCGATCATCGATTGTGTATTGGCGTTTGGTCGTGACAAGCGAAAAATATTAGCTTCGTTCCAGCCGAGCTATTGCACTATTGCTGTTTGCCCATGCCCATGCCCATAATACAGTACCTCATCGCATTTCGCATTACAAGATGCTCCCCCGATCGATATCCATATTTGGAGATGAAAATTTCGCATGTTGTTGGTCGTTTCGTACATCGATGACCATGAACGTGTCCGAAGAATATCGTACACGTTTGCGAGAAAAGACGATAGGACGATACGATACTAACTCCTTGTTTGATTGAAAGCTATCAAATGGCGTAGCAACATGTGAAATTTACATTTCGCATTCTCACGACGACGACGACGAGCGACGCCGACGCCCACCACAGCACGTGTTTGCAATTGTAAATACATATACTGACTAATGCTTCGGGCTCGGGCACGCTGATAAACAATACTTATATTTTAGGATTTAACATTTAACCGTGTCTGATGTATCTGTATCTGTATAGATACATATTTTGTACACTCTGAAAGTTTACCTAAAGTAGATAGCTCTCGGTACACACTGTTTCAACGAGTTTGTTTGCTTAATTGTTCAACTTATCGGGTTCGAAAACGCGAAAACAAAATATGTACTACCGTAGAGAGTGATTTGTAGCGTGTTTGTGAAATGAAAATGCAACGAAATTTATTCCGTTTCTAGCGAATTTAATCGTTCTCCGCGTTCTCGAGTAGGTAAAGAATGAAGTAAACAAAAATATTTGCGTGAAATTATGCGAGCATCGGTATCCAAGCATGATAGACTAGGTTATATGGAGGCGGAATGTTGATCATTTTCACCCCTAACGGAAAATTTCCCCTCTATTATGCACCACATCGAGTAGAATTAGGCCACCATTTAGCCAAAACTGACTTTCAACTGCTTCCAAATGTGCTGACATTAATAATTAAGGATCGCAACACTGAATTTTTTCTTCAATAGATCGCGTGTGATCATTTTTTTTTAAATTCCAAAAATCATGATCCTTACTCAAGCTTAAAATTCTTTAAAAATGTTTTAAAAATATTTTCGTCGGAATATTTGAATTTCTCGCGAAATTTTGACCCATTTTGATAGGTCGGAAGGTCACTTTTCGATAATTATTCTATAACAGTTCATTTGGATCGGATCTGATCTGGTCTGAACAGATCAAATATATGATCAAAACTCTGATTTGATCTGATTAGGTCAGGTCAACACTATTTGGATACAGAGAATTTCTGGATCTGATAAAATCTGATCAAATCAGGTATTCCCTATTGTATCTGATCTGATCTGATCTGATCTGATCCAATTATCACTTTGATCAGATCAGATCTGATTGAAACTTGCTAGGTCAAATTGTATCAATGGGATGTCCGAATCTGATTAGATTTGATCAGATCCGATCATTTTTTGTCAGGTCTGCGCTAGATTTATTGAACTGACATTTCCAGGATTGGACCGTGGACCCAATTTGACCAGATCAGACCTGACCAAATCTGATGAAGTTTTGATTGGATTAAATTTGTTCAGATGTGATCGGATTCAACAGGGAAGGCCTCGTTGGATCTAATCAGATCTGAACAAATCTGATCACTCGTGATTGATCAGACCTAATCAGATCCATCAATTTCTTAGATCCAATTAGACCTATTCTAGCACAATCAGACCTAATAGGAGAGACCTGATCAAATCTGATCAGACCTGATCAGATCGAATCATTCTTCCTTGGTCATTAATGAGTCAATTGGGAATCAAAGTGAGACGTCACAATTATGTCATAGCTCATTTTTACCGGATTTTACATTCTCATTTGGTCCCAAACAAAACTGTAGTCCCATAAGAAACCATGTAAAAATGGTATACTTGTCGTTCAAATTTCTCAATGAATAAGACACTTGTTGATAAAAAACTTATTTAAAACAAAAATTCAGACCTTCTAACATATCATATAAAACGAGCTTTTTTTAACACAACATTTCAGAGAAAATTGTTGACTGTATATCATGGATGAATAGTTCAGATTGGAGATATGACGGCCACATTTTGGATGCAGAATCCAGGAAATGTTCTGCACATGAGCCAGTTTGTTGGTGAAGTAGTTGGTTGTATTACAAGTTAGTTACTAGAGACGTTGACTGTGTAGCAACTGCAACGCTGAACCATCTCTCTCCCCACCAGTGCCTGACCAATCAGGACACTATAAACATCATGCTTGGCGCATGAGTAGAAGGTTTCCTGGATTCTGCATCCAAAATCTAGCCATCACATTTTGCCTCATTTTCAATGTTGAACTATTCATCCATTACATACGGTCGATGGAGAAAATTGAAACTAAAAAGTAGCAAATTTACATGCAATCTTATGGAACGCTTCCGCAGGTTGGGACCAAATGAGATTGTTTACTTACAAACACACACGTACATTTTACAGCACACAAAGATCCGCTTTGATTCCCAATTCTGCCTATTTTGGCAGGAAATAATAAAAATATATAATTTGTAAGACACTACAGCTACTTAATTGTATCAGAAAGCACCAATGATGATGGCTCAGGCAAGTGACAGGGAGAAGTATTGATCAGAGGCATACAAATGTCAAACCTTCACTACACTGATGACACCCCAGTTGGGTGAAAATCTGCTCTTCTGCCAATAAATACGCGGTAAAGAGCAGTTTAATTGGTGTTTTATACTTCAACGCGACTTTAAACTGCTGCCATGCAGCAGATTTTACAGTTTTCAAAATCGCGCTTCAATTCACGGCAGGGATTTCCAGCCAGCCAATAGCTAAAAGCCAAAAGCCAATAGCTGATGCAAGCCAATGGTATTTAAGCCAATAGCCAAAAGCTGGCTTAATGAAAAATTGCCAGCCAATAGCTAATAGCCAAAAGCTAATGAACTTGGGAGTAATTTTCAAATTTTTCAATTTTTTAAAATTTTTTTCTCAGATTTTATTTTTTTTCACTCGTGACTCACGCCTTACACTCACTGACACCACAGAAATGAAAATTGTCCTTTTAATAATCGTCTACACGTCATA
Source organism: Planococcus citri (assembly GCF_950023065.1). Classification (NCBI taxonomy): domain Eukaryota; kingdom Metazoa; phylum Arthropoda; class Insecta; order Hemiptera; family Pseudococcidae; genus Planococcus; species Planococcus citri. Next base: position 69,949,279 of record NC_088679.1, read on the forward strand.
ACGAGTATTTTGAGGGGTCGCATGTATTTTTGTTTTCGTAAGCCAATAGCCAGCCAATCGCCAGCCAATAGCCAGCTTTATTTAAGCTAATGAAAATCAAGCTAAAAGCTGATAGCCAAAAGCTAATCGATGATTGGCTGGAAATCCCTGATTCACGGGTGTAATTTGAAGCGACTTTTTAGGTTGTTACATTTTCTGCTCAGCAGAATAAAATTTCTGCTGATAAACACGCCACACAAATATTTCGTAGCGTATTTTTATCGCGTAAAGCCGCTACGCTTCTAAATTATGTGGCGTATTTTTACAGGTTGAAAAAACCAGCCACAAAATACGCTACGCAAATATTTCGTAGCGTATTTAATCGCGTATTTCCTGAAAAACACGCGTAAATGTGGTATTTTGCGTGTGTGTTATAGGTTAGTAAGTATATAAATATTTGTTCCCTTCTACCAAGTTCCCTGGTGGAGTAGGTAGTAAGGAGTCCGCTTTCAGATCTGGGGACCCGAGTTCGATCCCCGCTAGTGCCGAAAAATTTTTCAAGAATATTGATCAATGGCAGATTTTTAAGCGTAAATAAAATACGCGCCGATTTATGGGCAGAAAAGGCATTGGCGTAAAGTGTTAAATCTCCTGCCCACGTTTTTATGTCGCGTAAGAGCAGATTTTCACCCAACTGGGACAACTCTCATGCCTCAAGTGTTGAAAATATGACCAATTTTCTGAAATGTCTGGAAGAGGTTACCTACAGCAAAATATGGATTGCTGATAAATAAAGCAAAGACGAAGATCATGATTGTGAATCAGCCTGAGAACAACTCGCCTGAAATCCAGGAAATTTGGGGAACCAAAGCGGTGAATCAATTTGTGTACCTAGGATCCATTGTTGATAACAAAGGATGCATTTCTCTATGCATCAGAAACCTGGACAGTACGTGAGGGAGATAGAAGAAAAATTGATGCACTCGAGATGTGGTGCTGGAGGAGAATACTTTGGATCCCATGGACGGAGACTGAAGAACTAATGTGTCCATCCTGGGAGAAATTGGTGCCCAAAAAATGTTGTTGGCAGTGGTACTCAGCCGAATCCTCAAATACTTTGGGCATGTCACAAGGACAGATATGATGGAGTCCCTATTCATTCCAAGGCCAGGTAGAGGGAACAAGAGGTGTGGACACTCTCCCACGAGATGGACATACTCCATCCAGAAGGCGATTGGATGCAGCTTCCCAGCATGTATAAGGAGTGCCCTAAACAGAGATAGTTGGAGGGAGCTAATGTATATCATGTCATGGAAATGGCAGCCAGTGTATCATAGTCACAATACTCCCTAGGGGTGAAACGGCACCAAGGAGGAATGAATTTATTCTCAGACACCTCCGAAAAAGAAAAATGATTACCAAAGAACGAATCTTCTCCATTCATTGAAGAAAAGTTTATGGAAATTTGAAGTTTCAAGAATCTGCTAGAGGCTCCAGTAATTGTGATCTGTCACGAGAAAACCAACCTAGTGTCCAAACCGTAAATTTTACAGGAAGGGTATTTTAAGTTTTGAGTCTATGTATCAGGCAATCTAAAATTTGTAGGTCCGTGAAACTTGCACCACTTTTGGCCCCCATGAGTGCCAACATAACCCGATATTTTTTTCAGAATCATCAGATTCAAGGTTGCCAAGTCCAATAATCGAAATTTCCCAAAATCAATTTTTTCGATTTTTTTGAATTTTTTGCCAAGAATATTGCAAAAACTACCCGAGTATGAATTTATTATTAATGAAGAATAAGTTATTATTATTAAATTTATCACGTTTCTTAACAAATTTGTTCAAGGTGAAAAGAGTTGATTTTTCCAACTCAAGCCTTACTCAAATTTCAAAATATGGCACAAATCCTCCAAATGTGGGCCGATTGTTGCAAAAATTTGCATTTAGACTCCCCAAAACATACCTTTCAAGAAAATCAAAAAAAATTGTTTTCAATATTTACTGTAGTTGCTCTATTTTTTTGATGTCAGATTTAGGGTCAAGAGAATCGTTTGCGAACGTTTCAACCCCCACAGTCGGATTCGGCACCCTAAGTACTACTAATATCCACCATAAAAAAGATATCGATTTTTTGGACACTAAGCTGGTTTCCTCCTGACAGATCACAATTTACGACATATTACTGGAGTCCTCAAAACAATCTAGAAACCATTATATAGCGAGTTAAATTAGAATGCACAGAGATTTATAGGTTTTTCAACTTCATTCGATACAATTTTATGGAAATTCCAAGTTTTGAAAATCTGCTAAAGACTCCAGTAATTTCCAAAAAATCGCCAAAGTCTTCAAAACGCCTTGAAACAACCTGAACAATCGACTTACAATTAATAGGTAGTGTGTTAAAATTGGAGTGCAAAGTGAATTTCGGCTTTTCAACTGCATTCGGAAAAATTTTGTGGATATTTCAAGTATTAAAAATCTGCTGGATGTTCCAGTAATTTCCAAAAAGTCGGTGGAGCCTTCATAGCGACTTGAAACTACTCTCAGTAGACTCAATAGCGCGTTGAAATTAAAGGGCAGAGAAAATTTCGTCTTTCCAACTTCATTTTGGCGAAATTTTGTGGAAATTTCAAGTATCAAAAATTCGCTGGAGGCTCCAGAACTGCTTCAAACGGTTCGAAACCGTTTCCAATCGATTTGACATGTCGAAAATATAAGGTATGTATATCCCAAATTTCAGCTTTCTAGGTCACTTTGGTAAAATTTTAATTCTTTTCCTCATATTTGCCCAACACATTATGATTTTTAAAAATTCACCAAATTTTCAAAAATGCACTGCTGGAAACATCAAAAAAATTCTAAAGCATGAAACGAAAAATATCAGTAATTTTAAAGACTTCGGCAAAATTAATGAAAAAATATGTTCATCTTCATCATTTCAACGAGTAATTACAATTTTAAAATCAAAACAACTCCTCCCCCTACAGAAATCCCAATCCTTGTATAAAATAACCAGAAAATTTCCACCAATCAACTCGAATCGAATGCATCGCTGCCATCGCGTCAAACTCGCCGACAATAACGATTATCTATTACCGAATTTACACGTTTTCAAATTCCCAAGGTCGCAACTAACATGAAATTTTCATTCAAAAAACCACCAAAGTGTTAGGTACATTAGAGGTACGGTACGTGCGATAGATGACAACGTTTCACATTCGAAACTTTTTTCGACAGTTGGTCGAAGCACCTCGGCTTGGGTGAAAATTCTCCCAAGCTGTGTTCCAATTTACGTACAACAAACTTTCAACTTTATACTGCCAGCCTTTGGAAATGCCGCAAACCGTAACACGCGATCTAGTTCGATTAATTAATTTAGAAACGAGTCGAGTTGAGTCGAGTAGAGCCGAGCCGAGCCATATGAAATAAATATTATATTATTAACGCTGAAAAATGAATACAGTTTTCAAAACAATTGTACCAATAGCAGTCTTATTGTACTATGTACTTGCTGAGTATTTTCTATTCTATGTAATATGCGTGCGAGCTGTCGACCTCGATCGAATTGCGGTTTTGTTTGTGGCTTGAGTCTAAAGGAAGGATGTGAGAGCCTAGATACCATATCTCTGGGTCTGTTTTATACATTCATGTGGTAGTTTTGATATGTTTTTGAAAAACTTTAGCTTTGTTTACAGAGAGTTTGGTAAGTAAGTATATTGAAGTTTGATTCTGTACAAGGGTTTTTTGGAATCACCCTAAGGTTCAAATTTGTCACATGGATTAGCAAATTTTCTCCCAAGACCACATAAAGCACGTATCAATGTATCGTACCTAATCCCTTTCAAATTCCATAATCGACAGAAAAAAAATAATGAAACCGACCCAATTTACAGCACACTTTTCTCTTCACACGACACCTCGAGTCATACACGCGGTTATTTATAGCAAAACTGCATCTAAGAATATAACCTCTGGAGCTATTAAATCTCACGTCTTCTCAAAACACCCTTTAACCTTTTCGCCTTGATTTGCGCTTGAAAAGAGTGAAAAAAACAACGCAATAATGAAAACAGCCGCGTACCGCGTACGCCCTTCGGCTATCGGATGAGTCTTGTCATCGAAGCCCGCTCATTCCATCTCTTTCTACTATAGCTCTATGCATCGAGAATTGGCGAATACGCGCGCGGTGGACTTTCACCCGATACGAGGAATGCTTTTATTAAACTCGTACACAGACAACGAGGAATGCGTAGCAAAAGTACGATATTTTTGCTTCTAGGCCATTCACCTACATAACAAACAATGCGTACCCGCGAATTTGATTAAATTTCCATCGATTAGCTCCGCTCGGTAAATCACCGCCAGAGGATTTTACTATACCAACGTTTATGGTGTTTTGTTTCGCGACTATGTTTTTTTTTTTTTTTTTACGAATTTATCTCATTTTTTTTCCTCCTCTTTTATTCGCGCAATAAGATTACGATTACGAGCACACAAGGTTTCCAAGACGAAGAGACGTCGTCATAGGCCTAATAAATACTACACTCTCTGAGACGCGACGACGTTAATTTAACAACAACGTCGACCAAATTAAACGACTCGAGTGTCCCACTATTTATTTTCCCATCGTTTTGTCAACTACGATTAAAAAAATCCACTAACGTCGAGTTCATCGAGTTATTATTGGAGAAAGTATATAGCAATTGGGTCCCATAATTTACAAATATTCCGAAATTAAATTTAATACCTTTGGGAAGGTTATCGCCTCCCCCCCCTCCCCACTCACTGACGCTCGAAAATGAAATTATAATTCTACGTGTATTTATAGGTTTCTGCAGCGAGTGTCGCTGTAAATTAAATCTATCGCAGGTACATATTATTGTTTATTTTACTACAGCGCTTTCCAAAACCTTATAAAAACTTTTTAAAGTATGGCACGTGACTCGTGAAAAAAACAACAATTTAGCGTGAAATTTTTTAATACCGACGAGTATAGGCTTTTAAATAAGGAGCAAATTAACAAGCAACCGAAATTGTTCGGCAAAGTTTACGTTTACTCGTCAGATTATTTCATAAATTCCACCAAAGTAGTTTTTAGTTTAAAAGGCGAAGCAAATTACTCGAGATACGAGCGTCGTAAAATTACTTTGTACAACAACATATAAACTATACAGAAAATTGCCTAAAATTGCGAGAAAATTGATGCGAGACGAAAATTTTTGAAAATAAAACCAAAGTTACTTCGAACACTCTCGTTGCATTTTTTAAAAAAAAATTTCAAACTCCAAACTTCTTCATATTCCACTCCATTCTCAATTTGTGAGATTAGTTTTGATTTTAGAGCCAAACGAATTCCAGAATCGGAATTCACGTCCAAAAACACCAAGATTTTGACACCCATATTGTGGTTTTTTGTGGGGGGGGGGGGAGAGAAGAGGATTTCCTCCCCACCCATCTGTGGATCTTGTTTATATTTAGGGGGAGGGGAGGATTACAAAAGCAGAATAAGCGCAAAAAAACAGGATTTTGAGACCTATATTGCATTTTTTGAAAATTTCAAGCTCACACCCCCTCTTGCCTCTTCCCCTCTCCCCATCTCCATCCCCATAAGCGAATTTGGATTTGATTTTGGAGTCAAACGGATTTCAGAATAAGAAACAGCGCCTACAAAACCCTAGATTTTGACACCAAAATAGTACTTTTTGAAAATTTCAAATTCTCACCCATCTTACCCCCCTCCCCTCCCCACTTATCTATGAGCTTCGCTTCAATGTAGAAGCCAAACTAATTTCAGAATCAGTATCGGCGTCTGCAAAACCCAAGATTTTGACACTCGATTAGTAGAAAATATTCTCACCCATCTTACCCCCTCTTCTCCTAATCTTTCAGTTTCGTCTAGATTTTGGAGCCAAATGGATTTCAGAATCAGAACCAGCGTCCAGAAAACCAAAGATGTAGACACCCAAATAGTAGTTTTTGAAAATATTCTCATCCATCTTACCCCCTCTCCTCCTAATATTTGAGCTTCGTTTCGATATCGGAGCCAAATAGAATTCAGAATCAGAATCAGCATCCACAAAACCCAAGATTTTGACACCCAAATGGTATTTTTTTTAATTTTCAAGTCCCCCCCCATCTTACCCCCTTTTCTCCTTATCTATGGACTGTCGTTTTGATTTTGAAGCCAAAGGTATTTCAGAACCAGAATCGGCATCCACCGAATCCAATATTTTAACACCCAAATATTACTTTTGAAAATATTCCCACTCATCTTACCCCCTCTCATCCTTACCTATGAACTTCGTTTTGATGTCGGAGCCAAACGGATTTCAGAATCAGTATCGGCGTCTGCAAACCCCAAGATTTTGACACTCGATCGGTAGAGAATATTCCCACCCATCTTACCCCCTCTCTTCCTTATTTATGAGCTCCGTTTTGATTTTGGAGCCAAATGGATTTCAGAATCAGAATCAGCGTCCATAAAACCCAAGATTTTGACACCCAAATAGTAGTTTTTGAAAATATCCCCATCCATCTTACCCCCTCTCCTCCTAATCTTTGAGCTTCGTTTCGATATTGGAGCCAAATAGAATTCAGAATCAGAATCAGCATCCACAAAACCCAAGATTTTGACACCCAAATGGTATTATTTAAAAATTTTAAGCTCCCACTCCCCATCTTACCCCCTCTTCTCTTCATCTATGGACTTTGTTTTGATTTTGAAGCCAAAGTGGTTTCAGAACCAGAATCGGCGTCCACAGAACCCAATATTTTGAGACCCAAATATTATTATTTGAAAATATTCCCACTCATCTTACCCCCTCTCCTCCTCACCTATGAACTTCATTTTGATGTCGGAGCCAAACGGATTTCAGAATCAGTATCGGCGTCTGCAAACCCCAAGATTTCGACACTCGATTAGTAGAAAATATTCCCACCCATCTTACCCCCTCTCTTCCTTATCTATGAGCTTCGTTTTGATTTTGGAACCAAAGGGGTTTCAGAACCTGAATCGGCGTCCAGAAAACCCAAGATTTTAACACCCAAATAGTAGTTTTTGAAAATATTCCCATCCATCTTACCCCCTCACCTCCTAATCTTCGAGCTTCGTTTCGATATTGGCGCCAAATGGAGTTCAGAATCACAATCAGCGTCCACAAAACCCAAGATTTTGACACCCAAATGGTATTTTTTTTAAATTTCAAGTTAACACCCTCATCTTACCCCCTCTTCTCCTTATCTATGGACTTCGTTTCGATTTTGAAGCAAAAGGGATTTCAGAACCAGAATTGGTGTCCACAAAACCCAAGATTTTGACACCCAAACATCATTTTTTGAAAATATTCCCACTCATCTTACCCCCTTTCCTCCTTACCTTTGAACTTCGTTTTGGTGTTGGAGTCAAATAGAATTCAGAATCAGAATCAGCGTCCACAAAACCCAAGATTTTGACACACAAATGGAATTTTTTAAATTTCAAGTTCCCACCCTCATCTTACCCCCACTCTCCTTATCGATGGACTTCGTTTTGATTTTGAAGCCAAAGGGGTTTCAGAACCAGAATCGACGTCCACAAAACCCACCCAAGATTCTGACAGCCAAATATTATTTTTTGAAAATATTCTCATCCATCTTACCCCCTCTCCTCCTAATCTTTGAGTTTCGTTTCGATTTTGGAGCCAAATGGAATTCAGAATCAGAATCAGCGTCCACAAAATCCAAGATTTTGACACAAAATGGTATTTTTTTAAAATTTTTATATTATTCCCATCCATCTTACCCCCTCCTCTCACCATCCATGATCCCCGTTTCAATTTTGGAGCCGAACAGTTTTCAAAATCAGAATCCACGCCTTCGAAAACCTATAATTTGATACCTATACAATTTCTCGGTGATTTGTCACTTTTTCATCCCCTCTCCTTTCTTTAGGGGTGGGAAATATGTACTTTGCTCGAAAAAGAAGGATGCGATAAAATATCCTAAAAGAACGTACTGAGACACCTTAAAATATTCTACTTCGCAATGTTTCCTCTGATTTTCATTTTTTTTCTTCTTCGATTAATAAAACCATTCGCCGTCAAATTGTAATTCAAAAGATCCCCCCCCCCCCCCCGAAAATGAGGACCAATTCGAGAAAAAAATTCGTGTGACATATCGAATTATATGTTTTCGAAGGTGCTGAACACGAGTATGGTGCCATTTTTTCGATTCGCCCCCTCCAACGTCTCCCCTGCCCCTCCTCAATTGGCTCAAAACTCAAATATTACTCGAACGAAATTGTGCGATACATCGAATTGTATGCTTTCGAAGAAGCTGAACGAGAATATGACTAGGTAGGTAGATTTTTTCAATCTGACCACTTCCACAGTTCTCCTCTCCTCCAACAACCCTTTTTAGTGCGAAAATGCGAAAGACATTGGCAAAAGAACACTTCCAATTGTTAGCTTTTAACCAACACTTGACTTTATAAGAGCCAAAAAGAAATTCTTTTGGAAATTTAAATTAAAAATACCCAGTTTCTGAAAAGAATGGTGTAGAGTGAGGAGAAAAAATTGGAAAACTGACTGTAAAAGCTTCCCTAAAGAATACTACACATCTACTCTACAATTTTAAAAACCACCACGTTATAAGAACCAAAAAAAGCAGAATTTCTCGACCAAAAAAATCTGCAAAATTCCAATTTCACGACGTTTTTGTTACAGAAAAAATTTCATTACTCGAGCCTTTATTCAAAACCGCAAACGTGCGAAAGTTAACGCATTCGCAACGTTCTCGCAGTCACTGACCTTCGCAGCGAAATTACTATTCGGCAGCTTCGTTGCTTTGACAAAGGCCACACAAAAGTCGTAAAGAACTCGACAAGACGCTAGAGATGGCGCCTCTACCAGCTCGCTGCTTGAAAAAAGTCGAGCTAAACCGCACGTAACGTAATTTCATTTCTCGTCGTCTGCGCGAATTAAGCTTTATTTCGAGTAAAACTTTCGCTACAAAAAAAGGCACGACAAATATGCGTGAAATTTCATCGTACGAGTTTTTCATTTCAGCACGTCGTTGTCGCTTTAACGGTGTAATTTCCATCTGGGGGTACGTATTTTTCACATCGTTATTCGACGACGACAACGGTGAAAAAAAATAAAGCACGAACACGTCTTTAATTAAAAATCCTTGGTTTTTCAAGCTGCAAATTAAACTAGCAGCATGACGAAAAGAATAAAACTCCCTAGAGCTTAAGCTCTGCGATTATTATCAAGTGCATACCAGGTACACAAATTTCCTCTGTTTCTCGTGCAAATTGATTTCCAACTACAAATGTGGAAAATTTCAATTCGGGATTTTTCCATTCGCCAATTCGTAATGAAAAAAGACAGCTAACCGGAGGGTTCGTATGTTGTGTTCGCGTACCTCCATATAGTTAATTATTCCGCCATTTAAGCGTTCTTCGGCGGTAATTTTCGTAATTTGGATTCGAAAAAAAACCTCAACTCGTATAATCTTTCGACCGACGATTTTAACTACCTACGTATTTGATTCCTATGGCGATGATTTTCATTTTTTCACATGAATATGTATTAATATGAAGTGTTTTTGAGTTGAGATTCGAAGTTCGTTTATAATTGAGAAGATGGGAGGGTGGAGGGGAGGAAGTGGCGATGTTATTTAGGAATTATTGTGTTGAAATGTTTTGTTATTCGAGTGGCGAAAAAATGATAAAATTGATCATCAACGATGATAAAACCAAATCACGTTGAAAATTAAAATAATTTTTTTGTTGGACACGTGTCTAAATTTAAAAAGAAAATCATAAATTCAATTAACGATAATCCTGACTATACTGAATTTGAATCAAATTAAAGAAAAATGAATTTTCGATGATTTTATGATGAATAAAAAAGGACGTTCGAGTCAAATTTAAGACCCCTGCAAAATTGCACCAGAAAAATTTTATTATAGTGGTTAAATAATGGCAAAAATGTAAAAAAAATCATTTTTTTCAAATTTCAGACCCATTTGAAACGACGAAAAAATAATTAAAAAATTGTTCGTGGGTTCCTCTTCGAGTTGGGATGTTTGATTATTTAATTACGTCCTTATTCCTGTTTCAATTTTTTACAGTATTTTTTTCAAGAGGAAAAAACTTGGGAAGAAAGGCAATTTTGAGCACCCCTTGGGATACTTATAGTAAAAGGTAAAAAGCATTACATGGTCTCAAAAAAAGCAAGACTTGAACAATTTTAGCAAAAAAGAGACTCTTTGACAATTTCTGGCAAAAAATCATAACTTTAAGAACATTTTTGGAAACAAGTAAGATTTTTTGCAATTTTTTGCAATTTTGCTAAAAAGTGAGAATTTTTGACAATTTTTGGCAAAAATCAAGACTTCAACAATTTCAATAAAAAGCAGGATTTTTAAAAATTAGGGGCAAAAAAATTATACTTTTCTGCAAAGCTTTGCTAAAAAAACGAGTTTTTAAAAATTTTTTTGTAATCGAGACTTGGACAATTTTTAGAAAAAAGTGAGAATTTTTAGAATTGAAAAAAAGGACATTTTCGTCAATTTACGAAAAAGCGAGAATAATTTCTGTTGAAAGAAAGACTGGCAATTTTAGCAAAAAGCCCGAGGACTTTTTTGCGAAGGATTGGCAAAAAAGAGAAATAATTTATTGGCAATTTATGGTATACCTATCAGAAAAGCGAGACTCTTGAGTCATTTTTAAAGAAGAATGAAAACTCTATTGCGGAAAAGCAAGAATTTTCATCAAAAAAAAAACTTTCACCTAAAATTTTGGCAAGAAGAGAAAATTCTTAGAGATTATTGCCAAAAAATATACATTTTTCAGGAATCTTTGTCGGTAAAGCGACAGAGCGACACTTTTTGCAACGTTTTGGTGAAAAAAAAACGATGTTTTAGGTATGGTAATTTTTGGAAACTTTTTTTGGAAAAAAATTTAGATTATTTTTGGTAGTTTTGCTAAAAAGCAAATTTTTTTGCAAATTTTAACAAGAAACTGGATTTTTTGTTGAAAATTATTGTCAAAAAATTAATACTTTTTCGCAATTTTTTTGAAAAAAATCAGACTTTTTGGTAATTTTTGACAAAAAAGCAAGATTTAATAAACTATTACGGTATAATTTTTGAAAAAATGTTACTTTTTCAAATTTTGACAATTTTGGCATTTTTGACAGGAATTGTGATGTTTGGCTATTTTTGACAGAAAGCGAGACTTTGAAAATTTTTGCAAAAGGCAGGGATTCAAAACCTTCGCTAAAAAACCAGTGCAGCCACTTGAAAAATCATAAAAGTGAATCCTTTTGCAAATTATTCACTCATTGTTAATATGACGTAATATTAACATTTTTCTTTTCTTCAAAAAATTTTAAAAAAATATATTTATTTTGGTAAACAAAATGTTGATTTAGTAGATAACTTATTTCCAAGAAAAGTAACCAAATACAAGCCCTATTTTTTGATTTTTGATGAATTTTTAAAAATTAAAATCTGATCCAATTCTAACAAAAAAAAAAAAAGGATCAAATTGAGAAAGACATCTGAAATTCAATTTGAACCACATTTTTGACCGCCTACTTTATTTCGTAGAATTTTTAAGCCATTTTAAGACATTCCGCAAATTTTTGAATTTTCTGTTTCCTGAAAAATGCTATCAAAAGAGCTTTAATTAAATTCAGAACCTATAAATAATGATGGCTCCTTTCAAATTAATCGCCAATTTTTCCTGGGTAGAGGGGGATAGAAGATCGGGATAGAAGAAGAATGATCACTCACATCAATGAAAATTACTAGTGATGAAATCACTGATTCATCACTAAATAAAACGATCGCTTGATTTCATGTTCCAATTTCTAGCATAACAGCATTTTTTATTTACTTGAAGCTTTCCACCTGAAATGGATCAGATATCGATATTCTTCATGAGCCAATTTTGAATTCTCAAAATTTGCAAAAATCAAAAATTGAGAATTATTTTGGATGCTCTTTTGGATTAGATTTTTCTCTGCCCGGTTCAATATGTTTTTACTGTTTGAAGATATTTTTTTGATTACCTAGAGCCAAATTTTGGAAATTTTCCACGAAATTTGACATATAATTTTGAATTTTTTAAAGAAATTTTTTTCAGGACTTCTGCCAAAAAATTCAAAAAACAATCAACCACCCTATGACCCAAAAATTCGAACAATGGGACATCATTTTTGAAAATTTTTCACAAGAAACAATGACGAACGAAGAAACCCAGTCAGAGAGAACTCGAAATCTAAAAATTCGAAATTCGAAAACTCTCACCTTTTTCTTGTAATTTTCAAATAAAAACATGCATAATTCATGTACCTAATCTATTCCTTTAATATCCACACGAAAACTTGTTATTTCAATTATTTCCACAAAAATAACCATCACCATTCACCATGCATTCATGCTATACTTATTACGAATTTCTCAATTAAAATAGAAACCATCTCAGCAGTACGAGTACGGGTATTTACGTAAGAGGTTTTGTTTCGGTTCCAGTCGAGCGATACTTGGTAAATATCGTTTAAAAAAATTAGTATTTATCGAGTGAGGAAACGACCATCGACAAGAGAGGAAGCTGAGGGGTACTTTTCATATTCGACTTGATAAACACAATAGAATAATCTTTAACAGCAACGTATACTAACAACACAAGAGGCTATGCAAAAAATTCGGCCATTATGCACGCGAAATCGTCTAGATCGCCCTTGAATCTAATGTAGGCACCTACGGATGCGTTTAAGTGAAGCAATTGCAAGAAAATTGCTAGATCCTACGACTACCTTGTCGACAGCTCGTAACACCTACTTTTTACCTATACTATACGAGTACTTCGAGTACTATACGATGATCGGCGTCGTCGGTTATCATTACGTAACATGTAAATTATAGGACTCGAGGAGAGAGAACGCTTCCGCGTGTATGAGACTCTGGGTCTGGCTCGCGATACCCCTATACGATCTGCTGACTGTGCTGACTCTATATAGTGGTGCAGGCGCCACCAATCGCCAAACCGACATCAACATCAGTTTGGTAAATCTTGAAATACTCGTATAGTATGCCAATTGAGCAATACTACGATTAAGATAATTACAACCCATCCTTATAAAGTGGTAAGCGATATATTTATTAGTAAATCATCGATAATGCGGGGTTTCCAGGTTACCACGTGTGGTAGGTGATGAAGTGGTGGGCATTGAGCATTGAGCATTGGGCATATAGCGTTTCGAACCGAGGTATAGACAATGGCTTACTTGGTGTTGGTGAGTCTGCATAAATACGAACCTAGGTATGTATTTATTTATTATTATTATTTTTTTACAACGTTCTGGAATCGTTGGAACTCGCTTGCAAAGTGGCAGCAGGGCAGGGTCAGTAATCCCGTTAATCAGAAATGTGTACCGCTGCGTAGCACTCCACCAGTCCGCAGTCCACACTCCTTACTCTGCGTCCACGCATAGATAAGTTATGCGGTTCGGTTCTCTCTGTTCGACCGAGAGAGGACCGACCTCGTGTACTATGTGCTGTGTGTGTGAGATGACCGCCAACGTACACATTGCTGGCTGCACCACGCTGCACAGGTATGCAGAACTAGAAGCCCTCCTCCACCGTTCCCATGGCGTTGCTGCAGGCCATCTATCCATCCATCGGGAATTAGTGTATAACGTCGTGGCCGTAATTAAGCGTGTAAATAATTCCTGGTCCGAGCCGAGGCGCGGGGGGGGCCGCGGCGCGCAATTATATGACCATACCATACTACACTATACTCCTCACTTATAGAGTACGCAGTCAGAGTCAGAGCCAGAGCCACATCTACGCATCCATTTCGGTATTCACTATTTACGCCACCTCATCATCATAGCATAGCCCGCGTCATTCAACTCCCAGCCAACATAATTAAACTCTTTTTTTCCCTATCTCTGTCTCTCTTTTCGCTGCATCGCGAGTAGGTCTAGGTACCTACAAATCAACCCGCTATAATCGTTCGAATATGCCAATAAAATCTTTACTTCGGCATGGTTCGGCTCTCGGTCGACTCTAGTTATACCTTGACCCGGAAGGAATCGTTCTTATTTTGATACCGTCCTCCTCTATGGTACCTACTACCTAATCGGTGTCTACGAATCTACCATCTGACTCTGCTGAGCTTCTTTTTTCTTCTCTCCAGTTGCTCAAGACGAACGGTATACATATTTTTTTCCAACTTTGATTTATACCTTTATTTTGTAGGTATAGTATACTCGTGCGTACAGTGCGTCCAAAAAATAATACTCTGGTAAGTTTTGGAGATCATTTTTGAAGACATTTTTCAGACTAAGAATTAGTCGAAGGGAATTGAAAATGAAAACAAATCTCATTTTCAAGTCGAATAAAATTCATCATACCAAAAATTTACAATTGACTGAGGTTAAGAACCCCTAAACTGGTTTCCGAAATTCCCAGATTGGAAAAAAATCTTTGAAAATTAATGCCCCCCCCCCCATTCACATTTTCCATTAAAAAAAATTAAATTTTTTTTTGCAAAAATTGAAAACCGAATGCGATTGGGAAGCCCTGAACTGGTCTAATTTTTGAAATTCGTGATTTGACAAGACTATCAGATTTTCCACATATTTCAGGAAACCCCCCCCTCACTTCCATACTTTTTTCTAGAGCAAATTTCAATTTTATTATCATAATGTACGACTGTTTTTAACTGGAGACCCCTGAACTGGTTTCTATAAATTGCTTATTGGACATTGCACTTTTCAAAAATCTAGATACAATTTATTACTTGAAAATTTTAGCAGTTTCTAGCAACTCCCTTCCCCTCCCACGTTTTCTCTGAGAAAACTATGTATTTTTCTACAAATTTATAACTGATTGCGCTCAATATTGGGAATCCCTGGACTAGTTATCAAAGTTCAAGAGTTAACAAAAACCTTTAGATTCACACTCTCTACTCTCTAAGAATCTCAACCCCTCAGGCCCTCACTCACCATTTTTTTGAGCGAATTTCGTTTTTTTTCCCGATTTAAAAAAAAATGATGATTGAGAGCCCCTGAACCGGTTTCTAAAACTCGCTACTGGAGAATTTTTCAAAATTAAAGCACTTTTTATAATACTAAAATTTTTGTCTTTTGTAGTAATCCTCCCTCCCCCAATAATTTTTCAGGAGCAAACTTCAATATTTTTCCAAGAAATTCTCAACTGGATGTGATTGGGAACCCCTGAAGTAATTTTGGAAATTCATGACTCGACAATAAAAAGCTTCAAAATGAAACGAACGCTAATAGCATAAGACTTCCGCATTTTTTAAAGCAATTTTTACCCCCTCTCGCCATTTTAAATCATGGAACACTTCGTATTTTTTCAAAAAAATGCATTAATGATTGTGAGTGAGAACCCTTGAACCGGTTTCTAGAATTCATAATTGGACAATAATTTCTTTTAAATTATGTTTTCTATTTATTGCATGAATACTTTCGCACTTTTCAGCGACTTCTTCTGAAGCGAACTTCATATTTTTACAAAAAATCACAATTGATTACAATATTGGGAATCCCTGGACTAGTTTTCAAAATTTGTGGGTCAATAGAAACCTATCAGAAAAATGAAAGATTCTGTAAATTGCACAAGAATTTTCTAATTTTTTTATAATCAATCTTCCCTTCCCCTCAATTCATCCAGAGCAACTTCATTTTTTTAAAATTTACAACTGATTTCAAATTTGGGAATCCCTGAATAATTTTTAAAATCGGTAACTGGATGAGAACAAGCGCAGCTCATTATACAGTATGATAAGTTCCGCATTTCTTTGCAATCTCTCCCTCCCCCCTCCCATACACTTTTTTTTTCAAACAAATTTCGTATTTTCAACACATTTGATCGTGATTGAGAAGTGAGAACCTCTGAACCGGTTTCTCAAATTCGTTACTAAGCAAGAACGTTTTTAAAATGAAGGTGATGCTTTTATTTCGTGAAACTTTCGATAAAAATTTCAGAATAGGTAACTAAATGAAGCATTTCCGGTCTCTATGGGTCCTCCAATTTTGTTCAACATTTTTTTATGGGGGGGGGGAGGAGTGGGGGAGGAGATTGGCTTCTTCTATCCTCAATCTTATATGAGGAATGGATCTTGATGTTTTTGAATAGCTTCAATTCTATGTACTTTTTAAATTTCAATGATCAACTTTAGAAAATTATCAAATGAGAAATCTGGAACATTTGAAATTATTCACACAATTCTACGAGTAATAAACGTTAAAAACAGATTGAAAATCATTCTTTAAAAATATCAAAAGTTCGAAGTTGAACTTAGTTGAGCTTTTCTAGAAAAAGTTCAATTTTCATCCAAATCAGGGGCCAACCTATGCGAATTTCATCAGACTGAATTCTGAATATATATTTTGTTCTGAGATCTCGATCCCTCGAAGCCCTCCTCCCCCCTCTCCCACAATTTTAGTCAAATATCGAATAAAAAATAATATTCGTGTGACATATCGTTTGTTATGTTTTCAATAGTGCCAATTTCAAATTTTCACTCAGTTTTTCGACAGGAGCCCCTCAGGTCTCATAATAAGGCCCCAAATTTCGAAAAAAATCCAAAAATTCGTGCGACCTATGGTTTGCTTGGTTTTCAGAGGTGCTGATTTCGAATTTCAACTCACTTTTTCGATACGAACCTTCTGGGTTCCACCATAGGCATTCACATTTTGAAAAAAATCCAAAAATTCGTTTGACTTATGGTTTTACTAGGTTTTCAGATGAGCTGATCTCGAATTTTGACTTACTTTTTTGACAGGAGCCCTCTAGACCTCACAATAAGGCTCATATTTCAAAAAAAAAAATCCAAAAAATTCGTTTGACCTATGATTTGTTAGGTTTTCAGATCAGCTCTCAAATTTCAACTCATTTTTTTGACAGGAGCCCTCTAAACCTCACAATAAGGCTTCATATGTATTTCAAAAAAAAAAAAAAATTCGTGTGACACAAGATTTTGCTGTGTTTTTAGAGATGCTAATGACGAATTTCAATTCAATTTTTCAACACGAGCATTTCAAGTCCAACCATAAACGTTCAAATTTTGAAAAAGAAAAAAAAATCGTGTGACCTATGGTTTGCTAAGGTTTCAAGGCCGCTGATTTCGAATTTCAACTCACTTTTTTTCTATGAACCTCCTGGGCCTCACAATTATCCCCCAGACGTCATGTAGAAAAATGGGCGCATTTTTCTACATTACCACAAAAAGTAACCGGCTGAATCATCAGGCATATTATTCCAAAACCATCATTTCAATTCCTCTAAACTTTCGAAACACACTGTATACACAAAGCGCAATCTTAGCATTCCTCCGCGGACAAAATGAATTATTACACCGACGCGATGCGACGGTCGATGTGTTTCTTTTTGAAGAAAAATTTTCATTTGTTTATTGTAGAACATAATATAACCAACGACCAGCGTAGGTCGCCGCCGGTATCCGCGAGTCTCTGACGTGAGTTATACGCGTAAGTAGGTACATTTAATACGTATAATACTACCACGAAATTTATACCAGTACACGAGACGTACTCGTATTCATACCGCAGGCTCAAGTTGAATCCTCTCTTTCGTAAAAAAAAAAAAAAGTACGTACTTTGTTAACGTAGATACACTACATATTTTATATTCACGGTTAAAACGTTCGTTCTCTTTACCTGCAGTTTATGGATTTTATAAAGAACACGTAAGTATCGTGTCACAGTATACACATAGCGGCGAGGATTACCAAATATCGTGGAATTTTCATCCCCCTGGATTCGCGATAATTACATCCCAAGTCACGATCACACGATCGCGTGTTTTTTTTTCTAAATGAAGGTGTTAACTGGGCCCGAACATTGCCTTCCTCTCGCTTCAGCTGATAGGTATCCGGATCGTAGTTTATATAGTACCTACCATAATTTATGCGTCACGCGTATATGAGTAAATTATATACGTATATGAGTAATTTATCGAGTATTATCGGTTATTACCACCGTAATTCACTTACGAGTACGTTTCGATGACTCCATCGACCGATGGGCTAATTTCAACTTACGCCAATATGAGTAATTTTCTCTTCAACGAAGTATACGTCTTTATTAACGAAATACCAATACATAATTCTGTTTTCTTACGTATGTTTAATACGCAAATGAAAGTGATTCTGACTTCTGAGGTCGAGACAATGAGGATAGGTATATGATTTCAAAACGAGTCGTTAAAAATGATGAGGATTTTACTCTGCTTCGTAGATTTACTCCAGAGCTCAGAAGCATCGATCAACAGTCAAAAAAAAGTGCAAATTTGAATGATTTTTTGAAAATATTCGTAAACTTGGAAAATTCGTTCGTGAACGATTCGCTTGATGAAGAATTCAAAATCATTACGAATAATTTTATGAGAAAAATTATTTGATTTCAAGTAACCAAATTCATCCATTGAGGGCATTTCGAAGGTATATCGTCAAAGAAACGTGATTCTTTCGCGAACGACTTGAATAAAATTCGTTCCTAACGAATCAATATTCATTTTTATGACAATATCTCTCAATATTTCATCATAAATCCAGATAAGGTCATAATGTCATAAATAACAAACAAAATAATCGCACCTGCGACAACTTTATTCGGTCATTTCAAGTTTCATCGTTTCATTTTTAAATAGAAAAAACATTGAGGTCATTTTATTCAACGTAAAATTGAGTTTTGAAAAATTCGAAAAATTAAATTGAAATAACGAATGCGCTTTATCTATATCGAAAAAAAAAACACACCCGATAAAAAAAAGTTCAAAGAATATTCCACTATTGTTTTAGAATATAAATTAAATTTACGAAGAAAATTCGCACGTCAGCGCTACCGATATTTTCACATAATGTGATTTTCAAACCCTGTACGATGAATTTTTCAACCGAACACTCGCTCTACATATATTAACGTCAACACCACAGTGCCAATGTCAATCCGCCATAATGAAGGTAAATTGTACTCGTAAATAGATATACATGAAGAAAAACACTCTAATCCAATTTCCGACAAAATTATACCATTATCCGAGTCTAGTCCGAGTCCGAGCCAGAGCCAAAAATAATTCACGAATAAGAACCACCCACTAAAAAATCAATTTGAAACCATTACCAGCATAATATTACTTATGCGACTGACATCTTCGCAGTTCGTATTTCCCCCTCCCCCTCTGCCTCCCCGACCCGAAGAATCGAAACAAAATAATTAATATTCCATTTCTCAATCTAATTCTCACCGAGTATCACTCGAGCCGAAATTCCATTCCAAATCCGCGCGAGTCAATCACGCGTAAAATAGATTAACCCAGAAACCCCTCGAGAGATTCGTTTTCTGCATCTTGGTCCCAATAAACTGTCACTTCTTGAGACGAGACGTACCTAACGTACAGGAAAATCTATACTTGTCTTGGAAGTTGGAAACGAGCGCGAGGCTGAAGCAGAGGCTGCTCAGTCGTAAATATACCGTAAGATTCGACGCAATTATCGTATATTCTAGAAACGAACGAACGGACGTTTAATTTGTCCCAATACATCTTATCATCAATTACTGCTGTATACGATTCACCGCATACTTATGTACCAATATCTACTACCTATCGCGTCTGTACGCTACACACTACAACATACAAGGTGTCACATTTAGGTTCAGTAAATCGTAAACACACGTTAGAAGAGATGCTTCACGTGCCTACATATAATTTCGAGATTGAAGGAGATTCTGTGTCATGAGGGGATCAAATTTTAAAAACCACTCCAAATTTTGATTCACCACCCCCCCTGCTCCCCTTCAAAAAAATATTAGGGCTGGCTAACAGAAATCATGTAAAATGAATTCAAGATATTTAAAAAAAAATTAAAATCACTTTTCAACTATTTTTTTTCAAATTCTTGGAAATTTTCATTGCTACAGATCACAAACATCTTTCCACAAGAAATTCAGAAATCAAAACACAAGGAAAACATGGTAATTTTTTTAAAAATGAGCAATAATTGCTTTGCTAATTTTTATTTCATGAAAATTATTTTTTTAATAAAAAAATGAATTCCTTCTTACTGATTGTTAGAAAACGGAAGTTGAACTTTTTTTTACAATCGATTCCATTCCACTCCACTCCTCTCTTCTCTACCCTCATTCCTCTTCAATTCTCGGTCACAAAATTGAAAAACAAAATGCTGATTCCAATCAATCAAAAACGAAAGTTTTGGAATTTTTTACGTATGTACATATTTCAGTCAACAATTGAAACGTTTTGGACTTCTCGACTTCTTTAGCACAGGAAAATTTCTGGATATTATGGGCAGATTTGAGTAAACAGATTTTTAAAGAGACAACTTGCGGCGAGTTTTTATATTTTTCAATAGGTATTATTTGTAGTATTCTCATCAGTTTAATTCAACTGATGTGATACCACCATGATAGGTCAGTGTAAACTAGAATTTTGAACTTGAATTTTTTTTCAATTTTTCATTTGAAAAAAAAATCATTTTCATCCCAGCTAAAAGCCAGCCGAAAGCCAACTATAATTAGCCCGCATATCAATTTTGAGATCCAGAAGCCGAAGCTGTAAATTAAATTTTTTACAATAATTCAGAGATAAATACGTATTATTGCAATAATTACAGTAAATTATTGGTAATTACCTGTAATTACGAAAAATTACTGGTAATTACCTGTAATTACAAAAAATTACTGATAATTACCTGTAATTACGGAAAATTATTGGTAATTACTTGTAATTCAGGGCTTGCAAACCGAAACCAAAACCAAAACCGAAACCCCCAAAAACCGATTAAAATTGCTCAAAACCGAAACCAAAACCGAAACCAGGAGCGTTATTTTCCCACAACTAAAACCAAAACCGAAACCGGGAGCGTTATTTACCAAAACTCAAAACCGAAACCGAGAGCATAACCGATTGAAAACTGAATTGGTTTCGGTTTTGAAATTTTTCAGGTAATTAGCCTAATTAATACTGCATTTTTGGTCAAAATTGAGTAAAAACTGATGCTGATAAGGTGAAAAGGCTTGAAAACTAAAAAATTCGACAAATTTGGCACTGCCAAAGTGCCATTTTCTAGGCACATCCAGGGATGGAAGAGCCTTGAATTCAGGGCTCCTGCTCTTGGCTCTGGCTCAGCTCCCCTCAAGTTTTAGCTCTGGCTCGCTCTTGGCTCTTGGCTCTTTTTCTTTACATGTGCTCTTTGGCTCCTTGCTCGCACCTCAATTCTTTCCAACTCCGCTCTTTGACTCTCAGCTCCCTCTTCCAATTTCTCGGCTCCCACTCCAGCTCCAGCTCTGGCTCTTGTCTCTTTAAATTAGAAGTTAAAATTCGTGAAAAATGATGAAAAAAATGAAAATATTCTGCATTTATTTTCATTTTATGTCTCAATGAGAAAACAAACGTAGACATTTTTCATTTTCTTCACAAATGTAAGTTAAAAGTTGAATTTTTGATAAAAATGTGCGCATTTTTTTACTTTTTTTAGTTTTTTTTTTCTACTTTTAGGGAGCCAAAGAGCCTGAAAAATTTTGTGGGCTCCCACTCGGCTCTGGCTCTTTCCAGATTAAAGACTCCTTACGTTGATGGCTCTCTTGAGTAAAATAAGGAGCTCTTTTGCAAGAGAGCTCTTGATGTTTTTCTGCACTTTCATTTATTTGGCTCTTGGCTCTGGCTCTAACTCCTCAAAAAATCCGGCTCTTTCAGACTCTGGCTCCGGCTCACTCCCGGCTCTTCCATCCCTGGCACATACACAAAGTATTTGAAAAAGTGATCACTTTCTTGGCCTTCTTCCCTCTAAAAAATGAAGAAAAAAGGAAAAAACCGAAACCAAAACCGTTTCCTTTGAAATAAAACCCTTTAAGCAAAACCGGAACGAGAGAGATAATATTTGAGGAGCTCATTGCAAAAGTAGCCCTTGTCACATGAACCTATGCAATCTCCAAAGCTCTCCCTTGAGCGTACCCAGTATCATGAATGTAAACTCTATAAAGCAATTCCTCTCAGGGCTACTCAGGGTAGACTTACTTGACGGTCATTTCATCATTACAACATGATCTCCGCAGTTGGCAATAGGTGCAATCGAGTAAAACGTGTCTAAAAGTTCATGTGACAAGGGCTACTTTTGCAATGAGCTCCTCATTTTAAAAAACCGAAACCAAAACCAAAACCGAAACCTTTATTTTTTCAAAAAACATAAAACCGAAACCAAAACCGGGAGTGATATCTATCCGGTTTTCAAGCCCTGATTACTTGTAATTACGGTATATTACCATTTACTAGTAATTACGGTAAATTACCATTTACTAGTAATTACGGTAAATTACCATCTACTAGTAATTACGGTAAATTACCATTTACTAGTAATTACGGTAAATTACCATTTACTAGTAATTACGGTAAATTACCATTTACTAGTAATTACGGTAAATTACCATTTACTAATAATTACGGTAAATTACCATTCACTAGTTATTACGGTAAATTACCATTTACTAGTAATTACCTGTGATTACGGTAAATTACTAGTAATTACCTGACTGTAATTACAACAAATTACGGGTATTTACTCGTAATTACAATAAATTATGGGTTTTTGGTAATTACCAGTAATTTACTGTATTTGCAAAATTTTATTTTTGAATTATTGTAAAAAATAAATAGCTTTGACTTCTTGATTACAGTAAATTAGGAGTAAGTATCTGATTACTTGTAATCAAGATAACTAACTTCCAATTATTTACGTGTAATTACAGTAAATCTACATAAATATTACTAAAAATTACTCATTCATAATTGAGGTAAATTACCGAGAATTACAATACAATTGACTGAGGTAAATAACTTATAAAAAATCAGGGTAATAACTTGAGATTTTGGAAAATTACTGGTAAATACTACTTGTAATTACAGTAAATTATCAGTAATGATTGGTTCTTTGAGTAACATAGAGGAAAATAACGAGTAACTACTCAATTTTACAATACATATTTTGTAACTTGATATTTTCAAGATATTGGGGGGGGGGGTGAATGGTGGAAATGTGGGGGGGGGGAGAATTGCCTGTTTTCAACATTTTGAGCGTGTTTTTTCAGATTTTGATTTTACAAAATCACTTGTAATTTTTGGTTACTTACCCGACAATTTTTTTTAAGCATACCATTAAATTTTTGCAAATAAATTACCAGTAATTTTGGTAACTTACTGGTGATTCTGGTAAATTACTGGTAATTTTTGTAAATCACTGGTAATTTTGGTAAATCACTGGTAATTCTGGCAAATTACATAATTTTAATAAATTACATAACTTTGATAAATTATTGGTAATTTTGGTAAATTACGTAATTCTAATTGATTTTTGGTATTTTGGTAATTTTGGTAACTTACCAGTAATTCTGGTTAATTGCCGATAATTTTGGTAAATTACTGGTAATTTTGGTAAATTACTGGTAATTCTGGTAAATTACATAATTTAAATAAATTATTGGTAATTTTGGTAAATCACCAGTAATTTTGGTAACTTACCAGTAATTCTGGTTATTTACTGATAATTTTGGTAA
Organism: Planococcus citri; assembly: GCF_950023065.1. Taxonomy (NCBI): domain Eukaryota; kingdom Metazoa; phylum Arthropoda; class Insecta; order Hemiptera; family Pseudococcidae; genus Planococcus; species Planococcus citri. The sequence continues at coordinate 69,972,872 of NC_088679.1, forward strand.
TTCAACAGTTGAGACCTTCGGAAATGTGAATGGACTATCCTATATTCATCTCAATTTAATCAATTACTATCAATTAATTGCTCCCTCTTCCTTTTCCTCCCCCTCCCCTTCCCCTCCTAATTCCTCACATGGGGTATTTTTTTTATGAAAAATTGATTTTCACTCTACAAAACTTCTCCAGTTTTAAAATTAGATCACAGAACATATTCGAATAAGTTTTGACACAGCTGATCAATTCCTTCCCCAGTATATAAACTGGGACACCTGGTATTATATTGTGATACATTATAGGTACGCAGGTGGCACTAGAGCAGATATTTGTACCTTATACCACCACTACTAATATACCCATAAATAAAAACAGAGCCCACAAATACACACTCAAACACGTGATCACGACTGTCAAGTACAGGTACCTTACCTAAGTACATAGAAGAGGTACCTATCGTAGGCTCATAGTTGAATGGTTCAGGTATACCTTGTGCGAGACTGTGAGTTGTGTTATCGACTGTTTAATTAATAATAATACGTAATGAATTACTTTCTCCGGTAGGCATGGTATGCATAATGGTATTACGAACTATAAGAGCCTTGCGGGCCAAGCAGAGAATAAATCATCGAGTTGATATTGCCAAATATTTAATTGCAAATGTGAAAATCTCGATCCACACACACAGGTGTACTCCAAAATATATACTGACCTGTAACATAAAAAAAATAAAAACATTCGTCAGTATACACGAAACGAAAATACGAATACAAACGAAGAGCAATTCTGTTCAACGAAATATTAAAGGACGAATCGGCTTAAATTATTATCGTCGAGTGTAAATATTATAACCTTCCACAACATATTGCTGTTTGTTTCCCTCGTGTTAAATACCATTAACGCGCTCGGCTCGGTGGTGCTCGCGGTATTTCTCATGCAAACCAAATCACATTTATTTAATCGTACACTCCGCAGCACGAATACCATCGTGAAAATTAAATGGCCTATAGTACGAAAAAAATAATAATTTCATTCGTACGTATACTAATGCCTCCTCCTGTATGTGTCTGTGTATACCGACACAGAGGCATGGGCAATGAGCAATGGGCATGGTAGAGAGGCGCAAAAACCAACACTCTCGACGTCCGGTCTATCTATAAAGTCTATATAGGTAGAGGTAGAGGTACACATAGAGAGGTACTTGATTATATGTACATACGTCGAGCTTAATGTATTCGCGCAATTGTACACATGGAAAAAAAAGCGGAAACATCCTCGTTTAAAATCCCAAGCTGACAAGTCGTTTACATTAACGCACCGAAATTAAAACCTTATTAATTGCGCGCAGCTCGAGTCAAGCCGCAGACCGACAATTGGAGCATAAACAGTGTAATAAAAGATAATACACTCGGTACAAACGACGACCGACCGAAAAAAAAAAAGTAAAAATACCAGTAGTGGGTCAGCAGGTAATTAATTTTGACCGATCGCGATGCGTGTTAGTGCGGTGAAAATCATTACACGAATTTCAATGTCCTGCAGCGATATAGTTTTTTTTTCCCTGCTCACATCAATAAAGACAGAGACACGATCATCGTCCGTCGTCGTTCTAACTTTGATTCTCATCATTCTGTTTTTCTCGTATTTTTTTTCGTCTTCTTCATTCTTCTGCCAGTGCCAGACGTCGAGTATCAATTGTATAACATCTTTGGCCGTAATATGTCTCATAATATTATAGGCGATTTCACGGCCTAGCTGTACACGTAGATGGTAAAAAAATTACACTCGACGTGATATCCGAATATATATAGGTACTTGTACGACAGAGCAGGTATAATTTTTATCCGACATAGACGCGTATCTTTTTGACCAGATTAATCATAGTGTCCGAAATATATGCACTTGGCCAAGTTTTCAAAGTGTTACGAAATATGCTCAACGAAGCTGAAACTTTTGAGATTTTTTTGCTAGCTATAGCGTTTGAATAATGTCGAGTACACATATTCTGCGTGTTATAAATTTCAAACGATATAAGAGGTATTGCCCAAAGCTCGTCGTTGGTACTCAGAGGGGTTTAATGGGCACATAAAGGAAAGAAAAGGCATTTATGTACGAGTACACTTTCCAGAGGGTCATTAAATAACCATCTATAATAATCGTACATCTCCTATACCCAAGTATGTATTAATCAATCGTTAACTGTACATGGTCATTTCATCACTCTGCCCGATAACCAATCGAATACTACAACCGAATAAGATGTTATGAGGGTTGTAGACGTATTACGTTTTCGATAAGACTAGGTACACCTATACCTATGTAAAATTAATCGGAGGTTTGAAAAAAGGCGTAATTTTTATCGATTCGAAAATTTCAACACATAGTAACGCCTGCCTTCGATTTCGAAATAAAATAGGTAGAAATGCACAATAAAAAATTTTCCACGCTAGTCTATCCACAGTAGTTTGGTTACCACTGCGACGTGAAAAAGGATTTTACCTCGGAAATATTCCCATTTTTCAATACCTATTCTAAATGTTGGAAAAGTTTTGAAAATTATTAGGTCAACTCGTTACTCGACAACAAAGGTCTTTAATGAGGAAATTAGACAAAAGCTGGCTTTACCTGCATGTACGTAGGACGTGCATTCAGGTTGTAGGTTTTGTATTTTAAACACCCAAGATTCTAAGGTAAATTATTCGTTCATCTTTAATAAATTATTACGCGACGAGGACGATGGTTCAAAGTGGGCGAGAACTTTTTCAAAAATTACCTGAAGGAAAAAATGAACTTTTCAAAAAAATCCTTTCCTATACTAGGTAGGCACTTAATTTAGAACACAACTTCTTTTCCACCCCCCCCCCTCCCTCCCCACCGGCTGACCATTCTCATCAACATTCTGAAGTATATTTTTGAACCCCTGTCACCTCTTCATCCTTTCGACTTTTCAAGTGTAGTTCCTCGAGATAAAATGACACTCTTACTTCGTAATTCATCAAATTGAGCTTTTCGTTTTTTTTTGGTTTTTTTTTACCACCAAACCCGAATTAATTTCGCTTCAAACAACAAATTTGGAAAAAAATGAGTTTTGATACATTTTGCCTTTAAAATATAGAACTTTTATTGATTTTCAGCTCCACGTTGTCAAATCTAGAACTTTTTCATCAGTTACAAGAACAAAACTTACAAGACTTTTAAAACCTCATTTATGTATCAAAACATCAAATCGATATTCATTTCTGAAAATAAAATACAAAATTGGAATATTGATAGATAAATTATCTATAAGAAAACACAAATGTTTTTGAAAAATTCTTGAAAGTTTTGAGAAAAATTGATCAATAACAATCGGAAAGTTGGTCAATTTTATTCAAGTATCAGAAGAATTTGATTTTTATTCTTTCTATAAGAAGTATCGTTTTTGAGACATTTTGAGCTTCAATTGCCTATTTTTAATGAATTTTTTTATGTTTTCAGTATTTTTGCCTCAAAAATGAGTTTTTGAGAAAAACTAAGGATTCTATGAAAATATTGAGAGAAACAAAATTTTGGAGCATAAAATTGACTATCCAGTGGATTTGCTGGAACAGTTCGTTTTTGAGATTTAGGGTTGAAATTGAAGAGTGATATTCCAAAACTCGCTTTGTCCATTTTTCTCAAAGTTGGGTTTTCAGTGGTACTTGGTAGATGAAGTATTAACTCACATTCCTACATCATCAACCTACCAAAATGAGGTGTTATGTAAACTCACCTAAATAGCCAATTCACTAAAAATTTAAAAAAAAAATAATGTTCCAAAACGCGTTTTGTCCATTTTTATTGAAATTTTTTTCAGCAGTATTTAGTGGATGAAATGTATACCTACACTCCTACATCATAAATCCACCCAAATAAAGTGCTAAACTCGTTTAAAAAGCCAATTTACCCGTTTAAAGGGAAACTGTTTTTCCTCTCTCCTGAAAAGTTGTGAAAATGGACAAAGCGAGTTTTGGAATATCACTCTTCAATTGTAAATTGGAATATGAATTGACTGCTGCCAATAACAAAAATGTATAAAATAAATAATGATTCATTTTTTTCAAGAGGCTTTGTTTTTAAAACAGTTTGAATAAAAGAAGACATTTGATTTTTTTTAGTTTTTCCATCACAAAAAATCAGTTTTTGAGATAAACTATGGTACAGAAATTTGCACAAGAGGCAACTAGCAACTGGCAACTAGTAACTTGGAAATCAAATAAAATAATTAGAAATTTTTTCATACTATTTAAAACATTTTTACAGCATTTTAAATAATTTCGAGACAATTTCAAAAATTATTGAATTATATTTACCTACATTTACGCAATTTATCAAAAAAATTCTGGCATTTCAACTTTAATGCAATTTTCAATCACTTTCACTGCATTTTAAACAAGGCAAAAAATATTTCAATAATTTTTAGATTATTCTACTCAGCTCTGAGAAATTTTATAACAGTTTTTATACAGATATTTTCAGAGATTTTGTAAAGAATAGAATGGGAGGGAAGGAGCGGGGGGAGAGAGGGAGGGAGGAAGGTTCCTAATTCTCCAGTTTTAAAAATATTGAAATACATAAAATCGAAATCGTTTTTCTGTAAGGTTCGCGTTTCATTCAAATTTGCCAATTTTCAGGGCTCGTGCTCAAATTTGGTATCAAAAAAAATCTCGAAAATGTGCTAGCCAAAAAAGTGACAAAAGTCGACAAAATATTTTATAGCAGAAAAAATCATTGATACAAAAAAAACAGAACTTTTCATTTTTAATTAAAATCTTAAATGGAACTCCATGGAAACTTTCAAGTACAAATTTTAACAAAAAATGGAATGTTTTCGTAAATTTTTGCCGAAACGGTTGAACTGAGCCTGCTTTGCAACTGTTTGATTAAAAAAAAGCGATATTTTTTGGAAATTTTGGGCAACGAAGTGAACATTTTTGCAATTTCTGGCAAAAAGTAAAACTATTGACAAATTTTTAAAAAAAGAGAGGACTTTTTAGCTATTTCTGGCAAAAAAACGACACATTAGAACAATTTGGAAAAAAGTGAGACTTCTTAGAATTTTTTGCAAAACCCCGTAATTTTTTAGTATCTAATTTTTGCCAAAAAATGGAAATTTTCGCCAATTTAGACAAAAGGCGATATTTTTTGCCATTTTTAGCAGAAAACGAGAATTCGACAATAATTTCATCAAAAAATCAGGGCTTCCCAACAAATTTTCGACAAAAAAGCGAAACTTGACAATTTTGCTAAAAAGCTTTGGCAATAAATTGGTAAAATGCAGCTTTAATTTTTGAGAATTATTGGTAAAATTTGATACCTTTCGGTAATTTTTGGCTAAAAAACCAAACTTTTGTACGATTTTGGGAAAAAATTGAGAATTTTAGTTAAAAAGAAAGAAAGACTTTGACAAATTTAGCAAAAAGCAAAGACTGTTTGGCAGTCATTGGCCAAAAGGTGATAGATATTTTTTCGCTATTTTTCTCAAAAAAGTTGGGTCAATTTGCAACATTTCGGTTAATTTTTTTTTATCTGAGTTACTCAATTTTCGAAGGGAAAAAGTAAGATTTTTTCAGCAATTTTTCTAAAAAATGTATTTTTTTTGGTCAAATTTTTTACAAAAAACAAGACTTTTACAATTTAAGCAAACAGTAGGATTTTTAGGCAATTATTTGCAAAAAACGAGAGTTTTGAGTACCTATTTTTAAAGGGGAAAAAAAGGAGATTTCATTGAAACTTTTGCGAGAATCTCAATTTTTAGCAAAAAACGAGGATTTTTGGCAACTTTGAAAAGAATAAGAACGTAAATCATACTTTAAAAATATAATTCACTGTTGATATTTTCAACATTTTTTTCTTGTATTTTTCGAGAGTAGGACCAAGATTGGAAAAATTGGATTCTAAAAAATTTTTTAAAAAGTAACTTTGGTAATCAAAATTTTTAAAAAATGGTCAAGTTAATAAAAAAGTAACCGAGTACGAGCCATGAATTTTTATTTTCGAATTTCCTCGATCGCTCCCAACTTCCAAATTTACTCTTTAGATTTATCGATTCAAACTCTTCACTGATGGAAAATAAATAACTATTCACTTGATAGGGAATTTTTCTTCAAAATTGCCTAAGAAATTGATCAATCATTCGTCCACAATTCCGAATCAATCCCCGGAATTATGATTATTGATTATGAACTATTTCGCAGAACTACTCGTACATCGGAAACGCCATTACTTTGTTTACTTACGTTACTAATCAGGCAAGGCTTTCTAGTTTCTACTTCCAAAAAACCCTCTCGAAGGTTCATCTAAAATAATATTTGATTGCATCGGTACATCAATCACTAATCACTCGTCAACAAAATCCAGCTCCATTCCCCCTTCCCTCCTCCCTCAGTTCACAACATCAATAACGTATTCATCATCATCATCATATTATATGTACCTACTCGTACTATACAATTATAATTCAAAAACCATCTCTTTTATATTGCAAATGCTCTCGCGTACGTGTGCATAAGTTATAAGTATTCAAATCAACATCATAAATCATCATTGTTTCCGTTCCGTTATCACTGGAAACCCTATTTACTCGACGATGAGCAAGGGCAAGGGCAAGAGGGGATTTATGAAATATGCGCGGATATACGATGGGACTGCAAGTGCAAAATATCGCATTGTACAATACGTCTCGATATACTTAGTCATGGTTGTAATTGACATCAATTAACCCTTTAGGGCAAAGCTAACATATACTTCTTAAGAGGTTTTTAATCAAAAAGGCGCAATACTTGTTGCACGTAAATTAACCGCTTCCTCAGTTTGGTAAACGAGTCATTTAATTAGCTAATTTAACGGCCGGTGAGTCTGACTCTCTGGAGTGTGTGAGTCGTCGCTCGTCGCATCGCACACGACACGTAGCCGAAGCCGAAAACAACAACACGTGTTTATATGTATAGTGGTCATCACTTCAGCGAGTCGGCATCACCTTTAGCCGAAGGCAAAGATGTAAGTATACGACATTGCAAAAAAAAAAAAAACTCGAATCATTTATACGAGTACGAGATACGAGTACGAGTACAATGTAAGGTATATTAAAAAGAAGATGACTCTCGGTTTGAAATTACACCTTGAGTAACGACCGTGTCAGTCTCATCGTCAGTTTTCTGTATCACTTTGTGTATAGCATACGAATACGATACGAATACGATATACATAATATAGGTACGTATATAAGAGAGCTAATCTAATATTTATTACACAAACGACGCGATTATCGTTAAAAGAAAAACGACAACAATCGCGTAGCGTTAACGATCGTTTAAAACATTAAAAATGAGACCGCGAGTTCAAGATCATTGCAGCGAGACAGTGCAAATGACTGTATCTAGGGCGATGCTGGACACAGAATGGACGCATGCGTAATCTCAATTCTTAATGTATAATTCCCAAGAAACGATTTATATTATGCTGTTTCTGTTTTGTAGGTATTTTTTTTTCTTATTTTCTTTTCAAAATAAAAATGAGAAGGAAAGAAAAAAAATTTTCAACGAGTGTTATCGCCTCGGTGTCAACCCGATGGCCTAATTTTTTAAGTACCTTTAGCGGTAGGTATGCTATGCGCTCAATTAGATGACGTTGTAACGCTTTTAGTAGGATCCATTATTACAAGCTTTTAGGTGATCCGGCGGGAGGGGGGTGGGGTGGGGCCGAGGCCCTTCGCAGTGTCACTGTCGAGCTGTTGAGTGTTGCTGTTGATGTTGATGTCGATGTCATTCATCGGTCGTCGGTGCATTTGACTAAATTGCACCTTATTGTGTTGTATGATTGTGTAGTTGGTGGAGAAGCTTTTCGAGTTTGTTAATTACCTATAATACCGAGCCAGAGATACCGAAGTCGTTATGAAGTTCGGGGTTATTATCGTGGTAGTGATTTTTGTCACGTTTCAGACTATTATCGATGTGGATTCCAATCCGACTTATGATCTTCAAGGGATATTAGAAAGCCTTTTACAAATTAATAAGCGTAAGCTAGGATGTTTTGATCGTTTTTCTATAGGTTTTTGATCGTTTTGATGGCTGCAATTAAGAACGTCAGGTTCAGATTTGTGATAAACTATTGATGTAAAAGGTAAAAGTAAATTTTGAATTTCAAAGATGAAAACAGCCAATTAAATTTTCTTATCATTTTGAACCAATTACAAGCCTTTAAAACAATTCAAATGTTCATCAATTTACTCGAATGGTGCTCGCATAAAGTTCTTCAAGAGAAGGAAAATCGTCTCTTGCCATTCTCAAATTCATTTATCAGAAAAACTTCTGAGACACAAATTTTATATAAAAAATCTTATCCTCTGAAAAAATCTCTTATTTACAAATAGAATCTCTTTGAAACAAAACTCAAAATTGAAATAATTTTAAATTTTTTGGAATCTCTGTTGATTTTTCTTCACATTTGAGCTAAGTACGTATTTTTTTCAATTTTAATTTTCAAACAAATTAAACCGAATGTGAATTACTCGACGTCTTGAAATTTTAATTTTAGCTATTTTTCTTTCTTCATGCAAAACTTGCAACGCAAAAAAAACAACTTTGAAAGTGAAAAATTTAGTCAATTGGGCAAATGTGTTAAAAAGAGCGTTGACAACGAGCGAAATATGCAAAAAGTATGAATTTTCACTAAAAATGTACAAAATATGCAAATCGAATGGGACTCGATGTAATTAATAATTGTTCCAAAAATTAGACAATGAAGTTAATAATTAAGTAAGGAAGTGTAAGTACAGAATAGCTCGTATAAAATTCACCAAAAAAATGTGCTTTATTTCAACAATGAATGAGTTCCAGGAAAAAAATTGATTAAATTTCTGCTAAATAGAAAATTTTGTAGGTACTCTAAAATTCAGTTTCTCTTCATTTTTTTTTTTTTTTTTTTTTGTAGCATCTTTGATTATTTATACAAAGAGTGATTTTTTCATTTTAAATAATGAATTAAAATTGGGTTTTCAAACTTTAACATGGCCTCCTTGAAAAAATGAATTACCCTTCATTGAAACGAAATTTTACGTTCTACAATTTTTGGTTCCGTTCCCTAAGCCTCTAGATTTCCTCGAAAACCAGTTGTTTGTGACGAATTTTCAAAAAAATTTTCACAATAAAAAATTTTATTTTAAAGAATTTTATTCATTTTTCCAAAATGCTCTTTAAAAAAAAGTAAAAATTAAAGAACTCAATTTTATAGCTTGGGTGGAAAGGGAATTGGTTGAATTTCGAGGAAAAATAGTAAAAAAAAATTACTTCAAGTGGGAGACTATTCAGAAAAATTTTGAGCTCCAAAACTGCATACAAGAGGTTGAGCCAGGAATCCTCAAAATGGGGCTATTTTTTTTAGAAAAACGTGATTTTTGCAATTTTTGGCTAATGTCACACCTTATGGAGCACTTCGACCACCTTTTCTTTCGAAAAAATGTGCATTTTCAAATTTCAGAACCTTTCTGATCCATTTAATTTTGAAAATTGATTCTTTTCATTGCTTTTAATTCCCTTTTTTTTGGCTTTTATTTCATTTTAACGTGTTTTCAACAAAATTTCATGAATATTTTGCTGAAATTTCAGCAGTTTTGGCAATTTTGGAAACAACGGGGCTTTTTAGACCAGCCAAGGCGAAAATCAATACTTTTTGGATGTTTTGACATAAAGACAAGAATTCTTAGCAATTTTGGCAAAAAATGAGACTTTTTGATTGTTTTGTCAAAAATGAAACTTTCTGTAAATTTGGACAAGAAAAAAAACAAGAACTTTTTTGGCAATTTTGATAAAAATTAGAACTTTTAGACGGTTTTGGCGAGAAATGTGACTTTAAACCCCAATTTTAGAATAAATTAGAACTTTCAAAAAATTTTAGCAAAAAATGAGACTTTCTAACAATTTTGTCAAAGATGAAAAATTCTGACAATTTTGACAAAAATTAGAACTTTGTGACAATTTTGACAAAAATTAGAAATTTTTGATAATTTTTGCAAAAAAATGTGGCTTTAAAACCCAATGTTTAAAACAATTTGGACTTAGACAATTTCGTCACAAAAATGAGTCTTTTTGACGATTTTGGAAAAAATTAGAACTTTAGCAAAAAATGAGACTTTCTAACAATTTTGTCAAAGATAAAAAATTCTGACAATTTTGACAAAAATTAGAATTTTTTAACAATTTTTGCAAAAAAATGTGGCATTGAAACCCAATTTTTAAAAAAATTAGGACTTGGAATATTTTTGCAAAAAAAGTCTTTTTGACGATTTTGGAAAAAATTAAAATTTTCAAGACAAGTTTAGCAAAAATGAAACTTTCTAACAATTTTGTCAAAGACGTAAAATTTTGACAATTTTGGCAAGAAAAAGTAGTTTTTAACTTTAAAACTCAATTTTGGAAAAAATCAGAACTTTCAGACAATTTTAGCAAAAAATGGGACTTTTTAACATTTTTTTCAAAGATGAAAAATTTTGACAATTTTTACAAAAATTAGAACTTTTTGACAATTATTTTTGCAAAAAATGTACAATTTTGCCACAAACATACGGATTTGAAACTCAATTTTAAAAAAAATTAGAATTCTCAGACAATTTTGGCAAAACGTGAGTGTTTCTGGCTATTTTTCCAAACTTGACTTTCTGACACTATTTACTTTTTTGGCAACTTTGACAAAAATTGAAATTCTTTCACGATTTTGACAACAAATGCGACTTTAAACACCAATTTTAGAAAAAATTTGTACTCAGCAATTTTGGCAAAAAATTAGACTTTCTGACGATTTATGCAAAAATGGGGACTTATTTCTAGAAATGAAATATTGTTACCAAAAAAAAAAAACTTTTCAATCATTTTGGCAAAAACAGGATTTTTTAACAATTATAGCAAAACTGGAGGCTTTTTTGAGTAATTTAGGCAAAAAACATAATTTTTTTGACCATTTTAACTAAAAAGAGGAAGGAAAAAACTATTTTGGCATAAAATAGGACTTTGGTAGCAAATTTGATGGAAAAAAATCAGGAAGAAAAGGTAGGACAAAAGTAGGAAAATCAGGATAGGAGGACTGTTATGTGGTCTCTTCGGAAATCTACCATTTGATGAATACAAGATAGCATCAAATAATCAAAAATTGAGATCTGACGATATCAAAATACGTACTAGTATCATTTCTTAAATACAGAAGACAATTTCCATCCAAATCTGAACCTTTCCTTCACGATGCCATTCCCAGATTTTTAAAAATCAAACACCCTAATACCATATACCATTTTTCTTACAGAAGTAGCCAAAATCAGCCAAATGCTTCGCCTTCAACCGCTGGTAGGAGAAGGGTTCCAGCCATTCAACAGAGGCGAGCAATAATAGTATTCGGATTTCAAACTCGCAAAAAAACATCGAATTTTTTCAAAACACGGGTAACTTAAACGACCCGCGAATGTAATAAAATTCACGCGAAATGTACACACATAAAAATGGAATAAATACAAATTGAATTGGCACAATAACAATTTTTTTTTGACCTCCGGTGCTGTTGGCACTACTCTAACATTCGCTTTCTATTGCGATCTCGTTACTAAAAAAATATCTACTACGACAGATTCGAAGCCCTCACCCATAGCTCAGTCAAGCAGCCGGGCTATGCCGGGCCCAAAAAACCTTGACGAACAATGAGATTGAATTTAAAGCATGTTTTGTCACCTCTTGTGTAGACGTTGTGGTATGTGAGAGTGAAGGGATCAGGTACCTCTGCGATACTTTCATTTAGCCAGCTGCTAGGCCGCCATTCCATAACACCCTAAAGGTCAGCTAGTCAAATAGTTATAGTATATCTGAGACGTTCAAAATAAACATCGGTACACTTTGAAAAAAAAAAATCAAACAATTCGTTAGAATATGTGCTCGCACAGGCTAATACAAATAATACAGCTATTAAGTTATTCAAAATACGTCGCACTTGACCGCATTATTGGATAAGTCGTGCATATCCTATTTTATATTATACACGTCGAACAATCTTCTGGGATACACTACTGGTTACGCTTCGAGGCAATTTTCCGAATACGATCTCTCTTCCAAACATCTACCAGTAGCCTGAGGTTTTCCAATCAGTCAAGGTCACCGTACAGATCACCAGACAGTGGGAAAAATTGGTGAAAAATGATCTCCAGAATAGCACGTTACTCCGCATCTATTCGTATGCGGAAATACACACGCATTCGGTTTAAATTAAATTTTAACGACCGTGTTTAAAGACAATTGAAAATGGCCCATTCAAGGGCACCACTACTAAGATTTTAGAGGTTTTTAATACCCGAAATGCGATACCATTGACGGTGACGAGCTTTTTATTCGCTACTAGCCTTGCGTCATTGGCCCCGTGTAAATTTTATGTTTTCGAATATCGTCTAGAAAAATTATTCTTCGGGTTTCAGGTTACCTACTCGTATACTCGATGATGGTTGTAAATGTACATAAGGCCTTATTTAAAATTCTATATGTACACTCGAGCTCTATAATCGTCACCCATCGGCTGGATTACGTCTCTTGGTTTAATGGTTTGTAAACAATACTCGCACGCGGCTAACGTGAGCGGAGATTTTAATTGATGTGACACGAAGTTCGCCGAGTGATGTCGTGCCATGCACACAGTGCATATACTGCCAAAGGTGTACCATCGTGTTAATAATTAACAATTGAAATATTATTATAAAGACGAATTTCATACGCCATGTTTCCGGGTTCCGTTTATTTTTTTTTTCATAGTTGGCTTCTTCGCCATTTTTCTTTCCCTTCCATTCGATGAATAATCGATTGTTGAACAACAAAACGAGCTGCCTTTGCTAATTCCGGGTTGAAAGTGCTCGCACACAATTCGCGATTGTAAACTCGACAAGCCTTGGAATTTGCCAAAGAGTTTCCCATTGTAATAAGCGGATTAGGCTAGTGGGTTGTGCCGGCAGCCAGTTGTAAAATTCTATTTCAATTTATTTATAGATGTGGTAATTTAGAATGCGAAGATCATTAACGATATTATTTTATCGCGGTGAACGCGAAACCGGGCACGAAACAGTGTAAGGGGAAGGGGATGTTGCGAGTTCGTAAATATGAATTAAATCGCACCGAAGTGCGGAAATTTTACGTTTTAGTCGAGTGAATGCTGCGTATTGTTGTTATTTTAGTGAGGCGAAATTTTGCATTTTGGAACAAACTGACATTCAAGGTGAGAAATTAAACGTTTAAAATATACAAAATCTCCGAAAAATGTCTCCTCGATTGCTCACTTTTTCAAAATAAGGACCTAAGAAGGCACAGAAGAATTTAATCCGAAAAATAAGCTGATATTCGATTTCATCGACCTCGAATTAGTAGAAAAAGATATATCACACCATTATTTTTCAACTTTTTTTGAAAGTGGGAGGGGTAGAGGGGCATGGGAGTCAAAAAATAAGCGAATATTTGAACTCAGTGACCTCGAAAACATAACAAACGACACGTCACACGCGATTTTCAATTTTTTGCCATTTTTACGTGTTCATGGTCACTGAATGTAGCAAGAAATTGGGGTCTAAAGGGGTTCAATCGAAAAAATGAGCCAATATTTGAACTCAGCACCCTCAAATTAATAACAATCGATATGTCACTCCATTTTTGAAATTTTTCCAAATTTTGGTCCAAATTGGGGCTCTTGTGCCCCCAAAAAGGGATCGAGGTCTCATCTTGATGATTGATTAGGTGCTAAGAAGACAAAAAAGTATCCTAGATGTACCTTCCTCAGATTTATTCATCCTCTTCACAATATGGACTCAATTTTTGAAAACCTCTGATAACCTCTGAGGGGCGCAAGGGCCCGTATGCCCCCTATTTCAGCCAAAATGCAAAAAAATTCTAAAAATGATGTGACATATCGATTTCTACTAACTTTATGATGCTGAGTTCGAATATCAACTTATTTTTTCAATTCTACCTCTCTGAACTCCTCAATATAGACTATAGTGCCTTCAAACACCAAAAAATCTAAACCGTATCCACATTGCTCGTTGGATTTTGACTGATACTGAGTTCGAATATTCGCGAATTTTGTAAATAATTACAATCCCTCAGAACCTTTCAAGCCCCACTCCCAACTTCTGAAAAAACTTATTCTAAACGAATATGTTTAAGGGCACTGGTGAGCGGTTCAAAGTGATTGAATCTGAAAAATAAATCAATTTTTGAACTCAGCACCTCCAAATTAGCAACAATAAATATGTCACTCTATTTTTGATTTTTTTCAAATTTTGAAAAAAATTTAGGGGCTTCAGCACCCTGATAGGGGTACTTATTGAGATGCTATTTTGAAAATTATTTTGTATTTTGTAGCAAAGGAGATCAAAAAGTGTTTTGTAAGTGTGGCGTCTTCACTTTTTTCATTCAGGTAATTTTCAAAATTGGATCCTGACACTCCTGAAGTCCTGAGGGGCCCAAAAACCCCCAATTTTGGTCAAATGGGGGAAAAAATTGAAAAGTGAAGTAACATATCGATTATTACTAATTCGATGTCGCTGAATTCGAATATCGACTCATTTTTTCGATTAAAGCTCTCTGAACTACTCATCAGTGCTCTTAAACACCTACAAATGATATAAAAAATTTTGAAAATGACGTGTGATGCGTCGTTTGATTCGAAAATCCGCTCCATTTTTGGTATTTGCGTCCTCGGTATCGTCATTCCCCTTCCTTCATCAAGTTTATTACTTTCTTCAAAAATTAGGAAAGTGTGCAAGCAGAGATATAAATGTAGAAAGACAGCAACGGTTCATTTTACATTATCAAATTTTTTCCACCATTAAATCGGTAAATTTCATTGAAAAAATATTTAAATTCGAGTCATTAACAAATCCGTTAAATTTAAAAGATAAATCTGCCATTTTTCATTTATTTTATCAGTAATTTCATGTGAATAGATCACTTCTACTCGCTTGATCAACACTCGTGATAAAAATTAAATCGGAAAAATCTACGTGATACATCAGTCAAAATTCAGCTCATCAAAGCTTATAGAGAATTAAATATTGAAAAATAATTTTGTGATTAATTATCCCAGTTTTTTGAAGTTTTTTCACATGAAAATTGAGAAAAAAATCTACCTAAATGGGAGTTGTATGCTCCCTCAACTTACTTATTTCATGGGACTTTATTCATAATTCGACGAAAAATTTTTGAACCACAAAAGGCTAGATCGAATAAAAATGCAGAAATTAATATACGTCACCATTAGAAGTTTCAGTTGCCAAAGTTCATTTTATGGAGCTTCGAAGAATTTTTGAAAAATAAATTTCGGGCCAAAAAAAAATCAAAAGTTTACCCAATTTATATGGAGAGCTGAAGGCGTGTGTTATATTTTTCACCTCTTCCCCCTTCCCAGGAATCGATTGGAAACTGTTTCAAGGCGTTTATTTGAAGCAGTTTTGAAGCCTTTCCAACTCATTTTTGAGAATTAAAATTCCCAAACAATTTAACCCAATCAATTTGGAAAGTTGAAATTGAATTTTAACCCCTATTTTCGACACTATTGTTTCGACTGAGTTGGTTTCAAGCCAACCTGAAGTCTCTAGCAACATTTTGAGAGCCTCAGTGCCTTAAAATTTGTTCAAATGAAATTTAGCACGCACTGAAAAAAGGGTTCAAGTGAAATGTTAGCTTTCCAGCATATTTGGGTAAATTTCTATGGAAATTTCAACTCCTTAAAATCTCCTAGAGGCTCTAGAACTGCTCAAAATGTGTCAAATTATTTTTCAAACAATTCAGAAAGTCAAAAATCTCAATTTAAAAGAATTCTAATTTTTTTATCCCTTTTTTGACTGAAAATTTTGACTTTCAGAAGTTCCTTAAACCTCCGGAAATGAATCTTATTTATATTACTTGGACTTGAAAAAAATTTATTGCTGGCAAAGGTTTGAAATCTCGAAATATTCAATAAATTTAAAGCTCTCTAAACAGAACATTATGTATTCCTCTTCGACGCAATTGACTCGCAGTCCAAAAAAAAATTGATCAAGTTGTAACGAATTTTCCAAATTGGCAAAGTTAAATACCTATTCAATTTACTCGGCTAAGTACACTTCAAGGATTCATTTTATAATTTCCAATTAACCCTCCCCTTATTCCAAGCTCAACTCGTAATAATCTTCCGTAGCATCTTCCACACATATTTCGCTTCGAAAATGAACTTTAATACAGCGATAAATACAGATATATTATACGAGTACATTACGTTTTAAATTACCAGCGCAATTCTCGAAGAAAATTAAACAGCAAAAAAACACAGCCTACTACACTCAGAACCATAAAATTGAAATTCCACATTTAAAAAAAATCATTAAAACCAAACCAAAAGAAGAAAAAAAAAATCACATCCATTAAGAAAATAACCTTGTTTCAAGCAGCTATAAGTTAGTATTGATGCTATTGCTCTAATTAGCTGTTCTTGTGTACTTGGACAAAGAACTGGGACTGCTTCAATCAATGGCGAGATGAAGAGAAAATTTATTAAATTGAACGAGTGTCTAAGATAGCGGTAGGTGGACGCGATGAGAGCGATGGGTCTTTTCATTTACACGCACAGAATACAGATATCTATCATCGAGAAAAGTTTATATAAATTGCTATAAAAGCATTAATATCTACTGATCGACGAATCCCTCTATATTTTGTATCAAATCGACTCGTAAACTGAACCTGACGTGAGATAAATTTTTACCCACATTACAGAAAAAAATCAGCAAAATTCAACGATTTTTTTTTTTTTTTTTGCAAACCTGTCTCTCGAATTTTACCTCCTCAACGTACACGAATGGTTTAAAAACCCATCACACATGGTACATGCTTTTTAACGAATTTTTTTATAGTATTACTTGGCAGATGGTATACATGCGATGCTCGAAGTATGTACACGTGGGTGAGAGGAAACTGAGGGGAAATAGGGTGACTACGAAACCGTGACCATCTAACTGTCAAAAGAGACAAAAAAATTCATCGAATTTACGTTCGAAATGAGTTGAGTTATAATCGATGACGTCACTAACGTCGATTGCGAATTAACACCACCTGTCGATTTACGTATAGGTACTTGTATGTATTGTAATGTTGCTCTAATCGAATTCGTGTATCGGGATTCTTCGAACATAGCTTCTTACTTAATTATACAGTGTAAAATAATCTACAATAAATTCCTCCGAAAAAAAAATACCTACATACTAGGATGAGTTTCCATAAAAGGTGACGACGTCGCCATCACACACACAATGTAACGGGCAATTAAAAAAATCATATTTACACGTGACCGTAAATTACCCAGCTATGTAGTCGTCTACGTCTTTAATCGTTTAATTTCGCAATTTGACCAAGAACAAGCAGATTCATAAGCCATGGAACTCATCTGGGACTGGAATTATGTCGCCTGTACCCGATATCGTACGAGTCAGCAGCTTTGTAGTATAGTTAATGCGAAATTCATGTTCATTTGTCGTCATTAACTGCCGTGGAATAAAATGAAGAAAGGAGTCGACGACCGTTACGTAATCAGAACAGAATAGCTGAGCACCTGTTTGCTAATAACTCGCCGATCGCCGACTCCGACTTCAGTGACCATTGCCATGTATAGAGAACCTATTACTTTCTCTTTCTTCTACGTACCTCTAGTCCTCTACCTTTCGGTCGAGTCGAATTAATTGACGTTTAGGCGCAGGTTTTTTTTCGCGATATTCGATTGGAATTTTTTTACATGCTCGCAGCGCCACACGATTAACCCCATTAACGCGTGTGTTTGTTTTCGTGGGTGGCCAACTCGACGATGAAGTTTGCGTAAGGTGCCTTCATCGTAGTATAAAAGCCTACAAATAATATACTAAACCAGTTGATGATATCGCACTCGTATGGTCAACGCCACCAGTAATTTACCAATATCCCCGATATAAACGTGCGGTATTACCTCCTAAAGTCGAAACTTTATACCCAATTAATTGCCATACACTTACTATCGCAAGTAATAATGAACGGGTGTAAACCGATATTTCGTATAGGCAAGATTTATAATTTGGATTCTATCCAAGTTTCGGTATTAGTCTACATAAGGTAAAAGTACACGATTATATACGAGTATATTGATCTATTTGCAGGGGCTAAGTTAATTATAAAGCCATTCTTCGCCATGTTCCGAAGGCTTTTAATTCGTACAGACTTTGACAAACTCGCGCTAAACTTTGATAGTTAATTTTCATCCGAGCATTTTATCAAATCCAAGTTCAAAGTAATTGACTCGAAGCAACCACCATCACCGTAGGTATCGAAAGTTTTCTCATCTTGATACCGTATAGTATGGTATGAAGCTCGGTAGTCGAAAAGATACCGATACAGGGTTGCCTTATATTTAATGGCTTTTCCAATGACATCCAATCTTAATAGATCACTTTGAAACTTACATACCTACGACGTTCAAGGACGACTTGAAAAGGTCTTAAGGTCGATAAAGGAAGAAAAAAAGACGTAATGTTAGTTAAGTAGGTATACTTTGAAAAAAAAAATAATAAAGATGATAAAAGTGTTGGATTGCGTTGGTGCGTAAACGAGGTTTTTTTTAAAATTTCGAATAATTATACGACGTTTGATGTCGTTTCGTGTACGTTTGATCTTGGAAATTGAACTGTTACTTTTGTGGCTAAAAGAACGACGAAGCAAAATGTATGAAGTTTTTACAAATGGAATAAAAATAGACTTTTAAATTTCAGTTCCCAAGAGATGGTAATTTTTTTGTGTAAATTTCACATTTCTGAGTCAGAATTCTGTTTGATGCCTGATAAGCCTGTTTTCAAGAAAAATACATTCTCGATTCCCCCCTCCCTCCATCTCCTCCTAAACAATGCTGCTCCCTTTACATTAAGCCTCCTTACGCATGAAGAAAAATGAAAAAAAAAAATCAAAAATTGAATTCTGTGGGTATTTTTTTTTTTTGAAAATTATTTATTTCTGGTCAGACTAAAAGCATCCCTCGACTCTCCAACAATATTTTTAATTTTTTTCAACTTTGGAGATTTAAACAAGAGAATCGATATGGTTTGGGGGGACCGAATGAAAAAAGGGGTTATTTCGGCACGGTGTTTTTCGGTCATGATTTCGTGAAAGTCATGAATTTTCGTAGGTGGTCATGAAAGTTATGAAAAGTCATAAAAATGTCATGAACTTCGCTCGAAACACACTTGAACATTTTATAAAAGTCCATAAAATGAAAAAAAAATTAGAAAATAAAAAATTTGTTCAAAAAATGAAAAAATTGAAATACTTAATTTTTAATCCTATAAAAAATGGCAACCCTGTTCCACAAATAAACCAGCTATTTATTTATTTATTTACCTTTTTTGAGGGGAGGGGTATTTTCATGCGATAAAAATGTGAAAAATAGGTAATGAAGAAGTCGTGATTTTTTGTCTGGGAATTTTGATAGACACTCTGTTCAGAAAATTCTGACCAGAAATGAACAATTTACAAAAAAAAAAAAAAACAATTCAGACGTCAGGTTTCATTTTTTTTTTTGCAAATTTTTATCTATTTTTAAGGAGTTTTATACCAGCGGGCAAACATTGTTAGGAGACCCTAAGAAGTTTTTTTTCTTGAAAAAAGAGCTATTCAGAACAATATTGACGCAGAAATATGAAATTTTCAAAAAAAAATCATCAAGTTTGATTCCTTCCATCTTTAAAAAAAGGTTTTCAAGAGAGGTTTCCATATACTTACACGAAATTTTTGAATAAAATTTGATTTTTTAAAATTTTTTTCTCAAGGGGAGGGGGAGGGGGAGGGAGGGTCAAGTTGGAAACCTAAATTTTCAGATAATTATATTTTTTTAAAATTTAAAGATTTAAAGAGTGGAAGCAAAAAAAAAATTACAAGAACAAATAAGAGCAATTTTAATTGACTAGCATCATATGAACCAAAAATAAAGTGAGATCCTCCGATTAAGCTCAGACTTGTTCACATGTTCCTCTCGATATAGTCTATAGTAAAATAGCCATCATCGTTTCCATCTCAACTCTTCAAACGAGAAGAAGTCATTTACGCTCATTGGAGATTTTTAGCACGATCTGCTAAATTTTTACGACTCATCATATCTTGAGATCAGTTAAACTTAAGAGCAATAATTCTACTAACAGAATTATTAAGAGAATATGTATGTAGATCGAAAATTCAAAATTTAAAGACCTATAGTTAACATATTGAAGAGCTAAAAATTCGTAAAATCTCAATTTTTCGTCATAATTGCGGCAAGGGGAACTGTTTATATCCTCTTTTTAGTCTTTTTAACGAAATAATTTTCAAAATGAGAGCTCAAAACTCCCGAAGGCAAAGAGAAGGGGAATATAATGAAAAATTTAAAAGTGAAGCATCGATTTTTACAAATTCAAGGACGCTCAGTTCAAATATTTACTTATCTTTTATCGATCTAATCCTTCCAAACCCCTCTACCAGAGTTCTCTAAACGTGATGACGATTCGAAAAACCAAAAATTAAAATGATCTATGGATGGTACATTGTTTGTAATGTTTTCGAAGGAGTTGAGGTCGATTTTTTTTTTTTGATACAATCTGTTGGATATACCATGCAATTGCCTCGTCAGGTTTCAAGATTTTGAAAAAAAAAAATAAAAAGTTGAAAAAATGTAGGGTGACAACCGTGACAGGTTTATTTTAATTTAAGGGCGTCAATTTCAAACTTATATTAGATTTTTGGACACATCACCATCGTTATCAATTATTCTTTTTAACCCCCTCCTCCCTTCCAAAAAAAAATTAAAAGGATTACCACTTGAACCGAATATTACAATAGAAACTCGAGAAATAAAATGAAAACATGCATGCCGATTTTTGGATGACGATGAAAAAACTTTCAAATTTTTCTGCACCAATAATATTACACTGACATTTTCCCATAAATAATCACGAAATAACTTACCTACGTACTTATTCTCACAATGTAAAGTCTCGGACACATACGAGTATTCTACATATAACTTTTATGGCAAAAATTCGTTCTTACCTGGAACAAAAAAAATACAATGTGGGTTAGTTATAATCTCAGAACAATATTTTCATTAAATACAAATACACAATATTAATAATATTAAATATGATCCAGCCCTTCCTCTCCCTCATCTTCAGTCTACCACCATTGGAAGCTGCAAAATATCGCACAAGTTTTGAAGAATGGAATTTGCAATTCAACGTTTAAAAAAAGGATCTCAAAAGGAAACAAATAATTTGAACGATGGAGGGGGGGGGGAGAGGTACAATACTGGCTGTTTCGTTTTGAACATTTATGTATTTTATGCAATGAAGGAACTTTATACTGGAGAATTTTTGGCTTTTTGATTTTTCGAAACTATTATCTTATATTTATGGCAACTTAGTCAAATTCGAAGCAAATTCGAAGCACTTTTGGGCTTTTGCAATATTTTCGTGTAGTCGAGCACTTCGATCTTGAATTTTTTTGAGCAATAAATAACAATCAAATTATGATAAGAATTTCCATCAAATAATTTCCAACAAAAAAAACTTCGAAAAAAATGAGTTCATTTTCCAAAATTAAAACTCGAATTCACCCCAAAGAGAAAAAGAGAATTATCTTTAAGTATTGAAATGAAAATTTAAAATTTTTTCCAAGTTCAAGAATAAGTAAAATTAACCTTGTTTAATATTATCACATTTACATAATATGTATGTTAATTAAAGTAAATTTGGACGTCACCAAAGAGAAAGGCAATCTATTTTCGTACATGCTCTGTCGTTCTTTCTTTTTTCATTTTTTTCAGTTTGATGTAAAAAAGTTTTCTGTTGATTAAAATCTCTTAGTAAAGAGAAGTGAGGAGGGACGACAGTTCACTCGAATACGGTCCTCACTAAGTGACTGATTTATTTCGATTTGAACGAACCCGAATTAGACCACAATAGCAGATCCTAAAACTAAAAAATAAATACATAACTAAAACTGCAGAATTCAGTTTTCAATTTTTGGAGAATTTCAAAAATTCGAGAATTTGAAACATTACCTTACCTTATAAAATATTTGCACCTGGAATTTCTCAGTAATGACTTTAAAAAATCTACAGGGCCCTGAATAGGATTAATCAACCAAATTTTCCAAGTCTCCAAGTTCACTTCTGGTCCTTCCAAATCAATGCGAAATTCCTAGAGAAAATTATATGTAAATTCGCCTGAGGCTCCAAAAATGACTCAAAGGTGGTCGTTTTCCAGCAATCAGAGGGTTAAAATTTTATTCTTACTGGTTTGCTTCATTTGAAAAAAAAATGTTTCGAATTTTCAAAAAATCCAAAAATGAACTTAAGCATTAATTGAAATATTCTGGTCAAGAGAATAATTTTCAAAATTGGTCTTGTTCAAATGCGAGATGGTCAATTCAAGTTGTTCCTTCGTAAACATGACTTCATGAGCTCTGTACTGTGAACACAGTACGAACAAATTTGAAACTTCTCTCCCCCCCCTCCTCCCCACAACAACAAAAATCCAGAACCACGCATATTTTTAATAAGAGAAAACGCACCTACGAGATTTCAATGCCAAAAAAATAATCCAAAATTCTATTTCTTTCCTCTCTCGAACACCGAAGGAAACCGAAAATTGAATACATCATAAATTTCACTCATCCTTCTTAATTAATACATATTAACACCAACACTTGAAAAATTTATTTTCGCTAATCGTTCTTCAAAACCAAAATAATCACTTCAGGGTGAGAATTTTCTACTCACACGTCAAATTCGAGCACCAGGGGTCCAAAAAAACAAAACAAAAATCTATTTTTAAAAAAATTCACACTCTACACCAAGTAACGTAACCTTCCACGACCCCTGTTTCACATCCGGATAAGCCAATCAGCAACCACAATCTCATAACAGTCGGTAAAACAAACCAAACAAAGTGATAAATTTTAATCCGGACATGTCCTGCCATACGAAGTGCGAATCAAATCACTTCCTGTCCTATAACACGTTATCTAAACTTATACACACATCAAATAGCGAACCCTTTAAAAAAAAACCACATTTCGGTGTCTTCATCAACATGATTCTAAACTTAACAAATCAAATCACACAATTATACGATGATCGCAGAAACCATACAAATGTAGGTTAGTTTACTACCGGCTCCGAAACCAGTTCTGTTTCATATAATCAAAATTATTACTTATCGATCGATAGGCATAACAAAGTTATTACAAGCTTGCGGTACTTGGGAATTGGGTGGCTGCAGTTCGAGTACTTGACTTGCATCTTATACTCGTACGAGAGTAGGTACAAATCAGCACCTCGGTATGTACTTATTTGTAAGCAGCAGCTATGCCACGACTGATTACATGGTTTTTTTTTTTTCAAAATGAATCATCATACTCGTACATGTATACGAGTATAAGAACAAAATGCCAACATTCTTGGTATTAATATTACGTAATTAGGTAAATAAAACAACTCGAACGAGATTCGCAAACCAGCATTGATGAGAATCCTTTTATACGAGAATAGAATTCACGAACTATACCTGATACGAGTAAATCGAGATCTACATATACGTAGCATCGTATATATCTCGAATCTCGTAATCGATTAGCAACTTTGATTTATAGTTATACGACACACTATGGATATCTATACGTATACATAATTCAAGAAGTATATGAAACAGAGAAAATTGAATAAAAATTGGAGGCAAAGATGGTTTCGCTAATGACACCAATTTTTTCTGAAATTTTCATGCTTTCTCAAGAAATTTCTATACTATTTTCGTGCTTTTGAGCTACTCAGGTCAAATCCTCGCTTTTTTCATACTCTGATATCTTACCTCATGGGTCTCCACGAAATAAAGATCGATAATTACTATCGAAACGTCAACATTTTTTCTCACATGATTAACGAGTTCAATTAATTTCGTCCAAATTACACCAGCTAAGCTCCTGGTACGAGTTTTTTTTTTTCAATTTAAAAAATAATTTCGAACATTTTCACCAACGTTAATTTGTAATTTGCTGGGGACAAATTTAACCGTCACGCTGAGCGGTGTCATCGCAGGTCGTCGTATCGTTTCAGCCTGTGAACTTATTCTCCCCTATCCCCCTGCCATCCATTGACATTGTGCTCGTAAATCACCTGTGCATCGTTTATACACAATTGTGTGTGCGGTGTTCATTAACAACGCCAAAGTGCACAAAGACCTTGAAGTTTGCAAAATTTCAGGGCTATGCAATCGCTTTGCTGTATAGGAAAATAACTACAATATACGTAAGTTCAATGTGTATATGGTTCGAGATCCGAGTTCAGGTCACGTAAGTTTAATCCGGATTTCGATATAGTAAATACAAGTCGTGTTTATAAACAAATTGGCTCGAGTATTGTATCACGCGTAAGGTGCTATAGAAAACGTTTTGTAATAATTACGATCTGGTGGTTAATAAAATTGATAATTTATCGGATATCGGATACGTAGCCGGTCACAGCAAAGTACCAGACAGATGTCAGATTAAATACACGTATATCATAATACAAAATACACATACGTCGAGCTCTCTGCTCTGACATGTTTACGCATATGTAACACACATGATGATGATGATGATGAAGTCTTTAAACACTCGAGTATTATGTAAAATGGATGCTTAATATTAAGCTACGTAGGTATATACTATGTACTTTTAGATAGGTATATAAAATAGGTAGGTACTCTCTAAAGTACATATTTTTTCGAAACCTTAAAATCTAAATCCATCTCTCACTCGCAGTTATATTTTATCTAACGCAAGGTTATATCCACTCGACTCGACTCATCTGACACACGAAATTATCTTCACAGTGAAAATTTTCCTTTCAAGGTGAATGTAACGTACTCTAGGTATTTTATATTATAAATTGAACGGATAGATCGCCGCCGCAGTCGTCGTCGTTATATTATTCTTGCATAAGCCCCATCATACCACCAACTTTCGTATACCTACTCGTACACACTTACTCACTCGCAGCTCGGCTCGGCTCAGCAAATCCGAATCTAAATCCATTCAAAGTGAAGTGATGGCACGATACCGAGAAAGATTACCAGTATGACCATGAGCCTCGAATTAAACGCTCGATTTAGTACGGACTCGTGCACTAATGGACGACTGTCCGAACTCCCAAAAACGTTCAGGTGATTTAAAAGATTTATAATGTCGAGGTTCTCATTTCGTGTTCAATTCGATGCGAAATTCGCGCGGCAAATCAACGAAAAGAAGGGCTATAGTACATGGTTGACACGTTGACAGTGTTCATTTGTCAGATGTGTAAGCATAGCATACGATGAAGTGGAATTCATCATATGTGAGGGATCTAATTAAGTAGATGTATATGGTTCGAATAATGGAGCATTTTTAGGAAAAAATCTGACACGTTGTACTACGAGGAAATCTTTAATGTTTGCCAATTTTTTTTTTGTTTTCGATACGAGAATACGTACAAATGTGCATGTAAGTAAAATATGCGGAAAAATAGTAACAGAACGTGATTTGAAGAGGAAGAGGGAAAGGATTTATTAAAAGATATGATCGCGAGAGAAATATTCTGGGAAGGAATCAAGTTGGATTTCAGTTTTACTGATGAAGGATCACACACACATTATGTTTTTAAAGCTCGAATACGATAAGAAAACTTACTTGATTTGGTGCATTGCATATTTGGAGAGGGGCAACGATTCGTTTCATCTCTGTTCCCTAAAAAGTTCATTTTTTCGACATTGAACGCCCTCCTCTTACCTCCACTTCCCTTCTCCTCCCATCTCCCCTCAATTCATCTCGACGAATTTAACCAGGAGGCGTTAAGTTATCAAAAGCATTCTCAAAAGGAAGAAAAGAACAAAAAAATTGATAATTTTGGCCAATTTCAAAAAAAAATATACATCATTGATACGATCACAAAAACCCAAATACAACAATCGAAAAAAAGGTCATAACTACTGTCATAAGAGTTGTGTAATAGAATATTTAGGAGAAAAAATGAATAAATAATCAATTCATCATTTATCAAAATGACGTAAAATTTTCCTAGAAATTCAAATACATAAATTTCTTGTAAACTCAAAATTATAGATAACGATTTTCTGGATTTTTGAAAAATACCTCATGCAACCAATCGAAATATGCAGTTCAAAGTTTCGACAAAAAATCAAAAATTCCAGTGTCAGCTTTTGTAAAGCACTTTTTAAGTAGGTATAATTCGCCCAATGTTGAGTCAATTTTTCCAAGCGGGCTTACTCATTTTCAAAAATCAGCCAAATTTCAAGTTAAAATTTTTTTTAAATGCTCAAAAAAAGTTTTGATTGGAATTTTTGGATTCCTTACACAATTTTAACCCATTTGAATAGGTTGGCCGAAACTTTTTTCAAAAATCCAGAAAATAATTTCCTACCTAATTTTGATCTCAAAATTCTTCAAAAGTGCTCAAAAATATTTCCCTTTGGTCTAGACTATTTCAAGTTCTTCAAGTTTTTGAACTTCAAAGATTACAACAATATTCATTTTATATGTACCTTAGGGTGGTCCTTATTTTCGAAGTTGGGATTTTCCTCCCTCCCCCCCAACTCTCAAAGTGGTGACCTCTGGTGGAGAAAATAATTCCCTATTTTTATTTTTTCCATTTTCAAAAAATTCGAGCTGCGGTGGACCCCCTCAATTTTCAAAAATTTTATAAAATACAAATTCACTGCAAAATTATGAAATTTCAAACTCTGTTATTTCTAAAAAGTCTCTTACGGAGGAAAATAAACTCTCATAACGATTTCAGCCCCCTCCATTGAAAATCAAGCTGACCCCCTTCCGACTTGATTTTCTAGAAGTAAGGTTAATATCCTCATGAGAATTCATTTTACTCAAAACAGACTTTTTAAAAGTGGTAGAACTTGAATATTTTGAATTTTGAACATTTTGCTTTCAAGTTGTAGATATTTTTTCAAATTTTTGAAAATTGAGAGGCTCGCCGCAGCCCGAGTTTTTCAAAAATGGGAAAAATAAAAAATAGGGAATTATTTTCTCACCAGAGGTCACCACTTTGAGAGCTGGAAGCAGAAGAAATCATGATTTTTTTTATTTGTCATGTATTTAAGGACCACATTATAATGTACCTACGTAAAAAATCTCAAATTGGATGTTTAGGGATGGAAGAATGTTATGAGGGGAAGGGGAAGAGGGTGATAACGATCGAATCTTGCCAAAGATCAAAAATCGAATAGCGGAAATGGAGATTCGAAACATTTAGGTATTTTACTGTCGAGAAAAATTTCGATAACAAGTGAGTGGGGGGGGGGGGGGGGTGCTAAATTTTCAAACTAATTACTAAAATTCAAACAGAAAAATTTGTATTTTTTTTATAGTTTTTTGATATTTAATTGGCAACATTTTAAGTATGTCTCATAAAATTGAAATGTGATGATAAGATTACAGCCTCTTCATGCTTCTCTCGCTGGAAGAAAAAAAATTGAAAAAGAAGCAGTACACAATGAAAAAAAATTGAAAGATTCGAAAAATTTGAAAATTTTTCGAATTTTGAGCTCTTGCCGAAAAAAAAAAGTAGAATGTTCAATTGTTCATGGTACAAATTCAATTGAGTATCACGAAAAAGAAAATTGAAACGTTCGAAAAATCATCAATTTTTGGAATTTTAAGCTCTCACTGGGGAGGTTGTCTGGTAAAGGTAGCTTCACCATAATTTTTTTTTTAAAAAAAACATCCTTCTACTAATGCGACTTTTGAAATTCCAAAATAAACTTTCAACGAATTATCAAAATTTGGCGCATTTTTTTCTCTTCACGAAATTTTAATTTATCCAAAGTACTTATGAAGATTTTTTTAGATTCTGCAGAAACATAAATGTTTTGTTGATTGTCGAAAATTTCAGTTTTTTAGCACATTTTTCCACACTCTCAAAATTCCAAAATTGGATTTTTCGAAATCAAACTTACTCCGTTTCATTCCAATTTTGTCATGATGTTAAAATTGTTGCTCGTGAACAATCAAAATTGTCAAAAATGATACCCTCCGTTTAATTAGATTATTTGTTGTGACTCCTAAATTTTTTTCTTTTTTTGGAGTGGGGGGGGGGGGGTTAGAGAGAATTAGAAGCATTTTTAGGTGATAAAATTTCGGATGGGTCTTTTGCTTGCGAGCTTTCAAAAGTGTTTAAAAAAGAAAATGAAAAAACTGTGTATACATTTTTTTGTCGCAAGTCCCAAAAAATTTCAGGTGATAAAATTTCGTGGCAAATTTTTTTGAACTGAGCCTCTCGTTTTCTTGTCTTTGGAAATCAGCATAATTGTCTCGAGAGTATTGAGAGAGTTCAGAATTTATTCATTTTTTTTTCAAATAATCAAACCATATTTTCAGTTCATCTACCATAAAATTTTTAAAAAATCTATCCACTGAATTAAGATAACCGTCTTAGGCGTTAAAGGGTTAAGCACCGTTGAAATCCAGTCATGAGTCAATAGCACGTTAATATACAAGATAACATTGCAAGATCCCATCTATCAACACAGCAACTTCTCACAGATTAATTAAAGGAACCGCTATACGTAGCTATAATTCGGGAATAGGATAAGGAAACAGCGGTGATTGAAGGAGGGGCCCACAGCTCGCGTCTTTCAAAAAATAACACTTTTTCGACTCCGTTCTGTATAGATACGTTTAAACGCGTTTAATCAAATCCATTTATCGCGCTATAGTGAAAAAGTCTTCAATTAAAGCGAACTGCTGCGTCTATTGTCTGTGCAAGAGAGTATACACGGTTAATCGTCTATATTATTTCGAAGGAGGAAATCTCTCCGTTATCTCTCGCCGCGGTGCAGTGTGTTTAGCCATCATCATCGAGAGTCATTTAATCCGCTGTAGACTTCTCAAGAAGGGGCACCGAGAAGGGGAGGGGAGGAGGGGGTGAACAACATTATGGCACAGGGTACGTAAGTACGTAAAGTACCAACCTACGCCGCTGAGTTCATTTTATCAAACAATTAAAGCTATTAGTCTTGGTAGTGTGCTGTGGTTAAAAGGTAGGTAATACGTACGTCGAACGGTTTCCGACGATGAGTTATTTTCGCCATGTGCTGAATGCGGAAAACGACTCATTTTCTTAGAGGGAACGGGGGCGGAGGGGAGGGGACGAGACGACAAAACGGATGGCGGAAGAAGGTAAGTAAGTAAACTATGATCCAAAAATATACAGCAAAAAACCGCGAGTAGGTATGGTAAACGTAACGTAACGCAATGTGCAATAAAAACGCAGAAGAGGTAAAAGGTTGCGAATGGAGATAACGTATTCATATTTTTATCGTACACCGTACACACTACACACACCATGATTACATAAACGTCTCATATGATTTCACGGTTTTATAACCAGCTAGCAGCTTGTCTTGTAGTTGTCGACACCGTTATCTAAATTTAAAAACTTACTCATCCGATAATTTCGATTGCGATTGGCGAAAGTTGAATTGAAATTTTTTACCATATAGTACCTCTAGTACAACAAGACGACGACGACCGTCTAAAGATCGTTCACCTGTCGAGTTCAGCTGCAGGTAAAATACTCGTATACGCTGGACCTGCGACCGCGTATGTCAACGGATCTCGTCACTTGTTGCATAATACACCATCGACCAGTATACCTACTATACAAAATACAAATACCCAATAAAGATTTATTTTCCTGCTCGCAAAACTGCCTATGTACGTATCGTATCCCAATATATGTTGAAACTTGTTTACCCACGTTTGGCTGGCGAGGATTTATTACGACGATGGGCGTCGATCGATATGACCGAACTGGGGGCCGATATATCGCTATACATTATATCGTATACGAGTGCTATACCTTTAGTACCTACCTATACCTCTATAATACGAGTATAATCGCGAGTTAATTTCAAATCACGCTTATACACGACAATCGCCTTAAAATAAGCCGAAGCCGCCTTTTATCCGTACCCCACCCCTACCAGCCTACCTACACATGTGTTAACATTGTCATAAATTACACCGAAAAGCTTTATTAGCCATAAATCATTCCGAATCCGATTCCATGCAATTCATCTCGCCAGCCATCAGCCAATTTAAAACAGTTTAATGTTTCTTTTTCGAACATCTGATACTGGTATTTTTACCTCGCCTCGAATCCACATGTTCGCTCGTTCTCCTCCTCTAATGTTTTTTCGCAATAAAATTACGTAAATTTGTCATAATAATTTCATCAATCTTTCTCGAGGTCCTCTACCCGTATTCTCCATTCATAATGTATGATGGATTTATCTCTGATTTTTGTTCATTTTTCACTTCTTGTGATGAAATTTATCAAAGTGATGTGCTGCGAAGAGCGTGGCAAGACGGAGGATTCAAATTCAGAAGAAAAAACACGGATTCTTTAGAATTGAATCACCAACAGAACGAATCATTCGTGAACGATTAACAAAAATTTTCGAAATGCGACTAAAGATTTGAATTCAATTCCCATTTCAAATATGCACCTAAATGGATTCAGAAGTTGGGGCTGTTTTCAGTACTTTTTTGAAAAATAGTTCACGAATGATTCTTTCAAAAATGATCAAATTGTTCGTGAACTGTTCATTCACGAGATCATTTTGATAATCGTTCGTGAATGATTCGCTCCATCTTTATATTTCAGTTATTCTCAATTCACCTAAAAAAAAATCATTACGAATCGTTCGCGAACGATTTGATTTTTTATGAACGAATCATTCGCGAGCTAACTCCTGAAACAAGTGCTCGATTCAAGAACTATTTTTTGATAATCGTTCGCGAATGATTCGTTTTATCTATATTTCAGTCATTCTGAATTCAACTTGGAAAAATTATCACGAATCGTTCGCGAACGATTTGATTTGTTGTGAATGATTCGTTCAAAAATGATCCAACTTTTCGTGAACTGTTAATTCAGGAGCACATTTTGATAATCGTTCGCGAATGATTCATTTCATCTTTATATTATGTATTTCAGTTATTCTCATTTCCCCTATAAAAAATTATCACGAGTCGTTCGCGAACGATTTCCTGAAAAAAGTGCTGGAATCAAGGGCTATTTTCAGCACTTTTTCAAAAATAGTTCGCGAATGATTCGTTCACAAATGGTCAAATCGTTCGCGAACTGTTCATTTGCGAGCACATTTTGATAATCGTTCGCGAAAGATTTGATTTTTTGCGAACGAATCATTCGCGAACTATTTCCTGA
Organism: Planococcus citri; assembly: GCF_950023065.1. Lineage (NCBI taxonomy): Eukaryota > Metazoa > Arthropoda > Insecta > Hemiptera > Pseudococcidae > Planococcus > Planococcus citri. The sequence goes on from NC_088679.1 coordinate 70,004,187, forward strand.
AAAGAGTGTTTGAATCAAGGGCTATTTTCAGCACTTTTTTAAAAATAGTTCGTGAAGGATTCGTTCACAAATGATTGAATCGTTCCTCGAATGATTCGTTTCATCTTTATTTCAGTTATCATTCACAATTCATTCAGAAAAAATCATCAGGAATCGTTCGCGAACGATTTGATTTTTTGTGAACGAATCACTCGCGAACGATTTCCTGAAAAAAGTTTTGGAATCAAGGTCTATTTTCAGCACTTTTTTAAAAATAGTTCGCGAATGATTCGTTCACAAAATGGATTCGTTTCATCTTTATTTCAGTTATCATTCTCAATTCATTCAGAAAAAATCATCATGAATCGTTCGCGAACGATTTGATTTTTTGTAAACGAATCACTCGCGAACGATTTCCTGAAAAAAGTTTTGGAACCAAGGTCATTTTCAGCACTTTTTTAAAAATAGTTCGCGAATGATTCGTTCACAAATGATCAAATTGTTCGCAAACTGTTCATTCACGAGCACATTTTGATAATTGTTCACAAATGATTCGTTTTATATTTATTTCAGTTATCATTCTCAATTCACCAAGAAAAAATCATCATGAATCGTTCGCGAACAATTTGATTTTTTGTGAACGAATCATTCGCGAACTATTTCCTGAGAAAAGTTTTGGAATCGAGGTCTGTTTTCAGCACTTTTTAAATAAATAGTTCGCGAGTGATTCGTTCGCAAATGATCGAATCGTTCGCGAACTGTTCATTCGCGAGCACATTATGATAATCATTCGCGAATGATTCGTTTCATTTTTATTTCAATTATTCTCAAATTCAACTTGAAAAAATGATCATGAATCGTTCGCGAACGATTTGATTTTTTGTGAACGAATCATTCGCAAACTATTTCCTGAAAAAAATGCTGGAATCAATTCTGAAAATAAATTGATATACATACATTAATTTTTAAATCGTTCGCGAACGATTCGTTCAAAAGTTGGAAATTATCTAACTATTAATACACAAAAGTTGGAGCGTTTGTCTCCCTTTTGCGCCGATTGTACGGTCGTTTTTGGTTTTTGCGAATTAATTTTGACATACTAAAACTTCAGTCGCTGTGCGAATGCCCTTCACTAATTTTGAAAATTTACATTTTTCGAAAAAATTGTATTTTAAAATTTGATAGAAATCACAACTCCAGGGACTGGTAATGTCAACTCACAAGGATCACGAAAATAGATCCGGAGTACCTCTATCATTTTAAAACCTTGGAAACATCAAAACATCAACCTTGATTGATATTTGCCTAACGTCATATACGAAGGCATTTTAATTTTTTTCGTTTTTGAAAAGATGAGATTTTATTGAATTTGAATGAGACTTCTATTAATACGAGTAATTAAATTTAATTTTTCTAATTTTCGTCAATTTGTCATACATTAATCAAAACAATATACATCGTCATCATTTCTTGAAATAATGGTGATTGGAGATTGGAGAAAGATGTTGAAAAAAAAATGAACACATAAACTATAAAGTACCGCAAATAGGTACATAAAATAAAATAAAATCGCAAAATTTCCGGCTTAGGTGTTATTTAACAAATGAAATTGTTTTGCAACCGTGGAAAAAAGTACCCCAAGTTTTTCCAGACATTTTATTTTGATTTCAGAATAAAATTTCATAGAGTTTGAATCAAATTAACCCCTTTGAGGAGTGAGAAAAAACAGGAGGAGAAAGATTTAGGACAAAACTTCGAAGAGAGACGGAAATTAAGACAAAATAGTTCTTCTTTCATTGCTTCTAAAGTTGAAACCCCCTTTCACTCGATGAAATGAACTCTAAAAAAAGCGGGGGAAAACGTTTCGAATTTTCCAAAATAATGGACCAAAAAATTTCTCCTGCACCTGCATAATAGCCAAGTTCAACAGTATTTTGTTTAAATTATTGAAATTAACTTCTAAAAAATAATGGAGAATTTAATTGACACAAAATTCATTATTTTTTACAATGACGTCAATGACGTCATGTCATGTACATTTTATGTAGAATTTGTTGCGGAATTCTCCGCAACTGGTCGACTTGTTTACTTTTAATTATTCAAAACTGAAATTTTTCAAAAACCAAAAATTGACCAGAAAACTACCTCTGAAGTGAATTGAAATAAAGTCCGAACTGATGAAAATTTGAACAACCTCAAAATCAGCACTATAATTCGACACCACAATCCAACAACAAATACGATTCTAAACCTGTACTAAATTACCTAGCGTAAAGTGTGTATATGTAAGCATTATGCACCATAGAGAGAAACAAAATTAGGCGCTAAATGTTTTATTTATAAGCACTACATGAGCAGTAGTAGGTAAATTTACGTAAATGTACGAGCAGCTACATGTTACGTTTCGACCTGATTTCAAATTACCGTAAACGGTAACCATGAAAATTATAACCGTGAAAATAACAATTAAAAGGTTTTTTTTTTAGCTCGCTTAAAAGCAACGGACACTGCAGCCTACTGCACGCGTAACGATTCTATCGATAAAAAATGGTTTAGTAATTAACAGGTACTGGGTGATTAAAATCGGTATGCGGGGCAAGAAAGCTCATTCCAAAAGAATCTAATTTTTCTCTCTGAACAAAAAAATGCATCCGAGTCTTAAAATAAATTTCGTAGGTGTACGAATATATGTACATACTAAATACAAACGATATGAACTTGGTCAAGTACTTTTTCGTTTCGACGACAACGACGCATTAATTCATAAAGTGGAAAATTTCGAAGTTCAAAAAAACTCTTCTTGAAAAAAAAATTTCCTTATTTGTATCGTACCTATATCTACCTAGTTCTACAGGAATGAAAGACCTTCAGGACGACGACGCGTCGTATAAAGGTTCGAAACGATGAATTGAATTTCAGACTGACTATGGTACGTATAAAGTGTTATTAAATTAAGTACATTAAGTAAGCTAATTTTACGCAGTAGTTTACTTAATCATCCGACTGAAAAAATTACTATTTGATGGTAACATTATGATAATTTCAGTACATAAGGCCAGCTACTTATGTGAAAAAAAGAGGGTACAGGGGAGGAGAGGAGGGATAAAAAAAATTAGAAATATTATTCAATATTCATTCATAAATTGGAAGTTGAGTGAACTGATGGAATATTTTCCATTTAATGAATTTAAAAAAATGAATAGATAAATAGATTGAAAAATGTGGATTTTTAAACGTTGTTTTCTAGCAAAAGTCCACCTTGAATACAATTCTCATATTGCTTATACTTATTCGGTCACGAACGATTTTCATTCAACAGAAAAACAAGAACAGAGATTGTTTTTGAGTAAATTTTTGCAGATATTTCAGTTTTTAACGATTGGAAAAAGACTGATATGCCAACTTTTGAATGAATCGTTCGCGAACGACGTTCAAAAATTCTTGAAATACAGCACGAAAGCGTAAGTATCAATTTCCATTCACAGTAAGAAGAATGATTGGAATCGATTCTAGTACATTCTTTAAAAAATGGTTCGCGAATGATTTGTTCACAACAGATCAAATCGTTCACGAACGATTTTCGAAGCACTGTATCAAATTGAAGGAATTTTCCCCAGTTTTTTTTTTTTATGTGAAATGATAATAATTATTAAGACATAATTATGTACTTGGATGAAATGAATCAATCGCGAACGATTTACAAAAAATCCTCGAAACACAACCAGAAATCGGCATCTGAATTCCCACAATTGAAAAATGAATAAAATTAGAGCAGTTTTCTCCATTTTTTTGGAATCAGTTTGAGAATGATTCGTTCAATGATGAATCAAATCGTTCACGACCGGTTCTCGATGTTCAGCATCAAAAATTAATCATTCCTGAATCCCGAACGATCTCCGAAAATTCCCAAAGTCAATGTTAGGATGAATTCCTATATACATCAAATTTTAATGAAAATGGAAGTGTTCTCAATACTTTTTTCGGAAACAATTTAGCATGATTGTTCAAAAAATATCAAATCGTTCACGAACGAGTCGCAATTCTCAGTACCTATCAAATTGAATTTGAAAAATTTTACAATTTTTTGAGCAAATTATGAGTAAGTGAGTCGTTGATAGAACGAATCATTCGCGAACGACCAACAAAAATTTCTGAAATGGAACATGAAATCAGTACCTATAAAGATATTCCCGCTTCAAATAGGTAAAATTAGAGCTCCTATCAGAAATTTTTAAACAATACTTAACAAATTCCTTCAAAAAATATCAAATCGTTCGCAAACGATTCAGCTAAATGAATATTGAGTCGTTGATGAAAAAAATCATTTGCGAATGATCCACGAAAATTTCTAAAATGCAACACAAAATCAGGATAAATTCTCGCTTATACTTAACATATGTGAAATTGAAGCCATTCTGAACAAAAGTTCGCGAATGATTCATTTAAAAAAAAAAAAAAACGTTCGCGAACGATTTTCATTGCTCAATCTGTATCAAAATTCAAAAAAATTTCAAAGTTTTGTTTTTTTTTGAATGAATTATGAATTATTGAGTCGTTCATTAAATGAATCATTCGCGAACGATGAATAAAAATTCCCCATCCCACAATACAATACAACTCAACATAAGCATACAAATTTTTGCTATAAAAAAGCGAAATTGTAGCCATTTTCAGCTCCTTTTCAAAAACAGTTCGCGAATGATTCGTTCAAAAAAATATCAAATCGTTCGCGAACGATTCGCGATTCCAACAATCAACAGATAGAAAAAACAAATTTTTTGGTTAATAAAATTCAAAAATTGTGAATAATTGAAGCATTCATGAAACGAATCATTCGCGAACGATAACCAAAGTGAGTCCGCGAACGAATCATTAAAAATAGCGATTCACTATGATTGTAACATGTGACTCAAAGAATCAAAATTCAAAACAATCTCAACTCTGGATTCTGATGAATTTTCAAAAAAGATTAACGATTCAGTCACGCTTATGAAAAAATCATTCGCGAACGATTCCAAAACAAATTTTACCATCCGATTCGCTTCCCGATCCCGAATAATTCATTCAACAACCCCAATAAATACGGAAACACACAAATGGAAATTTTCTAAAAATATCAACATTGTAGGTAAATCATTTCACCTAAAAAATAATTCATTCATAAAATTTATAACCATGAGTCATTCACATCAAACTGAACTTCCATAAAAAGTTATTATTAGTCGTTCCTGAATAATTAGATAAGGCCAATAATTCCGGAATCGTAAAAAAATGTAAAATAAACGTTATTATTTCTTGGACCAAAACAGTGTTACCAATATTACTTCTACACAAAACAAATGCGAATAAAACTCAATCCAAACAAATTATTATGCTAATTGGATAACCCATCTATTAAAAAACTATCAAGATCGAGACTATACAACCAACCGTTAAGCATTCAACTCTTTATTCAAAACACAACGGGGTAAGTTGACCTCGTACCCTTGAACTTGTACGGCTTCTGTATATGTATAAGGAAACCTTCCCCTTTTTTAATTGTCTAATACAAGCGACATTTCGTTGTTGATTTTCGGCTTTCCCTTACTCGTCTAACGTAAGATTCGACTTCCTATTTCCTTCACGACACCTCCGGATCGGAATTATGGTCTGTGAACTGCAGGTAGAGGTAAGTAATAAGACGTAATACGACTCTTTTATTAGCATTTCTTCATTTCCTCGTACAAAGTAATCACACATGGCGACGAACTTCGACCAGAAAATTGGCAAGCATAATATAAGATGATGAGAAGACCACTACGCGACTTGGCTGTTATGAAAATTATTTCACGTATTTATACAATGATCTCTGGCATTTTATTAGAGAGAAAGTAAGTATATACTCGTACTACAGATTGCAGACGAACATACTACATATTACATTCTGATATTAAATGACTTCTATACAGTACAGATAAAAAGCTGAGATAAGCTACATGTCATTAACGCGTCCATATTACAATTTTTTTTTTCCATTCGTGTATTTATTATTGACGAAGATAACGAACGAAATTATTATTTTCATTTGTATACATCGTAATAAGTTCAGTGATTCGGAAACCAATCCCAAACACCTACACGAGGTCGTTCCTAACACATTTTACGAACCACTCACGAGGAGCGGCAGATTCACTCGGTTATAGGAATAAATTACGCGATAGAAATAGCAATTTTTCGTAATTTTGAATACTTTTAGTCGAGCATTATACGTCAATTTGGACGTTTCGAAAAAACTGCCTAAAACAAAAACGTTTTTCTATATTCCTATATAAAAATTTGTACGAATTTTTCACGCATCGCGAGTCGATTTTACGCTCAAGTATGTGTAAACGAGGAACGCAGAGAGTAAAGATATACGCATGATCCTGCTCCTGAGATGATACTTCACCACTCATACTCATACACGTCAAGTCTCGAATAAACTGTCATTTTCAACGGTAACTATAAGTAAAGCTGACTCGCAAGTATACCATAAAAGGGTATTCGGAAAAAAAAGTCCTTTATCACGATCACCTTGGCTGAAGCTTTCGCAAATACGTCGAGATTTTTCGCATGAGATTACATTAGACAGCGCAGTGTCGTCGAACTCGTCACGAAATTTTACTTTTTATGCATAAAAAACCATCGTCGAGATCGAACCACGATTACTACGACCAACGAAATGGAAAACTCTTCGTCGATTATTATATGATAATTCATAAAGCAATATACGATACGATTACTCACGTACTTACGTAAAGTAAAGAATACGACATTTCCTAAGATGTATAAATTCATCATTTTACTGACCTGAAACAATAAAAATAAACCAAACAAAGATGTTAGAAAATTGTTATTATTGAAAACGAATTTTTTTATAGTAAAAAAATTCTAAAGTTACGTAAAATAATTAACCGTTTTTTTATTCAAGGACATTGCCCTATCTGTAAAAAATTACATACTAACGTGTTTCATTTATGTACTTGTACGTATAGTTTTCAAGATTCATTACGTAATATATTGTCATTGTTCCGTGGGAGGAAAAGCAGAGCTGCTAATTAATACTTTGAATTATGCAAAATGTTGCCCGTCACATTGTCCTTTTCAATCGTAATTTCCATCTTTTATGGTATGTACAAAAGTTTGCTCGAATTTTTATACTATTTTCTATTCACCTCGTAGCGCGTGAAACAGAATTAATATTTTGGTGCTATCGTACAAAGTATTGTCCATAATGTACGGTTTATTACCATTTCGCGAGAACCGGTTCTATACCTTATTATACTTTGGTGATTAGGTGTAAAAAAAGAAACAATTAGCTCGCGATGGATACTTGATTAGTTAATTGGTTGTAGAAAGATTAATAGGTCATTTATTTTCGTTTTAAATACGTATTAATCGATTTCGATGAGAATGTAGTTGTCTCTTTTCAGTAAAAAGTTTGAACCGGTTTGAGAAGTAAACACCTTGCACATGGTAAAATTCAACAAGTTATGTCTCAAAATTGAATCAGCTTCGATTAAAATTCTACAGACTTTTTTCAAGTTAAAATGATAACTCCAAGTACCTAAAAGTAAATAGGCACCTAACGTAGTTAAAAAAATGCAGACATTGTCAATTAAACTGGTTATACATCTCAAGTTTTGAAAATTTCTAGCTCACAGAATTTTAACCAGGAATAAAGATAACTGTAAAATAGCAACTTGAAATCGAAAAAAAAAGTGAAAAAAATTATCGAATAGGTAAAAAAAAACTTGTTTGTCATTGAGACAATGAAACGAACCGGTTTCGTACAATTAAGTTTTATCATTATCGATTTTTTGAACTTTTTTTTTTGAGTCTGCGACGAAAGTATTCGATTCCTGGTTATGAAAAATTTAATCTATCAAGTTCTCATTCCATCAACCGGTTCAAGTCGTTTGAAATACATTGATTGTATTACAAAATCGAAACTTTCAAGACGTCCTATACCCAAGGACCAGTTTTGTAGAATAAATCGTAAAAAAATGAGCCTAAAATGGTTTTAAAAATGCTTAAAACAAGCTGTGATTCTCTTATTATTTATACCTATACCTAGTTGAAAAATTCCAGAAAGTTCGAAAAATTATACACATAAAAGTATGTTTAAAAATATTTATTATAATTAAATTTGAATAAAAATGCATTTTACAATGATTAAAGAGTTGTTACTTGAAAAAAAATTGTATTTAAAAAATTAAAAATTATCAAAAAACGATAAGCCATCAACCAGCTTAAGCCCAGAAAAAATCGAAGGAAAATTATCCAAATTTCTCTCAGGAGAAAATTGTCAAACTAGAAACCAATTTTTCAATTTTGAAAAGGCCATATCCTTACCCCCCCCCCCCTCTAAACATTTTGACCTCGAAAGTCTCAGTAGTTTAAAATGATCGTTTGGTGGAATTGAATTTTCAAAAGAAACGCAACTTTACTTATTAAATAAAATTTGATTTTTGGAAAAATTCTTAGAAGTTGCTTGAAACGGGCACATTGGAAATAAAACCAGTTGAAAGAAGAGCCAGAGGCCAAAAAATGAACAAATAGAGATATTTTAAAATCACAGATTGCAATTTACGAGTTCACTTTTAGACGAGAATGATGGCAGATAAAAAAGATCGTCAATGAGATGAAAAAACAACCAGTTCAAAATGAACAAAAATAAAGAACTAGTTCATTGGGACAAACGAGACTGAATTGTTCAAAAAATAGTGAAATAATTAGTCATCTTATTCAATGAAAAACATGGCTAAAAAATTGTTTCAAAAATGCAACATTATTTCGAACTTTCTAACACCGGTTTCGTTTTACCCAGTTCATCAAAAATGAACAATCAAATCAAAATTGTAAACAATCGAAGCTGATTTTGTTTCAGAAAATATTTGTGAGGTATACGAGAAGTAAAGGGGTGGTCTTTCTTTGAAGAGATATTGATTCTCAAAAAAGTCAAACCAGTTCAAAATGAACGTACAGAATAACTGGTTTCATCAGGACTAATGAAATCAAATTTTTTTCAACTGTACCAAAATTGATTTTCTACTTATAAATTTTCCAAGTCTCAAAATGAATAATTTAAGAAATGCACGAAACCGGTTTTGGGATTCGAACCCATTAATTCAAGTGAAGGAAAGATACATCCAGTTCGAAATATCGAATTTTTCAAAATAACTAAAGCAAATAAAAAAGTTTTACTTATATAAAATTAAAAAGTATTTTTTTTTTCAAGTTTCAAAAACGCCTGAAACCGGTTTCATTTGAACCAGTTGATCAAAAATGAGCCAGTAAAAGAAAAAAAAACATGAAATCAGAATTGAAGATGACTAAAGATGATTTCACAAACATAGAAAATATTTGTGAGACAAGATGGCTTTTGGTAGAATAAAAAAAAAACAAGACAATAAGCAACCGGTTTGAAATTAAAACATGAAACAACCAATTCAAACAGATAAAAAATTAAAAAAAAACAAAATCAACTTTTTTTTACTCATAAAACGGTTTAAAAAGCTCGAAAAATGTTTCCAAAATTTCTGAAACCGGTTTCATTCCAACATTCAAAATTAAAATAGCATTGAAGATGATTCCACCAAATATAAGTAAATATGATAAGACAAAAAAGTAAAGGGATAAACTTCAAGATAGTACCTAATTATAAAAAAGGTCGGCATGAAATGAAAAAAAAAACACAACCAGTTTAAAATACAAAAAACAACTGGTTCATGAAGACAATCCGGAAGAAAATTTCCAAAATATAGCGGAATAAAGAAATTTTATTCATTGAATGATGAGAAAATATGACTAAAAAATTGTTTCAAAAACTCTTCTTATAACCGGTTTCGAAACGCACATGCAGTACAACCGCTTCATTGGAACGAATTTGATCGAATTTTTCGAAATATATCTATCAAAATAAACACGTTTTACTAGACAATGATTGAAAAGGGTCCAAAATTGATCTGAAAAAATGTCTGAAACCGGTTCGTTCCATTTCAATCAGTTTGCAACAAGTCAAAAAAAAAATGAATACAATCGAAGGCGTTTCTCAAAAAAATCAACTTGAGATCAGGCGAAGTAAAAGTATGCTCATCGAAAAGATTTGGACAAACGGGGCCCAAAAAATGAATACGCAACCAGTTCCAGATGTACCTAAATGCAAAACAACCGGTTCATTCGGACAAACGAAATCGAATTTTTCAAAATATACAAGAGTAACCTAGTTTACTCGATAAAAGATGCAAAAAGGTCAAAAAAAGTATTCAAAAATTCTCGAAACTGGTTTCAACCAATTGATTAAGTAAAATACATCAGATCGAAAAAAGCATCAAGTATAGAAAATTTAAAACGAACGAAGAATCATTCCCATAAAAACAAAATACCTGTAAGTATATGCATTTCGCGGCGAAAATATTGAAAAATAAAGTTTCGGAAGATTGGGGGAGGGAGGGGAGGATTGACATTAGCATAAAAACCATAGAGGCAAATATACGACTACTCCGCTACTCGTATACGTACAAAAAACCTCGTATATGGAATATTATTCCGCCAATAAAACTGAATTATTACACCGTATACCAAATAGGTAGATGATTCAGTAACGCACACATACAGCCATCACACAGGAACGAGAAGTAGGAAATAGGAAGGAAACGAGCGATGCTGCAATAGCTAATAAATAAGCTAGTGTTTTTTTTTACAATTCAGCTGAATTTCGCAACGGTCTTACATCGCGGCGCGGCGCCGGTACGTTAAAGCGAATAATATTTTTATTTTTTTCGCTTACTTAAATCTCGAAAGAAAAATTATCCTCTCAAGATGGCAATTTGCATTTACGTAAATACCCAGCCCAACCCCAAGCAGCATCGAAAACAACCTAATCATTCGTATTAACGAGCGAATTTCAATAAAATCATTAAGTATAGGACGTATAGGTAGGTACGAGTATACTCGCATGTAACAATTTTATATACTTAAACGTGATTATATTCACATTTCAGGGATACTCAAACCACGTGTTGAATTTTTTACTCACGTACGCCAGTGCAATACAATGCACAAGAGCGAGAATACGTATATCTATCATTAAGATTGAAAAATCCACCGGTAGGTAGTGTAGGTACAAGAATAACCTCACAGCAAACCGCACATGACATGATGACCCTGTCTTACTCGTGTGTGTATTGTAGGTACGTAGTGTACTTGTTCAATTTAACTGATAAGATTTTCATCAAATCTAAGCGAAAATTCACATCATTAACAGTTACCACGATATGCTGGCTTCTGGCGCATTATTAAATATGCACAACGAAGAAAAAAAAATATCCTCTAAAACTGGAAGCAACTCGTTGGGGATTTTTGTTGGACGTCACACGCTCATAATTAATTTCACGATTCGAAGAAACTGCCATAGAAAAATGTACGAGTAGCGTTTTCAAGTAGTTTTTTCACATCTCGTTCCTCGAAAAAAAATCATAGATCCGTTTACGACGAAAAACCGCAAAAAAATTCCATAAAAATATCAATACTCGTAAAATTTAAAAGCATCGAAGTTGATAACATTTGATTGACAAAAGTGCATAGAGGGTAGGAATTAGGAATGGTGAAATTGTTTTATGGAGCCAGGGAGTTGAAACTTCGGCAGTATAGGTATTTAGGTAGGTACTATTGAGTATTGAGACACTTCGATCACCAGTTTCAGACCTGGGTCATTCCACGTCAATTGGACCAAGAAGTGGTAGGTGGGTTCGGCGATTTTTTTGAAATTTTTCCTGTGGAAAGACCTTCCGAAGGGATGACCAATGCCGCAAATCGCAGCCCTCTAGCCCATTCTTAACGGCAGCCAGGGGGTGTCAAAGTTTTCAGTGAACCTAAAATATTATCCATTTCAGCAGTGGATTGCTCGATAACCGCGATACCTACCGAAATGGAACTTTTCCCAATAGTTAGGGGTTTTGAAAGGCTTTTTGGTGATATCATAAAAATCAGCGTTGCCACTTTTTTTCGTACAAAAAATTAGCTCAAAAAGTTTCAAAACGTAGTTTTCATATCGTTCCGACTCTCAAAAATTCTGAAAAAAATATAGTATGGACAACTGTTCATGCTGAACAACATATTAAAAAATTGGGATGGTAACTTGTAACAAAGTCGATTTCAAAAAATTCAAACTTTGCGAAAAAATGCGATTTTTTGATTTAAAACATGAAAAAAAGTTTTGATTGGTAAAGTTGACCCATTTGACCCCTATTTTTACATATCTGTTGAAAAAGTTAAAAAAACTCCTTTCACTCAATAAAATGAACTCATCACAAAAAAATCAAAATTCGAAAAAATTCAATTTTCAATTTCAAACATCAAAAAAAGTTTAAATTTATTCAGTTGTCTTATTTTGACCACTTTCTGACGTATTTCATGAAAAAGTTGATAAAAATCTCACTCACAGCAAAAAAAATGAAATTTTCTTTTTTTTTGAATTTTTTTGAATTTTGATTTTTTGTGATGAGTTAATTTCACCGAGTGAAGGGGTTTTTTCAACTTTTTCAACAGATACGTAAAAATAGGGGTCAAATGGGTCAACTTCACCTATTAAAACTTTTTTTCATGTTTTAAATTAAAAAATCGCATTTTTTCGCAAAGTTTAAATTTTTTTAAATCGACTTTGTTACAAGTTACCATCCCAATTTTTTAATATGTTGTTCAGCATGAACAGTTGTCCATAATATATTTTTTTCAGAATTTTTGAGAGTCGGAACGATATGAAAACTACGTTTTGAAACTTTTTGAGCTAATTTTTCGTACGAAAAAAAGTGGCAACACTGATTTTTATGATATCACCAAAAAGCCTTTCAAAACCCCTAACTATTGGGAAAAGTTCCATTTCGGTAGGTATCGCAGTTATCGAGCAATCCACTGCTGAAATGGATGATATTTTAGGTTCACTGAAAAATTTGACACCCCCTGGCTGCCGTTAAAAACGGGCTAGAGGGCTGCGATTTGCGGCATTGGTCATCCCTTCGGAAGGTCATTCCACAGGAAAAATTTCAAAAAAATCGCCGAACCCACCAACCACTTTTTGGTCCAATTGACGTGGAATGACCCACCTGCAAATTGAGTGCTTCTTGAGTAAGATCGCTTCTTCATTAAAAAAATATGAATTTTTGGACTTTACGAGGGCTTTTCAAAAATAAATTGACACTCAACTGGTTGAAAATCCGCTTTTCAAGCCATACAGAACTTCTAGAATTTGGCAAAAATCATTTAAAACGGTCGAGAAGACGTCTAATGAATTCTGAAACCATAGAAACATTGTGCCAATTTTTTTTGAGTTTTTTTAGATAAATTATGGCGTTGGCATTCATCGTAGGAGCTTTAAAATTCCACACCTAGGAATAAATTTTGAAGGTTTGCAGGAGCTTCAAACTGCCAAATTTCAGATCAGTTTTGGAGTTTGTGGGCTCTCTAAACTGCAAAATTTTCAGTTCAATTTTGGAATTTGCAGGAGCTTCAAACTGCAACATTTCCGAATAAATTTTGGAATTTGCAGAAGCTCGAAGCTACAAAATTTTTAATAAATTTTAGAGTTCACATACGCTTTAAACTGCAATATTTCCGAATGAATTTTGGAATTTGAAGAACCTCGGAACTACAAAATTTTAAATGAATTTTTGAGTTCGCAGGAGCTCAAAACTGCAAATTTTTCAAAGAATTTTGGAGTTTGCAGGATCTTCAAATGCATATTTCCAGATCAATTTTTGAGTTTCCAAAACCTCCAAACAACAAAATTTTCAAATGAGAATCAGAGTTTGTGGGGGCTCTAAACTGCAAAAAAATTTCCGAATGCGGTTCGAATTTTGCAGAAGCTTCAAACTGTGAAATTTTCAAATGTATTTTGGAATTTGTAGGAGCTCCAAACTGAACAATTTCCGAATAAAATTTGAATTTTGCAGAACTTCAAACTGAAAAATTTTTAAATAAATTTTTGAATTCGCAGGAGGAGCTCCAATTTGCAAAATTTTTTGAATGAATTTTGGAATTTGCAGGATCTTTAAACTGAAAAATTTTTCAAATAATTTTGTAGTTTGCAGGAGCTCCAAATGCATATTTCCAAATGAATTTTTGAGCTTTCAGGAGCTTCAAACTACGAAGTTTCCGAATAAAGTTCGAATTTTGCAGAACTTCAAACTGAAAAATTTTTCAATGAATTTTTTAATTTGCAGTAACTTCAAACTACAAAATATTTAGGTAATGAATTTTCAAGTTTGCAGAAGTTCCAAACTGCAAAATTTTTAGATCAATTTTGGAGTTTGCAGGAGCTCCAAATGCATACGAGTATTCCCAAATGAATTTTTGAGTTTTCAGGAGTTTCAAACTACGAAGTATTCCGAATGAAGTTTGAATTTTGCAGAACTTCAAACTACAAAATATTTAGGTAATGAATTTTCAAGTTTGCAGGAGTTCCAAACTGCAAAATTTTTAGATTAATTTTTGAGTTTGTAGGAGCTCCAAATGCATATTTCCAAATGAATTTTTGAGTTTTCAGGAGCTTCAAACTACGAAGTTTCCAAATGAAGTTCGAATTTTGCAGAACTTCAAACTGAAAAATTTTTCAATGAATTTTTTAATTTACAGGAACTTCAAACTACAAAATATTTAGGTAATGAATTTTCAAGTTTGCAGGAGTTCCGAACTTTTTGAGTTTGCAGGAGCTCTAAACTATTAACATTTTTTAAAACTATTTTTGGAGTTTGTAAGGAGCTCCAAACTGCAAAATTTTCCGAACGAATTTTGTAATTTGCAGTGACCTTTAAAGTACAAAATTTTTAATGAATTTTGTAATTTGTAGAAGCTTTAAACTGCAAAATTTTCAAACAAATTTTGGAGTTCGTAGGGCCTCCAAACAACGAAATTTTTTAATGAATTTTGGAGTTTGCAGGAGCTCCAAACTGAAAAATTTTTCAACGAATTTCGGAATTTGTAGGACCTTCCAACTACGAAATTTCCAGCTCCAAACAGCAAAATTTCTCATAAATTTTTGGAGGTCGCGAGATTTTGATGGCAAGCCAACATTTTTTCTGAGTGATGTTCAACTCAAAATAAAAATTTCCACTAAATTTGGGAAATATCCTCAGACTTTTTTTTTATTTCCAAGAACCACTAAAAATGTGGAAGTCTGAAACTTCGCTGATAAAAATAAGCATCTCGCCAGTACCTACTTATACTGCAGGAATTTATCATCTCGCTGGCTCCAAAAGGCAATTCTTATCTTCCTATAGTCTTTTCATCCACACACCCAACAATTTAGTCATGTTTATTTTTGAAAATTTCGTATAATTAAATATGTGCACTGCAACTCGAAGAGGAAAACCCACAAAGCGTATCTTCATTATACGCGGAACAGTATACACATAAAAATTTATAGATCATCGTAATTATCGAAGCTTGAAAAAAATTTTGTTTTGAAAAAAAAGAAGAGAAAAAAAATGGCAAAACTCTCGGTCGAGTTTTCGAAATCGGCTAATTATCGAAATTATTTCTATTTTTTCCTCTATTTTTAAACGACGTGTATACGAGGAAGATTTTGCAACATAAACAACAATCACAGAGCGCGATACACAATCTGCTATATAATTAGCATATTTGAAAACATTCACATATGTGTTGTTTAATAAGCAGATACACGGAAGATGGGAGGATCGACGTTCGACGAGTTCTGACTACTTTTCCATTAAATACGACGACGACGACGACGACGACGTCTCTCGGCTCTTTAAATTTAGCAAATTTTTAGCCAGCTCGGGATCGCTAGCACATACTCGTATATTACTGGGCATTAATCACGTGAACGATTTACGAGCTCACGACTGCTTCTTTGACCAATACGTGAAATTCTGCGAATTGCTACCAAGCTGAGAGTGTGCTCTGGTTCCGGGTAGGTACTTTGTACAATATACGGGATTTCAAGAGGTTGTTTTTCTTCGTTAAACTAATGATTTTCTGTCACTCGGAGACATCTTATATACAATAGGTTGGTGAATAGAGGGGCACAGGGTGTCTGGAAGACCATTTCCAAGACCTGAGAGGGAGAGATATTCATCACAATTATTGTACTTAATTATCACCTTGAATCGATACACGAAACGTGGAACGTGGTCGAGGCTCGTTATGGGCAAATTCCATTCTGCAGGGCATCGTAATATTGCGAATCACAAATTCGTCCCACTATTTATTATAATTACATATAAAGAACGATGGTAAAATTTGTTCGTCTTACCCTACCCTACTCCCCCCGACCCAAACGTACCTGCTTCCAGGAGGCATAAATTTTAACCGACGAAATTTTCGCAGAGCGGAATTGCACGGTGTGAATATAATTTGTTAACCCTGAACACGCGATTGTACTAGTAAAACACAGTGTATATGTAATGAAAAAATGAAATAAAAATAACGACCGAGGCGCGGATATAATTGTTATAGTAGAATTTTTTCAGCTAAATAGGAACAAATTCCTTTGTCGAGTGACCAATTAAACTTATTAAGTCGATTTTGACGATAAGAAAAGCTTTTTTTTTGGTAGGTAATTGCACGAACGACGAGCGAGCAAGCAAGCGCCCGGTAGCTCGCCAACTTGATTCAAATTGCCAAAAAAAAAAAACTTACATAATGAATGCTTATCTTCTTCCCCAATCGTCATTATAATAACTTGACCGCAACGTGATTGAAATCATTATGCGTAAAATTTTTGGTGAATTTTTCATCTCGACCGAGCAGGTAGGTACGTTTTTAGTTTTTTTTTACAATTTCAATTTTTATTTCGAGTTTTCTTTGTTTTGTATAAACAATTGTGTTTCAAGATTGAATTTTTTTTTTGTGCTCGAGTAAAAATGGTATGTCATTATGACATCGTTAAGAATACCTAAGGCTTGAAAGTGACAGGTGTATTGTGCAAGAAAGGTGCTCTTCTTTTTTTGGTATATGAATGAAACACACGTGTCGAAGTTTGTATAATTTTTTTCGCAGTCGAGATTATTTTTTCTTTAATGACTCGACTGTTCGCGTTTTGGATTTAATTTATTAGCGGCGTGTGACACGAGATGTATGCAGAGAAGGTCGTTTTGTTCTAGGATGTGTTTACAAATTGTTTAGATTTATGGCCGGATAAGAGTGAAGATTTGAGAAAATTAAGTGAGTTACGTGGATGTGCTTGAAACGTGAACGATGGAAAAATGCGGATATTTCAGAATTTAGAAGCATTGAAAAAGCTATGTGCAAAGAACTCAACAATTGCATCGGTGCTTCTAAATTCGACCGAATAAAAAATGAAACAAATTTTTGATAATTTAAAAAGAAGACAAACAAAATCGAATACTAAAATCCAACTTCGAATATTTACTCATCTAACAATAAGAACCTTCACAAGTTACCAACCGGTTTCATTCCTTGGGTATGATAATTCATGTTCAATGATCGAAATTCAGAAATTTTCCATCGTAGAAAAAACAAATGACTGTTTATCAATAATTTGAAGAACACTTGCGTGGAATATTACAATTTACAACGTAGGTAAACAAGACAAAGCTGCTAATGCGTAGTGCGCATGCGCGCAACTTTGGTTGCACTACAGCGCATGCGTTAAACTTGTTACAAAACTCCGCGCATGCGCAGATTATTATTTATAAATACCTTTGTGCATAAGTGGGAAAAAGTACCCATGATTAAAATATATTTTGGTTAAGAATGCTGAATTGGAAAAACATGAAAAAACTAGATATCAAAATAAAGTTGATAATAAAAAAAAATAAATAAAAAAAAAACAGAAACTTGATGAAAATTATTAAAAATAAAACAAAAGTTGAGAAACTCAATGAAAATTGTGTAAAAATGATGAAAAATAATGAAATAACGATACATGAGTGGAATAAGAATGAAGATTACATGAAACATATGAAAAATATGGTAAAAATGAACGCCTATCATTAAAATTGTTCAATTGTTGATGGTGAAAAGTGCTATAAAAGTTTTATTGACAAAGAGTTGGAAAAAAAAATCTAAACGCAACAAGCTGAAAGAAGTTTTCACAAAGTAATTTAGGAGACTTGAAAAAATGTCAAAGTGCAATTGAATTAGGAGGGGAGGGGATGAAATTTTCAATAAAAAATCTCTAAAAATGTTTCATATTTTTAAAAAAAAATTTAAGTCATCTCAAAGTTGTAAAAAGTGTTCCAAAAATTTTGAAAAGAATTACAGAATTTAAATGGTTTTAGATAACTCGAGTGGTGTCACAATGACAAACTGCTCTAAAAACATATAAAAATAGGAGAAATGAGGTGAAAAGTTTTAAAAAATGTAATGAAAATAGTTTTAAAAAGTGTTTGAAAATAAAACATATCAAAAACAGTAGAAATTCTAAAAAAAAAAAAAAAAAAAAAAAAAACAGTGTTTAGTAAATTATTGATAAAAATTCCCAAAAATTAGCATAAAATGTGAAAAAAATGTAAAATAATTCTCAAATTTTTTTTTTTTTTTTTTTTTGGGTGTTTGTAATTACTTGATTATTACACCCGTCGTATGGGATTTAAATCGAGTTGGTAAGGTCAAGTTTTTTAATTAGGTCTAAGAATTTTTTAATTTCGGAAGGGTCGTCTGGTATGAATAGGGATCTTTCATCTATTTGTAGGGACAGTCTGTGCTGATGTAAGGAGGGACATTGAAATAGTAAGACGTCGCCTTAGTTGCAAAACCTCGTATCTCCAACTCGTGAGATCACACCTTGTGTAAATCGTTCTTTTTGCACTGTAGCGCTCCCTATGGGACTTGAACGCTCAACTAAAAGCTAGGTAAGAGAGGATGGTTCCCCTCTGTTATCTATCTTTTAGTTGAGCATTCAAGTCCAATAGGGAGCGCTACAGTGCAAAAAGAACGGTTTACACAAGGTGTGATCTCAAGAGTTGGAGATACAAGGTTTTGCAACTAAGGCGAACTAAGGCGACGAAGTGTTGGACAGATATAAGTTCTGAGAGGCAGAATTGACATGTGGGTTTTGGGGCCTTTTCATGGAGGTGATTATGTGTGATTTTTTTGTGGCCAATTCTCAGTCTGGTTACAATGATTTCTTCAAGTCTGTTTAAGTGGGAGAGGTTTTTCCAAGGATGGACTAATTTTTTATGTTGAAAGAGCTTGTTTGTGGTTTGGAGGGACCAAAAGTTTTGCCATTTCTCAAGTGTGCTTTGGGTGAAGATAGATTTGAGGTCGTCAGCTGTGATAAATATAAGGGGAGAAAGGATGGTGGCAGATTTTGCATTAATATCTACAATTTCATTTCCTAAGATTCCAACGTGGCTGGGTACATACATAAACTGTATGAAGAAGTTTGAATTTTGTACGTCAAATAGAGTTTTATGAATGAAATGAAAAATGCCCAAAATATAATTTGAAAAACTTTTTGAAAAATCCTAAAAATTGATTAACCAGCGCAAAAAATGTGATCTTTTCCATGGAAATTATTTCCAAAAGTAACAAGATTCAGGAAACAAAAATCACAAAATTTTTTTAAAGAACTTGAAAAATTTTGCAAATTTGGAAAATATTGTGAAAATTATTCAAATTGTTTGGGCGCGTCTATCTGTCCATAAATAATTGAAAACGTACGAAAATGAGGAAAAAGTGGTAAAAACATGTTGAAAATGTAACGAAAATCGTTAAGAGTGTACCTATTAAAAACATATTTATCATGTGAAAAAATTGTTGAAAATTTTTTTTAAAGTTTTAATTTTTTACAAAAATGACTGAAAACAAATTCAAAATGTAAAAAAAATTGAAAAAGTCCCTAAAAGTCAATTGAAAAAACTATTTTAAAATTTCTAAAATTACTTAAATCGTTGAAAAAAAGCTAATAGTTTTTATGAAAATATTTTTTTTCATCAGAATAATGAGTGTATGTTATAGGAACATGAGCTTTAGATTATTCCAATGTTGAAAAAGTATTTTATATGCTTCAGATGATTTTTTGCCACAAACTTCTGAAAATTCGCAAAAATTGCAACATTGTGATGAAAAGTTTTCAAAATTCAATTATAAAATCATAAAAAGTGGGTTAAAAATATGCAACGTCAGAAAAAAAACATAAAAACAAATCAAAATTGCTAAAATTATAGGTATCAAATTATCTATTAAAAATTACCTAAAATATAAGTTGGAAGAAAAAAAAAAACAAAAAAAACAAAGAAAAGGAAAAAGTTGTTGAAAATTGTTTAAAAATTGCTAAAAATAAGAACTATCAATTGCGAGCAAATTTTCAATATTACTAAAACGAACAAAAATTATGAAAAAGTTGGTGGAAAATTATAAAAAATCACCATAATGATAAAAAAAACTTCAAAATTATGCAAAATGAGTTGAAAAATTTAAATTGTTCGAAATTTTTGAAAAATGTTTTCATAAAATATTCCAAATTGTTATTTAAATCACTTATAAAAAATGAAGTTTCCATCAAAAAATTATATTTCTTCATTCATATAAAAATGTCTCCTCTAATAACGTGATTGTAATTCAAATATGCTCAGAAGTGAGGTTTTCTAATTTTTATTCTTGTTCTTACTAATTTTATTTTTCATTTTTTATTTTTTTGAAGTTACTGCACAAATTATCATGGTCTGATGAAGAAATGAGCAAAATCGTCGACTGAATGATTCACACGTTTCATAAAAATTTCCAAATATATCACTTTTGGAAAATTTTTGAACGAAATTGAAAATTCACAACTTTTATACAGAGTTCAACAATCTGTACACCAGCTCGCCAATTTTTACACTTCCTAATACTAATAAAACAAATGACTTCGAAACAGGGTTAACGCCCTGTCGAAACGATATAGGGATGCCAGAACGTACTTAATTCGTCATAATGATGATGTAAAATTGGCAATCATGATCATCAAAAAAACGTTTGCAAATTCTCGTATAACGGTTACACTCTGCAGCAACTACGAGAGCAACTCCAACCACCCATCTTTTATTTTATTCTCACGTTGTTGAAAGAAAAATTGTCCCATAATTACTCCTCTAAAGTTCGTAAACCCAAGTCGTCTCAGTATAAGAATTTTCCCATCTATAGGTAATCTACTACAGAGGAAGTAAGGAAGAGAGAAGAAAAGAATCTCTTCTGTGCAAGAAGTCCACCGTATACCTAGCTAGGTACTCCTTTGTCATCGGTACTGTTCGCAGTGTTCGATGTACGAGTACATAGATATACACAGCCGGTTACACTGATGGTCGAACGCTTTAATTACTCTCGAGTCTCGACCAGACTACTGTATCGTAGTTGTGGCTTCTTAACGAGATTTCGCTCACTCCAAGAATCACGTATAATTGGAAGTACGAGTACGAGTACGCGGCGCAATAACAATAGAAGGTTAAGTCTGTCTACCGGTAGGAACTAATGAGCTTACCGGAGTCTCTCTCTTATCTATAGCTAGATACATCAAGTCGCCAGTCCAGATAAATGTACTCGACAGAGTATTCTACGAGTATAAGGGCAAAAAAAAAAGACACCAAAGGGTAACAAACTTACCACTTCGACGATTAACATATTTTCATAACATCGAACGAACCCTATCGATCGATCAGTCTTGGTTATTCGTCGTGAAAAACGAGAGTCGAGATTGCTCGAATTCGTTGGCTTCAAAAATTGACATTTTCGTTGTCAATTTAACGACTCGACTCGACTCGGTTGATTGAAATCTATACGCACGTGTATTCGATTTAATTACTCGAAACCAAAGAAAGAAGACATTTTTACTACCATCGAGTAAGCCCATTCGCGGATAATACTCTCTCGTAATCGAATTTATTGCCTATTTGGGCAGAATTTTCCGATTTCGCGGACATAACCCATCATGGTCGGTTTTTGTATATATCTTCAATACAATCAACAAGTTAACTTACCCTGTAACCG
Source organism: Planococcus citri (assembly GCF_950023065.1). NCBI lineage: Eukaryota > Metazoa > Arthropoda > Insecta > Hemiptera > Pseudococcidae > Planococcus > Planococcus citri. The sequence continues at coordinate 70,026,138 of NC_088679.1, forward strand.
CAATATAAGCTTTCTATTTACCGCGCGAATACTACATTCGATTATGCGGTAATGAAAGATCGCCACATGGTTTTAAAAAAAAAAATCCCCTTCCTCGGCTCCTCTCCTCTGTAGAAGGCAACTTAACGAGACGTTCGTCGGCAAAAAGTGCTCTAATTTTTCACGCTCGATGAGTAAAAACGCAATACAAGGTCTGATTATTTTATCTCGCGTATTCGATGTACTAAAAATATGGAGTAAAAAAAAAAATTACCAATATTCGTATCTCCATGGTACATGATTATATGGTAATTCAAGTATGAAACAAAGAGCAACGCACAGTACAGTGCACTGGTGGCAGCTACGGCAGCGATTTATGTAATGTAGCACGCCCAAGCCCAAACAAGCATTGACATTGAATTAGCTTTCTCGTAAAGCAGTTGGTGATTTTTTTTTTTCCTTCTTACAATTTACCAGAGAGGCTGAATGTGGCAATTTGTTTCCATCTCGGTTCTTTTGCCTCTTCGAGTTGGAGCGAACTGCAGTGCAGTTTACGTAATGTTTATAATGCTCGCCTTCGCCTTCGCATTCGAGTTGGTTTGTGCGTAGGAAATAGTCGGCTAATGGAAATAATAACTCGGATTAGTATTTTTTTCCCTCTCTTTTCCTACGGATGCTGCGGATGTTGATAAGAGGTATTCGTTTAATGAGCCCGGTATATCGGAATGATAAAAGGTACGAGAGTCTATACGGCTAGCAGCCGCGCCGGACCAATTGCCTGATTTATTAGAGTAACGCAATAAAATGCTCGCAACGTAGACTATCCAGTATCCAGCATTATAATATCTCTTGAACTCGGCTCTCGCACATGTTCCTATGCTCTCCTACTGAGTATGTGCAGGGTAGGTCATCGTGGCATATCGAGATACGATTTTAAAATCATTTCGACGTCGAGTGTTTGAAAAATCTGTTGCATTAACGTTTAAGTCGAGTTCTTTGATCTTTCGATTTCGAGATGATGAGCTGTTGCCTGTTGCTGATGTGATCGAGATGATCCATTTTGTGCGGAGAAAAATCTGTAGAATTGAGTTCTAATCATTTTTAAAGGCTAAAATGGATATCATAGGTTATTATAGAAAATGATGAAAATTTGATAGTCATCGTGAAAACGATTTAAAAATATGTAAAACCATAAATGCGTCAACAAAAAACTATTGAATAAGTGAACATTTCAAAAAAAGATGTGATTTTGTAATAAAAATTGATTTAAGAGCAGTAAAAACCCATCAAAATAATTTTTTGACTGCATAATTCGTAAAGTTGTTGAAATGCATTTTTTTTTATTACTCTCAAGTAGCATAAAATGATGAAAAAAGTCGTAACATTTTTTTAAATATTATATTATAAAAAGTTAGGTACATATTATGAGTAAAAGTAACTTTTAAAAATATTTAAACTAAACAAGACTTGTTGAAATAATTTTAAAATTTTCAAAACTACGAAAATATCGACACGAATAGTAACAAATCAAATGCCCCTAAAATGACTGAAAATTCAGACTGAATGATTTTAAAACTTGTTATGAACACCTCAACTTGATAAAAATAAATAAATGACCCATCAGAAAACATCATTGAGACCAAATTTCAAAACAAATAGAGAGACTCGATTTTTTTTTTTGGGGGGGGGGGCTTCTTTAAAAAACATTTTAAAATCGAAAAATACAATTTTTTCGCTCGTGTGAAAAAATACACCCGAAATGCATTTAAATCTGATTATGATGAGAAAAGAAAATCTCCAGAAGCCAAATTTTGGAGTATTTTTTGAAAAAAATTGGACTCAAGAAAATAACTTATTTTGACTTACAATCAAAAATGGCCTCTAAAACATGTTGGCATTTGAAATATGACCGAAAATGAACATTTTTGGAGTTCTAGCTGCCTAACTACTTATTTTAAAGTTATCGGGGATTTTTTTTTTGAAAAAAATTCAGCTCAAAATAATACACTTTTTCTCACTTGAGTCGAAAGTGGCCCTCAAAACACGTTGGTACCTCTACCTATACATAGTTGGAATATGACGTAGAATAAAAATTTTTAGTTTCAGCTGCTCAATTGCCAATTTCGAAATTTTTGGAATTTTTTGAAAAAACATTGACCCTAAAAACAGTTTTTTTTTTCGCCATGTTGAAAATGATCCCCAAAACGCGTTATATGATCTAAAAAAAATTATTCCTAGAGTTGTAGCTGCTCAATTGCTCATTTCGAGATTTTTTTTTTCAAACGTGGTCCAAAAAATAACACTGATTTTAATCATTGTTGAAATGTATGCGTTTAAAATGACCCCAAAAAATACCTACAGAGCGTTAAAATTGCTGAAAATTACATAAACTGATAGAATGTTATCAGAATTTACCAACACCTGCATAAAATACGCGTATCGTTGGTGAAACGTGAGAAAATTAAATAAAAACGCCAAAAAGCATAAAAATAATCAAAATTACCAAAAATTGATGAAAGAAGGAGGGTCATTTTGGCCATTTTCGTGCCCCTCGCTACTTCGAGACTTGGATGGCTTTTTCTCATAGGGGATGGTCCCTATTATTAATATCAGGTGATATTTTCTCAGGGGAACCCATAGGGGGGCTGTGGGGTGGCCCCAAAGTCGAAAATTGCAAAAAAATTTAGAACCACTGCTCGAAAATGTAAAAAATTAAAAGTAGCGAATATATGTTGCTTTAAGGGTAAGCAATGCGGCACGTAAAGCTTTTTTCATTTTTGACCTTTTTGGGGGTTGTGGTGGGGGTATTTCTATTTTTGAAAATTTTGGAACCCCCTTTTTTGACCCTTCCCGTCGAGCCACCCTAATGCCCTTTTCATGGTTTATTGCTACTAGTAGTAAGTTCAATTGATATCATTTGCAACCCCCTCATCAACTTGGCTCATATCGAAAAATTCAATTTTTGACTTTTTTTTGAGGTCCATATTTTGGGAAACCATGAAAAGCTATCGAGGTCCGGTTTGCGGCAAATATGTTGCATTTTACTTCTTAATCGACTGGCATGCTTGAATTTTTATTTCAAGTCAATTTTTGACCTCTTTGTTGCAGATTACTTTTGGGGGTGGCAAACTTTGAGAACCCCTGAAAAAAGTTCCAAAGTGAATTTTTTCAAACTTTGAGCTGAAATGGTCTTAAATACATGTGTTTAACCAATATAATATGCGAATGCGATATTTTAATACAATTTAGTCATTTTGGATTTTCTTCGATATTTACCCAAATTAGCTTGAAACATTGTTTAAAATGTGTTCAAAAAGGTCATAAAATATCTTTCAAAAAAAACTTAAATCATCAAAAATCGCCAAAAACTGCTGAATTTTGAATACCTACTTAATTTGCAAAAAATTGCATAAAACATTGTTAAAATGTATTAAAAATTACACAAAACCACCAAAACTTCATTAACAATGCTGAAAATGATCAAAATCTGATGAAAACGTAAAAATCGTTGTAAATCACCAAAAACTGAAGGAATTTCATGTTTAAAATGAAAAATTTCAGAAACTGATGAAGTGATGAAGTTAAATTTTTTATATTTTCATCAAAAAATTGTATAAAAATTGTGAAAATGAGTCGCATCAAATGACCAAAAAAAAAAAACAAAAAATCCTCTGAAAATCCCATCAAAAATGACCAAACGTTGCAAGAAATATTGCTTTAAATATGTTCAAAATGGCATAAAGCCTCAAAATTATTTTAAAAAATAACCAAAAATTGATTAACATTCATCAAAAGTTTGAGAAATTTGAAAAATAGAGCACAAAATATTAAAATGAGTTTTGAACGGCGTTAAAACGTCCAAAAAAAGCAATAAAATCACTAATATCGCCAAAAACTAATTAAATTTTAGCAAAATTTGCAAAATGGCTTAAGAACACAAAAACGCCCAAAAATCGATAAAAATTGCCAAAAATTGACGAAATTTCATCAAAATTTAGCAAAAATTTGCGTAAAACGTGGTTGAAATGCATTGAAAAAATTCGTAAAATCACGATAAAAAATCCTTAAAATTATCAAAAATTACCAAAAATTGATGAAATTTCTCGAAAACTGTGAAAAAGTTTCAAAAAATTGCGTAAAACATTGTTAAAATGTGTTGAAAATGTCATAAAAACGCCCCAAAAAAATTGAATTAAAATTACTAAAAATTACGAAAAACTTACTTATTACATTTTCATAAAATATTTTTAAAATGACAAAACATGAAAGAAGCTTCAAATTTATCAAAAATTACTATAAATAGATGAAATTTCTTCTGAATTAGGTAAAATTTACAAAAATATTCTAAAAATAGGTAATACTAAAATAATTCTCTTTTACAAAAAACTGGAATGATTTTAGAAAATTTCGAAAAAATTCAAAGAAAGTTGCACACAACTTCTTCAAAAGATGTTAAAATGTCAAAAAATGCTTCAAAAGTATCGAATCGTAATTAAAAATGACCAATAACCGATGAAATTCGAGTAATGTTTTGCAAATTTCAACTGAAATTGTATCAAAAATCATTCAAAAAAGACCTGCCAAATGTCAGCTTCCTAGGTCAAATTTTTGAGACTTCAGCACTGACACATTCCTCCTAAGAAGGGCCTTTCTGTAAAATCATATAGTTATGAGAAGAATGTGTGTGAAGTTTCGTAATTTATTTGGTCCATTGTGTTGTCCAAATCAGTTCCTTTTTATAGTTTTTATGAAAAAAAAAACACTCACGCATTTAGCGTGAGAAGACCGACTTTTCTCAATTGATCTGTTTACAATCGAGTCGAATCATTTACAAACAATTGACAATTTAGTAAATAAATTGATTGATTTCTTGGTGAATCATTCGATTGATTTGTAGGTGAATCATTCGCAAACGAGTTAATCAATAGTTACTAAATTATTCGCGAACGAATTGATTCGTATAAGTGACTCGTTCGCGAACGAATCGATTCGTGCAAGTGACTCGTTCGCGAACGAATCTATTCGTGCAAGTGACTCGTTCGCGAACGAATCGATTCGTACAAGTGACTCGTTCGCGAACGAATTGATTCGTGTAAGGGAATCGTTCGCGAACGAATCGATTCGTGTAAGTGACTCGTTCGCGAACGAATCGATTCATTTACTCAATTTTTGATGAATCATTCGCGAACAAATTGATTCGTATTAGTGAATCATTCGCGAGCGAATCGATTCCTATAAGTGACTCATTCGCGAACGAATTAAACTTTTCATTTAATTATTTTTCGTGAATCATTCGCAAACGACTCGATTCCTTTAATCAATTTTTGTCGAGTAATTATCTAGTCCAAAATTGATCTGCATACATTCGAAATGAGAAAATCGATAAATTCCAATATTTTCTGTCAAAAATCAACTTTCAAAAATTAAAAATCAAGATCGATAAATTTCAACATTTTCTGTCAAAAATCCATTTAATCAATTTTTGGTTAATTATTCGCGAATAATTCAAGTAATTATTGAGTCCAAAATTGATCCGTGTACATTCGAAATAAGAAAATCGATAAATTCCAACATTTTCTGTCAAAAATCGTTCAAAAAATTAAAAAAAGAATTGTGCTGGGCGTGCGATTTGAACCTTGTACCTCCCGCACACTAAGCCAATTCCTTCGTCACAGGGCTACCGCAAAACCTTACCAAAATGAATTTTTAAAAGGTATACATGTTACTAAACTATTTGAAATGAGAAAATCGATAAATTTTCGTTTCTATTTTCGTGAAATTGATCGATAAACGTATCGTTTAAACGTCCATCGTATCACTAAAAATATCCTCGAATTTTTGTCGAACTCGAATTTCAAAAATTCATCCGCGAATATTCGAATTTCGAAATAATTACGAAAATCGATAAATTTCATGTGGTAAAATGGCACATAAAAAAATCATTAAATTTAAAAATTAATTTCTCAAGAACGGCTTAACCGATTTTGATGAAATTTAAAATTTCACCCCTTGGATACTTGCCTAACATTTTGTCATCATCATCATGTTTCGAAAGTTCCCAGCTTCAGAGTTCATCGAGCGACAAAATTTGCAGGGTGACTTTGCACAAAATTCATTAAAAATGAAATTTCTCAGGAACGGCTGAACCGATTTTGATCAAATTTATCATCTTACAACTAGATTACTAGCCCGATTTTTTGACATAACCATCATGTTCCAAAAGTTCAAAGTTTTCGAGGTTATTGAACTTTAAACTTTTTTTTTCAAAATTTTTCAAAATTCAATATCTAGAAAACGGCTGAACCAATTTTGATGAAACTTTGCATATAACTAGACCTTTACCGTCCCTACAAACCAAAATTATCACCACGATCCAAAAGTTTACAGCTTTCGAATTAAATCGAAAATTCCAAAAAAAACTTATATATAAACCTTATATAAGGAAACCTGAATTTTCGGGAATAGTCGTATCGTGATCCCAGACCCTCAAAACGTAAAGAAAAGTCACTCCCCGACCCAACTTCCACCATCGCAACAAATACAGTACTCCACTTTTCTTAAGAAAAGTCGGTAATATGTAGGTACTTTAGAACAGTAGGCGCTTTTTTGGTTTTTAAATTTCTTCGTTCGCTTTCCACCCCCTCACTTCGATTAATGACTCTCGTGCAGTCTGCACTATGACGATTATTATGAGAGATGGGTTCACGACGATAATATCGGATTTTCCACCAAAGATGTTACGTCTCGACGCAGCATGTATGTACCAAGAACCAAGAGGACGGACTGGTATCAGTGTTCGAATCCGGCTGTCGAGTTATTAACCTATTTATTAGTAATTAAAATCGATAAAAGTTAAACACGGAAACGTACGCGTACGTGTATATTTATCGTATTGATACACACGTTGGTTAGGTATACGTAACATGGGGTTTTTGGTGTTGTGTACATTCTGTGCTATGGTATCAGCATCTCACACATACTACATATGCGTATATTTAGGTACAAATTTATATTCTCGCATAACTGATAAAACTGGTTTCCAAAATTAGGCGATTCGGATTCGTATTTCGTACATTTGCGGCGACTGCCTGAGCGTCGATTTCGAGCGACCGGTTAAACGGCATGCATAGCGCTTCTTCGTTTCTACGATATATTTTATATGTATACTCGTACGTACATATTCGTATATCACAAATACATACATACATCGTTGGCGCATATTTTGTTTTGACGTTGGTCGGTGGAATCTACGATTTGTAGCAGGTCCAAGACTAAGTTATGCAGTATGTAGTGTATAGGTCCGAATCCGTGACATGGTTTTCGCAAACTATACGAGTACGAGTACACCTCGGCTGCTGCCATGAGACGCCTCTGGCAAATACACCAAAACCTGCACTGTGCTGTGCACACGAACCTGTATTTGTGTGTGATTTGCCAACGTAGCATAAATCGTAATACTTATACGGAATCGCGTTAACGGAGAGCTTACGACTTATACGAGCTTGAGATTGAGTAGGGGAAAAAAAGAATAAAGATGGTATCGGCATTTTTTTTTTGCGCACAGGGTGACAAGAATGGTAAAAATGCTGTAGGTTCTATGTACTATGAGAGCAATGCTAGAGTAGGCGTGACAGTTGCGCTATTCAATAGGTTTTCCGAGCCGTAGACGTTACATATTTCTCCTTTAAAAGCAGTTAATACGGCCGTCAAGGTGAACAGCATCCCGGTACCGATAATTACGTCTACATCTATGACATCACAATGGTCGAATAGTGCAGGTGTTCTGTTCGTTTCACTGTGTATAGGTAGGTATATTTATACACTGTATAGTATAAGCTCGTCTCTTACTCTTCTGTCTCTTTCTCACTCGTTGAACCGATTTCACTCACTCCAGAGCTTTCAAGCGTACCAGTTGCCGCCGACGATGTGCCATCGCAGCAGCTAAAGGGTTAGTACATAACTTGATGCATTCTACATGTATGTAGCAGGGATCAGGATATACAGGATGTTTCTACTTGTCCGGGTATAGTAGACAGTAGGTAACTAGTTCCATGTGCGTCGTGATCCTTGAATGATACGCTTAAGCTTCGACGTGAATCGACTTGGCGGAAATCCTTATTGTAATGTAAATTATCCGATGTACCGGTAGCTCAAGGATTCCACGCTTGAATTTTTCTCTCGTCATGACGACTCATGATGTGCTGTACTGTATACTTGTGACGAGTATAGCGTCGAGATTTGTGATGGTGGATTGGTCGATAGTGATCGTGATCGAGATCTCATTGTGTTGTTTGTTAGACGTCTGAATCGCTGTGTGTGTGTGTGTATATGTGTGTGGTGAATAGGAATTAAGCCAAGGAAGAGAGTACTATGTACTTGGCAAGGTGAAAATGAAATTAGAGGATTCAATTGATGCAGAACTGAAGTGCATGTCATGATGTCATAGATTTTATGATCACTTTTTTTCATCTTCGGATCAAATTTGGATTCTTGTGGTAATGTGGTGGTAGGTAGTTTAGAGGGCCAAATTGAGAAACTGAGTTGATATTGGGTTTCGGTGTCTCTGAAAGCCCAACAAACAATACGTCACACTATATTCTTATTTTTTTCTCATCTTCGGACCGAATTGGATTTCCTGTGGGGGAGGGAAAGAGGGGGGGGGGTTTAGAAGAGTCAAATTGAAAACCAATTTTATATTTGGGCTCAGTGACCCTACCTAACAAACGATATATCACTCGGCATAATCACTTTCTTCTGGTCTTTGGACCAAATTAGGATGCTCGAGGTGACGATGGGGGGGGGGAGGTTGAGATGATTCAATTGAAAAATCGAGTTAATATTCGGACTCAGAGCTCTCAAAAACATGACAAACGATATGTTACACAACATTACTATTTTTTTCTACGTTCGGACCTGATTGAACTGTCCATGAAGAGGAGGAGGGGGCCTGGAAGAGTCGAATCGAAAAACCAAGTTGATATTTGGGTTCAATGACCCTGAAAACCTAACAAACGATATGTCACTCGACATAATCATTTTCTTCTAGTCTTCGGACCAAATTAGGATGCGCGAGGTGGTGGGAGGGGGAGGGGGGTTTGAGATGATTGAATTGAAAAATCAAGTTAATATTCGGACTCAGAGCCCTCAAAAACATAACAAACGATATGTCGCACAACATTACTATTTTTCCTCATATTTCGGTGGGTGGGGGGGGGGTGTCGTCGGAGGGTCAAATTAAAAAATCAAATTGATTTTCGGACTTAAGAGTCCCTGAAAACCCTATATTGCAAATGAGTATTCGTTCGTTCGCTCGTTCGTCCCTCCCTCCCCCCCTCCATCACTCCTACCCCATGACCCATGACTATCTGCTGACAAGAATCAGGAATGGAAAGTATTATTTTGATACTCCCAAACGTTTTTTTGACTGTTTTTTTTTCAAATAAGTCCAAGTGTCATAAAATTGAGAAAAAAATTTACTTTTTTAAAAAACTAAACTTTGCTCTAGATTTATAAGAGGAGAAAATGGGGAATTAATTGGACTAAATTTACAAATTTTTTGTGCTTGTGGAAAGCTAAAAAAAAATATGATTTTTTCCAAAACCCTGTACCACCCAATTTTAAGCTCTCATGTAAAAATTCGTGGAAACAAAAAATCTTTCTTTTTAGTGCTCCCAAACATTCGTTTACCTAAATGTGTTTTTTTTTGTAAAGAAGGAATCCCGATAAGACCACTTTTTGGGTCCAGGGGTTCCAAAAATTGTAAATAAAAAAATAATTTTAGGAACCACTGAGTATTTTCAAAAACTTTTTTAGCGTAAAATATCTGTTCGAACCAGATAAACGTTATGCGAGCTAATTTTTCTATTTTCGATCCTCCGGGGGGGGGGGGGCAGAAATTTGGGGGTTACGATTTTTGGCAAATTTTGGAACCAACATTTTGAACCTACCCCTTTGAACTCCGCTAGAAAGCTTTTTACAGTTTATTAATATCCGAAAGACCTCCATCCTACCAAATTTTGAGCTCAATAAAATTTTGCGCTGGTACTCAAAAATTCAATTTTCCAATTTTTCGTAATTTCGATATTTTGAGAATCCCTGGAAAACTAGAAATATGCGATTTACGCCAAACGTAACGTCTTTAGGTAAAAGTATATTCAATTATCTTGATAAAAAAGTTTAATTAAGCTTCCTGTATATGAATTCGTAATTTTGAACACTTTTTTTAGAGACCCCCCCCCCACTTTAGGCACCCCTAAAAAAGGTGTTTACGCATATTTTTTCAAATAAATTGAAGAATTTACATTTAAAATACACCAGCAAGCGCTCGATAATTTTTCATTTGATTTTCCCTGTAACTTTCAAAATTGAGCTATTTTGGGTCAAATTCTGAGATTTTACTCCTTGAAAAAACGTTAAAATCACATTTCGCGATTTCAACGTAGTAAAATCTCAGAATTTGACCCAAAAAAGCTCAATTATGAAAGTTACAGGAAAGATGTTTCAAGGATAATTTATGCAATTTCAATTAAATTTTGCCATTTTGATTAAATCATCAGTTTTTGGTAATTTTTAATGATTTTAGTATGTACTTTTAATGTATTTCATGATAATTCATAACATGTTTCAATAATGTTATACTTAGAAAACATTTTAATTTTATGCAACAAAAAAAAATGCAATCTTTAAGCGACACCCTGTAAAGTACGAGCTTGATAAATCCCATAAACATTTTCGAACGTGTAATTAATCGAACAATTTTTTTTTCTCTTTTTTCATCATCATCAGTTCATCACGTTGGTTGTATTCGCGAGAGGAAACTTTGCTCCAAGAATTTGGATGTTTTATCTCAATGTCAGTTGCGTAACGCAGATGAATTTTTTTCAAGATGTCGAGATTATGTGCGTATATTTGTTCTAATTATAGTCACGTTTTTTCTTCCTCTTTATCAGCAGGATAAAAAATTCATGTCGATCCGGTAGTGATAGCACAAACTACGAACTACATCGCATTTGTATTTGTATACAAATACACATACGCACATTGCTGTGGTTTTTACTCTACTTATAGGCTGGCTACAGACGTAAACAGCAGTAAATTTTCCATCGCGAAGTTATCTAGTTTTGAGGTTTAGTATATAAGGAGTGGATTAACCTTTCGGGAATTGGAGATGACATATTTTAAACGGGTCATTGTTTGCTGGAACGTGTTTATAGTACATAAGGTGGACGAGTTTATTTGTAAATAGACGAAAAGAGATGATACTCGTATTCTGCGGTATAGCCAAAGCGTAGGTTTCATCGTGAGGACAGCGAGAGAGGCGCTAAATTCTAATCAGTGGTGGGCAGATGTATAAGTTAGATTTTCCACCAAAGTAGGTGTCAAAGCCGGCAGCAAGATGGCCGTTTGTATGCGGCAGCGAGCGGTGTAAAAAATGTAAATGCGTCGGAAGCTTCGGAGTTGTTGACCTTCTTGAATATAAGTAATCAAACGCGGATGATTTTATTATGATCACTTTTCATCTTTTTCCTTATTATTTCGCGATAATTAAAATTGTTCCATCGTTCTTCCTCGGACCAGTATATAGAAAATAGAGGAGTGGTATATGTATAGGTACGAATAATATAACGAAGTTGTGAGGCGATTAAACAGTTTCTCGAGCCGCTAAATAGCTCGTTTATACGTAGTAAATGGTACCTACTATTCCAGGAAGATGTTTTTTTTTCGTTTTTCGTTCGTTATATAATCTAACGCGCTAATGTTTTTAAAAATGATTCAATTTGATGAATGACGCGATAGATGGTAATAAATTACCGCTAACTTTTACCTATCTGTTTGCCAGTGCCAATGTACCAAAGTGTCTGCGATTCTCTCAGTAGGTATAGAAAGTCTGTATAGGTACAGAAACCCCTAGACTTTGTACTTCTGTATTTGGTGATGTTGTGATGAATCGAATGATATATTTTTTCAGCCGGCTGCTACTATAACGACTAACGAGCAAACCAGAGTCGTAAATTGTCGTCGTTTAACCGAGTGAGAAATTGCTAAATAATTGTAGGTACGCTTGCCAATAAATATTCAGTCGATTGGTGCTGCTGCGGTCGAAAAATTACTCGAAAAGAGAAAAGAAGAGCAAAATGGCTGAATCATTAGGATCAGAGATAAGTGGAGAAAATAGTGAGAAATAGACTTGATGAAAATTTTTTCATTTCCTCAAGTTTTTGCTCCATTTAATGTACGTACAGTTTGAACCATTTAAACAATCATTAAAAGCACGGAATTGAATTCTTCGAGTTCAACGAATACGTTTTTACGGAATTTTTGAAGCAAGTGGACATTTTTTTGGGTCGTCATCATTCAATTAAAAATAAGAAAAAAAATAAAGAAGTTTTTGCTGCCAACGAAATAAATGATTTTGAATTTTTCATCATTTTTCTTGCTCATTTTCTTTGTCATCTCTTCTCCCTCCACTGATTTTTTTTCTGCTCGAAAATTTATGTTGTCAGAAATTTCAAAATACAAATTCTACCCAAAAAATAGAAAAATAATTTACGATGGTGAAGGAAGAAGGGGGAGAGGGGAGGCGAGGGAGGCAACAAAAAATACTGAAATTTTGAAGCAATGTCAATTAAAAAGTCAAATATCCTTTGAACTAAAAACAATCAAATACATCTAGTTGAAAAAAGTGGATATTGTTGTTGCTGTTGTTGTTTTTTTAGTTCAAAAATTATTGAGCTTTTTTCAAGCATTTTTAAGGAAATATTTCCATTAATAGAGCAAAACTTTTGAACAGGTGGCTCATCCATATCGGAAAAATTGATCTACAAATTGTAAAAATTGTGTTTTTATTGGAGTTGAAAAATTTCCAATGCGAACAAATCAACATTCGACAATATTGGGAAAAAAACTGCAATGAAAATTCGAAAATTTTGAAAAAATCAATTTTTTGTAGAAGAATGAAAAAGGTTTTTTAAAATCAAGACAATAAACTAAAAATAAGTACTTCCTTCGTTGTTTGTGATAAGATTCAAATTTTGTTTGTTAGCGGGGGGGGGGGGGGAGATACGGACTGCGGAGCCCCAAAATTTTGGACAAAATGTCAAAAAATGTCAAATATTGTGTAACATATTGTTTCATACATTTTAGAGGACGCTGAATACGAATAATTATTCATTTTTTCGATTATATCCCTCCAACTTCCCATCACCCTCTCCCCCCTTTTTTTCTAAAAACCGAAAAAATCGTGTGACATATCAGACATAATTATAATTTATTAGGTTTTTGGGAGCACTGAACAAAAATATTTAATTAATTTTTTCAATTTGGCTCCTCCAAGGCTTCCATTAGCCCTCCAAAAAATTCTGAAATTGGGTTCAAACACTGTTTTTGAGCTCTCGAGTCGATTGGTGATGGTTCCGAGCTGTTCTAGAGTCTCCAGCAGATTTTTTGTATCTCCAGTTTTTGAGCAAATGCTGTAACTCCTTTTTTTGATACTTTCGATCGTTTTTGGAACTAATTTTTTTAAAACCTTGTGCGACGATTCAAATTCAACATTTTTTCCAGTGATTATTTTTGAAAACATTGAAAAATTCGTCAATCGCGAACGTAAAAGTAAAAGTAAAAAAAAAAAACTGAAATTTGGTTAGTGGCCTTTTTTTGACTCCTTGAGTCGTTAACCCAAGTTCATAGATACGTACTGAATTTCATTTAGATTTTACTTTTTGACCTATTTTCGAAACCTGGGAAATTAAAAAATTCGTTGGAGGCTCCAGAACGGCTTGAAAGCATCACAAATCGACTCTGGAAGCTAAAAATATTTAACCAAATTTTAGCCTTTTACAATAATTTAATCAGATTTTGATTTTAATTTCATGAACCAAATTTGAAATTTAAAAAATCCGTCAAAAATCAATCAATAAATTTTAGCGACTGAAATTTGATATGCTGGAGATGTTTTAGAGTCCTTTTTCGATTTTTCTTCGTTCGAGCTAAAAATTTTACTTTATGAACCAAATTTTGACCCATTCAGTTGAGGTTCTGATTTTTGGAAAATTCAAGGAAATGAAGGTTATTAATAATTTTTACTCGTACGAAATGAGCAAATAAATCAGGGCATAAAAATCCAATTTACAAGCCGAAGTCATCCCCTCCACCTCCAGTATTGATTGTCGCCGTTTTCAACCTGATCTAGAGTCCCAGAAAAATTTGATTTTTCTTCAGCAAATTTGAATTACTCCATAAAACGCATACTCTGTCGTCATTTTCGACAGTTGAAAATTTGAAGCGTTGGAAAAAAGGTCAACTTTTGCTGGAGGCTGGAGATCGAATAAAAATTGGTCATAATCGATTATGAGGAGGGGCCAACTTCGTTATAGAAAGCCCAATGTTCAAATTCATCTCAACATTTACTCTTTTTGCATAAATCTGAACAAAAAAATCAACGAAAAATTGAAATCTGAACTTCGGCAGCTCCAAATATGGAATTTCAGCTCGATCGAAGCAAACGAGTGATAAAGGTTCCTTCAATAATATCATTTTTTGTATTTTTTCTTCAAGAAATGGAGATGCTGAAACAGGATGGAGAGAGGGGATACGAGAAAAACAACCCGGAAAAGTAAAATCACGAAATTTATTCGCAGATAATCACGTCTAATGGCCCAGAATCGTTCTCTTCTCGTCATTTTTTATTAAATTATAGTAACAATCGTGAAAAAAACTTACTTATTTTCATATTATTAAGTAGGTATTTATATTGTCGTGACGAATATTCGTACTCACCTGAAACAAACAACAAAATAAAATTGTCAATTAGTTATCGCTAATCATGTCATAAAATAAGAATTAATATTCAATAAAAGCGGTGTCATTAGTGAGTATCGATTTCTCGTGATATTTTTTTCCATCAACGCGAAGAATTTCTATAGCCTACATTTTCCAGTGATTATTGAAGTACTTTTCCTCCAACAAAAGTATACTCTTAGTCTTAACTCGGAGCTTGAATCTATAAATCTCCACAAATTCTGAATTTCAATAATCCAAATTGTCATTATTATTATTTTTTCAATGAAAAATTAGCTTTGGAGGACCAGATGAGAAACAACTTTCTGCATTCAGCTCAAATTTTTGTGATAAAAAAAAACTGTTTCGACGAAGGACCCACATTGATTATATAAATTTCGTAAAACCTCGCCACGAACCTGATAGAAAATTTGAAAATGTCCCCTCCTCCCCTCTCGCCACCCCTCCCCTCCCCTCTACTCTCAAAATGTACATCTTCCACTAAAAAAATTGAATTAAAAAACGTTCATTATTTTGATTACACAAACATTGCATTTTCCGAACACCTTACTGTTCAACCTGACAACTTATCACGTTTTATAAAAACCAGCTCAACGCAACCAGAAAAAAAATTCATCCCAAAAATATACCCGATTCAAACATTTTAACACGGTAATTATAACGTATTCGGTATATTCATAAGATTACATATTATTTTAATTCGCATCTTTTATTAGATAGGTAGGTACATTAGCGCGAGCATTCTCGTACAGAATCTCGTACTTCTTCTATTACCTACAAAATTAACATTTTAATTCTACATTGCCAAGGTTTTATGAATGTTAGATAAATCGGCGCGTTTATTTTCTCTATTTACAAGCACAATCACAGGTACGAGTACATAGCTGGTTACATACACAGAATCATCGCACGTATAGTAGACTTTGAATGGTCGGAGATTCGAATCGATCTTACGAGCCGAAGCCGCGACCTATTGCAAGTTGGAATTTTTTATGTCGAAAGTGTAGTACAAGGTTAACTCATATTATATGAAGAGAGATATGTAGAATAGACGTACAAATTTTATACCTACGAGACGAGGTACATACCAGAGTACTGCACGGTTAAGTTAAAATAGCCGGATAACCGCCGGAGCTATCGGCTAATTTAACTACAGGTTACAAACTGCAGTTACTTTTGTCGGCGCGCGCAACCAGCGGTAAGTTAGGTTAATAACCATACGTTAACCGCATTCGGTTCTCTGGTGTCTCAACAATACATTTTGGTGACTCATCAAACAGATAAGACAGAATCGAACATTACATTTCCGATAAGAGCGCGGTATAATCGCAGGTAGTTTAGTCATTTTAACTACAAAATTATCCGCATAGGCTAACGCTAATATAACTGCTTTTGGATGAGTTATATTTGGTAGCTTACCGCACACGACACGCGACTAACGCAGATAACTTTTAACTATACCGTGCAGGACTCTGGTACATACATATTTTTTCTCTCCCACTTCTATAAGAGTCACATACGTATAAGAAAAATTTATAACTGAAAATTTATCTGATAAATATGTTAGTAGACGTTTATGAATCTTGTTTTTTTTTCGAGATAAATAATTTTATCGTTTTAGGCGTAGAAACATATTATTATAATTAGATAGATATGTAAATGTGACATCACATTCATTCGTACACGTACAACGCAATTTTACTTATATTGAAACGAACAAGCAATAATTCGCGGATGTTCCATATCAGTTGAAGATAATACCAAAATTAATATTAAAATCTAGAACGATTAAATTACTCTATGTGCGTATGGTCTTGTAACGACTAACGAGCTTTGACTCATACTGGTCTAGAGTAATTTGAATTTTTCCTATTTACCATTTCGGGACTGGGACGTGCTGTCCGTGTCCATGGCGTGCTCGATCGAGATAATACCTTTGAAAATTGATTCATTCGCGTATCTAATCTACGTACTCGTACTATACTATACGAGTAAATGTGTACTATACAGTCTGATTAACATGTGACTGATTCATTGATAACGAATACATCAGAAATTTAGTGTACTATCTGTTTTGTTTGTCTACGTACGAGTAGACGTAAGAGTAGGTAGAGGTACTAGGTAATTTCATTTCATATGGATGGGTACGAGTATTATTATGACGTTTAAATGTGATACCGACGATATGCATAATGTACGATGTTTCGGCACGAGAATAATTACTATATACGAGAGTTGGTTGATATCGAGACAGAAAAAATTTCGTGTGATCGATTTGAATTTTTGACGAAATTATAAATGCACTAAAAATAAAACCACATTTGTACATACAGGTATTGTATAGCAGGTAACTGCCATATGTCTGATTGATGATCATTATGCAATACACGAGTATTGTACAGTATGTGTATTTTTTCAACCGAGGTATGTAATTAAACGAGAAGATTAAATAAAGGAATTACAAAATCGAGGAAACTAATTTTTTTTCATAATGAAAACGTATACTTATACATAGATAGCACAATGAAATGGTTTTCGAATTATCATTATGGTATGGGAATACATACTTAGTTGATCATAATATTTTATTCGATCCGTGAAAAAATATTTAATTGGAAGAATAACAAACGTAAGAATAAAAAAAAAATATCGGTAGTTTTGATAAAATATGTAATAAATCGATAACTGATGCGATAATTCGAGAGATGAAAATTTAAATGTATAGTAAAATTTGCCTAAAACGAACTCATCAAATCGAATACACGAGTTCAGCAGAGTGACCATTCATAAAATCATTAACAATTTGAGCTTTCCATTTCAGCTCTAAATATGCTTGGAAAATTTTATACTCCGCAATACCGACACTTTTAATTTTTTGAAAGTTTTGTGATTGAGATACCTATGTTGTGAAAAATTACATAGGGAACTCAACCCAGTGACAATGACAGATGGAATAGTAGCTGCACTTTTCGCAGATAACAAGGCTATACTTGCTTGCAGTAAACAAAGATTATGAAAGAGCCATTACTTCACTATACTTAAGCACTGGTTGATAGAATCACTGAGTGGTCGCAGACATGGAAAATAAGTAGCTGTAAATTGTGGGAAATTAGTACATGTTGACTGCTCTCTACATACCCACCCCTACTTGCCAATCAGTATTAATGATGCAATTGTGCCCCACTCCAACTCTTAAAAGCTCATTATAACACTTTCAGTTGTAATGCTGATTTTGTTATAACTTTGATTTCCTCTGGTGGTCCCTAGACCACCCCATTTAAACTAATGTAAAATTAATAGTGATATAACGCTCTAAAATTCATGAAAAATCACATTTTTTTTACAACAAAAACCCAATTTTTTGCGACAGAAAAGCTTACCTACTTTCATATAAAAAATTCTCACTTTCTGAAAATGTTGGCCTCAACAGCAGTTTTTTTGCAATTTTTGCAGTTTTGATTTTAAAAAAAGTAAAAAAAAAACTTTAATGGTAAAATTTTTCCAAAAAATCTGTTTTTTAATTTTCAACAGTTTCATCTTGTATGTACAAACACGTAAAATTATCATCGATTTCAGCCAAAAAAGTGAGATTTTTTGATAACGTTATCAAACTTTAATAGAAGCTTGATTACAATGGGTCCAGAAAAGAACAAATGCGTCAATACTTCAACAACTGGGTGTAAAGGAAAGGTTAAGCACAGTCATCAGGAGACGAATACTGCGCTACTTTGGACACATCATGAGACAGGACAACTTGGAAAAATTGACAGTCCAAGGCCACATAGAAGGCAAGACACATACTTGATCAAGAAAACTGCCAAAATGTCACTGGGAGAATGCACGAGAAAGGTCGAGGACAGAGATAGCTGGAGGGAACTGGTTGCGGGGATTTTATATTTGCAATGTCCGGATATGGGCAAGCAAGGAAGAAGAAGAAGAATAAAAAAGGCAGGCATATCTCAAGTTTTTACAAAAGAGTAGAGTTCTAGATTTTTTGTCATAATCTTGAGAAAAAACCTGAAAAGTAAAATTTTTCAAAAATTGGTAAGCAACTGAAAATTTTTGAGGAAAATTTGGAACAAAAAAGCAAAGCTTTCTGAAAATTTTGACCACAGAAAACAGTTTTGTAAAACCGACATACAGTAGAAGCTTGTTATAACGCTTTTGGTTATAACGCTGATTTCCTATAGTCCCTAGACAACCCCATTCAAACCAATGTAAAATTAATCGCAATATAATGCTCATGACTCATGAGCAATTATAAATCGCGTTTTAACGCTCTAAAATTCAGGAAAAATCACATTTTTTTAGAATTTTGAAAACAAAAAACCACTTTTTTGCAACAAAAAGGCAAATTTTTCTGAAAATTTTGGCCACAACAACAGTTTTTTTTAAATTTTGCAGTTTTGATTTAGACTTTTTTTTTCAACTTTCAACAGTTGGAATTATTTTTGATTTTGCCCAAAAAAAGTAAGATTTTTTGACATCAAACTTTAATAGTTCCCTTTCAGTTTTTTTTTTTTTTACTTCTAAGTAAGTACAAAGTACATAATACAGCTGGTTGTTCAAAATCCAAAATAAATATTACGTTTGAACTTCCTTTTATTACGCTTTTTTTGTTTTTAAACAAGAGTTCGCGATATAACACTCATCAGCATTAAAACAAGACTTTTGCTTATAGCGCATTTTGGCTTATAACGCTCTTTTTTTGATGCCTTGAAGAGCGTTATAACCAGCTTCTACTGTATTTATACTTATTAATCTATAGCTGACCTCAAAATCAAAGTAAAATTAAAATTTCAGATTTTTTCATTTCCAAGCGAAACAGTTGTTCAAATTCAAAATAAAGTTCATGTTTCTACTTCTTTCATTATGCTCTTTTTGCTTTAAAACAAGAATTCACAGTATTACGCTCATCAGCATTGAAACAAGACTTTTGCTTAAACGTGTTTTGGCTTATAACACTATTTTTTTCCAGTCCCTTGAAGAGTGTTATAACTTGCTTTTACTGTAGGTACCTTGGTATGCACTTAAATTTGAGACTGAATTGGAGCCAACACACTTGTACAAAAAAACTGCAGATAAAAGAGAAAATGCGGGAATCATACTGGCTCATGGGGCTGAAATCAAGGCTAAGTCCACGCCTTCAAACCAGTACCCAAATGCCCAAACAAAAATCCATAAATTTCTGTACCCAATCATCATATCCATACCCCAAAAAAATAAAAACGAGGAATACCTGTACCCATACCCAATAAAACCATTTTGAACCTGAATACCCAATAGATCGAGTACTTTGTTCAGGTCATCTTCATCGTGGTCGCACTCTTTTACAGGAGATAGCGTATACTGGAGAGTTGGCCACATGGCCAGTGAGTTTGTTGTTAACATCTCCAATCGTTTCCACCCTCTTGTCATTCTTCCTTGAATTTTCCCCTGTACTGCTAGCATGAAAATACCATTTTCTCATATTTTATGAGCTAAATACTTTAGCATTTATATTCTTTATATCTTCTACTATGACTTTCCGCCCCCCAATTCTTCCTGGTTGGTAATAAAGTCCTTCCATGACATCCGTAGTAGCCTTTGATAGCACCACATCTCAAAAGCAGATACTTTCTTCTCGCATTCTGCACTCATGGTCCATGTTTCGCAGGAATACTTCAGAATGGTCCATACATAGCATTGCATAATTCTCTTTCTCAGAGCTAGACTCATTGTGCGATTTCCCAGCACATTGGCTAGGTTATTAAAGGTGATTTTTGCCATTCCAATCAGTGATTTAATTTCTTTATGATCTCTACTATCATTATTCATCAGCGCTCCAATGGTATCTGAATTGATTTACATTTTCAATTTTTTGGGTTCCAATGTTGATTTTGACCTCTTCAGCATCTCCTTTTGTAAATTGTATCCAAAATAGCAAAAAATGAAGAAAATCCAATACCCATACCCGATCCTCTGAAAATAAATTTTATACCCCTACCCAATACCATACCCCAAAACGTTTGGGTATGAAGCCCTGGCTAAGTCTTGAGAATAAGTACTTCTTATATCATACCAATACAAACAAAATGTCGATCTTCATGAAGATCTGAAAATCAGTTAAGTATGTTGCAGAGGAAATCTGTAAGCACGCTGAACAGTAGGAGAACAAACTTCACAACTCCTAAAATTTTGGCTGGTGATATATTTTTGTACAGTCTTCGAATCTAACTTTGTCCGGTTCAAACATTTTTGTGCGATTTGGGTGCACCTACCTGTTTTGTATAAGTGGGAAAGCTCAAATTTCAAAAATTCCAAAATCGTGTATTTTTCCACAAAATCACTCAACACTTCTTCTAATGCCTAATATTTGTCTTATGAATCGATCGAAGCTATTTCTGAATAGATCCGGAGTCTCCATCAAAACATCGCAAATCAAAACGAACTCGCTGGAGAAAATTCAACTTTTGCAGAGGCTGCAGATTGACCCCTAAAATGACCGCAAGATGCAATCGATTCAAAAACTTCATCTCGAGATATTATAGGTATACATATAAAAAGTTTAAAAATTCGCCAAAAATCGAAAAAAAAACTCAGGCAGCTCAAAATTTGGTTTTGAGGGATGGATGCTCTTTCATTAAGCTAAATTTCAGCTCGTTTGTAGATTGAATTTTTTAGATTTTTGTCTCTATGAAACAATGCTATATTGGATTGAAACCGCAGCGTGAAACACTATTTTCCAAACTTCAGAGATAAAATAATACTCATACACGAACGAAGCTCTCGCTTGCTTGGAAAACTCTGAACCAAGACTCCGGATTTTAGACCGCGATCGATTCGGCGGTTACATTACAACGATAAGATAAAATTCAGTAACCGACTAAGCGCTACTGTTATAGCGGTTTGACGCTTGAGATACTCGTAGTCGAAGAGACCGAGTAGAATTCCGTTTTGTCCTTCTTATTACCCCCATGAGACTTGAATACTGTTTACACCGCAATTAAAGGTAATTAGAGGGAAGTAACGGCGGATGAAAAGTGAATGCCGACGTATTGACAGATGATTAGAACACTGCAAGGAGGAGCGGAGGCAGACAGCAGTGAGCACTGAGCAGGGTACAGAGTACACAGACCGCAGACTAGAGCGGGTATTACCTACAACAAAGCTGTAATTAAGGTCACCTATCACCGAAGGGAGATTATAAGCTATAGAATACGATACCAGGGTACACAGGAGCACTTTTCTTTAAACTTTTGCAACTTTCTTTTCCTCATGAAAGGTATCTCTCTCGTAAAGCACTCGACGATCGCGCAATTGAATACCGATTAATTGGCCAAGCCGAATAAGGTCTGCCCGAATCAATATACAACAATAAGACGACGTGTCCGTGACATTTGAAAATCTGTACGAGTATACATTTCAAGTATGTACGATATTTGTAGCTCGTATGTATTTAAAGGTTGAAATGGAAACGACCACCAACACCAAACAGATATACGATGACTTTGTACGTGTATTAAGAAGATGGACAGGGGGCGGGGGAGTAGGTGTACATGACACACGTCGTCATTACGATACAATTGCCGTGTGCGTGCGAAATCTGGGTTAAATTTTATCACAATTTCGCTCTTTTTTTTCATTTTCGCACCGCCCTGTTGCTGATAAAGAGTAAAACTTGTATCGTATATGTGCTTACTTTCTAGAATACATAAACACCCGTGACTGATGACGTTGCGGCGTGTGTATCTCTCAATATACTATACTCTACATAAATGGAGGAATGTTGGTTATGCGATAATTGAAATACATATTAAAAAGTGCGGGTAGAGGTACGAGAATGTAAGATATAGGTCCGTCGATTTGTTTATGCGGATTTTTAAGCATCGTATCAAGTATGCCGTAGACGAATTTGAATAATTAAGTATTATCGATGTAAACAGATTCCGAATAAGTATTATACGATAACGCTTGAGATAAATGGTATTACAATACGATGTCTTTGGTAGGTGTGTGATTTTTTCATTTATTTATTTTCAAATAATTCGCGTGAATGGCACGTGATTGGTAGTATATTCGATACAGAGGTCTTTAATAAATAAATGGATAAAGCCACTCGATAAAATAAATTGGGAGAAATAAGCAGGAGTGGTTGAAATTGCGAGATATGACCACCAGGTGTCTCTTATTTGATGTTCAAATGTAAGATTTATTGGTTTTATGTGCTAAAAATAAAAGCCACGAGGATCTCAGATGGATCCAAACCCATATTCATATTGTAAGAGCTCTCGAAAAAATCTGAATTACATTTGTTGGAGATTAAAGAAAGCTAAAGTGAAGAGAGAAAAATGAAAAATTCGGAAGTTTAGATTGGAAAATGTCCAAAAAGAATTAAAATTCAATTAAACTCGTAGAGGACCGAGAATGGGTTACAAATTTTTTTATGAAATTAATCGCATTATTTTTTCAAAATTATTTAAGAGAGGATCAAAATGAGACCGGAAACAAGATTTTACGGAGTCATTACTGGATATGTGTATTTCATGTTTTCAATCTTTTTTCAGCCACTTATCAGAAATTGCTTGGTATTCTGATCAAAATGGGGTACTTTTGAGCCCTCAATGATGTTGAGATCCAACTTTGAAATTACAGTTATTTGAAAAGAATTCGTTCGTGAATGATTCATTAACAAGCTATCAGCTATTCGCTGATTGCAAAAGGGTTTTTGCTTTTTGTTAGGTGCTTTTTTTTATTTATTTTTTTTTTCGTAAATTTGATCCCAGCCAAAAGCAAGAAGAAATTTACGGAGTAACGAATTTGCAAAAAAAAATAAAGAAAACTGAATAAAAAGCTTCTGGCTTTCGCTAGCTTTCAAGTTGCTTAGCTTTCAACCCCCCCCCTACTTCCTCAGCTTTCAGCTAGCTTTCTGCTTTCCTTTCCTGCTTTCCATCCCTATTATCATTTATCATATGTACATTCAGTTATTCAGTGATAATTAGCGTAATTAATTAGCAAAAGGAAAAAGCAAAACAATAAAGAACATCACACATTTTCACATTTCGTTAAAACGTCGCCTATACGCGGCGATGACGTCACACAGTCTCTATGCACTCTCCAATCCAAATCACAGAATGGGTCTCTCCGAAATACTGCTCACTGATTGGCTACAAGTTAAATTGAAAATAATCAATTGCAATAGGGTTTATGCTGCTAGCAGCAAAAACCCTAAAAATTGAGTAAATGAGTCAGTTCGTTCGCGAATGATTCGTCAAAAATTGAGTAAATGAGTCGATTCGTTCGAGAATGAGTCACTTATACAAATCAATTCGTTCGCGAATGATTCATAAAAAATTGAGTAAATGAATCGATTCGTTCGCGAACGAGTCACTCATACAAATCAATTCGTTCCCGAATGATTCGTCAAAAAATCAAAAATTGAGTAAATGAATCGATTCGTTCGCGAACGAGTCACTTATGCGAATCAATTCGTTCGCGAATGATTCATCAAAAATTGAGTAAATGAATCGATTCGTTCGCGAACGAGTCACTCATACAAATCAATTTTGTTCGCGAATGGAGTAATTGAATCGATTCGTTCGCGAACGAGTCACTTATACAAATCAATTTTGTTCGGGAATGATTCGTCAAAAATTGAGTAAATGAATCGATTCGTTCGCGAACGAGTCACTCATACAAATCAATTCGTTCGCGAATGATTCGTCAAAAATTGAGTAAATGAATCGATTCGTTCGCGAACGAGTCACTTACACGAATCAATTTGATCGCGAATGATTCAGTAATTATTGATCAACTTGTTCGCAAATGATTCACCTATAGAAATCAATCAATCAATTTGTTCAATTGCCAATCGGTTGTGAATGATTTGATTCGAATTGATTCACTTCGCTTGAAAAGAGATCAATTTCTATACAATAGTTTCACAAAAACCGAATGAATCGTAAATTAACTGATCCGTTTGCGAATGATTCACCAAGAAATCAATCAATTTGTTTAATCGCCAATCGTTCGTAAATGATTCGATTCGATTGTAAACAGATCAATTGCTGCACAAAATATGTTTCAAAAAAAGTGAATCAATTCGTTCGTAAAAGATTTTTATTTGAAGAAAAGTCGGTCTTCTAAAGTGAGTGTTTTTTTCAAGTTGAATTCGAAAAAGTTTTGCTTTCTAAAAAAAAAACTTAATTTCTTGCAGGAATTGCTGAAAATTGTGAAAAAGTTGTAGTTTTTTTTTAATCGCTAAAATTGTGAAAAGTTTTGTTTTTTTGATCAAAATTTTCAAAAATTGCCAAAAAGTTTTTCTTTTTTTCCAAAATTACCAAAGAGCAAGACTTTTACAATATTTTAGCAGAACACAAGATTTTCTGAGAATTTATGGTAAAAGTGATACTTGCTTTTTACAAAACTGCCAAAAATCTTGTTTTTTTTCAAAAATTGCCATGTTTTCTATTTTTAAAAAAATTTTCCTTTCATGTTTTTTTGTGAAATTCCAAAAAAAGAACTAGCCCAAATCGCTAAAAATTGATAAGAACTTTTTTTTTCTTTTGTACTAAAATTGTGAACAAGTTTCGCTTTTTTGGTCAAAACCACCAAAAAGATCTTGCTTTTCATTCAGAACTATAAAAAAAATCGTGTTTTTTGCCAAAACATAAACTGTCAAAAAAATCGTCGAAACTGCCCCAAAAGTTCGTTTGAAAACTCTCTGCTGAAAGTTTTGATCCTCCTATGGTGGTTGAATTGGCTTGCAAATTTTTCTGATGATGACTAAAAAAAACTCAAGATGTCTACCACCTCAGCCATTAATTTTGAATTTTTTTCTTTCGTAAAAAATATATTAAAATAATTGGAAAATTTTCATTTTTATTTGACGCCAAATGAGAATTATGATTTTTGACCAGCTTTGTCCGCTTGTGTCAGAAGGGGGGGGGGGGAGTGGGTTGGAAAAATTCGAGAGAGTTGAGAAAAATTGGGAGGGGTTGGAAAAATTGCAGGTGGAAAAATGTTGATATTGAAAATAATCCTCGTTGTTGTGTAGCTTCAAAAAAAATCCTTAGAATAATCCCTGACCCCCCCCCCCATCCTACATCCCCAGAAATTTGTTTTAATATTGATCTAGCATCGAGGTATGGACCTCCTAAGCCATGCTTCTGCTGCTTCGTTTGATTAATCGAAGGATTAGACTCCATTTTTGGTTCGAGTAAATAATGCACAAGTCATCTTTCATTCAATGCTTCAACAATAAAGCTCAAAACGAGCTCAACAACGTGTTCGCAATTTGAATTCTTTCGATCTATCTATGTAAACCAGAGAATGTCACGTGCTCAACATCGTATTTTCTCTTCAGGGTTCGCTTAGGTACATTTTGTATGATTAATTTGTAGGAAGTTTCGATTCGAGCAACGACCGACCCATTGAGAAATGTGGCTATACGACCTCCTCGTAGAACGAGTTGGAGAATAATTAAAGCTACTATAGCTACGTCTGTGTAATTTCCCACTGCGGAAGATTTCATCTTCTTTTTAAAAAAACGTGTTTTTTCCTCGACTACCGCAATATCCGGCGCATTTGAACCGGAGACCTTTGCGTGTCCGGCGAGACATTGATAAAAACTCACCTGTCAAAGGATACCATCGTATTATTGTGGAATTTACTCGCAACGTGTGTCGTCGTCGTCTCGTCGTCGAGTCTTCGACCAAAACAAAACATAGAAAGAAAAGGCATAGAAACGGGGTTACACGGCACACGATTTCCATAATCGTAAGATAATAGGTCATCTTTACGACGAAATGGAATCATTGAAGGCGCGTTCGAAGTCGAAATCGAACTAGATGCACGCAATCGTCAATTGTCGATTGGTCGTGATTGGCGTGGCGAGAGAGAAGCTACCGAAATTCGCAATCGTGCGCCAATTACAGCACTCTATACTTAGCACCGACGACGAGAATGGGGTTTATTTATTTATTTTTTCCCCGCGATGATGGCCATTGGGCTTGTGCACCGCGGTGAGAAAGTCTGCTGAAGAGGATTTACGTCATTTCACGTCTCCAAGTTTGGCTTGGCGAGATAAACGTTACATTAATATTAATATACGGTAGGCTACTTGATAGTATAGGTATAAAAAAAACAAAACGAACCTGGATAAGATTTCCTATCGATTAAAATTCTTATTGTCGAGTTCCCAGTACGTTGGATGATTGTAAATTCGCATGTATATCGACGATAAGATCGCGTAAGGTGTTTTTTACTATTCTTTTTCATCGCATTACCATCGACTAGGTACGTATTAAACGTATATAATCATCGAACAATATCGATTTCTCATTTGGCACCATAGTGTCTTTCTAAGGTAACCGTTCGGACATCACAGGGGGAAAAAAAGAAACAATACCGAATGACGATGATGTGTTGAGGACAATACTCGTATTCGCGGTCGTGATCGTATTCGCATGTTTCCGGTCAATTGTGGGAAAAATCTTGCTAATTGAATTGGCTTGTGTTTTGTCAAGAAGCACATAACGTTAAGAGGTCTTCTTTTTTCCGTCAAAAAAAAAAAAAAAACAACATTAAAACAGACACTGAATCCAGTAGTATTTTCACGCTACATACAAGGTATAGCAGCCTACCTGTTTGGAGTGTTGAATTTCGTGCATTTTGTCTCACTTTTCCTCTCGCCTCATCATCACGCCGCACCTCGACTCGACATAATTTGTGATATAAATCGCGTGTGTCATTTACCCGCCGCCGCTTGGGTTATTGTTTATTTTTTTTTCGCGTGATGACGCACGCAGTAGTGTCAGAAATTCTAACACCTAAAAGAGTCGCAAATTGATCGTGTTATTGTTTTTTTTTTTTTTTTTTTCGAAATTTCATTCGACGATGTGGGTATTCTCTGGGTTTAGCTTTCACCGGTCTCGAATATTTAATGTGGCGTAATTATATAGGCGGTGATACGATATATGTATAGCGAATATTTACATTTTTAAATTACTGGGTGGGTACATTTTCACAAGTTTGTTTGCTTTCATTTGGGCGATCCAACTGTCGAAAATTTTGTTCGGTTTGGTCGTGTTTTTGGATCATTTTGTGACAAAATTCGTCATTTTCTATCCTGAGGTGTGAAGTGAGCTGAATATGGAGACTATTTGGATGTTTTCGATTTTTTTTTTTTTCATTTTTACCATGGTCAGAGGCACTGGTTGAGAGGGAGAAGGAGTTCGGAGGAGTCAAATCAAAGTGATGAACCGTTATTCGAACAGTTCTGGAGCCTTTAACCTAGATTATAGAAATTGAAATTTCCAAAAAAAAATTACCCAAACGAAGTTGGAAAGCTACAATTCTTTCATACCCTAATTTTAACACAGTGAGTCGCTTGGAGCTGGTTTTAAGCCGTTCTGGAGCCTCCAGTCGTATTTTGGAAATTCCAGGTGATCAAAAAAATCCATTAAAAACTGTCCAATTCAATTCCAGCACGTATAAACGCGATTGGTGCTCGTTTGTGATCTACTTAACGGATTACACGTCATTTTTCCAAAATCGGTTTTCTGCTTGTTCAGAAACGTGTGTTTTTCAAATTTTCAATGATGAAATCGCTGGAGAAATATCAATTTCTAGACCAGGCTAGCATTTATGGTATTTTTTGAAAATCTGGAATTTTCAAAATACGTTCAGAAGCTTCAGAATGACTAGAAAACTATACCTCTAATTAATTCAGCATGCTGAAATTACAATATGAAGAAAATTTCAGCATTTCAATAAAGGCGCATTAGGTAGTTACCAAATACATCAACTGACAATACTGGCAGCACCATCGAAAAATGGTGTTTTATCCTCCTAGCGGCCTGGAGTGAAACTAAATTTTACCACAAGCATCTGATTTGCTGATTCGAATCTCGCGGATGCGCGAGATTCAAACCAGTTATAAACCAACCAATCAGAGCAATTTTGATGTGAGTTAGTTTCAAACCAGGCTGTTCAGATCGCGCTATTATTGTGATAAAAACGCTCAATGTATTTTAAATGGAAATGCCAGTATTGTTAGGTGATAGTATTTGTAGTTACTCTGTATTAGAGCTGAAAACTGTACTCGCTGACAGCGGGTAACTACTGTACCCGTATCATAAATTCTCACTTCTCGCTAGTAGCGGGTAGCGAGTTGAAAAAATGTTGCACTGGTTCACATTATAACTAGTAGCGCATTGAATGTGTAGCCGGTGTACCGGCAAGACATCATCATTGTCATCAATCATGTCAAACGTCAATCACACTTACGAACAACAGGTGTTGAAGCGTAACTCCTCCCACTTACGCATTATCAAATTTTGGGGTGCGTGCGCAGACTAAGTGCGAAACATTCGGGTTGTGCTCGCTATATGCTACTATCTATACCTGAATCAACCTGATACAACCACTAGCGGGTTTAGCCGGTATTTCAACCAGATACTGGTTAGTGAGTAGCGTAACCGTTTTCAGCTCTACTCTGTATTCTAATAGAATAAATCTTAATATTATACAGTCGACAAGTTATCATTATTTTCATGGTCCTCCAAGCCGGATAAAATCAGTAGCAATGTCTGAATCTGCTGAAATACACAGCAATCCTCCCAATGACGGCAACGATGACGTTTTTCTCAATGATGACATTTTAACCGATGATGATGGTAAAATTAGCTCCTAGACTTCGACTTCAACAAAAATACAAATAATCGTAACGTATTGAACATCTTACTCAGCGATCTTCAAAAGCTTGACATTCATTCAGTAATACTAATCCTGGAAATCATCAATGCGGAACTGAGCGACATACACGACTTGAAAAACAAATTCGATGAAGTCGCCAGAAATTTATTAGCATGCTCCGGTGAAGACAATAGAAAATATTTGATCCAACTTCAATGCATTATATCAAAATATAAGAAATGCTTCAATTTAGAAAGAACCTGACCATCTTCAAGACTTGAAATTACCAAAGCTCAACATACCTGAATTCAACGGTGATAGTAAAGATTGGTTAAATTTCCAAAACATCTATGTGAAGAACATCCATAATAACACCCGTTGGAAACAGTTTTCAATTGATTCTGAGGGTCGAAAATAGAGGTCATGCCAAATTTTAGATATCTAGGACAATTTGGTAAAATTTTGATTTCTTCCATTTTTGACCCAATAAATTTGATTTTCATCTGAAATTTCGGCTATGATGAATTTTTGCATGTTTTTTCGTTTTAAATTTGTTCAGAAATTTTTCAACCAGTTGAGATAGCTCCCTTCTAAGAGTATGTAAAATAAAATTAGGCAAAATTACACAAAGTAGGTACCTATTATAAAAAAAAGTGAAATTGACGTAAAAATGGCTGAGAACTCCAGAAATTGAACGTTGAGAAAATAAAAAAAAACAAAACAAAAAATCACTTAATGAAGACAACGAGCAGCAAAAAATTGATTCGGATCGAGGAATCGCGTCTCGAAAAATCATTTGAACTATGAATTGAATGAATCGTCAACAATCCTGATTTTCAAAAATTTGTGTTATTTCTCTCTTGAGTATGATGTACTTTTTCAATCAAGAAGTTAAAAACACCAAAAAAAACTGCAACTGAATTCCTTAGGCAAAAAATTTGATAAATCAAAATTTTTCAATTTATTGAGGAATTTTTGAAACTCGTGCAAATTAAACC
Source organism: Planococcus citri (assembly GCF_950023065.1). Taxonomy (NCBI): domain Eukaryota; kingdom Metazoa; phylum Arthropoda; class Insecta; order Hemiptera; family Pseudococcidae; genus Planococcus; species Planococcus citri. Next base: position 70,056,587 of record NC_088679.1, read on the forward strand.
CCAAAACTCCATGATTTTCAACCATTTTCAAGTTTCCAGCGCGATTTACAATTTTTTCGGAATTTTTAAATTTCTTCAAAAGTTACGAAAATTGATTAGAGTAACTTAGATTCAAGTTCTGGAGCAATTCAAAAATCCAAAATCACGCTGGAGGCTCCAGAATGGCAAGAAATGATGGAATTTAGTTTGGAGGAGTCGATAATAGCTCCAGAACTGGTTTTCATCATTTTTACAAAAAAAAAACCTGAGCTGCATTTGAAATAAAAACACAAATTTCGCAGAAAATCGCCATTTCTGGATTTTCAAAAATTCGCCAAAAATCGAAAAATCAATTCGAGCAGTTGAAATTTTGGTTGTACGAGTTTCAAACCATGCTCTTTCCAAAAATCATTTTTCCACTCAAATCGATGGAAAACATCCAGAGTGCTTCTGATAATTTTGAAAAAAATTCACCCACTTATCTCGTCAATGTTCCATTTCATTTCATTTAATATCGATAATATCATTTTTTTTTCAAATCTGCATTTTCAAAATAATTCTCCATTCTTTCCCAAATTTCTTTTCACGAAAAATTCATCTTCATTATTATCGAACTATCCACATTACGAAAAAAAATAAATGCGTTCAATTCTAACTCCTCCTCACCCTCCATCTTTCATTTTCTTCCACCGATAAAATTTCTCCAAAGGGAAAAAAATCTCCGAGAGAAAAACCTCGTGAAAAAGCTCCAAATCTTTCTTTAAATAAAGATTTTTCACAACGACGAAAAAAGGCGAAAAAAATCGTACACTTCGGTTTTTTTTCCGGCGTTTAAAAAAACATCGAAATAATGCCAATGAATAGAAGAAGCACGTTAGAAAGAAAAAAATTTACATTTAAACTTACGAAGCGAAATAACATCTCAAAGAAGAAAAAAAGATACCAAGACTCTCGACGAGGAAAAAAAAACACACTACAAATAAGTACACTAAAAAAACGAAACACATCTAAAAGAAATATTTGGCGAAAAGGGTGAGAAGAAAAAAAAGCTCGAGAAAAAAGTCTAGCTTTTGCAAGATGTGACCAAAACAACAATACGAAAGGAAGTACATAAACGAGACTAAGAGAGATAATCGGGTTACTTCGATTCAAAGGGCGTGTATAGGGTATATACAGAAAGGATAGACATAGACGAATGGTTAAAATTCGCGATAACGAGTCCGGGAGTCTGCAAAATGGAAAGAGAAAAAAAAAGACGATTTGAAAAATGTGACGTAGTTTTTAAAAAGTTGCAGTAGAGCGATAAACGCAATAAGTATAGAAAAACGATATAGGAAAATACGCTACAGAATTTGACAGCGATGAGTATATAGAGTAGAGAAGCTTAAAGTACAGGTTTCCCAGAGCTTTTGTAAGCTCGTCGAAGCGATTTATTAAATTTTTTGTCTAAGGTTAGCAACTTAAGGAGCTTAACTGGCGGAGGCGAACCACTTGGTAATGAAATTTTCGCTCAAGAAAAAGGGAAGTGGCATCCGAGTAGAGAATTAATAACTGTAACACGTAGTTCGGCACTTTATTTTTAAGACCGTGTCTGCAGACTCGATGAGTTTGCGAGGTTGATTTAAATATTCGGCGTTATTATTTTCCAAAATGGGTAAGTTTTATGGAAGTAATTAATCACAACGAGGACGATGAGGTGGAAAGGAAAAGAATATCTCGAGCGTGGTAATATTTCATTGAAAAAAAAAAAGTATAGCATAGAAGAAGGAAAGAATTGATAAAATCTCGTTTAGAGGAGCGAACGACGACGACGACGACGACGGTGTGGTATCGTATAATATACTTTCATTGGCGAAAAACATCAACATCGATTTCGCATTAAAAAAGTTTGCTTCACGAGCAGAGTTGGAGAAAAGCTGTGTGAGAATGCATATTTTGACATTTGCAAGACTCGAGGCGCCCTTGAAAGGCGGAAAATTTAATACGAAATGTCGGACGAAAAATCGAGAACGAAAAGGTTATAAGCTCGCGATAGCAAGAAGAAGGAAACGAAACGATGGATGGAGCAGGGGGTAGGATGACTGTGACTTTGAAAATTCCTTCGTCTGCTGCGCGAAGATGCTCACCTATTCTTGCTGAGAAAAAATTTTTCCAACTACGCGACACGACGACGACGAGATGACAAGTAATTAGTGAGAGAATGTCGACGAGTAGAGTAGATGAAGCGAAATCCTTTCTATAGCCAAGGATTAAGGATTCATTTCCGGGCAGGGCTGTGAGAATTGTCTCATTTTTTTCTCCAACCAACCGTTTTAAAAGAGGAGTTTAACGGTCAATATATTTGTACAGTATACGAAGAGATGTCACGAAGGTCACCTGTATCCTTGCTCTCGTTTCCGCGTTAATATATCTTTTTTTCTGTTATTATTTTTTTTTTCATTTTACGAGCTATTACCGTAGGTACGTATGTTTCGTACATACCCTCTTGTTTGAAAAATGAAATAGCACCAGTATTTTTTATATTTTTTTATAGTTCAATCGAGCGTATTTTCTTATTTTCGCTTTGGTCTTTCCGCGTGTCTTGGTAAATCGTGAGTATTTGTGAATGAGGCTATTTTCCGCAAGATGACCTGTGGCTGCACCATCCACACGATCGTGATTCTATCACATGTACGAGTATTGTAAGTTCACCTCAGCCTATCTGCTATACCTTTGTCTTATGGTTTTTAATTAATGGTGTGCGCCTGGGCCTGGATTATTGTGTTGTTGTTGAACGATCAGACCGAGAGAGGGGAGACGATACGTGTGGAGACATTGTATAAAGCTTTGTGCGAAACTTACACGTATAGTGATGTGTTTCGATGAACTCGCTCGGGTATACGAGAGTACAAGATCAGGGTGCGACTGACGACGACGACGATGAGAGCTCATCTGTATAGAAATGTGTTGGCCAATTTTAAAGCTATCTTGTTTTTCATTCTCATTCGCGAAGGTATATCCAAAATATAACTCGAGTAAACTCGAGAATTTGATATAGAAAGTTATCGTTCTGTCGATGAAAGTCTCTCGAAAGGTATACCCAAAATACGAGCACGATTTCCGTATTTTCTCTCTGGACGAATTTAATTGGCTCTATAGTTTTCGACTTTCGAGGAATCCAAGCACCATTTCCTTTCGACGAGTCAACCCTGCGAGTTTTCTCGAGCTTCGATAACGATTTGAATGGGACTGTTTCGAGTGAGGAAATCGAAGAACTCGTACAATCAGATTTTAAAATATTGATTGGATTTTTTTTGCTCGTGGTCTTATTTATTCGAGATGCTCGTTGAAGAGCTGGAAATTGTGTGGTATTTTACGGTTGTTTGAAATTAGTGTGATGGAAGTGACAAAAAATATTTTCCACTTCTTTTTATACGTTGGGGGGGGGGGGGTGAAAATTCTGCTGAAATGAAAGACTTTTGGGTTTCAATCGGAATCGTATAATTTGTTCGCGAATTTTCTTTTCCAAAATCTCGAGTAATTTTCGAGAAGCTACCTGGATCATAAAATACTTGATCGAACTTCATCAAATTGACTTTTTTTTGGCCCAATTTTTCTTAGAATACAGAAAAACCCAGAATTTGAAGGTCCCAGAAGTGCATTTTTATCGATTTTAAACATCATAATTTTTAGCATTTTTTCCTGGTTATTTTGGTTGGAGTAATTTCAACTAAATTGGCTCAAATTATGCACACAGAATTGGTTTGTAGACACAAACTCCCCATATTAATCGAAACATTTTCAAAAATTTATTCATTTATGACTAGACCAATTAAGGGGGTTTGAATGTAGATGACGTCGTTGACTCGAACTTCCCGTTTGTTCAGATTTTTAGGAGAAAGGGAGAGGAGGATAGGGGGTAAAAATATTCACAAATCAACGGCTTGGGAGTTGGGATGATTTACAGGGGAGAAATCTGAATTCTTCTTCGTATTTTTTGAATTTGAAAAATCTCTTGTCACGGCCCTTCACCTCTTGAAATTGGCCTAGGAAGTTGAAATTCTTCAAGTGGATGCGGAGAATGCCTCAGGTAGCAACAAATTTTGAGGATTTCGACTTCTCAACGCTTCTTCGCCCCTTTCCAGCAGCAAAAAGTGGTTTTTTCACTTGAAAAAAAATTTGATTTTATGCCATTGCTATGCTAGAGCAATCCCCCCCCCCGTCTTCCGATTCCAATAAAGCATTTTTAAGAACCCCCAGCTTTTTCTACCAAAAAAATGATTGAAATTCTCCAATATTTTTTTCATGAAGTGTTTATGTACAAGAAATTCAATTTTTAGAGAAAATGAAGAAATTTATTGGGGAAAAAAATAAAAAGAAGCAAAACGAATTTTTTTGAGGAAAATTTCGAACTATTCTAACTTGGAATTTTCAGCCAATTTTTTGCAATAATTTTCAATTCAAAATTAATAGGTCGTAGTACGTACAAAATTTTGAAATTCACTTTGAAAAAAATTTGAAAGAAAAATTCGAAAAATGAAGCTGCCTGAATGTTTTTTTTTGACTGCAGAACTGAAAGCTATAGTGGCTTTACAAACCATGATTTTTCTTGTTACATATTTCACATTCATTTTGATTCCTTCATTTCGGAAAAAAATTAATGATTATGATGCAAAAAAAGAACAATTTCTTTTTTAAATTGATAATTTACCTATAAAGTGAATAGTTAAGAAAGGGCAAAGGAGACCATGCTCTCTAAAACGAGTGAAAATAGTATAAAACACACAATTATACGTAGACATTTTTTGGTTTTTAAAACAATTTTTCAAAAAAAAAAAAAGTTCTTGCTTTGTTTGAACAGTTAAAGTTTTCTTCTATTTTCAATTCTCATAAATTGATCTTTAGTTACGTTAAAAGAATTTTCAGAAAATTTGAAAAAATCTTGACCAAGAAAAAAATTATTTAAGAAAAAAAAATTAATAAAAAATCAAAAATGATTAAAATTGGAGAAAAATTTACGCAAAGAAAATTGAAAAATGCATTTTACATTATTTATGATTCTTTAACGTTGTCATTCCAACTCGAAATGAATTATCGAAAGAAAAAGAAAAGTAACTATGGCTAAAATAAGAAAAAGAACTCGTACCAAAAAAAAAAAAAAAAAAATTGAAAATGTACTTCCTTTAAAAATGATCAAAAAAACCTACTAAAAATTAATTATCAGAAGAAAAAAAACTAAAGAAAAAATTGTCAAAATACAATGCAACAGAGAATTTTTAAAAATTTTCTAGTTCTGAACACTATTGTCAAATTGAACAGCAGTGTTTTGGACTTTGAATTTCATAACAAATTTGAAAATACTCTGACGGAAAAGTTAAAAAAAGGTTTGTAGACGAAAAAATTCTTTTGAGTGAAAAACTCAAGATTATTAAAAATTTAGATTTCGGTCAAAAAAATCTCTGTTTTGATAATTCTTGATTTTTTTGAATTCTCAATTAAGTTTCAAATGAAGAAAAATTTCAATTTCATTGATATGTAATTTGCGACATTGCTGAATTTCAATTTTTTTAACTTGCAGTAAAATTTTTCAATTGAAGTTATTCGAGTCAAAAAAATCAATTGTTTATTACAAAAATTATCGTATTGCTCCAAGATGAATTTTCAGAATTGAATTCGTTTTATAGCATTTTTTAACTTGTGATACAATCATTTCATAAGCTTGAGCGAATTAAAATTATTCCATCTAAAAGTCAAATTTATCTCATCCTGAGATGAAAATTTCTTCCCAAAATCAAAAATAGTAAATTATTTAGCACTAGAGCAGGAAGGAGAGGGTAAATGCTGAAACGAGGTGCCTTTGAGATCGAAAACACACGTAAAAAAAAACTAAGAAAACATAATGTGAAATTATTTCTTCCAATTCATTACAATTTTCTTCCTCCTTCACTCAGAAAAAATGTTCGACTTGTATTTATTCAATCTATTTCTACCTCACATCAAAGTTCAAAGTAATTTGCTCAGACCAAATAAATCTAACCTGGCTTCCTCACATCCCACAACAATTCTATGGATTACCTATCGTAATAAATTTTTGATCTTCGATACCCACTCGTATTTTATTCCAGTCACACAATTTCTCAAAACGTCACAAAACAGCGAAATTTTTACAGGTTTCTAAGCACCACGTAAAAAAAAGAAGGAAACAATGAAAATAAAAAATTATACTACTAAAATAATTCGTAATTCGCCAAATAAAATAATCGTAAAATGCGAAACACACTTTTAATTCCAGCAGCCGAAAAATATACAAATTTCAGACCGAGAAATCGTACAAAAGCGTTAATTTTTTTAAACAGATTTCAACTTCAAATTAAAAAATTTAAGTATACTCGAGCGATAAAAAAATTTACGATTTTTTTCCCATCGTGGTGAGATTTATAATAAAAACTCTACGTGAGTATATACTTTAATCATTTTAAACTTAATCACTGCTTTAGCACTTTTTCTATTTTTGAAACTGAAAAAAATGACCACTTTGATAATTACCTACACGTTTTTTTTTTTTTAGCTTCGCTTCTCAGTTCTCCTTCGCATTCGAACGTTAATAATCTAATATTTAAATTAAAAACGTGTATTTTTATACGTAAGTATCAATTTTTTTGTGAGTACATTTTTACACACTACACGAATACACGTGACCCTAATAATATATGTGCCTTTTTTTTTTTTTTTGAAAGAGAGATTTTCTCCCATAAAGATAATTAATTATTCGTTAATAGATAGGTACGGTGTAATTTTGTACAGTGTGATTTAAAACACTTCGAAGCACATTAGATGGGGAAAAAATACCACTAACCAAATTAAGTAGGTAATTTGGAGGAAAAAGTTACATACCTTTAGCCCATCCAGTAAGCACATTTCCTAAATAAGCCACTTTATAGGTAGGATCATATTCGGTAATGGTGACCGATCTTCTGCCCAACAAACGTCCCAAACTCTGCTTCAGACTTTTCAAACTTCTTCCATGGAAATCCTTGTTCTTTAACAATTTTTCTTCGCCGATCACTTCCATTTTTTTAAAAAAAACTTTACTAACACATCACCACAACAATTAAAACAACACGAGGTAAAAAATTTGCGAAAAAATTCACGCCGAAAATGAAATCTCGCGAACGAGCGACGAGTGTACGAGAAACAAAAATTGATACACGACGAACGTAGTTCTACGTTGACTCGTAACAGAACGACTGTTTTCAAGTTTTCATCGGTCGTTGGCAGATTCGCGGCTGTTCAGGAACGAGTTATACGATGGCGGTGACGTCACGAGCTCGGGCATACCTGTGAACCAGAGAACATAGGTAATTTAAGTTAAAGCTGGCAGCAATAGGTACAGGTACGGTGTGTAATTAAAATTAAAATTAAAACGATGTTATTTTTTTTCGATAATTTTTCAATCAATGCGAGTATTTTTCCCCATACTTATAAAGCAGGGCACACGTGAATGAGTCTAATTTAGCCTATAAGTCAATTAATCAGCATCGATGAACGAAGGCGGCGATATCGCCAGGTACAACCAATAAGTAATATACGAGTGCACTCGCCTTGGTCTTCGACTTGGTCGTCACTCACGATATACGTCCGAAATGTCATAATAAGGAAGTAATTAAGGACCAGAGTTTATTTATGTCGTAGGCACGATGCGATGGTATTGTGTGTCTATTAAGAGTATAGTGTACGAGTATCTTGGCGTTTAAAGGGTAAAAGGGAAAGTTCAACTTTCGTAGGCGACGAGCGTGTTGTGTTTACACAAAAAGACTATAGCAATTTGATGACTTTTCTAAGCTCTAGGTATCTCTCTGTGACGAGAACAAGTCTTCCGAACAAACACAATGTATTAAATTTCCCCGGAGGGTAGTTACTTTTTTCTACACATTTTCATCGGAAAAGTACAACTTACGTGTGTGTAGAAGCTCGTGATTAAAGATATTCACGAAATACAGCGGTATAGGGTGGTCAAAAACGATGTCCATGTTTGTATTTTCTATCAAAAATGGTGCTCGAATTTCAATTTTTTAAAAATACATAAATAGAAGGGTTGAAGAAGAACAAACGAGCACATCGTTATGAAAATTTACCACCATAACGAAATTCAAAAGAAATGATTAAGATTAAACGAAAACGAAATAAAAAACGTACGAATATTACGAGTAAAAAAAAATGACTTATTCGTGACACGAAGAACGATAAAAGAACAATATGTAACTTATTTTTGTGTACTTTATAGAATTACATACATTTTTTTTCAAGTGTAAAAAAATTCTGGGAAATGGTTATCTTAAAACTTGAAAAACATGCACGTTGAAAAAACTTCAAATGCATATTTTTCAAGAATTCGATCAAAAAATGATTTTTTTAAAAGTTGATCTATTTTTTGCATGTTTTATAATTTTTGGAACGAAATGATACCTACCTATTACTGAAACGAGGATTTGGAGGGAGGATTAGGAGGAAACCAAAGATGCAACGTCATCCAGTAGAATTTTTTTTACAAAGGGTGGACAGTTTTCACTCTAATTTTTTTCATCCGAATTCGATCATACTGTAGAAAAACTTGATGTATTTTTTTCAACTTGAAAATCAAAAAGAATCTTAGATTAGGCAAATTATCGTAAATTTCAAAAAATTTTGGAACCTCCCTGTCATAAACATATTCTGAGATGATCATCATTCTGAGAATTTTACTATATGTATTTTACTTTTCTACAGCATCAAATCTGAAAAAAAAGTCAACCATGGCCCACAAAATGTTCAAAAATAAGTATGGGAAATACTGATTTTCAATTTTTCTCGAGAAGGAAGGGAGGGCAAAAAATCCTGCACCTATTCCAAAATGATTCAAGCATTGGCTATAATTTTGTAGTAGGTGGTTGAAAAAATTCTTTAGTAACAATTTCAAACATGTCGAAACACATCAAGCCCCCCCCTCCCTCGCACCTCAAGAGCTATACTATGAGGTAAAAACTTATCTGTGACGTTTCTTTTTGATTTTTTTCTGTTTCAACAAAGTCGATGAGCTGATGAGAATGTGTAAAAATGACCAAGTGTCCACTGATTTACATTTTGAGGGCATTCAACATCTGTTCATTTCAAAACTCTCATGCCCCAAACACAATTGAAGTTCTTTTTTCAATTTTCTAGTAAAAAAAAAAAATGTAAATAATCTATCTTAGCAAATTTTCATCATTATAAAAAGTTTAGGGGTGAATAACCCCGATCCCATTCCCCTCTTATTCCTCGTAATTGGATTCCATGAGATTAAAATTATTTCTCAGTGTTCTCCTCATGAATACGACTTTTGTGCAGAAAAAATTCAACTTTTTGCGTCTCTAGACTAACGAGAAGAATACTCGAGACAATACGGGATATCTAACAAAACTCCCAGACAAAAAATCATGACTTTTTCATGAGCTATTTTTCACATTTTTACCGCATAAAAATACCCCCCCCCCCCCAATTTTTCATTTTTCTGAATTTTTGAACAAATTTTCTATGTTTTTTTATTTTATGGGCTTTTAAAAAAATTTTCAAGTGTGTTTCGAGCAAAATTCATGACTTTTTCAAGACTTTTCAGGACTTTTATGACCACCTACTAAAATTCATGATTTTCATGATCTTTAGACAGCCTGCGATAGGGAGGAGTGGGGAGGGGGTGCTACGCAAAAGCCTGTGCATCTATGTTCATTTTTCAGTTGACCGTAGTTTTTATAAACAATACCTTTTTGAAATGCAAATTCAGTAAGCTGGAAATTTTTGTAAAACGTGGGCTTTTACCCTCCCCCCCTCTTCCACGCTCTCCAAAAAAAACTTCGAGGGCGAAATTTCTTCGTTGAAGAGATCTAATAATTAATTTTTTGCACGTTCTAATTTTTTTTGAAAATTTTATATTTTCTTGATTTGATTTTTTTTGTATTTTTTTTTCGATTTTTAGAATCAGCATTTTCTACCATCTTTTTTACTTGTTTTCTCCACTTTGAACAGAAAGTCGAGAACAAATATTTTCAATAAGAAATGACAAAAAAACTAAATTTTTACTAGTCACAAATCTTTGAACGAATCTCTCAACTTTTACAACAAAAAATTCTGTTTTTTTTTTTTTTTTTTTTTTTTTAAGGAAATTCAAATCAGATAATTAATTATTTGAGAGAGCTAGACACAGAAAATGAATAAAATTCATAAATCTTTTCACTTGAAAATTTTTTCAAATGTTGTAAGGATTTAAACATTGCATTTTGTTTGAGTGCAGATATTTAGAATAAAATTTTCATTGAATAATTTTTATTTTTATTGAACATTCAACGCAAATGAACGAAAAGTTGAAAAATTAAAAAAAAATCAATCAATATGACCCAAGATATCAAGTACATACAATGAAAAAAACAGATAATAAAATTGAGTTTTAAAATATCAATTGATCTGAAGTTTTCGGTATAATTTCGACTTTTTTGCCATTTTCAAATTTTTTTCAAAGATTTGAAGATGGACTTGTTTTCTTTGAAGAACATGATCTGAAAATGTATTAATTGAATAAATTTGAGCCAGATACCTCAAAACAGTATGGTACGTAAAATTTTTAAAACTGAATTTTGTATTTTGAGGAGTTTTTGAACATTACTCGCACAAATTCTAATTTTTCCAACTTATTTTCATTATTTTGAATTTTTTTGAAATTGAATTTCCACAAAAATCATCGTACTTTTAGGATTTCTGAAACTGAGTTTATTTTATTTTCGGATTAAGCATCACAAAATAAGATGGAAATTGGATTTTCAGCTGTTCTAATCATCTTTCTTGGTGCTTCTTGGGAGGAATTTCAAAATAAAGAACATGAACAGTAAAATTTGATTTTGGGAGGTCGATTCTGTGTACGAGTAAGAAACAGATTTTCTCATCAGATAGAAAAACGACCATCTAACTCTATCATTTTCATAATAAAATTCGAAATTTTGAATTTTCTAGTGAGAAGGTTCGCTGAATAAACTCGACGAATCTCTGGAAATCAAATTTTCAGCGACCCTGTCAAGTTTTCCGTGCCATATAGATGAGGGAGACTTAAAGTTGATTGATTTTGGGAGGTCGATGTAACGTTAGAAACAAACTTGCGTAGATTTTACCAAAGAAAATACGATTTTTAAATTTTCAAAAAATTTTCAAAAACCGAGAAATGAATTCGAGAAATTGAAATTTTATTTAAGAAAGTTCTGGAGTATTTTTGTTCCAAAAATTCAGCTTTTCGTCATCATAAATTGAAATCAAATATTTTAGGTGCTTTGGTTTCCTTCGTTCTTATCGACTTAAAATTGGGGTGTGTCAGAAGGAGGGATGGCCAGGGAGGTCCAACGTGGAGAAAATTACTGGTAAAAACATCATTAATTTTCCTATTTCAAAATATAGGTGTGACGATCTAACATTTTTGAAGAGCAAATCATCAATATTTTGAAAGATGCGACTTCAGGATCTGTCCAGCCAAAAACAGAAATAATTACTCTCCCCATAAAATAAGTTGAGTTTTTACTTTGTTTTAAATTTTTGGGTCCATAATTTTTCTCACGTTCTTCGCTTGAGCCGAACTTCATCGTCCCTTCCCCTCCAAAAAACCCCATATATTTGTCAAACTGCAAAATTCATCTAAAAACACAATGTTTCTCCATTACTCTTTAATATTACCTGTCTAAATTTTTTTCGAAGTCTCACTGTAATTTTGCTCAGACTAAATTTCATTCTGTTCATGAGCTTATTCAAATTTAAAAAAAATACAATTTCTTGAATTTACACCATTTCTGAACCCGTAGTAATTACCTACTTTTTCGAGTAGGTTACCTCACGAAGGCAAAATGCCATTTTACGTAATCAACTATACCTATGCACTTCCAACTATTCCCACGTGAGAAAACATCCCATCGATGGCTAAAATATAATTTTGAAAATGGCTTCTTTCGTACTTCAGCTGATATTTCGCATTAAGTAGATTGAATTTACAGTTTACAACAATCAATACGTACCTAAAATGAAAGATGGGAAAAAATTCATACCCTCAAACTACAAACTATCCTAAGTAATCCTCAAACCAAAACGTTACAAACCAAAAGCTGCCTGGAGATAATTCTTCACAAAAGTTCAACGTTCATTAAACCACACCATATACGTTAGATAGGTACTTTTCAACCACCCTGTACCGAATGATTGACGATTGGTAGAGATTTCCAGCTAAAATGCCAACACTATTTTTCAATATAAAAATTTATCGTGTTTAGATTCCTTACGAATATTTATTACGTTAGGAAAATAAATCTTAGCGAATCGAATCATTCGTCCGATTTTTTATGATAAGCTTCAGGATGAAAAAAAGGGGCACAAAAAACCTGATAATTTTTCAAGGCGAAGCAAACCAAAACCAAAACCGAGAGCGAAGCATCTTAATTAGTATTCTATTTTCACGGTTGTTAATTGTGCGGAGATTAAAACATCTTATATAGGAAAACTCCACCATCAGGTAAGTAAAGATACCTACCAAACAGCGTATAACTCTTAGAAAAACGTAATAGGGAATATAAAAAAACATCTCGCGAACATGTTTTTGCACACCGCGATGACGACAATTTTACTCACGGTGTAATTTGTCTAACAGCAGAAAAGCAGCATAAATAAAAAACTACCGTGTGTTTTTCTATCTTCATCTTATATATTATTATGTGCAGTTTCCACCATGAACCAAAAGGTGGAAAATTTTTTGTTTGTTTACCAAGTTGAGTAAATTTTTTCATCCAATATTCGTATTATTCAACCTTACATGTTCGATTCGACTGTTCGTATTATTATAATAACGAAAGAAGGACATTGTTTTTGTATATTGACTTTAAACTTATCGAAAAAAAGATGATGCGTATTTCGTGTTCGAGATGGTGTTGATTTTTTTTTTTTTTAATGAATATGTTCTTTCGGATTGCGTCTTGATTCATCATCGTTCGAGAATGCCGAGATTCCATAATGTTTATTTTTTTGTCAAGCGTAAAATAACAAATTAGGTATCGCAATTTATCGAAATAGTACAAAACTATACAGAGAGCGTACACGCCTTATTACTTAACAGGGTCGAAGACATCACTCAAAAGCCTGCGCCTCTCCATTAAAGAATAAATAAGAAAAAGATTGTTTTGTGTATGAAAATTTTCTCAATGTAAATATTTACACGAGAGAAAACGCGTCGCGAGTATTGCGAAAGAGATCTATTAATGATTGCAAGTTTTGTACAAAAGTACCAAATTGGGTATTCGAGTATAGTTGATAAATTTTGAACTCGATGAAATGATGAAAATGTACCTAATTAAGTGGTTCGCAAGATGGGATTCATTTTGAGAATTTTACTCGTGCTATATTCGGAATACATAAATTTTATTTAGAGGAGGCTTTTGTGGTATTAATCGCGTCTTATTATATACGAAAGTCTCGAGTAGCTCAAATAATGACGAGTGTAAAGCAGAATAATGTTCTTGGTATAGGGTAGGATTCATTTTATAATATAAGAGATTCGCCAAATTTTACGCTATCTTAGAAAGGATTAAACTGAATTCGAGTAAAATGAGGACGAATTTTGAAAATCTCCAGAACAGTTGAGGAGAAGGGAGTGAAGATCCAGCAGTGTATATTTTAGAAACTCCTGATCAGGATTTTGGAAATTATTTTTTTGTAGCCCATGTAGACTCATATTATGAAGGAACGACTTGAACTGACACTTGATTAGAAAAAAATTAAACCTCTGCAAGCAAAATTATTACTCAGGAAGGGCAAAAAATAAACTAATAGTGCGGGTAAAATTTGCGATTTTTCCTCTAGACCTGGAAAAAATTGTATCAAGCAGGTTTTTAGGCTCAATAAATACAATAAATATGGGTTTGTAATAGTGCCCTCTTCAAAATATTCAAAATTCGCTGAAATTGGCCCACCCATACCCCCTTTTTTTGGGGGGGGGGGTTCAAAGGGTACATATTTTGGTTTTTTGGCCGAAGATTTTCAAATAACGCAGATTCGAGGAACAAGGTTAGAACAAAAGTTGCAGAGAATAAAATTAAAAAACACATATTTTTGTCATATATAAATTTATTTCGTAGGGGCTCGTAAAAGGGAGGTAATATAGCGTTTTGAAAAACGTAATTTTTCAAGAATTGTCACCAACACTAAACAATGGGGGTCGTTCTTCTGCATATCAGTACTAAGAAAAATTTTAAAAAATGCAATCCACCCCCTTTCCTTAAATCACACAATGGGTGGGGCCTTTTTTCACAAAATTTCAAATTTGTCCACTTGAACTCTGGCGTGGTGAAAAATTGGCCCAGTAACGTTGTAGAGCATCAAGAGAAGAACATTTTTTCACCCTGGAATTTTTTCTCCAAGTGATATGGGGAGATGGCACAAATTTTTTAAAAAATGTCAGGGCTCCAAAAATTAGGAAACAATAAAAAATATGCCAAAAAAATGACATAAAAACACTTCTAAATAAGCGTCAAAGCCATTGTAATTTTCAAAAAATGACGAATTTCGACCAAATTGAACAAAAATTACATAAAAAATTGTTGAAATGTATTTAAACTGTCGTAAAATCGTACCAAGCTTCAAATCCGTTAAAATTTATCAATAATTGATGAAATTCGAACAAAACTTATCAAAATTGATCATAAAATGTACGAGAAAATATTTAAAACCTCATATTAAAATGGCAGAAAAACACCACAAAAAAGCTAAAATCGCGCAAAATTATCTAAACGAATTAAATTTTCTAAAAAGAACGTATCAAAATTCAGCAAAAGTTGCATAAGACATCTTGAAAACTTGTTGAAAATGTCATGAAAGTGCGGAAAAACTTGTTAAAATCAATAAAAAATTCATAAAAAAACTAATGATAGTCTCAATTTGGCAAAAAATATTCTCAAATTATGTTTCAAACCGTCAATAATTGATGAAAATTGACTAAAGTGGAACAAAATTCGGCAAAAATTTCACAACAAAACGTTAAAACTCATTACAATGGCATGAGAAAGTTGTAAATTACTGAAAATTGAAAAAAGTCGAAGCAATCTGCCGCTACGTAAGAGTCAAATTTTCGTACCAGAAGCTTTGTGGGCTTGGAGGGGCTACATGCTGTTCTAAAAGCCGAAAACACGTGAAAATAGCCGAAAAATCCACTTCTCACTCTGGAATGGGGTCAGATCGGGTTGGAAGATCAAAACTGACAAAAGACACTTGAAGTACATCCTTACATTGTACTGTGAAAATTTGGACCCTCCAGGTCAATTTGGAGGGACTACAGGATGTTCTAAAAGTCGAAAACACGTGAAAATAACAGAAAAAGCCTGCACTTTTCTCACCCTGGAATGGAGTCAGATCCGGTTGGAAGGTCGAAACCTGCAAAAGGCACTCAAGTGGCACCATTCCATTGTATGCTGGACATTGAAGCTCCCTAGGCCAATTTCAAGGGTGGGATGGGGTCAAAAATCGGGTAAAATAGGGCTAAAATAAGGTTTTTTACACCTCGAATGGGGTGGGGATGACCTAGGAATCTGACATTTGGATAATTGGATTTTGGACCCTTTTCATCTACCTATTTGGAGCAAAATAATTATGCTTCTCCAAAAAAATGACTTTTCTATAATTGACCCTCCCTATTTCAGGGGTCAAATATACCTCGCAAGAAAATCCTATTTCCCAAGTTTGACATTGTTTGATCAATAATAACACGTTTCAGGTCATAACGCACCTCGGGAGTAATAAGGTCACATCTCAAAAAAAATTGATTTTGATGTTTTTGCATTTTTGGGGTTTGTATGACCCCCCTCAACCAAAAATTACACTTCAAGTTGGGTACATCATCTAGATCTTGTAAAAAACGCAAATGGCCTAACTCAAAATCTCAACAACATTGCAAGTTGTTTGGAGTTATAAGGGCACATCTCAAAAAACTCCACCTTTTTTGAGCAAATTTCGTACATACAAAGTGTTAACAAATAGTTTTGATTGTTTTAAATGTTTGTCAGTTAGAAATAGTCACAAGGAGTGCATTTTTTATTGGTTTGTACCAAATGGAAAAAATTTTTTAAATTGATCACTTTTCAGAAAAATGAATTTGCACATTATCATGAAATTTTAGTTTTTTGAGAAAAACTCAAAAACTAAGCACTTTAGAAAAAAACTAACGACATTATGTCGATTGGAAATTTAATTCTCTACAGCTTTGTTATCATGAAATTTTTTTGGACGCTTCCTTTTGCCTCCACATCAACTTTAATGAAAGGTTCTAACTCAAAATGTTTTCCAAACATTGAAATATTTCCTCTTTAAGATTTTATTTTTCAAAGTGTTCTTATGCTAAATGAAGGTAGGATACCAGATCTTTAAAATGAGGTGCTATTCATTCCTTACAATTAATTATAAGTTGATAAAAATAATGAATCAAGTTTCAAAAAAAAAGAAAATCACCCTCCTGTAAAATTTCACTTTTTTGAGATGTGACCTTATAACTCCCGAGGTGCGATAAAATGTGGTGCTGAAACTTATAAATAGGTATACCTATACATGTTTGGCCTGCCGCATTTTTTACAAAAATTTGCCTAAAAATATCTGCGATTTCGAGCGAAACTTTATGAAAATTGTCAGTAAAATTGATCAAATTTCATCAAAGTTGAATAAAATTTGGAGAAATTGCGTGAAGAACAAAAAAACTGTAAAACTGACATAAAAATAGCAGAAAATTGACAGAAATTGATGACATTTTGATAAAGTTTAGTGAAATTGGGCAACACTATTGTTTTGAAATATTGTTTAATGTTAAAAAATTTCATCAGAACTGCTGAACTGTAATTTCTAAAACTTCACTAGAGCCTTAGGAACTGCTCAAAACAACCCAAAACTTCTTCGAATCAATTTTATTTGAGATTTGTTTGTTGTTTTTTTTTAAAATTCCAATTTTCAAAAAGAAAGAGAGAATAACATCGTAGTGTAAAGTTTGATTTAAATTATGGAAAAACAAAAAATTTTTTTGATCAAATTTTCCAATATTTTTCAAAAAGTAGAAAAGGGGCCAGGATAGTCATCACTTTGCTTTACCAATTTATTGTGCTTTTGTTTTTCATCTCGAGCAAGCCAATTCTCGTTTCGAGTTTCCTTTTCCTTTGGAAAGTTCGCGGGTAGAAAAAACCTCCACGAAACCTCACTAATTGCGATCGTAATCAATTTTCTTACGAATTCTCCGCAGAGGTACAGCTACGTATAGCTTTTCTATTCGACGTTTCATTTCGTAAATTACATCGCGAATAATACAATAGCGATACGAATCTACTATACGTAAGTTAATCTACGCGATCTATAACGTTGGAAAAATTTCATTTAGTACCTACGAGATTCTCATCGTTACGTTTGGGAAATTTTCACTCGGCAAGATAAATGTGCGTTACATTAAAAGCCGAATCAATAGGCTGAAGAAGAAAAAAAACGCAAAAGCCTCGCTCGGTTCGTTGTGCAAAAGTTTTTCGTTGAAAAATGAATAAGTTTTAATTACCAATTCCAGGTAGGTGTATATGGAGGTGCCACGTTTATTCCTTTTTGCTATCTCGAACAAACGTTCACATGATGAAAAACCCTCGCGTATTATTCAACGTGTTAATCTGAATAACAAATCTTCAACTCTGAATTTATACTTACTCGTACGTTTCGTTTACGTAGACGAAGGTATACCGGTACCCTTTTCGTAAACAATTACGAGCAACTTTTGGTTTACCGAAACTTACGACGCGGTGGGCTTCTTTTGCGTCGAGTCGAGTTTCTCGCCTGCTAATCCATCTGAATGAAAGTCGAGCATTTAAGGTCTTAATTCGCGAGCTGCGGCGTCGACGTCGGTCGCGTCATATGCCATATACTCGTATATTTTCGCACTATTGTGGCACACAGCAAAAACCATATAATCCTTTAATTACTGCAAATAAGTGGGATTTTCAAAACAATACCGACGTACGAACGAGGTATTCTGCCTTGGCTTATAAATCTAGAATGACGTCATTTTGTATATAGAGCATCTCAGAGGTTGCTTTTTTTAGTCATTTAGTTGTAAACGTTAACAATTGAGATACGTATACGATGGAATCATCATGTAAGCTTTTATTTAACTACACCAGTAGGTAATCAATATCTTCAATAACATTTGTCAATTGTAAGGATTCCTTAAACTATATAATATAATACAACCTTCGAAGTTCTTAACATTTTTAGGCTTTGTTCCATGAACTAAAATTGTCCGAATCGAGGAGGTGTGTGGGTCAATGTTATCGGAAAACTTCGATCATTTTCAAGTATAGGTAATCTTGGCTCGCAATCTTCATTCATTCTAGAGTCTGGTAGAGTTGAATCGATTATCGCATCTTTGAATTATTACAAATTTGTCCGAAGGTGTAAAATATCATCTTGGCATGATGCAGAGGTGGATCGAGTTCGAGTTACCGCTTGCTCTAGCCTGTGACTTGTGAGTGAATTTGTACGTAAGAGGTGGGTACTATAGGAAATGCTATAAGAATTAGTGCTGGAATTTGCGTATTGTGACGCCTGTTGTTATGGATATTTTATTAGATGGGAATAGTGACCTCTTGGAATACGCTGGAGTGAACGTGGAATGGCCTGTGGTCTTACCTGGAGATCAGTGAGGGTTTCTAAGTAGCTACAAAAAGAGACTGTAGTCATGGGCTCATTGGATCAGTTTCTTGTGCCCATGTTTCAGTGATTAAAAGAAACTGAAAAGTTTTTAACATCTTTGAAAACTTCAAATCGATGTGCAGGAAACTCCAAAATTTGGGGAAAGGAGAAAAATATCAATCAACTGTAAAGTATAAGCTAGATTGAGAGAATATGAAAATTTCAAGAGCCAAAATTCATTTTCGGATTTTTAAAATATCTTTGGTAATTGTTTGAAAGTTCAAAAAATTTTAAAAAGCTGCTATCATGACACATTTTCAAGTTTTTCTAGAAATATTATCTTTCTTAAACAAAATTAGCCTCTTCAATTCAGAAAAAAATCAACTTGGATTTCTTGGGAGTTTCCAGCAAGTTTTAAACTTTCTACGGGAGTTTAAAACCTTGAAACGGAACTTTTTGAACTTATTCTTCCATTTGAACGAAATCAAGCCAGATCGAAAGAGCATTTTAAGGACGATTTTCAAACTTTTTCGTGGAGTATAAATTTTACTGAGCAAAGCGAACCAAAGTGAATAATTCCTTTAATTCAACTCTCAGACAGATTTTTTAGCTAAGGAACTCCAGAAATTTCAAGTTGTTTTGAAAGGACTATTTTTTGGAAAATCGTTTGAGAAGTATGATGAAAGCGTTTCCCTCGCTTAGCTTTTCAAAGTAATTTTTGACGAATTAATTTGCATTTTTTTTTTTTTTAGAAAAATTACGTTAAAAAGTACAATTTTGAAAAATTTGAAAAATGAAAAATTAAGACTGATGGTAAAAATATTGTCAATTTTCATTCCTCTCGCCGCAGAAGAAATATTTTAAAACTCCATAACACAGGAAAAGTGAAACATTTAGGTGGAAACTCCTCCATCTCCAAATCAAAACTCATGAAATGTTTACACTTTACAGGATGCTCCGCTCGTGAAAAATTGAAATGGTAAAGGTATTTTTGACACCCTCCTCTCCACCAATTTTTATCATTTTTTAAATATCCAAAAACACCCGTAAAATGTTGACCCCCCCCCCCCAACAAAGTGTTTGAAAAATGTCCTGCCAGTCATGTTTTGTACCACCCTTCTTTTAACTTATGTTACTTCATGTTGACGACAAAAGAGTTGAAACTTCTTCGAAAATTTGATTTTTTTTCACTTTTTCTGGAATTTACAAATTGGTCAAAAAAAAATTTTTGAACTCATGCGCTTGGAATTTTGCTGTAACCACCGAAAACGGTCAAGAAATTGTCCAATAAGCACTGACCTAGGCACTCGAGTTCTTTTTTGGCTCTTCTAGAGCGAATTGAAATTTCTGGAGAAAATTTAAAAATTGCTGGAGGCTCCATGAATGTCCCTAAACCACTTTGGCTTTAGAAAATTTACCTATATTTCATGAAAAGTTTAAAAATTGTCCCTAGAACAGATTTTTTTAGATTTTTTTAATTTTCAAAAAATTTGCCAAAAATCAAAAATGAACTAGAATTTCCTAAATTTTGGTTGGGGGTGTTTTAGGACATATTCTTTCGATTTATGCCTAGTTTCTTTCAAATGGAAAAATACAATACATTAAAAATGATATTTCATGCAAATACTGAAATATTTTTCAAGTGTTTTAACTCAACTTCATTTTTAATATACCTACGTTCAAAAACATGTTTTTGAGCTTTTATCGAAATTTCATCTATTTTTAATAATTTTGGATGGTTTTGATGCTTTTTGAGTGTTTTTCAACTTTATTTTTAATATTTTTCAACGGTGCTTTGTGCAATTTTCAAAGAATTTCGGCAAAATTTCGTCAATTTTTTGTAAGCCGTAATAATTTTAACGCATTTCAAGTGTTTTTTAACAAATTGTTTTAATCAAGTTTTATGCGATTTTCGATGATTTTTCTCAAATTTTTCTACGATTTCATCTTTTTTTGTTATTTTTAAAAATGTTTTTAATTTTTTTAAAATGTAATTTGATAACGTTCTAAGTAATTTTTAAAAAAATATATGAAAATTTATCACTTTTTGGTAATTTTTATGCTCTAACTTGAATTTTAATACATTTCAAACAGTTTTTCGTAAAATTTTCTCTCAATTTCAC
Organism: Planococcus citri; assembly: GCF_950023065.1. Classification (NCBI taxonomy): domain Eukaryota; kingdom Metazoa; phylum Arthropoda; class Insecta; order Hemiptera; family Pseudococcidae; genus Planococcus; species Planococcus citri. The sequence goes on from NC_088679.1 coordinate 70,077,397, forward strand.
CCAATTTCGCAAAAAATGTTAATATTATTTTACGCCTGCTCTTGATAAAAATGTTTTTTCAAGTGTTTTTATATCATTTTTTTAAAATTTTTTCAACTTTTCCTGAAATTTTACCAGGTTTTGGTAATTTTAAGTGATTTTGATGCTTTTCAGGTAAGCTTTGACAACATTCTAAGAACGTTTATGAAAATTTTGATAAAATTAATCAGTTTTTGTTGATTTTTAATTATTTTAATTATTTTTTTTGATTTTTATACGATTAGAATAGGTTGTGAATCGTGTTTTATGCTATTTTTGGCAGGTTTTTCCAAAATTTACGAAAATTTATTAGTTTTTTGTAATTTACATAAAATGATTTTAGCGCTATTGAAAGTATTTTTATGTCATTTCCAATATGTTTTAATAATGTTTCACGCAATTTTCATTGCATTTCGTTACATTTTGCTGGAATTTCACAAATTTCCAGTGATCAAAGCTGTCAAAGGTACTCGCAAGTTTACTTAGCCAATTATGAAGTTTAAATATGGCTATTTTATTGCACACCTAGATCAATTTATTCGTTTGAAAATTGCGTGTCTCAAAAAATTGACCCCCTACAGGGTGTAAAAATAGACCCCTTACATCGCTGAACCTGAAAATATTTACTTTACAAAATTATTCATTGACTAGCGAATGATTTATTCAAAATTTTTAAAAAAAATATTCCTCGACAAATTCATTCTAAAAACATTTCAGGAACCAAAACCACTCTAAAAATCCATGAAATTGAACGTTTCAACTGAAAAATCAGCAGAACAAACTAAACTACTGTACATACTGCATAGGTACGTATTATCCAAGGTGGTCATTTTCAATCACCTCGAGATCATTCGTTCCAAGTCAAGAAACTTGTTCCAGTTTAGAAGCTAAAATCATAACCGTAACGGCATAATATCATATTTCTTTGACACCTAAGCATCATAATCAGCATGATACGTTTATACGTATACCTACCTATACATCCAAGATCCAACTAAGTGAATAGCAAAAAAAAAACCAGTTCCAGTTTTGGAGATGCAACCTTTACCGTTTCAAATTCACCAACATTAGACGATACCTTAAACGGTGATTTTAAAAGCCTCCTACACGAATACCTCGCACTAGGTACCTCCCTTCATCGTTCAAAATGACGAATTCGAATCCACCTTATTTCTTATGGGTGGTGAACGATGTCCATCTATACTTATTTCCGACAACTTTAATCAATGCGGCATCATATACTACTACATAAGAAGCAGAAGCTGCTGGTCGCTGACTCATATCATCTATACCTTTACATCCAGCAATCTACCTACTACTATAAAGTATCTTTCATCTCTCATCTTACACACGCGACGACGACTCGATGCAAAGGATGATTACTTTAGTATAGATCTAAATAGGTATGGTATGGTAAGGTATACTCGTACAAGGCGAATGATCTAGTTAAAAAAGACGAGCTTACAAAGTCATTGTCAAGGTGATTCGCGTATTAGGTGGTAAACGAAAACAAAAGATGGCAACGTAAACAAGCTGGAGAAACAATCTATGAAAATATTTCTACTCTATTGTATAACCCGATATTCTGATTTGTTGCCATATGGAGATTCCAAGGTTACTCGAGGATAATCCCGTTGTCGATGTCGGCGAAAAAATATATATCGATTAGTTTTCCATTACGAAGCATCTCATCTCATCTCACACGCCACAGTCGCAGATCTAATATAAGCACCAGGTACCTATACCAATAGGTATACGAGTAGATAAAGTCGAGTCTGCAGAGTTTTCAAATCACGCTAATAATTACCGAAAGCCCAAAACTAAACGTACACAACGAGCTGACGATGATAATTTATGGCTGTAATTCGTCTTCTCACGTATTTAATTTGGTAAGAAGAAAAAAAAAGTCCATCGTGATTATTTCCTTTACGCTATTCGCGAATAAATACTATTTACGAGCGTGACGTAGCTGTTTATCGATCTCGCGTTTAAATTTTTCATCGATTTTTCTTCAGGCCAAAGGGAAAAATTGCGCCTTCAAAAAGCAACCAACCAACCGGTTCTCGGTTTGGTAATTATAGAAAAAAAAAATGAGGTACAAAATTAACATACACCTTATGAAAGAAATCTCATCTACAGCAGAGAGGTTTGCCAAATCGGAGACAGATTCGATGAAAATCTCGCTATATTTATCATAATTTACGTAATTCCTTAATCGCGAATGCAAAAATCAGCTATCCTTCGACAAAGTGGACTTCAATTGGGTCATAGTCATATCCATAAGTTGAACTTACATGTAGAAAAAAAATTATAATTGCAACCTCGGTCAAGTTTCGGTCACCAAATCAACCCTCCTACGCGACAATAGGTAATAGGTATCTCGCTACTTGAGAGAATCTGCATATTGCAAATTTAGTAATTCAACTAATACGACATACCTACTGTCGCAAAATCTACACAAATCAACGTATGTATCTGACTACTATAGAGAGGCTATCTATAAAAGGCGAGTTTTGGCATACATACAAATTACCAGCAGCTCGTAAAATTCGTACACAAATACCAATAATTACCCGTCCATTGTACCGTAGACATATATGCGATGCAATAATGGGAAAAAATTTATTCTTTTTTTTTTGTCGAAAAAACATCCTTGAACGGTATTACACGAAAATGATTTATCGACGATGAACATTACGAGAAAATTTTGGCGATTGTTTCGGGCTATTTTGAATTCAATTATATCTACCAACTGGCTGCCGCAAGTAGGTAAAACAATACGAACACGTCATTACAGTATAGAATACTAAATAATAATCGTGAAAAAATTATAAATAAAATATTTTATACGCTCGATTATCCTAATCTTACGTAGTAAGTAAGTAAGTAAGTACGTATTAAACAACAGAACACAATCGATCTTGCACTCGTGTCGAAAAATACATTTTTAATCCGGGTTAATAATCGAAAGAATTTCGTACGAATGTTTTCTTTCTTCGAGAATAACTCTAGTTTGCTTCAAATAGGCACTGGGTGGAAAAAATGGTAAATTTTAGGGCATTTCACTCCCCTCTTCCTCACACAAACACAGTTTGAGTATTCATATTTCAATTTTTAGTCAAACAATTGTTTCAAGTCATAAGTAAACCTTTCTCCATCATCTCCTAACCAATGCTAATTCTTCATCCCTCTAAAAATGCCCCTCCATCAGATACAAAAAAAAAAAAAAAAAAAAAAAAACGAAAAATGAAATGAAACAAAAGTCGTTGATAATTTTTCGATTATGCTCTACAGTAATTTCTCTGCATAATCTAATCATTTTAAATTTAAAAAGACCTCCCTCGGTCTCCTAAAAAATATTGGTCACTTTGAACAGAACCCTCCTCTCCTGCAAAAATGAAAAAAATTGAGAAAGAATACGAAAGAAATGTTTTCAAAATTCATTTTTCTGGTTTACAAGGAAATTCAACTCCGGAATATTTTGATTGAGATAAACCTTGAAAAGACCGAAAGAGAACATCGAAAAACCTCCATTCCTCCAATTTTCAGCTACTGATGTTGGATCGATTTTGGGGAAATTTTTGAAGTTGTGTTTTACTGAAAATACTGGGCAAATTCATAAGAAATCGAATGATGGTCGGAGGGAAACGTTTGGAATACCTGTTTTCTTACTACGTATATGAATAAAAGCAGTCCCAAAACGTTATTGATTTGTTTGCATTTTTTTAAGTCAATTTTTTAGATTTATTTGCATTTTTTTAGTCAATTTTTTAGATTTTTTTTTGAATTATGAATAAAATAACAAAATGACATCAACAGGCCACTGAAGGTAAGAATAGTGGAGGAGAAAAAAATTTCAATTCAATATAAAAATTATTAGAGCGGCTCGTACTCAATTTCCCCCCACCCCAAAAAAAGTAACTAAAAACGTCCGAAAAAGTAACCAAAAAACTAATAAAACGCGTGTAAAACATTTTATTCATTTATTTTGGTTAGTTATTGCAGAAAAAAAATCAATCAAACTGTGAAAAAAATTGGGAAAAACAAAAATGTTTCAATTAAAATCTGATGAGAAAATTCATCCCCGCGAAGTTCTTCCCAAACTCCATCGAAATGATGACAATTTTAGCAAAAAGCAGGACTTTTTGACTACCTAAGTACGAGTACCTAATAGTGAAACGTCACACAATTTTGCAACTTTTTCGCAAAAAAGTGAGTTTTTTTGGAAATTTTTGAAGAAAATAGTCAAATTTTTTGGAATTTTTTGCAAAGAACACTGCAAATTTTTAAAACGTTTTCCGTAAAAAACGAGACTTTTTGGAAACTGTGATGAACGGTGAGAATTTTTGATATGTATTATTTGGATAAATGCGAAACTACTCGTACATATGATAATTTTAGCAAAAGGCGACACATACTTATTAGCAAATTTTGGCAAAAGCAAAATGATGAAACTTTTCAACAAAAAAATGAGACATTGGTAGTTTATAAAATGAAATAAAAAGGTGTTAAAGTAGTCAAATGAGCTCAAATGACCAACACTGAAAAACTTGAACCAAATCGACGACCCTTATATAGAAAATGAGATTCGCTATTTCAAGGTTAATAATAATTGAGTTATTTTTGATAATTTTTTCATTAAAAAAAATAAGGTTTAAATCACTTATTTGGGTTAGCAATTAATTAAAAACATCATTCATCACTTACGATTATAAAACTGTTGAAAAGGTCAAAAAAATCCACAAAAAAAAACACCTCCATTCATCGAAAATTTGTAATGTTTGAGTTTTTGGCCTCTTTCTACCTTCTTGGAAGCTGGAGTCAATCCGAATATGACTTGAACCAAATTATTTAGCAAAATACTTTATCAACATTTAATCTCATTTTTTGAGGTAATTTTACCCAGGAAACCAAATAGCTCCCTGAGATGACACTAAAATCAAAATGTCTCAAAATTGAGTAAAAAATAAAAATCCATCAACTTTTGGAATATCATGATTACGAGTATCTACTCGTAACAGAATTTTTTTAAAAAAATTACTACTATTTTCACTAGGTACCTTTTTTAAACCAATTTTTTAAAAAGCGAATTTTTCAGAGGAAAGATTTCAAAAAAATTGAAATAGGACGAAAATTTGTATACAAAGTACATAGGTGTTAATTTCAATCAATTTTTTCAATGATTTGAAGGTTTTTGTTACACGTTTGAGTTTTTCCATTTTTTCACTACTTTCACAACCTGTTAGATACCCTGTAATGTACATATTTTGAAGGAGAAAAAATGGCGCTGAAGTTAATTTGGACGGTTTTTAGACCATCTTTTCAAAGATCTGAAATTTCCAAAATATACTCGAAGGTTCCAGAACAGCCTGAAACCACCTCCAATCGACTTGGCAAATTAAAAATGGGGTAATAAGTAAATTTCATTTCAAATTGGGTAAAATGTTGTGGAAATTTCAATTTTTAAAAATCTGCTAGAGTTCTCCATGGTTTGAAACGGTTTCCAATCTATTTGCAGGGTCGAAAATAGGGCACGTGCCAAATTTCAGCTTTCTCGATCTATTTGGTAAAATTTTGACTTTTTCCATTTTTGACCCAAAAGTTGAATTTTTCAAAAATTCATTAAAAATCAAAATCGTTTGCGAACTCAAAAATTTGATCTACTGTTTCCAAATTCGTATTCGAAAAATCAGATCACCTTGATTCAAACCTGATCGACAATTATTTCAGCTGATTTTCAAATTCAGTGATTTTAGAATATTTTTTTTTTTGAATTGCCATTGAAAATAAAAGGACACAGGTGTACAAGTTACTCACGTAACTTTTCTCATAAGGATTATCGTAAAATCACTCACTTATTCTCATACGCGAGTTCATATTATTATTCTATCATTTTTGGAAGGAAATTTGTACTCACCTGAAACAAAGAAAAATTAAGGTGGATTAGTTAGTTATAAAATTATTGATCAATCAACACATATATTAAATAATAATGGTCGAATACCAAAGCAAAAATTCTGACGATCGTGACGTTTAATAAAAAGTCAGATATAAATATTCACGAAGAAAGTATCATAAAAATTGTAAAATTGATTGTGAAAATCACTCAAAAATATCAAAAATTGATGATTACTCATCAGAAAACGACCAAAATTTGAGAAAATGTCTCATTTGGGTAAAATTTTGCATAGACTGCTTAAGTGCTTCGTACCTATTATTGAAAAATATGTACAGGGTGCCCAGAAATATTGAGTACCTCTAAGAAAGTTTTTCATTACAAATAATAGGTTAGCAACGTGAAAAAGATGCATATGATTAGTGGAATGTTATCTCCCCAGTCCAACAACCAATCATGTGCTACGATTATTATCATTCACTGTGACCAACCAAAGTATTTTAGTAGAAAAGTTTTTTAGGGGTACTCGATATTTCTGGGCACCCTGTACCAAGAATTATCAGAAATTCTCAAAATTAATTGATTGATGATTTGTAAAAACTGTAGAAAGAATAAAATTTGTCAAATTGACCCCCCCCTCGTCCCCTCCAATAATTAAAAATTGCGAGAAGAATTGAATTATTGATATCTGGCGGATTTTTTTGTTGAAAAAAGTACCTTTTTTCAACCAAATTTTCAGAAAGCTCTCCACTCGACCCCCCCCCCCCACCAACACACCTGAAAAAAATTAGCAAAGTAAATTAAGTTAGATTGGGGGGAATCCTTGATTGGAGGAAGGGGAAGAGGGTGGCTACATGTTCAGAACAGATGGAAAATCGCAATACACATCAACATACAGGGTATTCAGACACTCTGATTTCAAATTCCATATTATAAGTCCGTGATATGTGGCATGTGGCCTGAGGCCCTAGGCTGAGCTTGAATTTTCCAAGAATTCAAGCACAATATACTCTCATCGTCATTCGTATATATTTGTATTAGTATCATTACATCGTATCATATCCCGGACGAGGACGCGGACGCCGATTATCAACAAAACAGAACAGAACAGTGATTCAATTCACTCGAAGCGTCTATCACCATCACTATGACGCTGAGGCTGACGCTAAGGCTGGTAAATAAGCCAAATTAAGCATAAAAAAGTACAAGATGAGATTTAAATTCACGGCAGTACTCTCAGACAAGGTCACACTATCGAACTTCGAACAAAAGAAAAATGAAACTAGATATAGGAAGAGACGTCTTCGGTTCTCTATTCAAGCTAGAAAACAATTCAGGAAAAAAAAAGAGCGAGCGTGACGAATACTTGAAATAATATAATCAATCGTATCGTATACGTAGTATGTAGTAAAGTAATACGAGCATAATATTCGGTCGAGTCGAGTAAAGTATAATATGTAGATGGATACTATGTAGGTGTATGTAGATATATGGAACGTCGTCGTCTAAAGTAAACATCGCCTTTACATGTCAACCTACCCTTAAAAAACAGTTTCGTGGAGGATGATAAATATTTTACTTTGCGTTAGAAAACGTATTCTAATTGCGTTACTTCCTTCGCACAAATATACTCGTAGTCCAGGGTACGGATGAGCAGAGAGAGGAGAGGTGTGAGAAAATTTAGAAATTTGTTACCATCAGTCATGGTACCATTATACCTACCTGTACAGTTATAAGAGTCAGTCGCCCATATACGACTCGTATATAATCCTACGCGAATATGTTCGTCACCGAAATTTAATCATGCTTTCAGGAAACAAATGTCCTAACAGGGTAATCTGGTAAGAATATCGATATCTGTAAAGGCGTTTAAATAACATTTCGCAGATTAATAATTCAAAAGCAGCGAACTCGAAATAGTACATAAGTATCATTCTGATGAATTAATTTTTGGTATACGATTTCATGGTTTTAAAATTATTAAACGTGGGATGATAAGCTGATAACTGTTTAAATTTGTAATACGAGTAAACTAATTTTAAATGCAACTACTTCGTAGATTAAATCTAATTACGAATTATTCTGAAAGTAGTATCAGTTCTACTGATTTATGTATTTGTGTTCTTTGATTCAGTTCTAAAGTTTTTTCACCAGATTGTGTTACCTTTAAATTTAGAAAACTAGTACTTCTCTGAAAATGCTGGAAGAGGAAGATGGAAGGTTATTTTTTTCTCAACTTGTAAGGTGTCTAGTAAGATAAATTGGATTTTGGGAATTTTACATTTCATAGACACTGAGCGATAATTCTGAAAATGAAACCGTTCATATGCCAGCTCTTAGCTTATAATGTACATGTACGAGTATTTATTCGAACTCTTTATTTCAAACGTGATTTTTTTTCATCTTGACACCAGAAACAAATTGGCCCGAATGAAGCAAGGACGAAAGTTTTTGAAAATTTGATTTCCAGAAGCCTAAAAACAATGTTTTTTTTAGGAAGTTGATTTTGAAAAAAAAGAGGACAAATCCTAGAGAAGCAAAGGGCCAAAAATTTTAAAAATTTTTATTCTGAAAGAACTAGAAATGATGTTTTTTTTACGCAAGGAATTTATCTATTTTTTGGCTTTTAAAATTTTAGAATTTGAAATATTTTTTTTAGAGTGTTATTTTGAAAAGGAAAAAAGAACAGTGCCAAGTGAGGGCGAAAGCTCTTGAAAATTTGTATTTCGAGAGGCATAAAACGATACTTTTTACGCGAGAAGTTCATTTTTTCACTTTAAAACTTTAAAAGTTGAATGATTTTTTTTTTAACATTTAAATTTTGAAAAAGAAAACAAGTCCGAGCGTAGCGAAGGTAAAAGCTTTCGAAAATTTGTGTTTTGAGAAGTTGAAAAACAGAGATTTCTTTCATAACCGCAATACCTACCAAAATGGAACTTTTTCCAATAGTTAGGGGTTTTGAAAGGCTTTTAGGTGATATGATATCATAAAAATCAGTGTTGCCACTTTTTTTTGTACGAAAAATTATCTCGAAAAACTACGTTTGGAAACTTTTCGAGCTAATTTTTCACACGAAAAAAAGTGGCAACACTGATTTTTATGATATCACCTAAAGCTCTTTAATACTAAAGCTTAAAAAGCCTTTCAAAACCCCTAATTATCGGGAAAAGTTCCATTCTGGTAGGTATCGCGGTTATCGAGTAAGTAATCCACTGCTGAAATGGATGATACGAGTATTTCAAGTTCACTGAAAACTTTGACACCCCCTAGCTGCAGCCTTTAAAAAAGGCTAGAGGGTTGCGATTTGCGCCATTGGTCATCCCTTCGGAAGGTCTTTCCACAGGAAAAATTTCAAAAAAATCGTCGACCTCCCCTTACCACTTCTTGGTCGAATTGACGTGAAATGACCCTACTCTTCAATTCGACTGCACTATCGTATAATTTCTGACCTCTTCTGTTGTTTAGAATTTTTTCAATTTCGATATCATTTCTAATTCTAACAAAGCCTATTAGTCCGGCATATGACAATAGGAGTAATTGCACCCCCCCCCCCGATCCCCCGGAACAACTTTTTTCTTAAAGGGGAAATCCTAAGGAACATTTTAGAGCAAACTTGCCAAAAAAAAGTTGGCCTTACTTACAAAATGGCGGCCATTTTGATTGACAGGTCAGCCGAAATCGCAGATTTTGCGTTTTAACATAAGACTTGCACGAACTTTTTCAAACTTTACAAAGGTAGATCGAAAGATCATGCAAAAATTTATCACCTGTCAAAATTTCAAGTGCTATAGTGGGTTTTTCGATTTTTGGTGAATTTTTGAAAATCCAATTTAGGCCAAAAATGAGGGAAAAAAATCAAAATTTTACTAAATTGACCAAGAAAGCTGAAATTTGGGATATACCCTATTTTCGACATGCCAAATCGATTGGAAACGGTTTCAACCAGTTTTGAACAGTTCTGGAGCCTCCAGCAGATTTTTGGAACTCGAAATTCCCACAAAATTCCATCAAATTGGAGTTGTAAAGCTAAAATTTATTCTAAAAACTAATTTCAATACGCTACGAAGTACTGCAGGTGAATTTCAAGTCGTTTTGGATCCTCCAGCGACTTTTTGAAAATTCCTGCAGCCTCCAGCAGATTTTTGAAACTTTAATTTATCACAAAATTTCATCAAATGTAGATGGAAAGCTGAAATTTATTCTACACTCCAATTTTAACACCCTCTGAAGACGACTTCAGGTGGGTTCAAGCCATTTTAGGGCCTCCAGCGACTTTTTTGAAAATTACTGGAGCCTCCAGTAGATTTTTGAAACTTGAAATTTTCCCAACATAAATTTACAGTAGACTCCCAATTATCCGACTCCAAATTATCCGACTTTCGGGTTATCCGGTACAAATTTATCCGACTTACTTTTCGCATTATCCGACCCACCAAGGTCGGATAATCCAAAAAAACCCTAATTTTTGATTTTGAAGTGTAAATAATAATGCAGTGTGCAGCATTTTGTATTCTAATGGTGTTATTTTCCTTGAAATCAATCAAACCTATCTCAAAAAATTATAATTTGAGTCAGTATTTCATTGTCTTTTGTGTACAAAAGTATATTATTTTTGTTTAATCGTAATTTTTTCGATTTCTTATTTGTTCCTGTTTTGATCCAAAACTTGATTTTCTGAATGAAAAATTGTCTTCTCAAGCTCATGCACTTCATTTCTACGCTAAAAACATTCATTTTGGATTATCCGACTTTTTTGGAATCCGACCTACCCCCCCCCCCGATTAGGTCGGATAATCAGGAGTCTACTGTATCAAAATGGAGTTGGCAAGCTGAAATTTACTTCGCAGACTACATGGTGGTTTCAAATGGTTTTAAAGCTCCCAGCTACTCTTAGGAAATTTCAATTTTCCAAAAAAACGTCATACAACCTTTCAAAAAGTTGCTGGAGGATCCAAAACGACTTGAAATTCACCAGCAGTCAACTTCGTAGCGTATTGAAATTAGTTTGCCGAATGAATTTCGACTCTCCATCATTGGTTTGATAAAATTTTGTGAAAATTTAAAGTTTCAAAAATCTGCTGGAGGTTCCAGTAATTTTCAAAAAAGTTGTTGGAGGCTCTAAAATGACTTGAAATCCGCCAGAAGTCGTTTTCAGAGGGTGTTAAAATTGGAGTGTAGAGTAAATTTCAGCTTTCCATCTCCATTTGATGAAATTTTGTGAAAAATTAAAGTTTCAAAAATCTGCTGGAGGCTGCAGGAATTTTCAAAAAGTCGCTGGAGGATCCAAAACGACTTGAAATTCACCTGCAGTACTTCGTAGCGTATTGAAATTAGTTTTTAGAATAAATTTTAGCTTTACAACTCCAATTTAATGGAATTTTGTGGGAATTTCGAGTTTCAAAAATCTGCTGGAGGCTCCAGAACTGCTCAAAACGGGTTGAAACCGTTTCCAATCGATTTGGCATGTCGAAAATAGGGTATATCCCAAATTTCAGCTTTCTTGGTCAATTTAGTAAAATTTTGATTTTTCCCCCTCATTTTTGGCCTAAATTCGATTTTCAAAAATTCATCATAAATCGAAAAACCCCACTATAGCACTTGAAATTTTGACAGGTGATAAATTTTTGCATGATCTTTCGATCTACCTTTGTAAAGTTTGAAAAAGTTCGTGCAAGTCCTATGTTAAAACGCAAAATCTGCGATTTCGGCTGACCTGTCAATCAAAATGGCCGCCATTTTGTAAGTAAAGCCAACTTTTTTTTTGGGAAAGTTTGCTCTAAAATGTTCCTTAGGATTTCCCTTTTAAGAAAAAAGTTGTCCCGGGGGATGGGCGGGGGGGGGGTGCAATTACTCCTATTGTCATATGCCGGACTATATTGCAATAGGCAATTTTTTCGAAAGGAAGAAAATCGGAGAAATGAAATACAAGTATCTTTATTACGAACGAAATTAAAACTAATGATGTATTAAATACTTACACAACGATGAGAATCACCATTTGAAATTGTAAATCATCTTATGCTTACGTTTATCTTTTAATAAGCTGGCCCAGCTTATCATACGAGTAAGTTCGATTTCTAAAATGATCGAAGATTTATAAATTACGTAACCTGGTATTATTAACTACACCTGGCTACGAGTTTATTCGAGAAGGGGTATTCTCTCACCTGATCCACACTCGTTGTGTATACGATTTGATTAGCTTATAAATTAAAAATTCGTGCCTTAAAGCATTCTATAGCATAACTTACTTAGCCTACTGTATACGAGATCTCTAAACTTTAATCCATTTCAACATCGAGAAGCAATGTTTGCCCGAGTAAAAATCACTCACAACAAAGTTGACATTTTATCATAAGACAAACGCACTCGTATCGATAATATGTTCAATATACCGGTTCAATCTCACTTTCGTGATTACAATAGCATAGAGCGCGACATAAAGATGAAGCTGAAATGCTGTCTAGACTTCCTGTTACTATAATTTTTTGAGCGTATTCTACGTAAGCATACTTATTCTTTCTTCTGATAGCAGCTCTCAAGAACGACGTTATTTAATCGAAACGAAACGTGTTTTGTATATAGTTTTTTCATCCATGCCATCCAATCCAATCCTTTCTTTCTCTAGTCTCTTCTACTACACTTGTTTCTCAATTGTATTGAGTCATTTCCACAGCACACATAACCGATTATATGTGTATGGCGTGCCGGTACTCGAGGAATCTTCTCTCTGACGTACTTTCAAAGTTGTTTGTCCATCAGGCATCAGCATTGTTCGATCGCTATGCGTGCGGTAAATTCACGAGCTTTCAAAATATTCTGTTCACTTGTTGTAGTTGTATCAGATATTGATACCGATGCCGATGCCGCCATCGATGAGCCTCCACTAATCGTCCTTGAGTATCTCGAATCGCGGGATCCTTATTCGATGTGAAAAAATTACCCAATGTGGATAGGCTACCTCCTCTTCTATACCTATAGTTGTCTATACTGCCTACGTATACACTTTACTTAATCGTAATTCGAAAAACAATTTATTAATTAAATATTTATCGAGTTGAAACGAAAACGAGCTTCGTGGTAACAAATGCTGTAGAATATTTAATCGAACGTCTTGTTAGTCTCGTTGATGTTTCGATTCCAATTTATCCTCTAGCTTTTATTGTAATTATAATCCAACCAACGCTTTTCGTGCCTTTTTTCGTATTTCTCAATTGGGATTAAGTATAGAGTTTGTTAAAAATTTACACTCAAATTGCCACAGCTGCTTCTCTATACTGTTTGTGCTGGGATTTTATTGTTAGTCGTTATTCACCAATTCTCTCGGAAACCGAGTAAGAGAAGGAAAACTCAAAAGGGGGAGGTGTAAAGGTCACATTGAGTTTTGAATATTTTTTGGAATCGAACCGTGATACCTATACATAAAATTCTCGTTTGAAATATGTATTATCGATCCGATATAGTGATTCGAATCACAGTTCTAGGAAATGATCCAAATCCGTGACTAAGCTCGTAAAAACAGGCAGTTTTAATTTTGTTGTTTTTTTTTTTTACGATCCGTGCCATTTCCAAGAGAGTCGTGACTCAAATGTTCTTCAAGACTTGGACGGCATAAAAAACGTTGTTTCGGTTTCATGTGTTAAATGTTCGGGTAAGAAATGAAAAAAAAAATCGAAATTTTCTCTTCAAAAATGATCTTGTTGTCGGAATTTTTGTTCAAATTACTGAAAAAAGGATTTTTTCAACGCTTGGTTTTTTTTTTACACTGAGCAAATAAAATTGTAGTCAAGTTCATACGCAACGCTGATTTTAAAGCTAATATCGACTCCTCAAACCAAATAGAGCTCCGAAATTTTTAACTATTCTCGAACCTCGTACCGTACCAGAGTAACCAAAAAGTTAAAACAAAGTAACAAAAAAACTTACCAAAAAAGTTACGAAATGCGAGAAAAAATAAGCAAAATATTTCAACGCAGAAAAAAAATTACGAAACAAAACATTGAAATTAAAACCTAATACTTAATGTAACTCGATAGAGACTTCGACAATTTCAGCAAAAAGCAGGACTATTGGGTATTACTGGCAGAAAAGTGATACTTTTCCACAATTTTTGTCAAAAAAGAGACGATTTTCAAGAAATTTCTGTCAAAAAAGCGTGACATTTGAGCATTTTTTGGCAAAGAACGAGACTTTTCGCTATTTTTGGCAGAAAAGCGAGATTTTTGAAAATTTTAACAGAAGGCCGGGCATTTTGGCAACTTTTGAGGGGCGAAATTTTTTTTAGCAATTTTTGGTGAAAAAGTGAAAAGTTTTGGCAATTTCTGGTAAAAAAAGCGATACCTTTTGGCAACATTGGTAAAACGCGAGAATTTTCGTTAATTTTTGGCGACAATGCAAGACTCCAACAATTTCAACAAAATTATACCTTTTTGGTAATTTTTGCTAAAAAATTCAGACTTTTTTGCAACTTTTTTGTAAAATAGCGAAACTATTTGATATAATTTCTACCAAAAAATCGCAACTTTATGAAATTTTTTGCAAAAAAAACCCGACAATTTGAAGAAATTTTCAGCGAAAAAACGAGACAATTTGGCTAATTTTGTAAAACTCGAGACTGCATATTTTTGTTAAAAACCGAGAGAATTTAACAAAATTTTAGCAAGTGAGGTTTTTTTTAGCAATTTTTAGCAAAAAAAAAAATAAAGATTTTTGGCAATTTGCAAAACTTTCAGGGAACTTTGATGAAAAGTGAAAATTTTCATCAATTTTAGGCAATCATGGGAAGATTTTGACAATTTTAGCGAAAAGCAGGATTATTTGGTAGGTAAGTAAGTGACGACTGGCAAAAAAATTGTTGATACTTTTTTCGCAAAGGAGGAGTTGCGAAAAGGCCAATTTTTGGCCCCACCTAATATTCGACTCAATCACTCTAAAAATATTGTTAGCCCAGTCAAATAGCGGGAAAAAATGGGTGAACCCAGACATAATTGCGATCAAAGGTTTTTTTTTGCAAATATTGTCTAGGGTGGTGTGGTAAACAACACACTAAAAGCCCCCGCCCCTACCCCTAGAGCTAATCCCCCCCACAGTGGATCAAAGCCCCCCAAAATCCGTTTTTTGTTAAATAATTCTGAAATGTCAACTTTTGAGTAAAATGAGTACTGATTATTTAATCTCTCCTCAAATACCTATCAAATGAGCTATCAACCAACTCCCTAGCCCCAAGGGGGGCGCTACGACCCCTCAAAGTGATGTGATTTCAATAAGTTTACATTTCATGACTTTGGGACTTGAAACCTGTTCTAATCGATCGAATAAAGTCAAAGTTGGGAAATGAGATTATTTTGGGACCTAAAGTCGACCCCTAGGGTGGGGGGAGGGTCAAATTCGAAAAGTACCGTAAGGTCAGTTTTTTAGAGGGGCATAATGTGGTCCCAAATGGATGAAAATGGTCCAAAATCATATCATTGGTCAGTACTCCCATTGTGATTAACATATCCAAATTTCAGCTTCCTAGGTCATCCCCACTTCTTTTAAGGAGGAAAACTCCGAAAATAGGGGTAAAATGAGGAGTTTTCCACCTTAATTCCGCCTTAAATGAGGTGGGAATGACCTAGGAAGCTGAAATTTGGATATGTTGATTACAATGGGAGTATTGACCAATGATATGATTTTGGACCATTTTCATTCATTTGGGACCATATTATGACCCTCCAAAAAAATGACCTTACCGTAATTTTCGAATTTGACCCTCCCCCCACCCTAGGGGTCGACTTTAGGTCCCAAAATAATCTCATTCCCCAAGTTTGACTTTATTCGATCGATTAGAACAGGTTTCAAGTCCCAAAGTCATGAAATGTAAACTTATTGAAATCACATCACTTTGAGGGGTCGTAGCGCCCCCCTTTGGGACTAGGGAGTTGGTTGATAGCTCTCAAAAGTAATTTTTTGACAAAAAACGGATTTTGGGGGGCTTTGATCCACTGTGGGGGGATTAGCTCTAGGGGTAGGGGCGGGGGCTTTTAGTATGTTGTTCACTATACACCATCCTAGACAATATTCGCAAAAAAAACCTTTGATCCCAATTATGCCCGGGTCAAATCGTAATTTGACTAGGCTATGTAATGAATATCCAAAATACGAATCCGTGGTTAGTTAACCCAAAATGACCATTTCTTGGGCTTCAGGGGTTCCCAAAGTTGCGAATAAAAAATGATTTTAGGAACCACTGAGTATAAATTTCAAACACTTTTTCAGCGTAAAATATCTGTTTAAAGCCGATAAACGTTATGCGAGGAGGTTTTTTCATTTTCGATCCTCGGGGGCATAAATTGGGGGGTTTTGATTTTTGGAAAATTTTGGAACCACCATTTTGAACCTACCCCTTTGAGCCCCGCTAGAAAGCTTTTTACAGTTTATTAGTATCTGAAAGATCTCCATCCTACCAAATTTTGAGCTCAATAAAAATTTTCGCCGATACTCAAAAATCCAATTTTCCAATTTTTTGTAATTTCGATATTTTGGGAACCCCTGGAAAACTAGAAACCTGCGATTTGCGCCAAACGTAACGTTTTGAGGTATAATATATTCAATAATCTAGATGAAAAAGTTGAATTAAGCTCCCTGTATATTCGTAATTTTGAACCCTTTTTTTAGAGCCCTCCATTTTAGGCACCCCTAAAAAAGGCGTACAACTTTTGTTTCAAGCTTTTTTCACAATTCACAATTTTTGGGAAATTTTAAATAACTGGCTGCAAATTAGTGAACCGGTTTCAAAATCCAATCAGCAAAAATAGTTCAATTTTTCGGGCTCTACAACTTTTGTTTCAAGTTTATTTCTTTATCATCTTCAATTTTTAGGTGATTTATAACTGGTTGCAAATTAATGAACCGGTTTCAAAATCTGATCAGCGGAAATGGTTCAATTTTTCACGCTCTACAACTTTTGTTTCAAGCTTTTTTCTCTATCTTCAATTTTTAGTTGATTGTCAAAAACTGGTTGCTAAATGCGAACCAATGAACCGGTTTCAAAATGTGATTAGACAGAATTGTGTAATTTTTCACGCTCTACAAGTTTTGTTTCGAGCTTTTTTCTCTATCTACAATTTTTGGCTATATTTTTTGTTAACTGGTTGCAAATTAATGAACCAGTTTTAAAAAATTCATATCACATTTTTGTCGCGTTGGTGAGTAGATTGCATTGCGCCAATAAAAACCAGTTTGAATATTTTGACCAAACCGGTTTTACAATTTGTGGACACCCTCTGCATATGGGCCTGAAATTTTCAAAGCTGCTTTTGAAAGCTCTTATTTTTTCCTACTCAACGCCGCTTCATTCATCTCGCTAACTCTTTCCACTTGGAAATAAAAGTCACCGAGCACTACTTTTGTGTCATACTGTACAAGTGTACATGTATGAATTCGAACATCGACCATAAAAATGAGATTTTTGAAGTCAGATTTTTCGATTTTGCTCAGACTATATGAAAAGCATGATTGACTTTTCCCAAGCACTCTGTCGCGTGGGTGGTGTGGGCTCTTCATGGAGAAAATTATCTCAAAAAAATATCTTAGAATATTTTAAAAATCTGGAGACACCAGTAAGACTGGATTTTTTACGAGAGGGGGAGGGAGGAGGAGAGGCGAGGTAACTATGGGTAGAGTCGACTAAAGCGGTACGAAATTTCACTTTGAAAGTACAAAAAAGACACAAAAAACACGAGTTTGGCTTTATGGATTTTAGTAGGTAGCTTGATTTTTCAAATTTTTCGTTTCATAAAATGCTGGTTAAAAAAACCACTCTAGATAATCATGGAAGCCATTTCTGGATTTTCAAAACTTCTCCAAAAATCGAAAAATAAACTAGGGTAGCTGGTTATAGGGGTTTCAGACCATGCTCTTTCCAAAAATCGAATTTCTGTTCAAATCTGAAGTGAACTGGACTCATCGAGTGGTCCCTTCGAGAGATATTTTAAAAATTATTTGAAAAAAATTGGAGATCCTTTTGAAAAAAAGTCCGTGGGAAAATAATTTAAAAATTGGACAATAATGTTTCTGAAATTATTGTTTTAAATCTTGAATCCTCTCTAAATTGGAGAAAATTTCCTTAATTAATCTCGTCAGAAGATCTGAAAAATGGCCCGAGAATCCATACAAAAAAGAAACTCCACGACAAAATACCAATTTTCAATTTTTTTCATCGTTTCACTCTCCTTTTCACCCTTCGAAATATTCATTTTCTTAACAAATCTCAATTCATTATTCAAGAAAGTGTACTAAATTTCGTCATGACAGTTGAGCGGAACATTGTGTTTTGCCCTTCATTCCGACATTGCCCAATGTAACCTTCGTTTAGTTCAAAAATTTGACATTATTAGGTAAAAGAGACTCAGTCTTGACGTACGTAAATTAGCCTATAACGTGGAACAAAAAAACGCACGAAAAAAATAGTAAGTACCATTCTCTCGGTGATCACGAATTTATTTAAAACGTACCTAACTCAAGTCTCTGTGAAAGAATCTCAACATGTTTCAGAAAGATGGCAAACTTACGCTTATAAGTACCTACGTAATATTAAATCCCAATATTTAGGATGTTTATTGTTTACTTTTGCCCAGAGAACCTCAGTATACGGAAACCTTTTTGTTTACTTCCTCAATAGAATTATGAATATAGCAACGAGCAACTTTCGCCAACAATAATACATACAACGAGAATAGAGGAATATATACTCGTGATTTATCAAAGAAAAATTTCAGACAAGGCGTCAATTCGGGTTAGAGTACCAATTCTCATTAAAAATTCAAATACTGGTTGTTCATTTGACGGCTTCCCTTCCCATGTACTGTACATTGTCGTGTGTACTTCTCAGAATCATACATAGGTACTTAGTTAGGTAGGTATTACGTGTACTTTTGAATGGCGAGTAGAGTACGGAATTTGACGGATGAAATGGTCGCGGACTCGGAAATATACAAAGACAATAGATTCCATACATCTAACGTGACATTTCATCTTGCAACCGGTTCATCCGCGGAGTAAAAAATTTTCATTTACGTGATCGATACGAAATAGTGTATTATAAAAAGTCTTCGATACATGAAAATGGCGTCTCGTTATAAATACCGACTCGAGTTCTTCTAGAATATGATCAAATGCGAAACGCGAAACCAGTACTTATTTGAAAAAAAAAATCGCGTTAAAAATCGCTTAAATTTGAATTTTATTATTGAAAATTCCATTTAGCCGAGAGAATTTCATATTTAAACCAGTTCTGCGGATGAATTTTTAACCTATTAAAACTCGTTAGTCGTTACGCGACCGGTAGAAGAAAAAAAGTCGATCGGAGATGTTTTACAAATGTTTATAGATTTTTTTTTTATTAAGGTTATTCATTTTCCAACGTTTATCATTTCTATATAGTAACCAAATTGCCGTTATTGAGCTGGCCAGCGCCACTGCGAACTGGTTCGGCGAATTTTTTCGCACTCGGAAACCAGTTCAATCGATGTACTACACATCGAAAGAACTAAATTTTCATTACTGTAATAAGGTGCCAATTACATGGTGCATGGGTATGTTTTTTTTTTCTTCAAACATACGTAACAATTAAAGACGAAGTTCAGCTAGAGAAAAAAAAACGCCGTTTTTGTATAAGAAGAAAAAAAAATAATACACTTGACGCTACATGTAGGTAACCTTAGATTGTAACGTTATTCTTATTATATGTGGAACCGTGTCCGTTTATGTATAATAAGCACGTGTAATAATAAACGTATGTAGTGTACTACTCTGGTACGTTACTGAAACAACGAAATTAGCTTAAGAAAAAAGATGCTCCTGCGATATGCATTGGTTCGCGGATTACCTATGTTTATATTATGTTGAATATTATTACCTCGTTTGGGTTAATAAGTTTAGAATAACCAAGTATACCGTTAATGTGTACTATAACGTTAACGTAACATTTAATTTCAATACTGAACGAAGTTGAGCGAAATTGTGTTTTTTTTTTTAGAACGAAGAATAACGCCCCTGTGAGCTTGGAAAAGCTTAAAATGGTCCAAAAATTAAAATTTCCCATTACCACCTCCCATCCCCCTCCAAGTTGTTACCTCGGATGAGAAAATTATTCCCTATGTTTCATTTTTCCCCTATCGTAAAAAGTGGATCCGGTAGCCCTCCCACCAGTCCCACCCCTCCCTCCCCCCATCAATGCTGAAAACAAAATGAAAAAATAGTTCAATTTATCAAAATATTTTGTTTCTGCGTCCAAATTTTTCGAAATAATCTCCATTTCAAAAAAAAATTCCGAGGCCCTTCAAATCATATTGCCCCCCGCCCCAATAAGTAATGTAGTCCTCAAACTTGGAAAAAAATCAAAAAAATGAGAATAAACCAAAATCAAGAAATTTCTTTTTGAAAATTTCTTATTTTTCCACATTAGATTTTTCTACATAATAAGCCCCTTTTCCAGTAAAAACTTTCGTCGGATCCCCAAATGATGGTAGCTCTCCTGTTTGGAGCCTCCCAAATTAGGGGAAAATGAAAAAAGATAAAAAATTGAGTTCTGTAGAAATTTGCTGAAAAATTCTCATTTTTGGACAGAATTTTTCCAAAGCAAGCACCTTTTCAAGAAAAACCTTCCCCCCCCACTGTCTCTCAAAGTCGAAAAAATCAATAAAAAATGAAAAATTGATATCATCTGTAGAAATTTCTTGAAAATGGTTCATTTCTACGCAAAATATTTCCAAATAACCATATTTTCAAGAAAAACTCTCCCTTATATAAAAGTTGAAAAATGTCAAAAATGATCGATGAAAAATTGTTGTCGGTCGTAGATTTAAATTATCTGAAAAATGTTCATCTCGGAGCAGAATACTTCTAGATCATTGTTTTTTCAAGGAAACGCTTACTTGAGTCCCCCCCCCATCCCTAGCAATGTTGGCCACTTACATAGAAACCTCCGAAGTTGAGACAATAAAAAAAAATTATACCTTGTAACGGTGCGATCTATCATGATCTAGATATGTGATAAAAATCATAATTAGTGTCAAGAGGGGATGATGGAAATTACTCCTAAGGGGGTGAATAATTTTGCTCGTTCGGATAGCTCACATACCTACCTAAATCACTCTAGACGACACTGTTCATCTCACAATAAGATTCACCCACTTGGCCACTCACACTGAACAAGGAGAAGAATCGAATAATTGTACATAATTTATTGCAATTAATAATAACACTAGGCAACGGCATATTTGTGTTCGGGTTGAAAATGGGCTTAATCGATAGTTTAGACCCTAAAACAAACAACAGAGTGGGGATTTTCAATTTGAGTTGTTTTTGTAGTCAGGAGGGATGATCAAAGTTGCAAAAATGGCCGTTTTTGCCCTATTTCACGAGTTTGTGGAGACATCAGTATTATGTTTCAAAAAAAAACAAGGTCATATTCGGATTCTACGCAATTTTTTAAGTAAACAATTTCTCCGGATTTTTGATTTTCGAAGTTTCAAGCGCATGCGGAAGATTTTTGTTTGTAACATATTTTAAAGCTCGGAGCGCGCGACGCTGGCGTTACTCCACCACGTAATCGTGGCTCGGAACCGTGTTCGCGCGGGCGAGGCTCTCGCTCCAAGTTTTAAAATATGTTACAATCATAAATCTTCCGTATGCGCTTGAAACTTCGAAAATCAAAAATCCGGTGAAATTGTTTACTTAAAAAAGTGCGTAGAATCCGAATATGACCTTGTTTTTTTTAAAAACATAATACTGATGTCTCCACAAACTCGTGAAATAGGGCAAAAACGGCCATTTTTGCAACTTTGATCATCTCTCCTGACTACAAAAACAACTCAAATTGAAAAACCCCACTCTGTTTTTTGTTTTAGGGTCTAAACTATCGATTAAGCCCATTTTCAACCCGAACACAAAAAAAAGGTCAAAAATTGTTGCCTAGTGTAATATAACATTATTGGTGCAATTATTCAAAGGACTTAAGCCAGTTACGCCAATGCAAGGTGGCTCACTGGTCATAGAAGTACTTCTTTAAGGTACTCCTTATACCACAAAGTGGTAGGTAACTAAAAGGCAAACACAATAAATCATGTTTCCTACACATTCACGTGGAAGAACGTAAGAATATTCAATGGTTCTCGGGGCCATTGAATAAAGACGTAAAATTGACTGTAATCACAATTAGGTAATTACAATCAATTTTAGGAGGATTAAGGAGATCGATTAATAAATAATTTCAACAACTGTTCACATTTACTGCCTCTCCTGCGGTCCCCCAATAAATAAGACCTTTCACGACAGCACTAGTTTAAAAGTACATATTTTTAGGATTGACTTACCTCAATGTCCGGAATCACTGGGTAGTTTCGAGTGAAATTAGAAAAAATACCTCCTCATCATCGCGATCAAACGAGCTTACATGATGAGGAGTGAATAATTTTAAGAAATAAATAGAATTTACCATCAAAGATGGTTCGATAAATAATTAAAAGGTATAGAGGTCTCGAACCCCAAGAATCACTCAAAGACATTGCCACATGGCTGGCCACTCCGCGAACAAGTGAAGAAGCAGCTCAGACGATCCTCGGATCTATCCTCAGATCGTCGTAAGCGTAGTTAACACGTTACTCTCT
Organism: Planococcus citri; assembly: GCF_950023065.1. Lineage (NCBI taxonomy): Eukaryota > Metazoa > Arthropoda > Insecta > Hemiptera > Pseudococcidae > Planococcus > Planococcus citri. The sequence continues at coordinate 70,099,960 of NC_088679.1, forward strand.
AGAGGGAGCACCCTCTCGAGGTGTATACTATAATCCTCACATATGTGAAGAGTACATTATAGACCTCCTCAAGGACGTATTCTATTAATACCCCCTGAGGTGGTCAGGCCATAACTGCTCCTTACAACCTAAACAAATTGGTTTTTTTTTCAAAATTCAATCTCCTTTCATAATTCTTTTAAATACACTTCTCTTCAAGAAAAAATCTCCTTACTTGTTATCTGTTCAGAAATCAAATCTTTTTTAGAAACTTGCGGAGGGACCAAGTTCCACTTTTCCATCGTGAAGATGGAAAGGGAAGGAGGGCAAATCGAAAAAATTAAAAATAGTGCTTTTCTGATAAAGATAAACGAAATTGAAGGTTTAAAATTCAGAAGAAAAAAAACGTTGAAATATTAATTTTCTTCATTTTTTGAGGAAGGACAAGTTCCACTTTTTCATCGCGGAAGTCAAAAATATTTATTTAACAGTATTTCTAGTAAAAATGGACCAAATTTAAGGATTAGAGGGTAAAAAAATAGAACAGGCAATATTTCACTCTCAAAATTTGGGGAAAAAGTTGGTTATTGGAGGGGATCTGAATATAAACACATTAGTCAAGTCCAGTATCTCTCAAAAACTTCTTGATATGATGATATCATGCAACCTACTCCTATGCTGCAAGGAGCCAACTAGGCTGAATAATTGCCTGGATAACTTTCTATGTGATAAGAATATGTCATTCAAAGTGAATGTTTGTAGGACGCATATCTCTGACCATGATGGAATACTTTTAGCTGTGTCATTAGAGTCTAGATCACCTATACAATCCAAAAACCTTTTTTAAAAAAACTGAAAAATTGGCTACAGAGATATGCGTTCTACAATGTTGAAGAAATGCTGCAGGTAAACACATAAGTTTACTTTGTCTTCTTTGTTTTTTTGTTTTTTATGTATTTGCTTATTTTATTCATTAGTTTATTTCTTTTTCTTTATTTTTTATCATTTTAAACCCTACTACACGTAACATTTAAGAAATGGCCTGTATGCTAGAAATGTTATTCATACCTATCTGTATCTATTAGTACCTACATTTTTTTTTTATTATTATTATTTTTTTTTTATGACATTGTAAATGCAGCGCAAACTGTGATCTGCAATAAATACGAGGTATGGCAATTAAGTTCCGGGAATGCATTCGGTGAGGGTGATGTGGTAACACTGGAGTGTTCGCAAACACGTTGTTGTGTAGGGTAGACCTTCCTCTAATACTTTGCAAAATTTCAAGTTGATTGGGTGAATTTTGTGGGATTTATAGCTGTTTAAAGTGAACCATCTTTTAAGGTCACGTCGTAAAACTTTAAGGAGTGACTTGAGGAGGATCCTTGAGTCAGGGAGATCAGAATTTGAGTTGGGGTTGAGGTAAATGTCTCAAAAGGTCAAACGTAGTGTTTAAAAAAATTAAGGAAATGTTTGAGGAAGATCAGGTGATCAAAACCTCACAAAAAGTAGGCCATGAGATTCTTGTTGCCAAGTGGCTGTGAGGAAATGTCCTCTGAGGTGAGTAAAAAATAATTTTCAAAGGAGATTGACCTCATAAGTCATTAGTGTAGTCTTTCTTCAACTCAGTGCATCGTATTTTTGCTCAATGCTCCCATTTAAAATACAATTTTGCGTCTCTCAGAGGTGAATTCCTCAAAATTTGAGTGGAGGTTTTTGAGTCCTTCTCAAAAATGGAATGGGTGTTGATTCTCAGGTAAAAACCAACTGAGAATGAAGTAAAGGTCCCTAGGAATCAAATCTGGGGTGTAGAAATAGTGAGGAGACACTAAGATGTCTTGAGGAGGTGACCATTCCTCCAAGAAGTAATTTGCAAAACTCATTTTCACGACGTCGTATCAAAAGTTACCTTCGAAAAATACGCACCAAAAAAAAACGGAACAACCTACGGCTTTGAAACTTCAAACATTACTTAAGGAAGGTACAGGCTACTGGACAAAGTGTTCGCGAACACTCCAGTGTTGCGTCTTCCTCCTCTCAGGAGGGCTTCCCGGAACTTAATTGCCACACCTCGTATATTTGAATTTGAATTGAATAAAAATTGCAATTTTGGTACACCTACCTTAATATAGGGGGTAAGGAAATCTTGCAAAGTTGGGATTTCTTTCATTATCTAATATTCCTTATGAGAGGACCACTCGAGGTGTTTGTCTATGATTAGAACAGGAATGTGATTTTTGGAAAGACCGTGGTCTGAAACCTCCGAAACTAATTTTTTTTAGGATATTTTTTAATTTTAAGATTATTACATTTAAGCTACCTACTCAATAAATTAATAATTTTTCAATTTTTTGAAAATTGTTGAAAATCCGCAGTTTTTTTGTATTTTGTTTTCAAAAATCAAAAAATATTTTGAAAAAAATTTCTTAAAAACAAATGGGGGGGAGGGTAAAGTTTCCTCTGCAAGGAAAGGTTTGAATCGTGAATATGTTTATTGTGCCTTGATCTGTCAGATTTAATCGCAGGTTATGAAGAATTACAAAAACCTCATGAAATTTCAGAGTCGACAAAATAGAGGAAAACTCTAAATGCGGGAAGTTGGTCAGGTTTTTACCAGGTTTAATAATGTGAAGAATTCAACAATTTTTTTCGTTTTCGAAAGCCAGCGTAGGATAGATCCCTTCACCCAAAAATATCAAAATTCTGATTTTTTTCAAATTTTCAAAAGTTCAACATAGTGTCAGACATTGATTGTAATTTTTTTCCAAGTCCTCAAAAGTCGGAATCAAATATTGAAAAATCAGAAAATTAAACTGGTTTTCTAAACATTAGATCATTTTTTAAAAGGTTTTTTAAAGATATGTACTCGTATACATAAATAATAATTTTGTCATTTTTACTTTTAAAAATCCAACACAGTGACGAGAATTTATCGCATATTTTTTCCAAGTTTTTTAGTCAGACATGACACGACAAATTAATTTCCAAGTTTTCAAAAATCAGCATGATGGAAATTTTGGACAGACCATACCATTGTCCCAAAAAACATACCCATGTCAATATTGTCAATAGGATATGTTATGAATGACCCAAATATTGTAGCCAACCACCTCTCTCCGAAAAAATTAATTAATTTTCATCAGTTTATACCTGTTTGAAAAAAATCCAAATTTTTGTATCATACCCAAGTAACTGAAGATGTGTGATTTACGATTGAAATAAATTAATACTTATAGGAAGAACTGAAAACGATTATCCAGGAATTTCGTCAGCTAAAAACACCTGTATAACAACACTCGCAATCTCAACAAATTCCTCTCTTTATCCCTCATGCTTCTACGTATACCATCGAATAAAAAAAAATTAATTACAACGATCATTACAGATGGAAAAGACATTCGATGAAACTCCCCTTTTGTTGGAAAATTCTCAAGTTATAGTTACGTTATCGACCTCCCAAGGGAAATATTACTCCATTAATCAAAGTACCTACCTACCTAATGAAAATTACGAGTACATCAAATCCTCTTTCTTCTCAGTCAATTTAAATTTCATACATATGATGTTATTTTCGCGCTAATAAAATAACTCAGGTATAGGTAATAAACAACGATCAATCTTTTGAATAAAGATAATCAAACGGCGCTGTCAATTTGAAAAACCTGACCAGCGTAATTGAAAGTACACCAGCTTACAGCTTACCGAATGACCAGCAGTAACCACCTCATTGATACTCGATTAATTTCAAATAAACACCGAAGCCGAACGTTTATAACGAGATGTAAAATAAATTTCACAAGTTCTTTTCACTATTTTACTTATATACCTGCCGGTGTATTGGTTTTTTTTTCTTTCTAAAACCATACCCATACCCAATGGAGAAAAAAACCACTCAAAAGTGGCGCTGACGATTAAATAAACACGAAACGCGAAATCGATAACATCTCTTGGCTTGTCGACTGTCGTGCTGTTGTCGTTATATTTACATATGAAATACCGGTATGGGTATTAGATACTTATGTGCATGTGCGCTATAAAACGCTAGTTATGTCATTTTTTTCAGTTCATAACTGATACCTTTACGTACCTAGTACCTACCTACCTATACCACTTGAAAGTACATTATTGAAACTATCGTGTGAGTAAAATGATACAATCTCGTTCCTAAGAATTTTTTTAAAACCACCTGTATCCCTTTTTATGATATGAAATATCCGAGGGAGGAAAATACATTCAGCGAAAACTCTAAAAGTAATAGAAAGGTAATATTTCAATATTTTGAATGCACATACCTACTCGTACGATCAAGTATGAAGGAATGAAGATCATATACGTAAGTTGTCATTTTGTCAATTCAAAATTGGAAGTTGGAATACGACGCGCACCGAGGAACGAGATTACTTATTTCCATGCCTATTTTCATCATTTAAAACCACGTTTCCACGAAGAATGTTGACTCAACTGACCACAAAAGGTCTCAAGAAGCGACAAAATTTCAATTCGAGATGTAAAAGTTGAAAACTCCATTCAAAATTAAAATTAAAACATGATTCCAAAAGAAAATTGTGAAAAAATCCCTTTAAAGAATTGACCTAATAATACTTGATCTTGGAAAAAAAAATACATACAGTTAGGTAGGTATGCACAAAATATATATCTGCAAATGATGACATCGAAGAGATCCGCTGGAAATATTGAAAAATTATCAAAATATTCTCAAGCTGTCCAAAAATAAATTAACCATCGTGAAGAGATACACAAGTCTAGGACAATTTTAGATTTTTAAATGTTTGACATGATGATTGAGAAATTTTTGAAAACAATAAATGAATAAAAATTGCAAAAATTACGTTGAAGAATTTAAAAACGGTTTCAAAACTCTTGAAAAAACAACTGAATTTGAAGACATTTTTTTGAAAATGAAGCTATCATGTTGGGTAAAATTTTGTAAAAACTGTACAAAATTGGACAATTTTTCTAAAAATAATTGCAAAATACATACATAGAAAACTTGACTTGAAGACATTTTTTTGAAAATGAAGCTATCATGTTGGGTAAAATGTTGTAAAAACTGTACAAAATTGGACAATTTTTCTAAAAATAATTGCAAAATACATACATAGAAAACTTGACGAACAAATGCATTACAAATGACAATATAGTGACAAAAAATGGTAAAATTTGAAAAAAAACAACAAATTACGCACAGCGATAATCAACCGAAAATTCTGGCACGAGAAGCAGAAACTTATCAAAAGTTACCCATTACAGTAGGCAACAATTTTTGACCTTTTTTTTGTGTTCGGGTTGAAGATGGGCTTAATCGATAGTTTAGACCCTAAAACAAAAAACAGAGTGGGGATTTTCAATTTGAGTTGTTTTTGTAGTCAGGAGAGATGATCAAAGTTGCAAAAATGGCCCTTTTTGCCCTATTTCACGAGTGTGTGGAGACATCAGTATTATGTTTCAAAAAAAACCAAGGTCATATTCGGATTCTACGCACTTTTTTAAGTAAACAATTTCACCGGATTTTTGATTTTCGAAGTTTCAAGCGCATACGGAAGATTTTTGTTTGTAACATATTTTAAAACTCGGAGCGCGCGACGCTGGCGTTACTCCACCATGTAATCGTGGCTCGGAACCGTGTTCGCGCGGGCGAGGCTCTCGCTCCAAGTTTTAAAATATGTTACAAACAAAAATCTTCCGTATGCGCTTGAAACTTCGAAAATCAAAAATCCGGTGAAATTGTTTACTTAAAAAAGTGCGTAGAATCCGAATATGACCTTGGTTTTTTTTGAAACATAATACTGATGTCTCCACAAACTCGTGAAATAGGGCAAAAACGGCCATTTTTGCAACTTTGATCATCTCTCCTGACTACAAAAACAACTGAAATTGAAAATCCCCACTCTGTTTTTTGTTTTAGGGTCTAAACTATCGATTAAGCCCATTTTCAACCCGAACACAAATATGCCGTTGCCTAGTGTTATCGTTATTTACCAAAAATTACCAGCTTTCTTTTACCAAAACCGAAGCCAAAAATTTCTAGTAAAATACCGGAAATATTCAATAGCGTATCAGAATTTCATTAGGTATCAGTAATTTACTTAAATTTGGTAGTTTTGAAAAATTACCCGTAGTTTACCAAAATTACCCGTCATTTTTCCAAAAATACCAGTAATTTACCATTATTATCTGTAATTTACCAACATTACCCGTAATTTACCAAAATTACCAGTGATTTACTAAGAATTACCAGTGATGTACCAAATTGTCCGTAATTTACCAGAAATAATTACCTGTAATTTTTCAGAAATTACCACTATTACCAGTAATTTACTAAAAATTACCAGTAATTTATCAAAAATTACCTACAATTTTCCAAAAATTACCCGCAATTTAGTTCAATTTACCAAAAATTACCAGTAATTTACCAAAAATTACCAGAAATTATCCGCAATTTACTAAAAATTGCCCATAATTTACCAGAAATTATTACCAGTAATTTTTCTGAAATAACTAGTAATTTACCAGAAATTATTACCAGTAATTTTTCAAAAATAACTAGTAATTTACCAATTCATTACCCCTAATTTATCAAAAATTACAAGTAATTTACCAAAAATTACCCGTAATTTACCAGAAATTACTCTTAATTTATCAATGATTACCCGTAGGCCGTAATTTTACCCGTAATTTACCAGAAATTACTCTTAATTTACAAACGATTACCCGTAATTTACCAGAAATTATTACCCGTAATTTTTTCAAAATTGACTAGTAATTTACGAGAAATTATTACCCGTAATTTTTTTTAAATTACTAGTAATTTACCAGAAATTACCCGTAGTTTAACATTATTTGCAATTTAACAGAAATTACCAAAAATTAACTAGAAATTACCAGTACTTTACCTAAAATTTCCTGCAATTTTCTACTTGAAGATAGCACTATTTTACCAAAAAATTATAATTTTTTCTACTAAAAATTGTTAGAAAAATATCTGCCATTGCTTCCCTTCAAAACGCGTAAAAATTTAATGCAAAAAATTTCACCAACGTTTTCAAAATTTCAAAGTTGAGCTTTTTAATGTACGTACAAGTTCAACTTTCAAAATTGTGATGTCAGTGCTAGCAATAATTCATAATTATTAATTACATCAAAGTACCATCGACGTACCTTTCGATGCTATTTTAAAATTCTAATTTGAAAATGTGCTATAACCTCATTTTATAAGAATACCCTCTCCACGTCCTCTTCAAAACTCCTTCATTATGTAGTCAAACACTTGAAATTTCGATGAAGTCATGTGATATATCGAATGGTATATTTTTGAGGGTGCTGAACACGAATATAATCTTATTTTTTCGATTTGATCATTACAGTGCCTTCCAGTGGTCTCAGTTGGTGTCCCTAGCAGAAAAGGTGGTATTAAAAAACCGAGATCATATTCATGTCCAGCGCCTTCAAAAATATAAAATTCGATAGGTATCGTGCAGCTTTGTCAATTTTTTCAGGCGTTGATTCGGACAAAGTAATTGAAGGGAGATGTCAAGAGACCAGCACAATTTTATCATCATCATTTTGGCGTTTCTCATCACATCGAGGGATCAGAGCAGGTCGTGGAGGAACCTAATCCAAAAAATGAGATCACACCACTTCAAAAAGTTTTTTTTTCAATTTACCTCAATTTGTGGAGGGGGGCAGTTCTCATCCTGGAATTCAAAAAATCGTGTGATGCATCGTTTTTAATGTTTTCGATAATGCAGATTTTGAAAATCGACTCATTTTTGGAATAAAATTCTTTCAATCCCCCTCCCCCCTTAGTGACTGCATAAATTTTGGCAAATATCGAAAAAATTCAAAGAAGTCTTACCTATACTATTAGGTTTGAAAAAAAGGCTCATTCCACCTCATAATTGCATACAGTTTACCAAAACAAGATAAAAATTCGAAGAAAAAAAATCCATGAAGTAGATTTCTCTTGGGCACTAGAGATTTAAATTTAGAAACCAACCGACAGCTACGAGTAGGTAGTTAAACGTGCCAATACGAATGGGTATTTGCATGAAGAGGCACATCGCTCATCAAAATAATAAAAAAATCAAGTAAGTAGATAGGTAGTTAAACTATTGCATTTTTTTTGAGGTGCTTTTACACACTTCACATCGATAACGGGTTTTTATAACGTTAACGCATCAAACCAATAAACTGTTATCGTTCAACATTCTATAAATACGTGTGTCGTTTGAAGGTATGCAGAATGAGACGAGATATTGAACCGGAATCGACTGCGTAAGTTTGAAAAATGAAAAAAAAAAAAAATTATAATAATAAAATAAATGTATATTCTTCAAGTTGAAGGGTATACCTGGTATACCTAACGTACCTTACCTACCTACACGTAGCATGGTAAACAGTAAAATAACGAATGCACTGAATGAAACTTAATCTCTGAAAATAACCTACACTTTACACAGTTCAGTTCAAAGCCAAGGTCCTCGATACCAAAATAAACCTACGCGTTCCAGGAGACACACACGCGGTACCCGGTGTTTGACAAATATTTACCTTTGACACGACCACAGCAACGTCTTCGAGCGTTAATTGAAAAAACAAACGGTTACAACAGTCATCAGTCTATCGCATTTTATGACTTTTTAGCGTCCAATTATGGATGTAAAAAAATCGTCTGATCGAATTGATGCTGGCCAAGTTGGCATTAGCGATGTATCGTAAATGCCATCACTGAGAGTAATCGTTGTGTTTTCACTGACAGTAAAAAAAGATAATTTCTTAAATTGCACCCCCTTGTACCTACTCGGCGTATGCTTCTTATGGGTATCTTTTTTGTGCTCCTATCAACTGTGAATTTAATATTGGAAACCTTGAGCATTATGGTCACGGAATCATGTACTTAACTAGCATATGTTGCCAAACAAATTATGCGTACGGATTCCAAATTGTTTCATTATTTTTTCCCTTCGTGTGGATTTTTATCTATCGCGGCTAGAATCAGATTTTGATTTCGGGTTTTTTATCGTTTCGGATTGAAGTTTTTTTTTTGTAAAGATTGATCGTTAAATTGAGTAATACTATTTTGAAATCACCGAAGTAGGAGGTCATTCTATCATCAAATCTTTTATTAGGGGGGGAGGGGAGATGATAAGAGTGAGACATGTGGTGTGGTTTATAGACAGAGTGTAATGTACTGTGGATTTCGGGTTATAATAATTGAATCTATACAGAGTGATTCAGTTGGTAAGTTACCCAAGTCAAGGTATAGGATTACACGATGAGATGAAAAAATTCATAAATTGAAAGATTTAACGAAGTAATCTGTGGTAGATTTCGAGATGAAGATATTAAATGATCTATCTTCATAGTTAATGAAAATTTTGAGTTTTTTCTGTACAATGTATCGTGAATTTGGATAAAAGCTCTTTTTGCACACACTCGCATGGCTATCAGAATAATTTATCGAAATAATTTCACGAAGAAAATAAATTAAACATTAGCTACATGTACATACATACCATTTTTTATACTTCTATTTAAAATTAAAAATTAAAATTTCAACAGCCCTGAAAATAATTTTCTAAATGAATAATAATTTAGCGAAATTCATCTTTGGTTTTCATAGAGAGTGAAAAAATACCAATAAGTATAGATATGAGTCATGTAAATTTGAAATTCAAAATAATCTAAAATCAGTAAATTTATAAAGCTTATCAAAACTGGCAAATGATCAGAAATTCTTTGTTGATATGTAATCCTATACATTTCTCAAATATCTCGATAGTTTTTCTTCAAAACTATGCTTACATTTTACCGAATGGAGAAAGAGAAACTCCGAATGACCAATTTTCCGAACCCCAGTATCCCAAAAGCACAAAATTGGGCGAAAGTTCACAGTTCAGTTTTTACCAGAATTGCAAAAAATCCATGTTTTTTGGTCAAATTTCCCAAGAAGTTTTATTGTTAGCCAAAATTAGAAAAATTCCTACATCTTATCAAAATTAGTTGTTCTTTTTTGATCAAAATTCTCAAAAGGCTTATTTTTTGCCAGAATTGTAGAATGAACTTTTTTTGAGTTAAAATTTAGTAGGAAGTTTTGCTTTTCTTGTCGCAAAACAAATCAGTATTTTTTATCAAAATTGTAAAGAAAACAGTTCATTATCAAAATTGATTAACAAAATATATTCACTTATTTTTTTGCTGAAATTGTGAAAAATCTTACTTTCTAGTAAAAAACTGTGAGAAAATCTAATGTTTCGTCAAATTGTTAAATAGGCAATTTTTTAATCAAGATTTCAAAAAGTATTGTTTTTTTTTCAACTTATTTTTGACAGAAAAGACATTTTTTCGTCAAAATTGCCAAAAAGTCTAGTTTTCTTTCCAAAATTGCAAGAAAAATCTTTGTTTTTTGGCCAGAATTTCGAAAAAGTTTCATTTTTTATAAAAACTTCAAAACAGATTTATTCTGTGTCAAATTGACCGAAAAAAGGCTAATTTTTTTGCAAAAAGTGTCAGAAAGACTTGTATTTTTTTCTAAAATTGAAGACAATGAACCATTTATTTTTTTGAAAAAAAAAATTCTGCAACGTCAAAATTGTTTTTTTGATCAAAATTTCCAAGAATTCTTTTTTTTTTGAAAGCGCGGATTATTTTTGTCAAAATTACTAAAAAATCTTACTTTTTTGCCAAAATTGCGAAAAATTTTTACGTTAGACTGAAAAAAAAACATTATTCATCAAAATTGTCAAAATTTCCACACATTTTCTTTTTTTGTTGTTTTTTTTCCAAAATTGCAGAAAAAAACTTTTTTGGTAAATATATTTTTTTTTGGGTGTTTGTAATTACTTGATTATTACACCCGTCGTATGAGATTTAAATTGAGTTGGTAAGGTCCCAAGTTTTTTTAATTAGGTCTAGGAATTTTTTAATTTCGGAAATTTTTTTAGAATAAAGTTGTCAAAATTGCAAACAAAGTAGTTTTTGTCAAAATTCTAAAAAGTGTTCACTTATATTCCCCCCCTCAAAAAAAATTGTAAAAAAATACCCATTTTTGTTAAATATTCCAAAAGCAGTCGTTTTTTTTGTTTTTTTTTTTGGTCAAAACTGCCAAAAAGTCTGTTTTTTAGTCAAAATTGTCAAAAAGTTTCGTTTTGCTTCTAAAAGTGCAAGAAATTTCTACACTTGGAAATTAAGTTTTTGGAGGAAATGTACATATTTGGGGTTCAATCCCCAATCAGGGTTCGGCATGATCCGGATCGTGATCCGGATCACTTTTTTTATGATCCGGATCATGATCCGAATCATTTTCAAAAATTTGATCTTGATCCGTGATCCGGATCACAGCCAGTTGTAGTGATCCGTGATCCGGATCACTCATTTTCGGATCATTCAACGGATCACCAACGATACCATCTTTTTTTTACTTTTTTCATTTTTTCCTCACTTTTCACCCTTTTATTTGGTTTAAAATTTTTCATGTAATTAAAAAAGGAGAAAAATCTAAAAAAATTTCAAATAAAAAAGATTTTAATGTTATTTAAATCAAATTAATGATTGAAAGATCAACAATGAGAAGTTTGATTTTGCCAAAAGTAGCGAGATCAAAACGTGGAATGTGAAAAATCATTTGTTTTTGTATCAATGTGGAAGAAAAGTATTTTTTTTTTCAATTTTCATATTCAGTGACCCTAATGGTAATAAAAAATAAAAATTGAAAATGATCCGAAAATTGATCCGAAAATGATCCGATTTTTCGGATCACGGATCACGGATCATTGATCCGTGATTCGGATCACTTTAAAGTTTGTGATTCGTGATTCGTGATCCGAATCATTTTTTCATGTGTGATCCGTGATCCGTGATCCGATTCACAAAATCGTGATCCGTGCCTGACCCTGTCCCCAATTCATTTTATTTTTAAAAAAAATTGATTTTCAATCAAATCACTTCGAAGTTCTAATTTAATTTATTTTTAATTCAATTCAAGTTTTTGTTCCAATTTTATTTATTGAACTTTTTAAAACTTTATTTCATTTTCAATCCAATTTAATTTATATTCATTTTGATTTCTTTAAAAATTTGATCTCCATCAACTTTTTTTAAAATTTATTTTTAATCCAATTAATCACAACTTGTTTCTAATTCAATTCATTTTATTTTATTTTATTCCATTTAATGTAATTTAATTTGATTTATTTCCAATTTAATTCAATTTGTTTCAATTTTGAGTTCTATCAGTCAGTCACATTGAATTTCAACATCAAGCAAAACACGTAAATCCGTGATTCAAAACTTTCCTCGAAAAAGTGACTTGACACATATTTTTTAAAAGTTTAAGGGCACAACCTTCCTTATCTAGAGAATTCAGTTTTGGCCTCAAGGATAAAGGGACAATAAAAACGAAAATATCTTTCGCTGAAAATTTCAATTTTGATACCCAAATTGCATTTATTAAATTCTTGAAATCGAACTTTTCCTTCTCCTTGGGACCTAGTTTTGTCATGATGACAAAGGGCATCTACCTATTTGAATGAAAATTTGAGAAAAAATTGAAAAATATCATCAAAATTGCATCAATAGTTAATAACGAAAAAATGACTCGAAAAAGATCTTGACTCGATTCAAAAAAATGCCTTCTAAAATTAAAGAATTTGACGAAAACAATATAACTTGATGTTGGCATTCACCTTGGACACTTCCTTTTCCTTTTCAACTCCTACACCGAATTAAAAATCGTTTAAAAAGCATTAAAATTAAAATCTGTATACACCCTCGACATGTGAAATTTCTCAGAAAATCTTTCGTCAATAAAACTTCACGTGTGGCTACTTCACGAGTTTGAAATCTTTTATCTTGTTTGTATTGGCACAGTTGTGAAGTTTCAGTTTTTATTTTCATCCAATTGAGAAAACAGACAGCATTCAATTATAGATTCGCCATAAGTAGGTAAACCGTATAATTATATTCAACCGTATCAACACTCGAAATAAGATAATTTATCGAGTTATTTTTGTAACACTCTGTAAAGATAATAGTTGGCGATGCAAAATTGTGCGGTATGAAGGCATAGGTAAGTGGATTATTTTCAATTCGATGAAGAGTAAAAAATCTTGCGAGAGCTTTTAGGCACTTCGAAACGTACGTAAAAAATCACGTAAGGGTTTTATTCGGCGACAAGTCAAACTTGCGGATAATTAAATCGTTGATAAGAGAGGAAACCAAAGTACATACAGGTAATTTGAGGTCAACTATATGACCAATGCAAGAACTAAACTACATATTCCATGTGAGAATAGAATTGAATTTTATGCAATTGAATCATAACATTGCGAGTGGGATCCTTCTGCATGTACACCGGTACACGTAATCCAGCCAGAGAATCACAACGGAATAGACGAGGTAGAATACCTAGTCGAAGATTACGAGCATGTGGGAAATAATAACCTTGGTGGTTATATAGATTCTCAACCACAGATTTAAATTTCACCGAACTACCCTGACAGGAAGCAATTATGTAGACAAATACAAATGCAAATGCAACGCGACAAATAAAGGTACAGCCTTGCAGTTAGTTTTGAAATTCAATTAAGGTTCACTATATATTCTATAACAGAAATGAAATTATTAAAACCACAACTGGCAAGTTTGAAACTTTCATTCGACATAAGCACTGCAGCTGACAAAGACAAAAATCATCTCGTATACGAGACGTGTATCTTCGATAAGCATCACATTTTATGAATCATTGTACGTTGAATAACAACACCACGAGCGCGAGATGAAGGAATTTGTTTAACAATGTAACGATATTTATAAATCATACGAGATTATTAACCGACGACGATGGAAAACAAAGGAGTAAGTAATTCGCCACGATATGAAATATGCAAAAGTTGGTCGTTCGTCGGTCGGTTTGCCAATATTATAAGCTAACATACGTGAAATAAATTACTCAAGGATCCAAAATCATCAGATTAGTATAACCACTCCAGCGAGTAATACTTACTAGATATCGGAGCATTGTAGCTGTTATCTCGAGGGTATTACTGGAACTGGTGCGTCGTCCATGGATGAAACACACTAACGGAACGCCACACAAACTGTCCAAAATATCGCACGTTTTTAATTAAAATGCATAACAAATAAAACAGTAGGAAAACCACGAAACTAAACCGCAATTTTAAACGATAACTTACACGCGGAATAGTCGATATAGCGTTAAAAAAAACTGGTATTCGACCATCTTCTCTGGTAAAAAGGCAACGGATTCTGAACGAGCAGATTGTATTGTGTACATGTTACATGAGTACAATATACACCTTTCGTTGTATATTATTATAGCAACGCGGCAACAGGTATTTGAAATCGTCCCACCTGCATTCTCTTCTCTTCCCTCCGACGACTACTACTTTCACCGGAACGGAATCGGAGGGACAGTCGTGAACTGAAATGAACCGAAAAGAATGTCTGAGGCCGTACCACCGCCATCGTGGTGTAGAACTGACGTTCGTATTAGGATTATTTTCAATTTAGGGGATCTGAAAATTGAAAAGTTGACGGTGGAAATTTGTATTTGTACCTATTTGATAAGAGAGTGTGACTGTGATGTTAGCTTACTTGTTGCTCAGCTGGAGATCCTTCGGCGGTTGGAGTTCGGATTAGGAGTCAACGTTGAACGTGTTTAGAGATCTTCAGGTTCAGACTGAATGAAGTTGAGTAACCGGCGTTATTACACTAATTACAAAGCTAATTAACTCAAAGTTTCGAAGTCGAAGAATTTTCCATTTCCAGATGATAACAATATGGCCGATGGGGGCGAGCGGTGATTGGAGTAAATAAACAAAAAGCACAGTGATTCTCAAAATTTTATTTTTCTAGATGCATGATGACGTCACATATGCCACAATTTTGATATTAAAAATCGTAAGTTTTTACTTTTAATTCTTCAAAAAATGTAAAATTTAATATCGTTCAAAGGGTAGATAACCCTAACCCAAGCACGTGAAGCATTTTGTACCATTTTTCGCGATGAAATCAGAAACGTCGAAATAGGATCTTCATCTTCCTACCAACTTCAACATAATATGTAGCTTCTAACATAGCAGAAAATTGGAAAGTGATTGCTACAAAGCTCTATAGCAATAGAAGGAACGTGATTGGGTTTGAAATTTGAATCTGATCTGATCAGATTAGATCAGAGATTTGATCGAATCAAATCAGTTTCCAATATTTTCCCCTGATGAAGTCATACCTACTGAAAGTGAAACAGTATAAGAACAAGAAGGGATGAAATGAAAGAATTGAAAAATAATAATTTCTGTACCTATTCAAGTCATACTTGCATCAATTTTGGTTTTAAAATGTTAAAAATGGAATATTTGTCCATAATACCGAACAAGAGCAAAATTGAAATTCTTCGTTGCTACCTCCCTCTTTCATTCGCAGAAGCTCAAGTACATCTGTGCAAAAACAGAAGCAAAACTGGCCTTCATCGAGCTCTTGTCTGAAGAACGTACCTACCAATCCCACCAATCTTCAATTTACATATCAAACAAATCTTCATGTCGAAAAGTAAATCTATCTATATTCATCCATCTTTCAATTCACAGAATTCTAGCGTTGTAGCGTATAGGTTCTCATAAAAATTGCTTTCCTAGAATCTCTATATCTAGAGTTCAGAGTTTCATTGAATCCACCAAATCTCAAATAATACTTTAGGATTCAATATGCTTATCTGATGCTCAACAGATGTACCTATTAATTTCAAAAAAATGTCTTATCAATCGATATGAGTCCAGTCAAAGTGAAATCAACCAATGAATTTTATGCTGATTTGAATGCTCATGGTAGAAAGATCTGATCTGATCATGTCTGAACAAACCCAATACGATCAAAAGATAGAATCGGGTCAAATCAGTGAATCACATCTGATCTTATAAAATCAGATTAGATTATTTTGCGCAGTGTGCTCATAAAAGAAAAGAACCCACCAAAAATGTCTCACTTAGGTGCGAAAAATTTGTAGACATTTCGCTGAACATTTGGAAGGGTGCAAAGGATTTTAAACGGTTGAAAACCAGTTTTTTTCCAGATCGTTCCCACAATTAGGTACTAAGACTTTTTAATTTTTCGCCAAAAATGATAATTCTCAGCAATTTTTAACAAATCAATGAGACTTTTTGGTTTTTGGAAATTTCAGGTTAAAAAAACATTCTACAGTTTTCATCAAAACAATGAGAGTGGAAAAGAAAAATTTTTGAGCAGCTTTGGTAAAAAGTTACACTGACAATTTTAGTACCTACCTAAATAAAGGCAGGAGCATTTAGCCCTTTATGTTCTAAAAATAGCGAAACTTTTCAGCAACATTTTCAATTTTTGGCAATTCTTGGTAGAAAATGAGAATTTTTGGCACTTTCTGGAGAAAAAGCAAAAATTTTGAGCAAATTTTGTAAAAAGTGAGACTTTGATAATTTTTAGCATTTTATGAAAAAAAAACACGAAAATTTTTAGCAATGTTTACAAAGCAATGAGGCTTTTCAATTTTTGCCAATCTTTGGCAGAAAATGAAAATTCATAACAATACCTATTTTAATAAGACTGGTTTTTTTTTTGGAAATTTATTTTATGGTACAAAATAAATTTTTTTTTTAATTTTAGGTGAAAAAAAAACTTTTTGAGCACTTTTGGTGACAAGTGAGACTTTAAAGCAGGAGCTTTGTAGCCTTTTATGTGATAAAAGCAAAACGTTTAAGCAATTTTCAACAAAACCATGAGACCTTTTAATTTCTGGCAGTCTTTGGCAGAATATGAAAATTTCTAAAAAATTTCAACACAACGATCAAAATATTTCAATTTCTGATAAAAAATTAAAATTCTTAGCATTTTTTGACAAAATAGTGAAGTTATCTCGTTTTTGGTAATTTTTTGAGAAAAATAAAAATTTTCTGCTCAAATTCTGAAAAAAAATGCGACACAAAAAAGCGACAATTTTTTGCTATTTTCGATAAAAAACGAGACTTTCTGGATTTTTTTGACTAATAGGTACCTACCTACTCTTTTTAATATCAACATTTTTTTTTCTTCAAAACGTAGAAGATGAACCGAGATTTGGAAAAATGTCTAAATTCTGAGGCATTTCGAACTCGTACATCTTACCCTTTCTTCAAAAAATACAAAAGCTACCGTTATTTTTCTCTATAGTTCTTTTCCTAATCCTCAGAAAGTACAAATCGCGATCAAGGATCAAAATGAAAAATTCTTCACCTACAACCAACAACAATGAAGAAAAAATAAAGAAACTCCTTCACAAATGGTAACAATGATTTTATATTCTGTATAAAATTTTTATAAATCAAATCAATATAATTCACGAGAATCAATAAAGAAAGAAAGAAAGAAAAAACAAGTTAGCTAATAAATTAATAAAATAAACAATTAAACAATAATAAGAGTACAAGAAACAATTTACTGTACCAGCATCGAACTAGTCGCACGAATACCAACATTATATGGCAATGTTACTTTAAAATTCGTATTAAAACATAGGTACATCGTGTTTTACATAATATACACGTTAAAAAAAAAAAAAAAAAAAAACGAAGACGAACAAAAACCATCAGTCGATAAGTACATAATGAAAAATACATTATAACTGACTATTTTACAGGTTAAATTGTACCAAGATAACATAACTGGTATTAAACTCAAGCATGATTCTCAGCACTAGAAAAAGTACATATCAACGAAATCGAAATCGGAAGACGAGGCAAACATTCTAAGCTCTTGATAAAAACGTACCATTTACAATGGCAATTTTTCATGTTGCCTTGTACGCGAAATACGAAAAAAAAAATTGTGATATCTTTTACCAATATGTACAAATTTTGATAATAATTTACAATACTTTACATCGAAAATGCATTTTTGAGCTGGTAAACGTAGCACTTTTCGGGTCTTTTTGATTATCATCAAAATACTAAACAATCCAGCCGGATGGACATTCTCATCATAAATACGAACATAGGCCACATATTATCAGATGTGGTACTAAGAACAACATTAATTGAAGTGAAACTTGAACGTGAAAGGACTGCCGTGAAATTGGTGAAATTGTTGAAATGGATTAAATCCTTGAGGATGAGCACCGGATTCGGGATCTAGGGGATCTTCGCCGTTATCGAATTTCTGTCGTTTTTCTGCAAAAATCAAGTCGTTAGAAATAATACTGTTGGGGCAAATATTTATTTTGTGGTTTCGATTGCTTACCAGGATCAGTGAGAACTTCTTTGGCTGCAGCAACATCGATAAACTTCTTTTCGGCCATTTTCTTTTCATCGCCTTGGAAATTATCTGGATGCCATTTTTGAGCAGCTTTTCTGCAAATTCGAAAAAAAAATAGTTTAATTTTTGGCTTTCTTTTCTTAAAATGAAGCTACGAACTATATTGGGAAGTATCTGAACCTTCTAATGCTTCGAGAACGAAAACCAAACAAAAAATATCATCAAATTCTTACCTATAAGCTTTGATGATTTCTTGTTTAGTCGCTGATCTCTTAACGTTTAATATTTTATAATAATCCCTCTTCTCTGCCATCTTTTGCAGCTTTTGAGCTCGTTTCTGACCATTAACAGCTCTTTGGAATTCTCTATCGAGTTCTAAAGCTTTACTAAACTCGTGTATAGCTACAAAAACATACAGGAAATTGAAAAAAAAATTACATCAAAACGAACAAATGTGCATTAAAGGCTGAATTGAAAATTATGTAATTCGAGTAGCTCACCTTCTTCGTACATTTCGGTGGCAATATAGACCTCAGCTTTTTCGCAATGTACATCAGGTGTTCTGTGTATATCCAAGGCCTCTTGGCAGTATTGTAAACTTAATGCGAATTGTTCATCGTGTAAATAACAGTGGCACAATTTCTGCTTAGCTAAGAACATAATCATGGGTTCTTCCTTTTCCGCTAATAACATCTGAGAGTAAAAATAATCTCGTTAAAAAAAACATAGGCATCAATAAGAGATCTTTTGTCGTCTTCAGCCTTTGAAATGACTTACTTTTTTAGCTTTTTCGGCACATAGACCGTATTCTTTGGCATTGACGTGTTCATCAGCGTCGGTCATAAGTTTATCGATTTTTTTGACTTTTTTATAATGTGGGAAACAGTTCTTATGTTCCGGATCTAGTTTTAAACATTCTCTAATTTCTCTGTAAGTTGGGGGAAGAAATCGATTAGTGTCGTAGAAAATATGTTTCTATGGGAGTTGGGAGATGATATTCGTATATGTTTAACTTACTTTAACGAGTCGGCTAATTTACCGAGCCTATATTGTAACATTGAGATTTTAAAAAAGCCTTCGGTATTATCCGTAAGCAATTTAGTAGCCGATCTTAAATCTAATATGGCCGCTTCTGTATCACCTCTTTCTAAATGGCAAGCTGAACGTAATTCTCGTAACGTCGGAGACCAAGGACATACCTGTTAAGGTGACAAGAGAATCATTATCTATACTATTCGTCTACTTTATGGGTTTATCAACTGCACATGGGCTTTTAAACAGACTTCTTACCTCGATTACTTTAGTAAGTAATTGAATAGCGGAAAAATAATCTCTATTTTCGTAATAATAATGACTACTGTCTATTTCGTACTGGATATTATCCAGCTTCTGGTAATGATCGTAGGCTTCCGGGGCGTTGTGCGGATCTGAGACGTACTGTAAGAAATATAAAATCATGTAGAGATCATTGATGACTCAATTAAGTAGGTACCTACGTAAATACTAAATGTGCTGTGCGCTAGACGAACGGGTTGGGGCATGGTTGGGGCATGATTCGATTTGAATGTTTTGCTTTTTTTGAAAATGAATGAGATTTTTACAGAATTTAGAATTACGAAATATTAAAAAATATTGTAAGCTCAAAAAATTCAATAATTTCTGAACGAGATGGAAAAATGTTATCGAAGTTGAGCATTTTCCCAAAATTCTGTGGTTTTCCAAACACTTTCAAGTCTACTGTAATATTTCTCACAAAAAATTCTGACTTGTATCGAACTAACGACGATCTCAACATCGATCATGCCCAAACACAGCAAACAACTCGATAAAAAAATCTCACCACATGATAAAGATCATCTTTGGATTTTTGTATTTCACCTTGTTTCATCAATAACAACCCTCTCTGAAGTCTGGCCTGTATAAAAAAATCATTTTATAATTAGTTATCTCACACAACATGTGTCGTGAAGTAAAATTAATCCAAAGGATCGTTATTCGAACAACTTTACTCACAGAATGAAAATCTGGTTTCAATTCCAATACTTTATCGAAATCTAGCAAAGCGAATTTCGCTTTACCTAACGCTAAATAAACCGTGCCTCTTTTGAAATACGTCAAATAATTACTCGGATCACCCTCTGAAACACGTAGATAATCGAATTAATAGAGCAAAGCAAAAGGTTGACTGTTGAGATAATAAAATGAGGAAAAATTGTACGGTTTTCTTACCAACGGCGGCGTGATAATGAGATAAAGCATCTTGCAGCTGGCCCCTGGCCAGGAAATCTCTACCTATTTCTAAATGACTTTCGACGTCAGCTTGGGAGTTTGCACTGTCTGAAGAGACTGAAATCACAAAATGAACGTAGAATTAGAGTAATGATGTGATTAGGAGGATGTAATGAAACATGCAGTAAGAAATATTCCAATTAAAGATTTAAAAATAACTTGAAATGCTCAAATTATTTTAAAACAAAATTCAAAAAAAAATATTTGCTTCAAGATGAACTTGGTTTGAGTGGTTCACCTTTTCAGTTTTCACTTTTCAGTGCACATTTCAAGAAGATTCGCGTAAAATAGTCAAAAAAATACACATTTTTTTTTTTGCTAACAGAAAGAGCCTGGAAGAAAATGAAAAGCGGAAAATCTCAATAGACAAATCTAGAGATTTGGAGCACCTTTTCCAAAAAAAATTGGATTTTTCAAAAATTCTATTCTGGTAAAAAAATTACGATTTTTTCATTTTTAATATGATAATTTTAGCACAGAACCAGGCTCTTTTGGAAATTTTTTTGACAAAGGAGGCAAGACCTGGAAATTTTGACAAAAATGGGTTTTTCTGCAATAAATTAATTCTAATTGACAGAACACAGAACGAACTCATCCAAATTCAGGATCCAGAAAGAAAATGAAATACGCCTATTACATACAACGAACCTACCGCGTATTTTAGTAACTAAATTTTCAACCAATGGGAACCGAAGAAATTGGAAGTTTACAGTGTTACCAACTTGACATCCGTGGCACTTTTTTAATTTTTTTTGTTTTTAAAAATTACGTGTAGGAAAAGAGATGAAAATCAATTTGAATTTCAAATTTTCTTAGTTTTCCACAAATAGAAAATTACCAAGTATGAGTGAATTTACATATATCAGATCATCAGAACGATATTGAGACGCTGCAATTCGTGATATTGAATGAAAAACCACTCAATTGTGAGGAAATTAGTCAGAAATATAGTATTGACACTTTGATTTTAATGATCTTTCAAAAACTTTGATCAAACACTTGACAATTCACCTCGAACATCATTCATTAAAGTCCCAACAAGAATACCTCTCAATCTGTGAGACCAAATAAAGAGAATTTAATACTTCGCGACGAATACAAATTTAAACGAACCGTGTAAGCCCAACTCTGACGATACGAATAAGCAAGTCAAAGTGCCATTGAACTATTGACCCCAAGTATACCATTACTCGGGAACTCAAAGACAATCACACTACATTACTCATCTAAAAATCTGCATTACAAAATCAAAGAAATCGATCAAAGTGAGAGAGTAAGACATGAACGATTTCAGATCAGATCACATATGATCTTACACCGATCTTTCTCGAGAAAGTTCATGGCCAGACCATCACATCATTCATACTACAAGCATAACATACATCAAATAACGTAAAAATTGAACAATTTGAGCAGAAATCGCTCAAATTCAAGTGCAAAGTCAACTTCAACGTACCCGATATGATATCGAAAGCTAGAAACAGCAACCAACTAGAGCATATCTTCACCGGTGCAATCTGCCAGTACTCGATCATTTCTTAACACATGAATCTCCGGTGTAAAATAAAAAACTATGCACTTTTCTTCGGTCAAAATTCACATATCATTCATTAATTTAATAATTCGTAAGAAAAATTTTTCTCAAACCGCTATCAAGTAAAAATTTATATCAACACAAAACTAAACAAAAATTGATTCATGGCAGTTCGAATGAACCGAAAGAACGACCTCGTCAGTGTTAGCAACACTCGAGGGATTCGAATAAGGTATTTCAGTTCTGAAAACAACTCGATATGACTTTTTAATTAGTATGTTTGATGTATTTAAAAGCTAATTAATCCGAGGATCACGTAAAAAGAAAGCTAAAAATAAATTTCAATCGATTCAAATGCTTATTATTAGACTATTATCGAAACTAAATGAACGTAATAAATGTTACCAACGTAAATTTTTCGAGCAATTTCTTACTTCCAAGAAGAGTTGATATCAAAGATCGTGGACGTTTATGATTGGAACACGACGTCGTCGATGAAAAATCGTATCCGAATTTATGACAGATTTTCTTTCAGTTATTCAGCACCACGATATAATTTTCAATGATTAATACTCATTCGTAGAGTAACGAGTGTAACGACTGAAAATTCCTTGAAAATATCTCAAGAGAGTTTATCAAATAACAGAAATCAAGTGACCCAGATAAAGGCGGAACATTTATTGTATTGTATTATTGCTTTCAATTAACAGGTAGGTAGGTACAAAAATTTACAACGAAAGAAAAGTCCATTCTAAAACATAGTAAAAATTCATTTGGAAATGAAATACAATTTGGATAATGAATACAGAATTACAAACACATATTGATATAGAGAAAAATTCGTTGTGAGAAAAATCGAGTGAAAATAACACGAGTCACAGACTTTAAAAAAATATTTTCATGCAACTCACAACTTAAAAGTCTATAATGCTTCCAGAACACAACATAAAAGATACCAGATCTAGATTAAACTTACAGCGAAAACGAATCCGCAGTCTTAAAAAATGAGAAATTGCTAAAATTTGGGGTAAATATGCCCTTTGTGACGAAATGATGAGATTCCATATAAAATAATACTGTTACAATATATGGCAAATTTCAAGTCTTAAAAAATAATGTCTTGTTAAGTGAAAGTGACATTTGGAAGACAGCATAATCCTTTCGGGGGCTTAATAACGTACACTTATGAAAAAAAAATCGGTGGAATGAAAAAAATACACTTAAGTAAAATAAAAGTGGTACAAAATCAAATTTAAAAAAATAAAAAAAAGGACGAAAAATAACGCTGAAAATGTACACAACCGAGTGGACGGAAAATATTACGTAATTACACAAATACAACATAAAGTGAGCTTAAAATTTAGGCTTTTGTCTCTTGATCCATTTCGAATCGACTTTGAGATTCTTTCGCATATTTCTCTTTCTTCTCTTGTATACGAGTTTCAGTCAAGAATAAAATACCGGAGGCCAGCAGAGCGAATACGCTGGCTATGGCAACACCGAACGACCATCCGAAGAAGTTATTATCATGTCCGGGCATCCAATTATCTCGATTACCGTATAGACCGAAAACTAAAACTGCTAGGGCTGCGCTACAGCCTGTAAATAGTTGAGAATGTCTTTTGGAAGGATTCTATATAATTATGTAAGAAAACGGAACAATGAAATGGTCTCACATACCAGCTCCGATGAGAGTAAATCCGAGAGCTTTGGTTAACAGAGTGAACCTGTCTTCATCGGGGGTACAACATAAGAAGAAAATTAATACACCGACTGAAGATGCCAATACAGCGAGGAATGCGATCGTATAGAAGAATTGTGTCACTATCATAAAAGCTGAAATACACAAAAAAAATAAAGATTATAATAATTTTCAAACCGAATAAAATATTTGAAGTATTGAGCGAGGTTAATGAAATCTTAGATGTAAGGTCGTGTTTCCCTGTTCCCCTTCCGAGGTCGTAAGAAGAAATTACTAGCAGTGACCGATTTAACAGATCGACTCCATAACATGTATGTTGACCACAAACTTTTCACGCTTCGGTGAATAAAATTACCGATAAAAGTGTGAGTGTTTGAATAATTTACAAGCGTATATGAAAAATAAACATCAACTTGGCGTAATAATATTACCCAACGTTGAAAATTTTCAAAAAAATATACATGGAGTTGTTTCTGCGTAGGTTTCAATAATGAGAAAATTAATTTTAGAAACAATATCTGTAAACACATTCGCTACTCCTTGAATTCATCGAACCGTGACGAAGACGTACAATAACCCATATTCAATTTAGTGATAACTACTAGAAAAAGATAAAAAAATAGAAAGTTTTCGTGTATATGTTTTGCACCTGCGACTAAATTACCTAGGCGCAGCTATGAAAAAATTATAAATCGTGACTCGAACAAATGGTTTTTCAAAATGGATACTTATTTTCATATTTTAATTGCTGACATTAGCATAAACGATGATTTCTTACTAGGTACTAAATATCCACGAATTTGATCGTATCCGGTGGTAAATGGATCGAAAATCCATCTACATCCAGCGAAAAATCGTCGTCCATATTCGTCGTTTGGATCAGCTAAGGATCGAAAACAATGGTGCCATAATCCGAGACGGTTGAAAGCAGCACCTTGAATACAGGAAAAAAACAATTTTAAAATTCTGAAAGATTAATTCTATCGATGCAAATGAGAAAAGTTGTATTTTTACCTGTAATTCGATAATCACTAACTAACCAACTTCTGGAAAAAAATGCTAAGATTGTAAGCAGGGCACCTACGACGAATACACCAATTGCTATGTTTCCTGTGGATGTTCTTTTCCTCATACTGAAAATAAAAATATAATATAAGTCAAGAATATAAATAACGATGGGATTCAAATATTCGAATCAAAATTTCTAAGAATATTTAATGAGTGTTTGTAGCGTTTTGATTTTGTTTACAACTCACACCAACGTTGATTTGATATCACAGTACCTCAAGATTTGCCTTCAAACACTTCCAACAATCAACTGATTTCGCTGAATTATCACGTAGAATCGTTCATGAACCATATGCTCGATCATAAGTTATGCAAAAAGGTGAAATAATTCTATATAAGAAGCATTCCAGGGCGTTACCTGGCAATAAGACAGATTGGTGAATAGTATTTGAATGAGTAGTTTTACCTGAATTTGTTCTAATCACTGGCTTTAATAAAATAGTTAAACACGAACGTGAATCATTTGAGATTAATTTTATCTATTAAATTGATTATTTAATTCATTTACAACGCCGAAACGTTACATTTAAGTAGTAAACGTGAAACAGGTATGAGTGATTTCATAAACTTCGGTGAGAAATGAATGAAAACAAACGAAAACAATTGAAGCAGTGTTGCCGTGTTGCCATACTTTAAAATTTAAAATGTACTCGTGTTTTTTTTTGTAATTCAATTTTTTATTTCGAAGAAAATCTAAAATAAATGAGAAAGTAGTGGATCGAAAATAATAAAAAATGTAAAATGAGTACCCCAGAGATAATTTTTAAATCGTTTGAACTTTTTAAAATCTATTATCGATAACATACATGACGAAAAATGAATCAAATTTTGGGTACTAACCAATTAAATTTTACAAGGAACCCTTAGAGTTCGCATTTTTAATTAATTTTGCTTGTTTGTTTCAAAATTTCATCCCTCGATCAAATTAATTATTCTTCGTCAATTGAGAATATATTCATTTCCTTGCTCAAAATTAGTCTTCGGTTGCTAAACTTTGGAGTATGATAAACGAACTACGATGCTTCACCACGTTGAGTTTATATGGATTTTTTTTTTATAAAATAGGTAGGTAGGCTACCTAATCAAATTTCGAACCACCGGGTCTCATTTAAAATTGAAAATTTTACTAAACCGGTAGTTGAGTCATTCTGAAAACCTTCAAGACCTTCAAGCTGTATTAAAAATGTTCAAAAATCTGGTTTAATTAAGAATTACATACGCAAATTGATGAGTCAGCAGCAAGTAAGCGTACACGTACCTATACCGTAACTTTTAATAATTAAGACAAGTTCAATTCAACGACTTATTTTGTACTGATTATTCTTTTCAGAGAACATTTTTTGCATCATAATAAGTATACTCTCTAAATTTAAAGCAGTCAAATTTCACTGCTTAGCAGTCACGACATTTTGCCTTTTTAAAGCAGTAGTTTTTTTTACTGCAAAACAGTGAAAAATTACTGAATTGGTCAGTCAAAATGATTTTTTACTGACCAATTCAGTAATTTTTCACTGTTTTGCAGTAAAAAAAACTACTGCTTTAAAAAGGCAAAATGTCGTGACTGCTAAGCAGTGAAATTGACTGTTTCAAATTTAGAGAGTAAGGATTAACTAAATGCTTCCTTTTCTTGTTATAAATAAAGCAATTTGTTTCATGAAGTTGAAACTAACAAACTACTTTGTTCAATGAAAAACGAACCTAAGCACGATTTTCTATCGCAATAAAATCATTTAACGCTTTAAAAAGAAGTCCTAGGTGTTTTGTTTTTTAAACCCGATGCCTATCTTGAACGCTTAAGCTTACAATACTTGAAAAAATAAACTCTGTTTGGTGGGCTGGGTGCATGAATCAATGTTTTCTGTCAAATTAACAATACAAGTGCGATTTTATTAATGTGTACCTAGCGATCTTTCACAATAACAAGGTTATCCTTCACCTTCAGTCTAATTATTTTACGCGTATGCATATCTAGATGTATCGGAATCGAAACGATTGAAATTACAAATCATGCACATCTGATTTAATCTAATTATAACTTAGCTCCAATGAAACGTTTCATTTGCAAACTACAAAAGAGTCTAGTATACCTGTATACCTATTTGTAAAAATTGACGTAAAATTTTAACGAGTTGGAGAAAAAAGCTGCACCTATATTTATTCTAACGTTAAATCTTACATCATGTTCAAATAGGTAATCATGCACAAAAACGTACCTTCAATTTGGTAATTCTATGGTAAGTTTTTCATGAATCTGAAAACGATTAGATAGGTATTCGCGATCACACACATTAATCATGCACTTTAAGCCTACGATCGTCTATTTCGTACAAAGCACAAAAAATTACAGATCAATAAACTTTTTCTTACGATGAGAAACTTGTTTGGAAGATGTTCAACTTTGGCGATGAATAATGCTTACTACTCCTTTATTCGTTTTACGTTAAATAACTCACTCTCGTTAATTCTGTGTATGAAATCGTAAGAAGGACACCCATGGGAATTGTCTCGTCGCGAACAATAAAATATACATCGTAATACTCAGTTACAAGTTACCTATGGTTTATTCTTCTCCGAATACAAATGTATTATGTCAAGGTTTTCGCGCATTTCATTTTTTACGGCTTGTCAAACTAGTTTTTTTTTTTTATAAAGAAAAAAAAATCAGGAAGATAAATGTGGATCATTTTTACTTTTCAAATCATGCATGAACTGCTGATTGGCATATTACGATGAGATTCTCGTGAATGATATTATATTAGCGAGAAATTAGGTACTTGCTTACATTCAGTAGCCAAAACGTGTACGTTTGAAGCGATGTACGTGCACTTGAACCAGTTTTGTACTCGAGTAAAATCTGCGGGACAAAGTTAAAAGTGTTCGTTGTAATATTCTGAATGTTTAGATTACAAATCCATAATTTCGCTGTTTTTTTTTTCTTCTGACAGATTCGATTCGTGTTACTATGTAGTAAAATCGGTAAACAAATTTTTTATTCGTCCATTCTACGTGAAGGGAGAGTCAGAGTTTGAAATATTCCTTCATTCTGTAGAAGTAAACAGGCTAATATTCTAAATTAAATATAGGTTCAATTGATTTTCTCAGACGAAATGTTGGCAAAAAAATACGTTTTAAATAAAATATTACAATTCAGTGTTGGCAAACATTTTTATTATTAGAAAAATTTTAATAAAAAAAATGATTTAAATTAATAAATTTTCGATTTTCATTCACGATATTACAAAAAAAATTGTTGGAAAAATGAAAAATAAAGTAGCTCGAGCTAAGGTGTGTAAAAATTATACATTATATTAAAATTCTCAGTGGAGTAAAAGAAAAAATCAGATCAACTGAAACGAAATCAAAGGCGAACTTATGAGATTAAATTAAAAATAGTCATGCAAATGAACTTATCACGATCATCGGACGGATATGAATAACGTGAAGAATACTAGCAGCCGTTTTTTCATAAATTAATAAATAAAATAATTTCACAAGTTTGAATTATAAAACGTAATTCAACATTGAAATGGAAAACTTCGTACATTCGAATCGAGTGTACACGTTGAAATTCCTCTTAGTAAAAAAACAGATCATAGAAATGAAAATAAGGCACAACTTAAGAAATAGAATTAAAAATAATAATACAAATGGACTTATCACGAACACTGGACGGGTATAAATTACGTGAAGAATACTTGAGTCGTTTTTAAAAAAATTACAAAAAATACATAGTGAGAATTTCAGTATAAAAAAAAAAAAATCAGTCCAAAATTCATTATAGAGACGTTAACTAGATGTTGGTGTGTCCACCATAAGCTGTTCGTTCACTCATAACATAATCCGAGGGATCTTGCCGAAATCTTCTATGTTTAATCGAATGTTTACGTGATTCGACCAAAAATAAGACACCGCCGATGTAAGCAGCAACAGTTCCAATCACAGCGATCCAATACGAGTATCCCATATTGTTATGCTCCCAGTTAGGCATCCAGTATCTGGCATCTCCGTAAGCTCCAAATATAATTACAGCTACTGATCCAGATAAAGCTACCAAAAAAGGTGGAAATTAATAATCGGAAATTAATTGAAAATGTCTCACTCGTCAATAAAAATCTACCTGCTGTAAACATCGATCCACCTAAGGTTGCTAAAAGACATACGAAGTTTTCTGCATCTCTGCTCGTGCATAAATACACTAGAGTCAATAAACCAGCGATTAGGGTTAGAATGAAAGTTATCGTGAAGAAAAATTGAACAGCGATGAAAAATCCTGCGGAAAAAATATCATCTTTAGTAATCGAGAAACAATGGTATGGTATACGAACAAGATTCAATTTCTAATATCATACCAGGTAACAAGAATTCGTGAATAATGTAGTATTCTTCTTCATAAACCCACCAGCATCCAGCAAAATGAGTATCATACCAATGTCTTTGATCTTCGAAATCTTTGAAACACACGATCCATAATCCTGCACAAACACATGAATGTTGTAGTGTTGGAAAATCACATTACCTTATAATCGAACAAGTTGAACTACTCACCAATACTTTCAAACTTTGGTTTTTCCAATTCGCCATCAGTTACAAGCCATGAAGAGGTGACAAAAGCTAGGAGAATGAATAAAATTGCAACAGCAGCGAAGCCGAGAGCTGTTAATCCGAGACGTGTTTTTATCATCTTAATTACTGAGTATTACGTGATTGAATTTAATGAAGATTTACGAATTCATTTCACGAGTTGGAGAGTGTTTTACTTGGAGAAACGTCGTCAAATCTTGATGTTTATTTTGGAAAACATAACCAAAAAACGCCCTACCGAATACCGATGATATGACACACAACAAACACAGCCGAATAGTACACTTTACCGGAGCGGTTGAATTATTTCGTATGAAGCCTTTTATGATTAGTTTCGCGGTTGGAATAAATGTTTAATTAATTATGATTATTCGAATGATAATTTCATAAAATAACACAAATTCCTCACGAGTTGAAACGAAAAATTCCAGTATTTTTCTTTTTCTATCAACATCCAGGGTGTGACAATAATGAAGCGCTATTTTTACTTTTTTGCACGATTTATTGATGATGTGGTGAAAATACTGAAGATGAACATCTTCAGTGACGATCTAATTGATCTCGAATAATGAATTTTTAGAAGCTATCGAACTCAAAATTAAAACTGCATAAAGAAAGTTGAATAAATCAATCAATATCTGCCTTTACTCAACATCGAAAAACGATTTCCGAGAAAAACGCGATGAGATGAGAATCATCAACATTCTCATCTTTCATCGACATCATAAAATAGATCCTACAAATTGTTCAAAATAACGTTTTCAAAGTAAACAACAGAATTTTAAGCAGTGCTGCCATCTTTGATAAGCTTTTTGAAAACATCTCAAAAATTGATAAGTTTTTTTTCATTTTTTGGAAAAATTTGAATGAATTATTTTTGCAAATCTCCGAATTATGTTGAAAATTTGAAAATAATTTCAAAGAAGAATCGGAAATTCGTGCTATAATCTTAAAATACTGATCGAATCATTATTGATCACTTATCGTTGAATGCCATCATCGATAAATGAAAGTAAGTACTTTGAATTCAGGTTGTTTTTGAGACATATTTTTTCAATGAAAGAACATTATTAAACCTAAGTCGAAACAATCTCAAGAATAAACTTTACTTTAGTTTTTGCGTCGTTTTAAAAAAATTATGTACTATAGTCAAGTCTAATCACTTCTGATATGTAATTCTAATTCCGGAAATTTTATGTTTCGACACTTCTACGTCAATGAAGTATCTAATGAGTTTTCAACAAAACAGTTTCAAGTTGATATAAATTCTCTTTCACAGCGTTAGTAATCATTATTTACACAGTGACGTCGGTTACAGACTTGAGCATTCGGCGGTCAATAATAGAATAGAAATCGGCACCTGTTCAGTATTTTGAGTTGATCGGCTCTGTACGCATCGTTTCATCTCGATCTTTCGGCACCTATTTTTAGATAGACAAATTTTCCGTTTGGGCGATTTCTGCTATTGAACTTGCGGCTTCATCACAATTTGCATTACCGAGTGTTTATAATTTCAAAGCAGTATCTGGAATCATTGTGCCATGGCCAGTTCACAATTTAAACCTGTAAAATATGTCATTTTCGATATGGATGGTCTTCTTCTAAGTAAGTATGATCTACTTCATGTGAATATTTCATCACTAGTTTCTGTATCGTATTTATAATTCGCAGATACGGAGAAAATCTATTTCGATACATTTAAGAAAGTTTTATCCAGATATGGGAAAACGTACACCGAAGATATGAGAGTAAAAGTAATGGGCACAGTTCCGCGAGATACGTATTCTATCTTCATCAAAGAATACGAATTACCAGTCGAGCTTGATAATTTTTATAAAGAAATATCTTCGGAGCTTATTCAAGTTATGGATAAAGCCGATCTTATGCCAGGTATTGTGATATTTCCTTGAAATCTAATCAGTCAAGTACTCGATGTAATTGTAAGTTTTATTTCAGGCGTAGAACGATTACTCAACCACTTGAAGTCGAATAATATTCCCATCGCTGTAGGTACGAGCAGCAGTCAAGAAGCTTTTGATGTGAAGACTAAAAACCATGCTGAAATTTTTAAATTATTTCATCATATCGTCGTTGGAAGTTCGGATCCAGAAGTAAAACAAGGAAAGCCGGCTCCCGATGTATTTCTAGTGTGTGCTTCTAGATTCCCTGAGAAGCCGGCTCCTTCCGAAGTAATAATTGCTTTTTATTTCGAATTTCAATCTACCTCTTAGTGTGTAATAACTTCATTCGCTTGTTGTTTTACAGTGTTTGGTTTTTGAAGATGCTCCGAATGGAGTCCAGGCTGCGATTTCTGCTGGGATGCAGTGTGTCATGGTACCTGATTCTGTGGTACCAGAAGAAAAGCGTAAATTAGCAACCAGAGTGATTGATTCTTTGCTTGACTTTAAACCAGAAGAATTCGGTTTGCCGAAATTCAGTTAAAAAAATTATCTTCGTGCCTGTGCCTGAAAAACTCCAAATTCTGATATTACCTATCATATAGTTTAATAATGATGAATCCTGATATCTAAATACGTATTTTGTAAATTTACAGTATTTTGGCGAATGATGGAATGTTAGTATTATTTAATTAATTCATTTATGAGATTTTTCTTTGTTTTTTTAAGTTCTAGTCTACCATTTTAACCTATCTAGTCGTCACGGATAACGAATGCTAACTAATCATGAATAAGAAATGATTGTCAATTTGTTTCGCAGTATTGTTGATTTGTCAAAGTAATTTAATATGCAAAAAGGATATTTAATAAACATTGTTTTGAAAATGCTTTAAATTTTAAATATATTTGTTAAAATATTCCATAAAATAATGTTATGTAATCAATTTGATTGATGTTTGTTGCATTTTTCAAAGATGTATTAAATACTTCGAGGTACTTGAATTTAATTTTTGATTTTACGTGATGGAAACTTTAAATTTTACAGCTTCTATTCTAATGAATCGAATGGAGAATTTAAAGACGATTTGATCGTCGTTTATCCTACCATTTTTATTTTTTCATTTTCTCTAGGTAAACAGTATTTAATTTTTCAAAATGATGCAACTTCAGTCTTCAAATCATAATCATACATCATCAATAATCAAAAAAAGGCTTACAAAAGTTCGCCTCGAAAAAAAATGCTTCATTCAATTTCATTGTTGCCAAGAAAAATAATGTTAATATCATTTGGCTGAACTTCAGAATTTCCACTTCCACCCTCTATTAATTTAAAATTCTACCAAGTAATTGAAGATGATGGAAAATTTTAAAATAAATCAATTATGCGATAAACACTAATCAATTACAAACTTCAAAGGATTGCCTTTTCAATTTTGAAACGTAAAGAAGAGAAAACGTAGTGGTGCAGGGTGGTTGCAATGAAATGGAAAACAAGAATTGATAAAACAAACCCACTGATAAGTTGGAAAACTTCAACCCTTTCCAATTAGGGAAGCCGGTTTTGGAAATTGGAAACGTATTTTCATGAACGTTTGAATGGAAATTTCCCTAAATATGTGATGTAAGTTTAAAAATAATTTCTTCTAATTATCCTTAATCGTTTCTCTTAAAGATTCACTTTCCACAGGTCATTTCATTCTTTTAATTTGGACAATCTCTGAAGTGATTACGACATCGGTGATTCAGATTATGCGTTATAATATCTGAAAATGACAGCGTATACTGGTAATCTTTCCATTGAGAAATTTACGCCGAATTTTCCTCAGTATGTTGAAGGTAGTTTTCAATTTGCTATCGTATTTTAATCTCTATGCGAGTTGATTTTTTCTGCCCAGTGAATCCTAAGATTTTTGATTTTTTTCTGTTTTATAGTTGACTACATACGTTTTGAATAATTGAATTTTGCAGAATGACTTACGAACCTGTGAAATATGTTATTTTTGACATGGATGGTTTACTCCTTAGTAAGTTACTCAATAATATTCGCATTAATTTAGATACTATTTAATCGAACTTTCTTCCAACAGACAGCGAACATATTTTTCGTGACGTTCTTCGGAAAATTCTAACGCGATATGGGAAATCGTATGATAATGAAATTACCCTGAAAACTCTGGGCATGGTACCTCAAGAATCATATGCAACTTTCATCAAAGAATACAAATTGCCCACTACTTTGAGCCAGTTCTTCGAAGAAATAAGGACAGAATTATTGCCTGCTTTACAATACGCTGAATTCCTACCAGGTGTGAATTCTACCAGTTTTTTAATAAATTTTGTATATATTCTGCTCAACTCATACATATAATTTTATCGTTGTAGGTGTGGAAAGGCTGGTAAATCATTTAAAAAGTAACAATATACCTATAGCCATCGCCACAAGTAGTGGAAAAGAGACATACGAGGAGAAGATTAAAAGACATACTTCTTTTTTTGATAAATTTCACCATATCGTACTCGGAAGTATTGATCCTGACGTAAAAAAAGGTAAACCAGCTCCCGATATTTTCCTAGTTTGTGCTTCGAGATTTCCTGGAAATCCTGCTCCACGAGAGGTGAGGAAGGTCATTTATTTATTTTGAATTAGAAATATTCAAGTATCTGAAATATATTTTTATTGTTTCAATCTAGTGCTTGGTATTCGAAGATGCTCCGAATGGTGTCCAAGCGGCAGTTTCGGCTGGCATGCAAGTTGTCATGGTACCAGATTCGTTAGTACCGCTTGAAAAACGAAAGCTCGCTACCAAAGTGTTAAATTCTCTTTTGGAATTTAAACCAGAAGAATTCGGTTTGCCTAAATTTGATTAATTGTTCTGTTTTACTTCGAAACACCTGTGTTCCAATTTGTCGAATTTGTATATAAATTTCACGTGTATTTTTAAGCTGTACCAAATTCCTATTTGCATTAAATACACGATACGTAAGTATGGTTTTCGTCTTAAGTGAATTTCATTTATTTTCTTCAGGATTAAGATCTTGTATAAGTTTGGTAGGTACTTGAGATTCGATTGAGTGAATAGCTTCTCAAGCTCAAAAAATATACGTATTGATTGAAATTGAGTGATGAAAATATCATCCAACATGAGCAGTCTAATTAGCATTGAAAAAACTGCAGGTAGAACCGGAATTATGTCTGAACATGTTTTAAATTTAAATACATTCTTACAATACGAATACTTCGATACAACGTCAGAACCTAGCACGTGCTACCTATTTCAACTTTTCTCTCCCTACCATTCTGTTCTGTTATCACTCGTACTTATCAGTTTCAGTTGCTACAGCTAAGCATGTACGCAAAAAATTAAAAATCATAATTACGCTACATGCTACATTTATTCGTATAGTTTCGGCGAATTAATCTATAACGATGGTGGATGTGGCGGATATAGAAAACTTTGTGCTAACTACTTGTATCATGAAATGCGTAAATTTTGCTGCCATTAAACATCGACAACAACGAAGAAACGACGCAGAACAAACACCGTATATAAACCACCCAATCGGTAATATGCTAATACATTTTAGAAATAACATTCCAGATCAATAATCTGAGCTATTTTCAGGGGTAGCGTATATACTATCAAATGAAGGAAAAGTCACCGATTTGAACGTCATATTAGCTGCTTTATTACACGATACTGTCGAAGATACAGACACTACTCTCGAAGAAATAAGTCGAGCTTTTGGAGAGTCGATTGCGGATATAGTAGCAGAAGTAACCGATGATAAATCGTTGCCGAAAGAGAGACGGAAAGAGTTACAGGTTAGGGTTTTATTGAACGTAATACAATACCGAAGTACTTATAATTATGTTATTTGTATGATTGAATAAAAATGCTTCAGATTGAACACGCTCCTGGCTGTAGTTACGCAGCGAAACTGGTCAAATTGGCAGATAAGTTGTACAATTTAAGGGATCTAGAAAGACAAACGCCTGTTGGATGGACCGAACAAAGAGTACAAGAGTATTTCAAGTGGGCTAAACAAGTGGTTAACGGTTTGAAAGGAACAAACTCGAAAATTGAAAGTGAATTGGAGAAGTTATTTGCCAAGCATATAATTGATTAATCGTTGAAAAGCTTTTATTGTATCAAAGAGATCTATTATGTCCAACAATAAATATACATAAGCTATTTTTCAAATGAAATATATCTAAGTAACGGAGTATCTGTCAACGTTGGTGCTTTTTTTCTGTAACCGTTTTGGCCCTATTGTAAAATTAGTCGTGACTCTCGAACATTTCGTTTGTTCACGAAAGAATCTTCGAAACCAACACTAGATTGCTATACTTTTGGGCACAATCGATAAATTCAAAAGGCCATTGTTCCTAAAAGCTTCCGTCTATACAAAAAAATAAAGAGAGTAGGTAGTAGGTACTGAAATGACTTTTCTTCATTAGAAATCTGCCAGTAAAAAAAAATTAGAAAGCAATCATCCAGATGAAAGACTTCTATAGAAATATATTCATATCAAGTACATAGGTATCTACGAAACGAATACCAAATATTATATCCGGTGTATATTTCACGGAACGATTTCCAATAATGAAAAAATAATTCAGTATGATTCCCGATATCGATAATATGATGGATCTTAATTGATCGATTGGGCCCAAAATTAGTTTTAAAAAAACCGCTTCGTGTTCTCAACAAAAAAAAATCAATACCCATCTGAAACACCTTTCACTTCTTGACTTGCCCTTATTAAAAAAACCAACTTGGTCAGTAAAACACAATTTCAGATTTTTATCATAATCATATCATAAATCCGCGTTGTACACATTGGAAAAAACACCATTACTAATTTTGGGCCCAATCGTAACATTCAAAAAACCATCACTTCTAAAACACCGGCCTCTTTTCAACAAAAAAATCAATACTGAAACAATATAACTTTCTCTTTGAATTAGAAGACTGAATGATTTCCAATTTTAAAAAGCCATTGTTTCGAGTCAACAATAAGAAAAACGATACCGTAGCAACCTATTAGCAACTTTCACTTGTATTACACCCTCATTTAAGCTAATACGTTTTTTTATCGGAAACTGATCAGTAAAGGAGACATTAATTTGCA
This sequence comes from Planococcus citri, assembly GCF_950023065.1. NCBI lineage: Eukaryota > Metazoa > Arthropoda > Insecta > Hemiptera > Pseudococcidae > Planococcus > Planococcus citri. Next base: position 70,136,441 of record NC_088679.1, read on the forward strand.
CACCAGCTTCTTCAAAAAACAAATATACTCGTATACCTAATGCTGTAACAACTTCCACTCCGTATCATAGAAGCAAACTATCGTTTCCTACGTTTTTCAGCTGAAGTTGCTCAATAAAATACATAGTTATTTAAATTTAGTACGTAAGAATCTGCGTTACGAGCCTGAAGGATAATTTTCAACGTACCTACTCGAAAAATACAATTGCTCATGCTTAAAACAGCAATCCGTTTGCTCAATGTATTTTATTGAGCAACTTCGGCTGACGCTGGTGTGCAAATTAATGTGGGTATCTTTACTGAAACGTATTAGGGCAAACTGATGTTTTAGGGATGCGCAATAATTGTATTTTTCGAATAGGCACGTTGGAAATTATGCTTAAGGCTCGTAACGCAGATTCTTGATATACTCGTACCTAATACGTTCTAAATTTACACGTAGGTGTAGGTATATCAAGAATCTGCGTTAGGAGCCTGAAAGGATAATTTTCAACGTACCAATTCGAAAAATACAATTGCTCATCCCTTAATTTATACACGTAGGTATATCAAGAATCTGCGTTAGGAGCCTGATTTTCAACGTACCAATTCGAAAATATACAATTGCTCATCCCTTAATCAGTTTGCCCTAATACGTTTCAGTAAAGATACACATTAATTTGAACACCAGATTCTTCAAAAAACAAATCCAAGCCTATCTACATAATAATACTGAAACAATCAACTTCTATTATTCATATCAAAGAAGCAAAGTATCGTGATGTTCTACGTTTTCCACCTGAAATTGCTCAATAAAATACATAAATTTAGTACATAGGTATATCAAGAATCTGCGTTACGCGCCTGAAGAATAATTTTGAACGTAAGTATATACCTATTCGAAAAATATAATTGCTGATCCCTAAAACATGCTCTGTCTCTCCAAGGAAATCGAGAGTACTGGAACATCAAGAATCTACGTTACACACATGAAGATATTATACATTTTACTAATTTTGAACTTGACTGAAAAAATTCAACATAATCTAAGAGACACTTAACTCGCTATGCCCTATACTTTTTTTTACTGGAAATTGTTCAATAAAATACATGAATTTAGCATCTTACTAATTTTGCTCGCACTTATTTGAAAAATTCAACAACTCATTCCTGAAATATTTTCTCTCTCCTCTAATGAGAAACATCAAGACCTACATTACGCTGCACTTGAAAATTTATCTACGATGTACGTAACGTACTAATATTATAATGGAAATAAAACAAACTACAGTATAACTATTCAACATTTATTCAGTCCCGTCTTAAACATTTCAATTTCGTAACATTTTAACAACGAATTCGTAACATTTTAACAACGAATATTTGTATTTACAAAAAACTTTCACTCTTAAATATAGGTAAACTAATTACGACAAAATGTTCAAATTTCGGATCAAATAGGTGTAAATAATTAGAAATACATGAACCAAACCCGAACATTCAAACATTTAAAAATGAAAAAATCCTCGACGAGATAATTTTGAAATTTTTCAGTCTGTTACATTATATATGAAAATTTTAATAGGATAAATTTGAAAAATACAAAAAAGAATTTTGAAATATTATTCATGAACATCAAAAAAGCAATTAAAAAAAAAACATGGAAATTTACAAATTTACAAAATACGTTCCAAAATAGCAATTAAAACTTAAACGGAAAATTTTAGGTATTTCTAAGAGGATGGAAAGTTTCATGATTCAATTAAACCAAACTGATCCAAAATTAAAGTGAAAGGGCAAATTTATTTGGAGATTTTCTGGAACGAAAGCAAAAGTGAAATCAACGATTTTCAGGAGTATGGAAATCGTAACGATTAATGGGAAAGTTTTACGAGATTTGAGAGGAAACGGAAATTTTACGATAAAATAAAGACTGAAAAAAGCAACTATTTTAGTGAAGCCTTAGGGGGAAAAAAGAAAAAAACGCCAGAAATTAATCGAAGAAAAAAACGAAAACGCCAAACATTAATTTCCGAATAAATCAAAGACCCAAAACTTTTTTCAAACACCTCATACACGAAATATTAGACGAAGACCCGAAAAATGCAATCAAATAATTTAATAAAGAGCAAAATAAGTTAACAACGATGCGTACCAGTGTATAAGTAACAGAAAATAAAGCTATAAAAGATAAGACAGGCTGCAAGTAAACGTAAAGAATGGGAGTAAGTATATTACTAAAAACTGAGCACAAACGGAGTACTAACTTAAAAATTAACATCCTATTCTAATTAGTTTTAAAAACTCATAAAAAACCATTATCCGTTTAACCGCCCGTAAGTATAATTGCTATTTTAAAAACGCCTAAAAATCTAATAAAAGTAATCTCGTGTACTTCTTTTAGAGTAACTGGTACTACATAAATAACTTAAATAAAAACAAACTCTTCCCCGAAGAAAAAATAAAAACTAAACTAAATAAAAAAATGAAAAATCTTAAAATTTAAATCAAAAAACACATCTTTAATAAACGATGATGGTATGTACAAGTTATACATAGAAAAAGAGTTCTTTTCGAAATCACGTCTTAATCCTGCAAACATATAGAAAGAAAACAAAACTAATTAATTAATCGAACATCGCAAAACACCAAATTACACACGTATAATAAGTAGGTACTTACTCAATGAGAAGAAACTGCAATTGAATTAGTCAACGCAGCATGTTTCGACGAGTTTCTCATAAGCGGTTTATGAGTTCGAGTAGAAGAATGGTGGTGTAATTTCCAACACTTGGTGCAGAAATAACGGAAACATCCATTCTCGCGACAAAAATACGGTCCGACTTGGATCGAGCATAAACTGCAAGGCGAATCTTCCAAATAAGGGTCAATTTGCACCTGTAGAAACACAAACAAATCGTAAGTATAACATGGAAAAACGTAAGTATATAAATTACAAATTAAATTCTAGGTACGTTACCTTCTTCGTGAATTTAGACGTCTTAATATCTACAAACGCAGCACCAACGGCTTTAGCGTACGATTGATCGTTGTTAAACGTTACACGAGCTGATCCAATGGGATATTTGTTCTTATCAGTATCAATTCCTGTAAAAAATAAAACAAAATTACATTAAAATCGGTAAATTAGGGGACAAATCATAACAGTAATTAAGGAGAAAATATGCAACCAATGAAACGTTATAGGTAAACATGCAAGGTATAAAAACGCAACCAAACTTACCAGCATAAAGCACACCGCCGAATAAATCGTCCATTACGCGAAATAAACCTTCTGCGTTCATCATACCGTGTAAAGCTCCTACAAATACGGTCTTTTGAGGTTCCAGCTTCTGGAAAATCTTCACAGAGTAATTGCTGTCGTTAATGGACCACGGAATAACTTGAACTTCCTTAGGTCGCGATCTACGTGACGGTATCTTGTAGTAAAAACTACCTTCGTTTTCGTCTATTCCTTCGCGACAGGATTCTAACAGCAATTTCACCTGAAAAAAATAAACATCGAATTAATTAAAACAATTCACACGTTGAAAACATTTTTATAAAATAAATAACTAGAAAAACTTACTTGCATCTCGTTCTCAAAAATAATATAAGCGTATCCTTTAGGCTGAGCGATAGCCTGCTCTTTTCCGGGCCATTCTACCTTAACGTTACCGAATTGACGAAACGAACAAATCAGCATTTCCTCCGTTATATCCCAAGGTAAGCCACCGAGAAATACCTGTAAAACAATAGAAAAATTAATTAATCAAACGATCGATACAAATAAAACACATGCAAAATATAAATCTAAATAAATCAATACGTACTTTACTTGAATAAGGTCCCATATACGAACGATTCGGCAATGTACCACACCACGTAAATTGAGCTTCAGCATGGCCTGAAACTGAACAAAAATTAGTCAAATTTCTATCAAATAATTCAGGTAAGTGATTAACTTTCAAAGAAAACTTACCGGCGGCGGTACGATGACATCTGGCTTCCATTTCAAGCGCATCGTTAGTCTGTAAAATCCTACTTATGAACTCGTAAGTCTGCATCAATTGAGCGTTCGTCATACCAGACATACATCTGATTACGTGCAAATTCTGAACATTCGCAATTCCTTGTTCCGTCAAAGGCCAAGCGCAGCTGCCGTCTTGTTGATCAGCCGTAGGTGATGCAAAATGCAGGTTCTGAAACCACAAAAATCATACGTTAAAATACACATATACATGCAAAGCTATCGAAATTATAAAGTACACTTTACAATATATAAAATTAATGCAAAATAAACGTTTAATAAATAAAATAGGTACTCACCATCACACCGCTATCTGTACTATGACTACTAGCTTCGGAATTATTCTGTAAATTAAGCAAATTAAGCTTAACTTTAGTAACATCGCAACCAACGTTATTACACCGGCATGGAGAATTACTCACCATGTGATTCGAAATACTTTCAGCGCTGTTGTTACTGCTGGCTTCGGAAATAGGCGAGTCTGATCTGCAGGTCTGAATATTATGAGGAAAGAATCCAATCTCAAAGCCCGAGCTTCCGGTGCTGGCACTGGAATCGCTAAACGGCGGCGATCCATTGTTTCTGTTAAACATCGGGTTCCTCGCTCGCGAGATGTCCAACGTTAATCTGGATGAAGATCGATTATCCGAAGTTTTGGGACTATGGCCACATCTCTGTAAAAGAAAACGTAAGTATTAGTACATCAATAAATAATAAACATCAAACAATAAAGTAAATTAAATCACGATTCGAAATATTAAAAGTACTCACCTCGTGTACGTATCCTTTTCTGTCTGGTTTATCGGAAATACTCATAATGGACGATTCCAAAACTGAATTCTCAACGTTCGTCGAGAAACGCTGATCTCCGGTCAAGTTCATAATCGAGGGAGCTAATTGACGACTTGGGTTAACCAACGAAGTACCTCGAGGAGTACGAAGTCCAAGCAGATCGGAAATATGCATGCTGTCAGCTGAAATAAAAACAATCATACATTAGAATCAACACAAATTTAAAGTACACTTCAATTAGAAAAACATTGAATTAACATTAGAATCAACACAAACAAATTTAAATTACACTTCAATTACAAAATATTCAATTCAATAAAATTTTAGTACTTACCACTAATCGGCGAAGCATCCATATCCGGTGTCTGTAAAATATCCGGGGAATACATCGAATTTGTTCCACCAAGTCCACAAGACTGATCGAACGCATGGGTTAAGTAAGTCTGAAAACAGAGAAACAATTTGATTAATTAAACAACACAAGACACATTAAATAACGAATATAAATTAATATAGATTAAATCGAGTTGAATTAAATCACCTGTCTGTGAAACATGATTAAGTTTTAAGTTGAACGTTAATGCAAAGTATAACAATTTGGACAAGAGATCTTTCTCACTCAAATTTCAAACTACAAATGCAAGCAAGATGTCGGGTTCAAAAATCATTGAACTCGGCTGAAAGTGACGTAAGAGGTCAAAGGAATGTTTTAGAATAAAGAAAAATCACAGACAGCCCCCAAACAAACCAACAAGTTGAATGAGTCACTAGATTCGCAACCACATTTGCGTACCCACCTACGAAACTCAACAACCTGATTGGCTGATAGGGTTAGGCCATCGTGATTCACTTTCAACTAAAGCCTTTCAAACTAGACAATGCGTCCCAAAATGTTGCTTTGCATTAACGTTACGATCTTAAATTCGGATTGGAAAATTATTACGTTAAATTCAGTTTCGAATCGAATTAAAAGCGTTTAAATTTCACTATAGAATTAAATTAAAAGCATTGAATTGAAAGCAGGTTACGTTAAATTAAACTCGAAATTCAAATACGAAAATTCATTAAAATCGAAATAAAATTAGAAAATCATTACGTTAGATTCGGTTCTAAAATCAAAATAAGAGCATTAAATTAAAAGCAAATTACGTAAAATTAAACTCGAAATTCAAATACGAAAATTCACTAAAATCGAAATAAAATTAGAAAATATTACGTTAAATTCGGTTCTAAAATCAAAATAAAAGCATTAAATTAAAAGCAGATTACGTTAAAATAATTTGAAATTAAAATCTAAAAATTAACTAAGTTCAACTTCCAACACCAAAAAAAAAAAATTCCAAAATAGCTAATTACTCGAATTAAAATTATAAAACAAAGCTGTAATTAAATTAAATCTTACCTGATTAGGTGCAGCAGGCATTTTCAAATAATATAAATAACGAAAAAAAATCAACCGAAAATAAAGCGCGCAAATTAATTAAACACAACATTAAACTATACGGGAAGAGTACGAGACCTTGCCTCCGCGAAATCAAAAACACAAATGAGCGCAGAAAAATGTTCCAATTTCTGAAGTGAACGAGGGTTGAACACCCCTCTTCAATTTGATTGGTTCCCCAAAAGATTATCTCCGGGGGTGGGGTTAAAATTTCGAAAGGGTACAATAGACTGGTTTAGGTATAAAATTCCCAGACGCAGGTGGCCGGTGGCAGGTGTTCGGATTTCGAATTCGAGTCGGCATAGCAGCTGGTGAGTAAGCACAGCGGGTGGTAAACGAAATTTCCAATTTTATACAATAGAGCCGCATCTTGATAACAACTTGGAGTATAATAGGGATTATAAAATTGTACCGCGGTGACGAATGCCTTTTGTATTGCTATTTCGCCGCGCCGTGTTCTCTTATCTAAAATTTCAAAATACAAAGGGTTATAAAAATTCAGCGATGTCACGTTTCAAAAATTTTGGCGATCGAAGGTGTTAGATGGGTTATCAATATTATTCATCTTTTAGGCATACAATATAAAGGGATTGCAAATATGAGTCATGTGTTAGATACCTACGTGATTATAATTTTATTCGGCGATGATTCAAAGGAGCGAAGAATAGGACAGGTGATGAGTAATATCTAGTAGGCATTCGATGGATCCTTATCTCATTCTATTATTTGATTTGGTAAAAGGTTTCGGCTGCATAAATGACTGATTGATTATTAGTCATTCAAATGCTCACAAATTCGTCATGTTATGTACGTAGATCTCTATGTATCTAATTCATGTAAAATAATTTAATTTCCAATCCAAATTCAAGTATCAATTACCAATAGGTGAACCAACAAAAATACAATACTTGGCAAAATCCTTCGAAGTTCGATTTACTCTACCCCTTCAAAATACAACAGTATGTGACACATTCAACACGAAGAAATATCAACGAAAGGCAAAGTAATTACCGTAAGAATGATGGTAATTACCCTAAGTACTGATAAAATGAAAATTTTTTTAGGTTTAGTAAATGGGTAACACTGAAATACGATTTTACGATATATTTTTGCGTCGTAATATTGGTACACATGATTTATTGTGATGATTTTTTTTTCCAAAAAAAATTTTCGAAGATAATGGACGTTGATCGATAAAAGTCGAAAGATCTTGATTTAATTCATTTGGAATTATTTAAATTTGGTTTAATTCAAGACGTATCTTCATCGTAGTCATTAATAATTCGATGTCATCAACCCATTAAGACGTCGACCATTTAATGATTCTGAAAAATTGAAACAATCGGTAAGTAGAAGGTTTTGCGATTGTTATGTTCTACAAACTTCTACTACGATCTCTGTACACCTGCAAAATCATCTAAATACGTTCATTCACAACGTTTCGTTTATTACGTTTTACTTAGCCCGATCTATAACTGAATCCTATACACCTGTATTCGCTAAGCTACGATACGTTTACTCATGTGTTTCTTCGTCATTCATTCTGTATCGTAGATCTAGAACTTGACGTGCTGTGTAAATTTAGTTTTAAACAATCCTGTTCGACGTATTATACTTCAATAGCGGACGTTTTTGCTGTTAATTTTCAGAAAAATGGGAGACTCGATTAAAAAATTACTTCATTGTTATAACAAAGGATGTGGTAAAACATTCGATCCCGATGATAATCCCGAAGGTGGTTGTATTTATCACGGCGGCGTGCCTTACTTTCACGATGCCTATAAGGAGTGGACATGTTGTAATAAGAAAACGACAGATTTTACCGAATTTCTAAACATCAAAGGCTGTACTCAAGGTATACATAACGGTAATCGACCGAAAGCGTTAGATAAACCGAAACAAGAATCTAACGCTGATCTCGCCAAACAGATCGAAAACATGCTTACGCCTAGAAACGATAACCGTAAAATTGAACTGGCACGATCATCGATACCTAATGATTTACCACTAGTCCCTATTTCTCCGGAAATCTCGCCTCGTCTTTTGCAACAACTAAACGAATCTACGCAAACTGTACAAATCCAAGTCACCGAAGGTGGACCAATACCTATCGGTACGAGTTGTCAGAACAGCGGATGTACCGTATCTTACGACCAAGGTATCGCCGAAAATTGCGTTCATCATCCTGGTACCGCCATCTTCCACGAAGGGCTCAAGTTCTGGTCTTGCTGTAGAAAAATGACGTCGGATTTCTCTAAATTCTTAGATCAAGTCGGCTGTACTACAGGCAAACACGTATGGTTCAAACAGAAACAAGCTATTCAATGTCGTATCGATTGGCATCAAACCGGAGCATCCGTTGTGATATCAGTTTTCGCTAAAAATTACGATCCTCATAAATCTCAAGTATCTCTATCTCCGACACGTCTCAAAATTAGTATATTTTTTCCTAAAGAATCTGAAGTATTTGAAAAACAATACGATCTATTCGGTGTAATCGACGTTGAAAAAAGTTGCGTATCTATGTTGCCTACTAAAGTTGAAATTAAGTTGACTAAAGCGTACGCAGAAACTTGGCGTGATATTTCAGCTCCATCGAAGTGAGAATTGAAAAGAGTGACTGGTTTGCTAGTTTGAATGCAAGTTGTGCTTGAATAATATTACGAGTTTGACTTTGACCTTTTTTTTCTTTGATTACCTATCGCTGTGAATTTTATTATTCGAAGTATCCTTATTTTTTTTTCTCTTAAGATGAAGTTTAAAATGTAAGGAAGGTGATAATAGATTTTTAATTTCTTTATAGTAAAACATTTTACTGATCAAATGTTTAATTTTTGAAAAAAACATTAAAAAAAATAAAAATACAACTTGTAAAACTAGTGAACTATAAATACAACGATTTTACAATAATCAAAGAGTTATTTATTAATTAATGATTAATTTTTCTTAAAATACAGGTGTTGTTTTCTGCTGAGTTCCTATAAAATCGTACATTGATCGTTTTTATTCGTACGAAAAATACCTCATCAATTCTAGCCTAACGAGTTGCAATTTTTTCTAGGTGAATCATGTCCGATTACGGTAACCGAAGAGGGCCAGGTCCATTACCAGATCGATGGCTGCGCTGTCCTCGTAAAGCGAGCGGTCTAATTGCGGATAAATTCTTGGCGTTTAAGGCTCCTCTAGATGACAGATTCGACGAACAAATACCACCGGCATGGAGATTTCCACCGGCCATGTTATTCGATTGGCTGACTAAGAACAAGCTGAAAATGGGCCTGTGGATCGATCTCACTCGAACAAATCGATTCTACGATCGTAAAGAAATCGAAGACACCGGTTGCAAGTATCTAAAAATCGAATGCCACGGTCACGAAGGCGCTCCTAATGCCGAACAAACTGAATTTTTTATTAAATTTTGTAAAAATTTCATCGCCAAAGATCCGCTATCGGTGATAGGCGTTCATTGTACTCATGGTTTTAACCGTACCGGGTTCTTGATTACTTCTTTTCTAGTTCAAGAGCTAGATTACGCTGCCGAAGGCGCTCTACAGCAATTCGCCAAAGTTCGTCCGCCCGGTATTTACAAAGAAGATTACATCAAAGAGTTATTCAAACGATACGGCGACGAAAGCGAAGCCATTCCGGCACCTCCTCGGCCCGAATGGTGTTTCGATGAAGAAAGCAGCAACGGCGGCGGCGAATCTAGTACGACCAATGGTTCGGAGCCTAAAAATAATAATCGAAAAACCAAGTTTAAAGATAATCCTACGTTCATGGAAGGTATCCCTGGCGTAATAGCAATCACCGATCGTAAAGAAGTTACTAGAATTAGACAAATGGTCCAACGTTTAACCAATTACCCTAACGATGGATTCGTCGGATCGCAACCAGTTTCCATGGATCAAGAAAACATGAAATTCTTAGCTCAAAAACCCTACAGAGTTTCGTGGAAAGCCGACGGTACTCGTTACATGATGTTTATCTGTGGTAGAAACGAAGTGTTTTTCTTGGATCGAGATAACAGCGTTTTCAAAGTAGATAAATTACAGTTCTTTCAACGCGGCTCGAAGCATCATCTCACCAATACCTTACTAGACGGTGAAATGGTCATAGATAAAGATGGCGATAAGTGCTACCCGAGGTATTTAGTCTACGATGTGGTATTCATCAACGGCATGAACGCCGGTAAAGAACCATTCTTTCCTAAACGACTGCGAGATATAGCGAAAGAAATCTGCGATCCGAGAATCGAAGCAATGAAAGATGGTCGTATACGTAGAGAAGAAGAACCATTCAGCGTTAGAGCGAAACCATTTTACGAAATTACTAAAACGTGCGATCTTCTAGGCGAGAAATTTGCCAAACAGTTGGCTCACGAACCCGATGGGCTGATTTTTCAACCTTCCGAAGATCCTTATACCTTCGGCCAGTCGCCCAATGTACTCAAATGGAAACCACTCTCGTTAAATTCCATTGATTTCAGATTGAAAGTATTACCAGAGACTAGAATGGGTTACGCTTATCCTTTCTGCGGCCATCTGTTAACTGCCGATAACGCGAAGTTCGCCGAACTCAGTAAATGCAACAAGAAACTCAAAGCGTTGGATGGTAAAATAATCGAATGCAAGTTGGAGAATAATCAATGGATCTTTATGCGCGAAAGAACCGATAAATCGTTCCCAAATAGCAGACAGACTGCTCAGGCTGTGTTGAATAGTATTAGATTTCCTGTAACCGAAGGTACGTTGTTGGAGTTTATCGAATTACACGGTTTCAAAGATCCTATGCCACCTCCTATGGCTCCTCCGCCTAAACGTATCAAAACCAATTGAACAGGCGATCGTGTACCTATTTGATTTAAAAATAGAAGTTTTATTGTGTTAGTTATTTGTGTACAATATCTCAGCTGTAAATACGTGTAAATAATTTGAGCCATTAGGCCGATATTATTTTTTTAAAGAAAATTTTGTACAGTCGACAATTTATGTCTATTGAATGTACCTACTCTTAAAGAGTTATCGAAGTGAAATTGTGAACATATAACGAAGTGCATACCTAATTTACTTTGAAACGAAAAATAACGTTTCTTTCTGCTGTAATGTTTTATTTGACTTTTTAAATTTTTAGCCAATTTAAAATCGCCTGTTACGCTTCTCTTATTTTAGTTCATCATTTTTTTTTCTGGCACTATATAGTTAAGGATGTATTTTTTTCGATGCAGATGAATTATTTATTTAATACGTACGTATTATTGTGATTTTTTAAGATTGTTGGTAAATATAATTCAATACGATGAAGTCCAATGGACTTTGATTTTGTAAAATTATTGGTTTTATTTTTCAAAATTATTGAAAGAAACGGCTCAATGACAATGAGGATGGTATCATGAAATGAAAAAAAATAGAAAACCGAAAATTAATTGTTTCTTTCATTGAAACATTCTAAAAAAAGAACGTTAGATCATCTGCTTGAATTTTGAAGGGGAAGAACCCATAGATACCTGTCGTTTATGGATTATTGAGAATGAAAGTGTAACACTCGTGACATCTTTTTCAAAAAACCCTAAAAATCGTAACCAAATTTGAATTCAAAATTTTTTCTAACCTGTGAAAAATTTCATTAGGCAAATCGTTTTGAAAATCGTTTTTTGCAACGAACAGTTTCCAAATTCATTCTGCTTGCCTACTTTCGAACAAACCCCTTCCAGCTGATTGATTAGAATTAATTCAACCGCAAAATGATTTCATCACATTTTTATGAAATTCGTGGATTTTCGTTACAGGTACGACTTTGATACACTTGCGTACCTTCCAGCTTAGTTCGTAATATTAAATTTATGGAATTATCAAAAATGAAAGTACAAATACTTAACATTGTCGAACGATTTAATGATCTTGATAAAATCGTAATTGTTTTCTTACATAAAAACAGATTAAAATTAATAAAATCTACATCGTTACACAATTCAACTCCTAGCAATACAATTCTTCAGCTTGTTCTCTAAATACTGAACTCTAGAAAAGAGTTTATCTCGAGGGTTGAAATCATAAAAAGGAATAATCATCACTTTATAATCGGAATTCTCTAATAATCGATGATATAAAGCAGTTTTTCCGTGCGGATCTTCTATACTTCCGCGGCAGACGTCACGGTAATCACGACCCATTACAGCAACTCTGAAAAGTGAATAAAATAACAACGTTGAATTGCGGGTTCATTACATTGCTAATAAATTAAGAATCAGTGATAGTGAAAATAAACAATTACTTTTGGCCTGCTTCTTCAGACCATTTTGATACTTTGATCAACTGAGAGTTGGAGTCCAATCGACCTTCGAAATCTGAACAAAAAATTCAAATTAGGTATCGATAACTTACTAAGATTATAAAACTGTCCAAAAAACAGATTGTTGAAAGTCTACGTCAAAACAAACACAGCTAATGAAGACAAAAGCGTAATAAAATTCAAACAAACCTATAAGAAATCCCATTTCAGTATTTACATCGGTTTTAAAATGCTCGGAAACATCTACGAGATTTGAAAATGAATCTTTTATACAGTTGACGAATGCCTGCTTCTCTTTCGTTCGCATTAACGCAGCATTGTAAATTGTTGACGTTTTGGGTAATAATGGACCTACAAATATTAATCGTAATTAACACTAGAGGAAATAAGATACTTCGATTATTCGATAATATTCACCTTCGTAGCTACTTCCAAGTTGCTGAGCAGCTCCGTTGATGTTTAGTAACTTGATTTTAGTAGCAACGTGATAATCTTCTGTAATAAATGGAATATATTTTCGTAGAATTACACGAAATATTAATACGATGCACGTGTATTGGTAAATTCGAGGGAAACATTACCATTCGAATAAGCCAATTGAGAAATGAATTTCGGATTTAGGACTGATGACAGCAATGTTTCATCGTATTTCTCCAATACCACCAAAGACCACACTACATCCAACCATTCCAGCTGGCTGGCCATTTCGAATTCTTTCAAGGATGGTTTCATTAGCTGGAATACATAGAAATGAAAATAATATCGAGACAGGTCAAAAAATTCGAACGAATTAAATTTCATGGTCTAGTACATAAACGAAAATTACCTGATGAAAACGTGAAAATTTCTCTGGAACATAATGTAAACTGCCTAAAGCTAATAAATAAGAAATATAGTCTTTCATTCGACAAACAGTTGAATGTTCCACCAACCAGTCACACAGACTTTCTAGCAATTCTGAAAACGAAATTTTAGGATCAAACTTTCTGTATAATAAATTACCATACAATACATCTCGTAGAATGAGAAATAAAAATAACCTGCGTCTCTATACTTCAATCTCCCGACACTCGTAGCTATTGAACTGACCAATGCAGGTGTTTTATTTTTGTTCAGTTCAACAGCTATATCTGCGGTAACTTTGGCTAGTAAAACCTACGTAAAAGTTAATAAAGTCAATCAACTTTGTAAAATAAAAAACTCGAATCTGAATCTGAAATGAAATTAATCTTACTTCGTCAGGAAAATTCAACGTGGCGCAAGCAAAAAATACGTCGCTAGCTTGTTTCAAATTTAAGGTTTCCGTTGCTCTACCAATATTGAACGATAATGCTCTCAATAAAGGAGTAGATCTTCTGCCCTTGACGCCTAACGAATTCATTACCTGTACATAGAATTACATGTTTAGTATTCTAATCGAGAAAAGTAATATGCAACGTCGAAATCGAAATATTATTCTTTACTTTGATCATTTGAGGTAGACTAATCGACGTGATGAGTTTGGCAGCCTGTTCCTCAGCAGCAATACCAAGAACGACTGATAAATCACTCAAATCTTGATTACCAGCATTTTGCCCAAGTGCTCTGCATACTCTTGCGTATCTCACATCGCCTTCGAAATCGGCCATCTTTACTTTACCCATACTAGCCCAATCGGCTAACTTCGAAACGATCTGAAAATCAACAAAGTTATCAATAAATCGAAGAATTTGCTAAAAAAATAAATATGTACACTGCAAGAACCTTTAGTGCGACTTTTTTAGAAAGACGATTATCGGCGATTGTAAGCAAAGCGTCAAGATCTGCTGCTTCCGTAATTTTGACTTCGGCCGGAGAAGCATGACGCTTGGTTGTAACTGATAACTCTCGAAGAGAAGCAAATGCAGCAGCGACCATAGTAGAACGATCCTTTTCCGATTCTTCAGTTTTTATAGGTTGCTCGGAAGGCTTGATTTCAGCACCAGGAGCTGTAGAACTCGCAACGCTATGGGGGTACTTGGTGATTTTTATAGCTCGACGAAGACTTGTCCATCGTAACATTGTAAATGAAGTGGAACTATACAGAAACTTGGCCTATAAAGCGAAAACGATGGTGTAAAAATAAGCAATTCTATGATAAACTTATCTGTAAAGAAACACTCGTGTGAAGATCAAACTTACTCAACGAAATGGTGCTTTGAATTGATTGAATTGGAAAGATGAAATATAGTTACATTTTACCTGTTTCTGAACAGAAATTAACTACTGCGCCGGGTTGAATTTATAATTTTGACATTGCTAATTTCGAATCGATTTGATCAGAATCAGAAAATCGTGCTGAATTTTTATCACAAATTTATTTCGTTTGAAGATGTAGGACAAGTGGAGGAGAGAAGGGATGTATACCATACCGGTTGGGTGTTGGGTAAGGTAATTTACACAATCAGCTGGAATATTTTTAATGGAGAGGTGCTGGTTGATGGCTTGTCGTTTGATCGCATGGATATTGATTATTGAATGATTAATAAACGGATGATTTAATTTCAATACACTCCAATCGCAAGATGAACTGAGGTACTGAGAAGACAATATCTCTTGAAAACTGGGATTGTGGGCGAAGGGCGATTGATCTTCAAATTTCAAATTCCAAATTCTTCATTTTTTCATTCGCAGCCACACGCCACACCATTAAAGTTGGCCGTACAAAGTTTCAAAATATCATATCTAAATCTGAAACAAATAAAAATAAATTTAATTTTTAAATAATTTCAAATGCACAAATGATATAATTAATATATATCAATTAACCTTTTAGTTTTCTATTTAAATTTAAATTGATAATTTACATTAATTTACATGAATAACGTTGAAATAATTAAAATTAAAATTTTAATTGTCGAAAATTTCTCATGAAAGTCATTCCAAGCAACCAGTGCAGCCACTTCAAAAAAGTATCATGCATTCATGCTATTAGAAAATTTGAAAAATTCACTCGTGCTTCACTCCTCATCACTTTGAATTTTGAAATTCTCACATTGTGATTATAAAATTTTCAAATTTTAAGTCATTTTAGAAATTCTTACATTCTTTTAAAATGTCCACTGTAAGTTTAGAAGCGTTTGCAAAAATAGCTAAAGAGAATGGTGGCCTTCAATGGAAGTTGGTAAGTGAATTTCCACTTTTTTCATTTTTTTTTCATATCTTTTGTTGATTGATTTACATAATTAGTTCTAATGTGCTCTAATAATATTTTGTTTGGCTTGATTATTTTTAGGAACAACGAAAGAAGTGTGAACGTATATTGTTGGCAAACAATACGTTGGAATGTTTTCTGCTAAGGCATTTACAGACATACCTTCCAAAGAAGAGGAAGGATTACACTGCTAAGCAAGTTCAGAAAGCATTTCGAAGAATCTTTAACCAGAAAAGAAAATCCCATATAAAAATATTAAGGTCTCAAATTGTAGACGCGTTAAAAGCTGCCCAAATTGAAGAAAAAGTTTTCATCGTTAGAATGAGTGAAATATATGAATTCTGTATTTCTTATGTGCGCCTTTACAAAGCCGAAATGTCATTCAAAGGAGAGTCGTATCTTGTCTTCTCCTTGAATATTACATTCAGCGAAACTGATGAAAAATGTTTGGAAATACTAGATGCTTGTGGCAGTTGTGGCGCATAATAATATCTTAAAACCGCATAGATTTATAAATTATTGATGTTTATGCAGTTTAAATTTTAGTGTAACTATTGTTTTGTTATTAATGTTATCCCTCGCGGGAAAAAAATAGTACTTTCTGAGTAGTAGTTTTTTAACGGAGTAAAAACTACTACTTTTTAACACCTTCATGGAGAAATATTATTAACTAGTTTTTAGACAAAAGTAGTAGTTTTTACGTAAAACTACTAATATTTCTCCATGAAGGTGTTAAAAAGTACTGTCAAAACCCCTAATTTCGGACACTTTTTCACGTTTTTCGAAAAGGGCTTTAAAACGAGCGATTCAACTTGGTGTTTATCTTCACATTCTCATAGAATGTCATCGTGTGAATCGTTTTTGAGCATCAATTTATAAATTTTACGTGATTTTGTTTATTTAATTTGAATCCGAAAAGTGTCCGAAATTAGGTCCAAGGTACCCTAATTTCGGACACTTTTTCTTTAACGTGGGAACTCGAAAATTTTAGTTGAAAAAGAAATTATTTACCTCTGAAAAACAACTCCAATCAAAAACAGCTCGAATCATGATGTGAAATGTAGAGAAAAACAATTTTTCAAGGAAATGTTCAGCACTCTCATTATCCACTTTCTCATTAGAAAAATAAGTTGGTAACATTGAACAATTTCTTATCAAACTCCTTGTTGATGATTTTACGACTCCGACTTTTACTTTTCAGAATGGTTTTTAGGAAAATGAGTGAAATAATAGTACAATATCTTCATCAAAACTGAAAACACTTGAAAAAATACCGTCGAACTCGAAAAATACACATTTGCAAGTGCATCAGTGTTACCCTTCCAATCTCGGTAAAGCGTTAACCAAAGTGTCCGAAATAATGATCCGTTTCGCAACTTTTTCAGTTTTTAGGATTTAAATAATAGAAACAAAACGTGAAATTTGATAAATGAATTTTATTTTTAATTACCAGTGACTTCTTGATATTTTAGAGCGATTTTCGTGGTTATGAAAGCATTTGGATAGACTCTGTGAATAACTTTTTCCCCACACTTTACATGAAGCACTTTGTAAAGTCCATTTTAATGGCTAAATAAATAGTGTAAAATGAAAATTCTTACATCAAGGAGATTGTCCGTGATCTAAACTAATAGAAGAAGTGTTCACTTTTACTTGTACCCTTGGTTCTTATCAATAAAAGAGCAAAAACACTGAGTGTCCGAAATTACGTACCCTGTCCGAAATTAGGGGGTTTGACAGTAGTAGTTTTTACTCCGTTAAAAAACTAGTACTTACCTACTCAGAAAGTACTATTTTTTTTCCGTAAGGGATTTAATTACAGTTAATTCAGAATAAAAAGTGAATGTTGATGAAACGATTATTGTGAAAATTCAGCTTAAACAGAATTGTGAATGATGAATGATGATTCGAGTAGTCAAAGAGTGGAGTTTATTACAATCATAGACATTAGACTATACAAAGCCGCAAAGGTACTACTTTTTAATGATTTCAACATTTGAGTTTGATGGAAATAAAATTTGCTTCATAATGAAATACGAATGATTATAAATTGATCGAATTTAATTCTTTAATTCATGGTATCATGGATATTGAATTGGTTGACGTTGACGTTGATGGATAATTTCAATATGTACCTGGCTAAAGGACGGTACGATTGATTCCTCATTTTTTTATTTTTTTCCCACACAGCTTGGAGCTCACTAATTCATTAATTTAATTTATTCATTTCGAAAATCGTAGCCTGCTACACCATCACCATCAAAATATTGGTATGTAATAATTTGGCAGTACAAAGTTCCAAGATATCATCTCTGATTCTCTGAAACGAAACCTGTGAAATATATATACATACACCGATTAACTGAATTAAAATTAACCCTTGAAAAAATTGTCAAAAGTTCAGATTTCTCGAAAATTTATTTTTATTTTTTTTTGCAAATTTGCAAGCGGCCAATGCTGCCATGTCCCACATGTTCAAGCAACCAGTGTAGCCACTTCAAATAAGTTTTTTTTGAGTTTTAAAAATTTGAAATTGGTTTTGAATTTTGATAATGTTGATTGTTGAACTGCTAAAGTTCTGAACTTCATAAAAAAAAACTGCCTGAAATGATGAAAAGCTCTTTGAAATTCTGTCTACGACTGTCGTTTTTTCTGTAGCTTTCTACGGCCATCAATAAAAGGGCTAAACCTTTCAAAATTTATTTCTGGCGGAAATTCAGTGAGACTCCATTATCACTCATACTAGTTTTGTTTCATTTTCATTTTGTTAATTTAACAGCGAATTTTACATGGCTGGAGATAGTGATGTAGAAATGACTGTATCCTCTGAAGGAAATATCAACAAATGTCGACAGCTGGCAAGGAAGCATTTCGATCTCGTAAGTACAGTACATATGATCATTATCACTTGATATTTTGTGATTTTTCTTCTCTGTAATCCTTCCAATGGTTATTGTTTTCAGGATTTGCACAGCACAGCGTTATTTTGGGCCGACAAGGTGTGTTCTATGAGTAATAATGATCCTCAAGACGTCTATTTTCTCGCAAGATGTATGTTTGCGATGAAACAATACCGCAGAGCTATTCTAGTGATCCAGACTCTTGGTTTAGATAAGGTGGTTTGGATTTACAGCATAGTTTTATTCTTCCCAAGATCCAAAACTTCTAATATAATCAATCGAATCACTTTCTAGACTGATATCTACTGTCGATACATCGTTATAAAATGTCTCATCGAAGTAAAAGAGTACACCGAAGCTCTAAGTATGCTGATGAACGAAGACATAGCAGATAGAAAACATTCTACTACTACTCGTACTTTTCAAAACTTGGACCAGGATTCGTTACTGAATCTTTTCAATGTGCCTGAAGAAGAATGTGGAAGTGTAAGCATTATTAGTTTGATATTTGCCATCATTTTTGACAATTTTTTTAAAATGAATTGTATGTTACAGTTGCAGAGCGCTTTCTCAACATTGAAAGGCCAAGTTTACGAAGCGTTGGATAATCGAAATTTAGCTACCGACTGTTATAAAGATGTTCTACATAAAAATATAAACTGTTTCGAAGCGTTAAATGCGTTACTTCAGCATGGTTTATTGACTAGTTTAGAAGGTACTTGTTGCTCTTTTATATTCGAACACAATTTACAGTTTTTTACAGCGCGTTGGTTTTTTTTTCAGCTCAAAATTTATTAGAATCATTCACACCTCGAGAAAGCAGTGATAGTGTAGAAGATGTTGTTACCAAACCACTTTATCAAATTTTGCTGAGATCTTACATAGGCGATAGTTTGTTACCTCCGGAAGTTTCCATATCTTTGCCTCCAGCTCTTGAAATGAATTCTGATGTACTCGCTTCAGAAGCTGAAAGATTATATTATAATTGTTCCTATAAAGAGTGTTTTGAGTTGACTGAATTGTAAGTTAAAAGATAATGGTGCTGTTAAGCTCGATTGTATGTTGCCGATTATTTGTAATAATTATTATTTTTTTTTTTACAGAGTATTAAAGAAAGACAAGTACCATACGGTTTGTTTAATGACTCATATTGCTTGTTTAGTTGAACTTGGATATAGAAATAGTGAGTATTAACATTGACTGAAATCATCTTGAGATCTTCGTGCATTTCCTTGTGTTCATATAAAATTTTATTATGTCCGCAGAATTATTTTATTTAGCTCACGAACTGGTTGATGTGCATCCTGAAGCAGCCATCTCATGGTTGGCTGTTGGATGTTATTATTACTTAATAGGTAAACATGATTCTGCTAGAAGATACCTAAGCAAAGCAACACTAGTTGATAGCATGTTCGGCGCAGCCTGGTTAGCCTATGGTCATTCATTTGCCGCAGATAATGAACACGATCAAGCAATGGCAGCTTATTTTAAGGCTTCCCAACTCATGAAAGGGTACTTATTACTTTTAACCTTTTCTTTTTCAATGAAATATCGATTAATTTGAACATTTCTAATTCCAGATGTTATTTACCATTATTGTATATCGGATTAGAGTGCGGATTGACGAGCAATACTGGTTTAGCAAATAGGTATTTTCAAGAAGCCAAACTTCTAGCTCCTAAAGATCCATTTGTGATACATGAAATGGGTGTTATAGCGTATCAAAATCATAGGTAAAAATTGACTCGAACTGTATCTCGCTTTACTCAACATTAGCTATGAAAATTAATGAAAATGTTCGGTACAGATTTGATAAAGCTGAGAATTACTTCATGGAAACCCTGACTCGTTTGAAAGAAATCAACGAGCCATTACTGGCAGATAAATGGGAAGCTTTGTTCAATAATTTAGGCCACGTTTCGAGAAAATTGAAAAAATACGATAAAGCTTTGGAATACCATCAACAAGTACGACGTACTTTTATCGTGATTTTATCCAGAATATTCTTTTGACTAGTAAATTTTTTCCAGGCTTTATTATTCGCTCCTTTAAACGCATCTACGTTGACTTCCATCGGATTGGTTCATTCATTATGTGGGAATATTGCCGAAGCTGTGGAGACATTGCATAAATCATTAGGACTCCGTAGAAACGATTCGTTCACGACGACTTTACTCAATTACGTTATCGAACAGTTGGTTGATCACGAAGAACCTTTCGAAGGTGTGTTTTCAAGTCTACGATAATGATTTCCAAAGGGTTGGTCGTAAAATGTGTTTGGTTTTTTTTGCCTTTAGGATCAGAGTTGGTGGAAAGTATTAAAATAACCAGCGAAGAACATAAACCGAAATTTAAAAAGACTGCTTGGACCCAGAATCCAGAAAGTCCTGTTGTATCGTTTGAAGAGAACGATCCGATGAATAATGATAACGATCAGAATTACTCTGCTCTTAGTATAGATACGGATATGTAAGTTGGAATTTCTTCCCGAGAATGTTCGTTCGTATTGTGATTTGAGAATCGTGGTCATTTGAGGATATCACCATCTCTATCTTGAGGTACCTACTCGAGGTGCTCGAAGTAGTTCCTGTTTTACGAGTTAGTTTACAAGAATAGCGCCGAAAATTGCTTTGATTATACAGGCTTCCTTGTCTTTCACGAAGGGCTCGAATACTAGTCTTGTAGTGAAATTGTATCGAATTTTCCATTGGATTAATTTGGCTGTATCACTGACAAACTTGTATTTTACTGTCCAAGTGAATGGAAGAAAGACTAGTTTACTAATTCAAATGTAGGCTGTGATTGAAGTATGAATTTGCCTTTTTTAAAATAACCTTTAACTATAAATTTTACTATTCGAAGCAAGTCCCCCTATTTTTTTTACTTACAATTTGGCGAAATTGTAAATGTACTAGGTGATGATGGATTTTCAATTTTTTTACATTGAAAACACGTCTTGAATCATTTTGTATTTTATTTTTCGAGTAATAACACATCTTGTAAAACCAGTGAACTCAAAATACAACGATTTCATTAATTAATCAATTTTTATTAAAATACAAACGTTTCTGTACTAAGTTTCTAATCGTTTTATATCCTTGATGAGTACTTCAGTGTTGTAGGCTACCAAATTGAATCTTCATAGACTTCCAATAATAGGTATGCGAGGTAGGTAGAAAATGTTAGCATTTTCTTGATACCCGGTTGAACTCATGGATCTTCAATCTTCACGATGGATTAGTAGTAGGATTGAACAATCCATTGCAAATAATCTCATCTAATCTGTTTCAAGAAAATTGTTTCAGAGTTGACTTTCTTCATAAGTACTAGAATGAACGTCATACACCTTATTTTTAAAATATGTACTCACAGTTCGTTGTGGAATTTACTCAAAATTTCAATCAAAAGCGCTCTACACTCGGGAAGTGTTCTGGGAGACGGCTGGAAGAGCGTTATTTGCTCATCATCACCAACATTGATCACCACGTCAAATTGACGACATCCTATTACAGCACCTTTTGAGTGACGAACAGCCTATTTCAACAAAAACAGAAATTCATCAATTATTCAAATTGTTACCGAGATAGAATTAGGTATCTCGTATCCAGGCAATGAAAAATTCACTCACCGACAACGTACACATTTTGAAGTCATCTTCAAAACGCAACCAGAATTCAATCGTTTCATAAGTAAAAGTGTATTGTCGTTCAGTAAAAGTAATATCGTTGAAGTTCCAATCAATATTGTAGAACTCTTTCAGTATATTCAAAATCATAAAACGATAAATTTTTAAATCATCGTCAAGTTTATATCGCACGGCACAAGCTTTTAGATCTTCGAATAATTTATTCGCCAGTGATGACAAGTCCTCGTATTTTTTTGAATAGATGTCCATTTGTTGTACCGCAGAAGTCGCTGGATTGAAATCAGGTACATTAGAATGACACATGAACATGATCAATGATCAAAGTTTCTGCTGTAGGTAGTCTTTCTACTTTGAATTGAGAAATTTTATGCACGTGAAATGAAAGCTTATCTATTTGTCAACGAACTGGAGGAGTGAGGAGGGTGCGAATGATAAGGAAAAAAGCTACAAGAATGATTTGACTTAGAATACAAATGGATTGAATGAATAAAGTAGAAGTGAGAAACTTGAAATTTCAATAAAATAAAGGATAATAATACGATCTATTAAAATAAAATTAAAGTATTCGTGATAAAATAATTAGTCAAAATAATTTTTCCAAGAAAATTTCAAAAATTTGAGACGAAGATCTTTTCATTCCCTAATAAAGGTAGCACTGTAACTTTATACAGTGCTGAAAGTTAAGACGCTTCATCCTTTACCAAGAAATCACGTAATAGCGTTGAAAACGTGTACTTCGATTTTTATTACGGTTTTTCAAATATAAGTAATTAGAAAATCGCTGAAAAATAATTATCGAGGGCTTTGTTATGACTCGCAGCTTCAAATTTCCACGAAACAATGTACGGTCTCGTTCCGCAACTCGAAATCGTCTCGAAATATTTCGAAACATTCACGTGGCAGCACTGTTAGACGTTAACTATCCATTGACTGTTTTCTCTGTTGTACCTGCACCCTGTACCAAATTTGCTTTGTCATTCTAACTTTAAATTAACATCTTTGTTTTTTTGTTTTGTTTTAATTTAATAACGTGCAATTTGGAAGTTTCGGTGTCAAAGTTAATTTGTTCGCGCATATAAGTAAACGTAAATTGTGTATAAAAGTTCGAATACGGATTGTTGCTGTTGAATTTACTAATTGCGTCGTCGCCATTTTCTCCTGTGCCTTTGTAATCATCGATAAACGAAGCAAATTATAGTTGTAAGTATTTCTGAGCGAAAAATCTACCCACATTCGACATTTTCGCGTAATAATTCATTAATCCGAAGTGGCTAGCAACTCCAGCGAAAGGAAATCATCCGCGTAACCCAATATTACGCCTAATTTGTGATTTGTTTTTATTTAAAACGTAGTTGCATTATGTGTTTGATAACTGGATTCGATTTCGTTCGTTATGGGTGTATTTTGCGAGCTTACGACTAGAAATTTTTTTCAATTCGAACTAACTTTTCTCGTGAATATATTTAATCGAGTGGAAAATAACGTTTAATCGAGGTAGGCGACAATTATTGTCGAAGGAATTTTATTGATAACCTAGTGCTATGGTCGTACGTGTGTTTGCGAGTTTCATACTCTCGGTGATAATTGTTTTCCTTTGTTACTTAGTTACTTTATAATACATGGCGGAGATTATTTAACTCGATTCGAAGCTAGGTAAATGCAGCAGTTGAAATTTTCATTGTGATTATTTCGAATCGGTCGCTATTGTGTGGTGTATTTCTACTACTTACCGAAGCAGTGACGCAATATCCTCCTATGTGAATCTCATTTTGATTTATTGTCTGATAAAATTACTACTTATCTAATTTGTTAAAGATTATTAAATCACTGTGGTGCTCGGATGATAGTACGAATTTAGATTTCGTACAGGGTTTGGTCATTTGCATCGAGATCCGTTGCCAAATCAACCGTATTGCTCTATCTCTCAGCTCGCAGCGAAGAAACAGAAATATGTCGTTTTGTTGCCGTAGTTCCTGCTTCCGTACCTTGCTCGAATGACTGTCGTTATTAATCACTGAGAGCTTTGTTCGCCTTATCAATGTATATTCTAACCGACCTTGTTATCAGCGTACAGTACAGCCATGTATGGATGTGTATTTTGGTTGGAATTGCTTAGTCAAATTATAGGAATATTTTTGCATTCGTATCGATTTTATTCGACGTTATACTCGCCAATAGCTCGCTTTAACGTCGATTCGAACGACGAATTGGCGTTTCAATTAACGACATTCCTTTGTATCGGTACCTATACAACGATTGATAGGTGAATTTGTAATTGTAATTCTATCCGTGTTCATTATCTATTGTTTAGATTAATGGTTTTCGTACACAGTCAGCCAATCCATCTTGTAAGCCTAATTGATCGAAACCGAAAATTTCAACCTCAGATCGTAAATTTACCATTATTTGGACTATATTGGAATACTGACTGATATTCGTGGAGCGAGCATTTTCACTCGTAGTCGTCGTAATCAGTCTCCTGGCCTGAAGCTAGAAGAAGAAACACGATGTGAACTAGTTCTACCCGTGGTTTTGCTGCCATTGCCAGTGCCAGCGAATTCATTTTCAATCCGAGTACCTACCTTTCTTGGAGATGTTTTTGTTTCGTATTAATCGTCGTCTTCGTCTTGGTCGTCGTTGTCTTTACTAGCTTAGCTGACTGGTAATGGCTTGTCGACATTCGAAAACCATTACCCATTATCAGCAGGTAAAAGATCTTTTGTCGTTCATGCTGCGAATAGAGCATGTCATCTAGGAAGTACCTACATCGTACTTTCTTCTTCCTCTCTTATCCCATTGTGAGGCGGAAAAGGCGAGCATTTGTGAGACCCAAGGACTAGACCGATTAACCAAGAGTAATGACTTTTTTTCCCCCTGCGTTCGTATTGATCGTCGTCGTCAAGGTTCTTGTGATGTTTTGATCAAGTTTTGGTGTATCTTATGGGCATTAATGATGAATTTAAACTTCAAGTTTGAAATTCAATTCTTGTGAAATTTGAATGCTCGTCGAACTCGTAGTACTATCAATTTTCTCAGAAACGAATCGAACGTAACTGCCTCAAGTTTTGTGTTTGTTTTTGATATATTTTAATAGGATATTTTGTACTTTCGATGTTTACGAGTTTCGTATTGTGTTGATTATCAGATGTATGTCTTATTCGGATCATTGAATGCTGCGATGGGTTTTGTTTTAATTACCTCGAATGGGTAAGGTGCGATGGCTGGTGTTTTAATTGGATCGAAGGAGTAATAAGGAAGTTGATTTTGTACGAAATGAGATAGGTTTGCGTGGATAAAACGAAGTACTTGAGAGTATAATCTGGGAAAAAATGAGTTTTCATTCGACAATTTAAATTGAAAATTAGAAAAATTGAATAAAAATTATATTGCTATCCTTCCTCGCCTGCAGCGTTAATGGAAAATCATGACTTTACAGAGGCATTGAACTCGTGTAAAATCGAGTGGAATATTTTCTTTTGCGCAATGTTGGTGCATTCTTTCAATAATCTGGCTCATGCTGTCTCGTTATGGAAAAAAATTGTAAGAAAATGATTCAGAGCACAAATTACTTATTGCTCATGAATTCGTGATGATGAATGGGCTGTTTTCTGTAGAAATTCTCGTTACATGATGAAATTATATTTTTTGAACTGCGTGACTAAACACGTGTCTAAAGAGGGTTTTGGTTCCCCCACCCCACTCCATGGTTTCTAAAAATATGTAGATTTGTAGACACATACTCATTTTGAATGTTTATTTTTTTTTTTTGCTTTGATTATTTTCCAATAATGAAAGATGATTTTTCTTCTTTCGGTGAGAAAATCTCAAAATACGAGTAATATAATTATTATGTATTTTTATTCAAATTCGATTTAAATTTTTCTGCAACTATTTCAATTTTTTTCAAGTACTTCCTCTAATTTTACCATCGTTCTTCTGACCTGCGATAGAATTCAACATGTTTCATTCCAATTCATGTATTTTTTTTAGGATAACTTTATTAGGAAGATTGGAGGGGGGAGTTTTGGCAAATTTTAGGTGTACCTGGCTACCTACTTATGTGAGTGATTAACAATTCTTGTGTTTTTAACTCAAAATCTTCCTTCTTTTTCAACAAAAAAAAAATTGCTATCCATTGGCCTAAACTTTTGGAAATTCTACTTTTTTTTTTTTTGGAAATACTTACTTAGTCGTTTATTTATTAATTTTTAATTTTTATTTTCTTCCCAACTTTTGAATTGTTTGAATTTTTGTAAAAAAAACTTCATCTAACCTGTTAATTTTTTTTTTCGCGATTTAAATCCAGTAAGAATTCTGCTGATGAGCTTGAAATGAATGACCATTGAAGAAGCTGTCGAGGCGAAAATGGATCAAAAATTGAACCTTTTCTTGGAACTTCTCAATAAATTTTGAAAAAAAGCCCTATCAAAGCTGTCTAAAAAAAAAAGTGGAACTCTCAAAAATATTTCGATTTTTTTTTTCATTTTATTTTGCGAAAAAAGAGTTACTTAGTAAATAAAAATAATCATGACGTACAAAATTGATCTGCATCAAATTTCCCGCCGTAAAAGTTCTACATATCTTAAAAATAAATCCCTTCCTTACTCCTTCCTCCCTCCTCAGTTCCCAAGCACCATTTTGTGAGGTATCCTTCATCTGTTCATCGTGTATTTGGGTGGATCGAAAAAGTTTCAGATTATTGATGCAGTTTTGTGGTTAATTTTGAATTGAAATTATCTTCTATGGTGGTTTTAATTTCGAAGGTTCACTTTATTATGCTCCCACTTCCCCCTCCCCTTCAAGTCCTCCTTGCAAGTTGAAAAAAAACGAGAAAAATGTCAGTTATTTTCTTTTTTGGTGCAGAGATTCTTCTAAATTGATGAAAAGTTGAAGAGAATTCGTTGACTATTTATTTCGAAATTCTCCATTTTTGCGTCAAAATATCCAAAATCCCCCCCTCCCCCATCAATGTACAGCTCACCTTTCTCCCCAAAATTTAGAAAATTGATTGAACAAAGTCTATGATTATGTCAGAATTCCTCCAAATGGCTTACTTTTTATTGAAAACACCCCCTTGCTTTCCTTCCTCTTTCCCCAATGTTGAGCCCTACAAAGTTGAAAACAAAAAGAGCCTAAATAAATTGAAAAATGAAAATTATTTTCGAAAAAACCTGTTCTCGATCTGGGTCAAAATTTCTTTGAATAATCCCAATTTGCAAGTGAAAGAAAACCTCCCTCGGTTGCCCAACAATGAGGAATTGAGAAACCTTGAGAAAATGAAAAACAGTGGGTGATGATTTTTCATAAAATTTGTCACCTTTTTTTTCTTTTTTTTTTTGAGAAGGGTCAAGGGACTGAAGGAGAAGTTTTTTTCCTTGAAAACGTAGAATCAGAGGTATCTCGACTCAGAAATTTGAAATTTTAGAGGAAGAAATTTTGAAATTTTAGAGGAAGAAATTTTGAATATAGCTTTTTCAGTTTTCAAAATTGCGGAGAATTCTCTTACATATGGGTTAATAAAATTACACGAGACTCTCTTGACAAAGATATTATTTGGAAGAATTCTGACCTAAAAGTGAAAGTTTTTGAAAAATCTTTATCAAATTATTTTTTTTTCAATTCTGAAAGGGCTATGTAAAGGAGGACCATACAATTATTTTTACCCCCTCCCCTCCCCTTCGGTTATAGAGCTCTCTTTCGGCTAAAATTGCAAGTTTCACTTCCTGTGAAAAATTGTTGATTATGTTATGACTTCGTTGCAGAAAGTTTTAAATAAATCACATTTTTCCAAAAATAGCCCAAATGTCTTGCTTTTTGTCAACGGTTTTCTAGAAAGAAAAAAAAACTTTTTACCAAAAAGCTGCGTAGTCTTACTTTTTTGACAAAAATTGCGAGAAAGTATCACTTTTTGCCAAAAATTGACAAAAATTATCGCGTTTCACCAAATTGCTGTAGGGAAACCCACATTTCTTACCTAAAAATACCAAAAATTGTTGAAAAGTCTCGCCTTTTTCTACTAAAAATTATTGTTAAAAAGTTTCGCTTTTTGCAAACAATTTCTATAGAAGTCGTTTTTTACTAAAAAAAAAAAAATTACCTAAAAATCTCCATTTTTTTCTTTAAATTGCTTAAAAGTCTTGTTTTTTTCTTATTTTTTGCTTAAATTGTCAAAATCTGGCTTTTCTGTTAGAAATTTCTCAGAAGTTGCCAAAAAGTTTTACTTTAATTATTACCAAAAAGTTGCAGCAGTCTCACTTTTTCGACAAAAGTTGTAAAAAAAGTATCACTTTTCATCAATAATTGACAAAAATGATCGTGTTTTATTTAATTGCTAGAAAAACTTTAATTTTTATGGTTCAAAAGTCTCAATTTTTTGCTAAAATTGCTAAAAATGTCGTTTTTTGCTAAAATTTTAAGAAGTCTCCAGTTTTTTTTGCCAGTTTCCTAAATAATAAACATGTCTTTTGCTAACACTGTCAGAATTTTGTTTTTTTGTCAGAAATTTCCAAAAGTTGCTAAAAAGTGTTGTGAAATTTCTCTGATAAAAATTTGGAGAAAGTATAATTTTTTTGCCAATACAAAATTGCCCAGAAGTCCTTTTTTTTACATTTTTAAAATTTTAATCAAATGTTCTGGATTTTTTGTGATTTTTTTTTTACTCGTACTTCAAAATGTTTTGCTCCACGTCTTGTAACTTTTTTGGTTAGGTACTCGAATGAAGGAATAATCGTGTTATCGCATCAAGATTGTAATCAGTCCTAAGGGTGTGGCAAGGGTGGGTTAAAAATTCGCCAAAGAGTCGACACATTGTACCTACTCAGTACTCTTTCATGCGACAAATTTTCACGCAGCCTGTGATTGACAGACATTACGTAAGGTCAGGGCCCAGTCGATTGGAAAAAATTTCCCCAACAAGGTCGTACAAGGTACGAACTTTACCTTCGCCTTCGCGACGAGAGGAAGGGAAATGAACCATATTGATGAGGCAGAGAGGTGAAAAGAGAAAGAAAATTACGTACGTCGACCAATTTCTTGTATGTAATACGTAAGTTTGTATGTACATACAAATACAAGAGTGATCGTATCTTACGTGTAGCGAAAAAGAAACCAATTTTTTGTACCTCTCTACGAGCAACACTGTTCGCTGTGTATTTTTCTACATGTGTATTTGTGTACATGTGGCAATGGTACAGGTAAATTTACATTCGTGCGTTTGTGTTTACTGTATTACTATTGTATAGTAAAGTAGTAGTGGTAATAATATGGTTGGTTAGGTACTTGTATGCAGCAGTCGCAGTCGGTTTCGAAGGTGGATCTGTAAATAGTCTTGTGTTTGCGCGTATGATTTTTAAAAAAAAATTTTATTTATATGTTTTGGGTTTATTATAACAATTTTTTTTTTCGTTTTCTCATTTTGTAAATAACGTGTGAAATTTTTACGTGCTAATTTTCTTGTTGTTTTTTTTTTCATAGTGGTTTGTTCGTTATACCTAAGGTATATATTGTTGCGGAATTTTTCAATCATTTTGAAAAATTATCCAAATTCGTCATTTTTTTCTTCGTCGCTCGTCGAGTGTGTAATTTCTTGTTGTTTAATCGCCTTCGTTTAAATATATAAGTTTTATCGCTGCTGTGTTGGTTCTGCTCTTTTAAAAGTTATCGTATCGCAGTTCGTACGTCGAAGTGGAAATTTCATATTTTTTCCCCCTCACGTTCTTTCAAGGTGTGTTAAACTTTACTTTTGTGTAATTTGAAATTTTTTTTTGCGCTACCTTACGTGCCTGTTACGAAGTGGAGTCGATTTGATGCGTGTACAAGTGTCATATTCATATTACTCGTTGTTAGTTATTTTGACGACAACGACGACGACGATGACAACGTGTGTGATTTAGATGAATACGTTGTTTTTTTTTAAGTTTTAGTCGTATTTTGGTCTTTGTTTAGGTGTTTTTTTTTCTATACGAGTGTGTATATTTATGTGTGTGTTCGTTTGTCGTATATAAATTAATATTTTTTAACGTATAGTGCGATTTTTTTTCGCTAAAGCGTCGATCGTGTAATAATTGCGTTTGTTTTTTTCTCTTTTTTTGATTTCATGTGTGGTTTGCGCGTTACCAACACGACGTGTACTTACAGAGGAGACAGAATTTCGAAATTTGGCAGCTATATATTTTGTGCAGCAAAGAATTCATCATTAAGGTGAGTACTTACTTACCTATACTCGAATTCTTCGATAGCTCGCTGGCTTTCATCGGCTGGTTGTCGCTGTAGAATTAGGTATTGGAATATATTAACGTGCAGCCATATGATCGTATGGGATTTGTGTACGATATGGTTTTCTTAGACTTGGTGTATTTTAATTACTTCGTCGTCTTCCTTACGTAATAAGCCAATGGACGACTGTTCGTCTTGAATGGGTTGTATTATTTGTTCTGAGGAGGGAGTTCATTCTCTCATTACTCGTATGTCTTGGCTCGAATGTTTGAGTATTTGTTGTCGAATTCAACGAGTAGGTTCCTTAGTTATGGAAGAATCTCATATTCTGACCATTGAAACGTAGGCGTTTTGTGATTATCTCTGTGTTGTGTAGGCATTTTTATGGAAACGTGGGCTTTTTTAGGTCTATTTCTACGTATAAAAATACTTTTACCTGCTGCCGGGTCTCAACCTATAGCTATTGAGGACGTTGAGAAATGAAATTCCAAGTCGAGAAGTATTGAAAAAGTGTAAAAATCTAACCAAAAGCAAGGTGTATATAAAAACTATGGTATTATGGGTAGTCTGAATCATGGGTTTGTGTTCTTAGGTGTGTAATATTTGTGACGTCACAGAAGGAATGTTCGACTGTTTTAATTTTTTTGTTTCATATTCTGTTCAAAATGCGATTTGTTGGTGGTTTTTGAGGGGGGGGGGAGGTCCTGCAAGGTTTGAAACGTATGGAAATTGGGAAGAAAAAAAATTTTAAAATTTGACGAGCATTTTAAGCGACTCTTGTTGAATAATGATTGTCTCCTCCTACTCTCCTGATGGGGCTTTCAAAAAAAAAAAAAAAAAAAACTTCAAAATCAAGTTTTGAAGGCAGCTGAGTCTGCAATAAACGAGCTATTAGCTGTTTGATCATATTTGAGAGGAAAACATATTCAACCTCCCCAAGTTATTCAGAAATGAGCGATTTGAGAATTTTCAACCATTCAGTGAAACTGAATCCCCTAAAAGTGGTCTTGGATTTTGATGGTAATGTCCTAGGTCGATGCAGAATCTCATTTTATCGTTAAAAACTGGACAAAGAGCAAAAAAATTCCTAGATTTTTTCGAAAATATATTTTTTGAGGACATAGGGCCCTACTCATATCTCCTCTCCAAATGCACCTCACCTTCTTTGGAGCTAAAATTTTTCCCGGATGACGAAATTTCTGCTGAAAATGAAGATCTACTCCGAATTTGGTCAAAATCCTTCATACTTTTCTTCGGGGTCCGCCATTTTCTACATATGTAATTAAGTATGTATTTGATTACTCGTTGAATAATTAATCAAATCAAATCAAATCAACTTTTTTTTTGCAATAGGCAGCATTGCTGCATTTACAAAGTCGACTTATGTACTAAGTTGCTCAAGTGTTGCTTTTAAGAATTTTTAGTCACTTAAGTTGCCTTTTTTCTGAAAATTCCAAAAATTCAATTTTTCCAAATGATGGCCCTACTTTCTGATGAAAAAAAAAGAAAAAAAAATATTCATAATAATTTATGAAAGTATCCACTTTTTTAATACTTTTCCAACTGGTTATACTGCTTTTACAGCGTTACAGGTTACAGAGCCGTGATTCTGGGTTCTGGATAAATTTTTCGAAATCCCACTTTCTACCAAAAATAGCTAAAAGTCTCGGCTTTGGTCAAAACTACCAAAAAGTGTTGTTTCTTGCCAGAAATTTGCTGAAAAAAATTCGCTTGTTTGCAAAATTCTAAATGTTTCACTTTTTTTTTCAAAAATTGACCAAAAGTCTCGATTTGCTGTCAGAATTGCCTAAAATTCTCGCCTGAGTAGTCAAAATTTCGCTTTTTCCAAAAAAGTTATTTTTTTCTATTTTACCAAAAAGTCAAAAAAAAAGTCTAGCTTATTCGACAAAAAAATTGCTCTTTGCCAAAAATCGATAAAATTTTTTTTTTAGCAAATTACTCCAAACTTTCGTTTTTTTTATCATCTAAAAATTCCCAAAAATTTTGAAACGTAGGTACAACTTTTTTTTGCCAAAAATTGTCAAAAAAAGCTGTCTTTTCTTACTTGTCAAAATCTTGATTTTGGCCAGAAATTGACAAAAATTCTCACTTTCATGTAAAAATTGCCAAAAGTCTTGTTTTTTATCAAAACCCCCCCTTGACGCATTATCCATTTTCTTGGCTATTTTTTAAAATTGTGAGATTTTTTCTTCGTTAATTTGCTAGTTGGACAAAAAAATCATTTGAAATTTTTTTTCTCATGTTCTGATGCTGTACTATCCACTTCTTGTGGTCAACAATGGGCATCTAAAGTTGGACCCTAGAGTGGGTCATTTTTCTGTTTTTTCCTTCAAGTTGATGGAGCATTGTAAAAAAAATCGCAGCTAATGATCTCAAAGTGTTGAGAAAATTTCAATTTTCCAAGGTGAATTTTCGACTTCAGTGGCAAAAGCTCAAAGTTTGAAAAATTTTGAAAAGTTTTCCTACGTCTTGTTGAGATTTTTTGGCCATGATGTGTTTTTTTTTTGCCAGATTCTGTCAAATTTCAAACAAAAATTGAAAAACGATCCACTCCTCCTTATAAGACACCTTGTATGTTGTTTTGTTTTGACTCTAAAATCAGCAAGGTTTTCATTCCCCTCTCCTCTCCCTTTCCTTAGTTGCTATTCAAAGTCGTGGAGAAGAATGAAAAAACTGAATTCTGATTCCCTGTCGACCTTCGGATCGGATATTTCAAATTTCAAACTCTAATCCTTAACTTGGTGATCCCACAAAAAATCATCTCGATCACCAATCTTGCCGTTTTTAGCTTTAGATCTATTGGGACTGGTTCGTTGAATTGAACCAGCGCACCTCATAAGAAGATTTTTATTCCCTGCATTAGTATTAGAAAAGTAACTGTAATTTTTAAAAACTATTCCTAGAAAATCGATGCTTTTGAATAGGTTTAGGTATACTTAAATTTTTAATGATTTTCGGACAACAATGACCCCGACGAGAAAAGCTTTCGACGAATTCTCGACGAGAACGTTGACAGCGACGAATTTCAAATTTAAATTTAATTTCGAATTTTTTCCCCCGTCCAACGTGTTGTCGATTTCCTGCATCATCGTCGTCGGGTGTACACTGTACAGTACACTGCACAGTATCATTATGAAAATAAGAGAACATTGACCCCTGTAAAATAGTATACACGGTGGTTGTTGTAGCGTTGTTGACGATGGGATGGCCTAAAAACACAACGAGAGGGACAGAGAGGGACGAATCGAACAGCTGTTTTTTTCATTCGATGGGTGACGCCGACAATGCAAGGGGAACGTGTTTATATGTGTGACGTTGCTTGGTGGTGCGGATACATACATACGTCACAGAGACTTTGTACGCTGTGCACTGTACAGTGTACAGTACGTATAGAAGATGTATTTGTGGATTAGAATAGATCAAGGTACCGATATACCCAACACGTACAACTATAATATACATACAATATGCGATACGTGTACGTAAAAGTTGTATGCAAATGAATGAATTATATGCATCGCAGGGACGAAGGGATGAAATATTGCATTTAAAAGGTGGTGGTCTACCAGGCACAGGCTATATAGGCGTGCGAATTGTATATAGAGGAGTATGCTTAGGTTATTTAAAGTTGCTTTGGTAGTACTTGGTACGTGAGTTTGGTACAAGGATGAATATTTTTAAAACGCTTAGTAACTCGTATGTGTGTTTGTTCTAGAGAGATTTCAGAGTAGGTATACGCAGTGTGTAAACTTTAAATGTGTGGAGTGATGGTTTTTATCGCCGAGTGAAGTTTGGTTTGATAAGATAGCCGTGTTATCGTGAAATATGTATGTACTGTGCGGTTTAGTGATTAGAATTCGTGATTTTTCTGTATGTTGGGAAAATTCCCAGTTTTAAATGATGGATGACCTAAAATCGAGAAATATTCTAAATGACAGTATATGGGGTGTTGTTTTTTTAAATGAGGGATGTATAGGTTTTTTGTGGGATGTTTACGTTTGATGCATATGAAAATAAATGCCGGTGTATTGTAATTTATATAGATTGTGACGTTTATTTGAATTTTTCAAGTTGTTTTTTTTTTTTTTTTGTTTCTCACCCAAGAAGGACTTTGATGGAAATTTTTGAAGTTCAATGTGAAAATTTTTGTGTACTCTTTTTGAATTTAATTCGACAACGATATTTCAACAAAACACTAATTGAAAATGCAGGAGAACGGACGGGTCTTACGAACGAATAAAATAATCCCGAAAAAATCCCCACACAGAGGTACTTTCGGAGCAATACCCCGATCAATAACCCAATCGAGGAATTACATTTTCATACCGAACGACAGAGCAAAAAAAAAAAACCTAATATACCTTTACCTACATTCAATACTCTGGATTTTTTTCAACAATGTACTCGATATTTATTATTATTCCACACAATGTGTTCCCTTATCCGCGTCGAAAATTGTTTTCTAATTAGTCAAACAACGCGAAATTAATCGTCGAGTGAGAGAGAAAACTCACCCAGCTGCCTATATGTATTAATTACTTGCCAACGTTTCAAACTCGGACTCGCGTCGAAACGAAAAAATAAAATGAAATAAAAAAAATGCTCCAACGAAACACAATCCTAATTAATGAGAGATTGTTATACATATACCGAGAAAAGAAAATTTTTTTCGCAACACGTTTGTCGCGTATACCATACGTAATTCGCGCAAGAGTAACATTATACAGCACGTATTATTTATTAATAATAATAATAAGTAATAAGTGCACGCATACATACGTGTATGTAATTTAAAACAATTCGAAGAAAGGTGTTGGTATGATCTGCAACAAGGCGCATGCGGTAGTACTCGCTACCCGTGCAAGTAGGTGTATATCAAACCAGTATTCTTCGAAGCAGTGAAACGGAAAAAAATTATGAAAATGAACAGAGTCAGAGAGAGACTCAGCTCAGGGGGAGAGAGGGAGTCCCAGAGAGGGAAACATCAAACTTCAATTTCATTCAACGATATATAAAGCTGCATGAACATGGGTATTGGGTATAACAGAATGTTCTTTTCCTCTTTTTTCTCTCGTTACATGTACATTAGGTATAAGTTGTTGTTATTTTTAAAACACACCCATATCAAAATTAACACGAATAAAATCCGTTTATTCGAATTAAAGTTAACGCGACTCCAAGTGTACTTAGATATTGAAAAAAAAAATAGGAGGAAGAAAGATGATACTAGAGCGAAATAAAATGAAATAGGAGGAGATCTATACGTTTAGAAAGATGAAAGATCGCACAGCCCCAGCCTCTCTCGGACAGCTACAGCAGCGGATATCATCGATCAGAGAAGCCGGCTTCTCTGCAGCCTTCGCTGCAATGCTGCTACTGCTGCATCGACCAAGGCGTAAGGCTGGTTCACTTATTTCATGTGTTCGCTGTTGAGCCTGCATATGTGTAAGTGTATATTTTACCATCTTTCTTCGTAAGAAGTATTATTTTATGTATCTAGATGTACGTAGATAAAAAAGTGGAAGAAAAATGCACATAGGAAGATCATCGGGTATGTATGGGCATGGGCGAACTTGCAGATACGTAGATTCGTACATAAATGTTACCATACGAGATTGAACTAGCTGTAGAGTGTGCGGAATGGAGCGAAGGAGCGTGAATATTTGAAAGAAATTCTCGTAGTAGTAGTAGTAGTAGTAGTTGGTGTTATTATTATTATTGTAAAATCATATAAGATCAGGTGCACCAGAAAATAGAGCTGGCCCATTGACTTTGAAATTCAATACCATTTTTAGTCCTCCCTGAGCTCGTAATCGCAGCTTTTTTTAAATTGCAAAAAATTCAAAATATTTTTGCCTCTTTTTTTCTAAAAATTGTTCAAAAGTCTTGATTTTATTTTACTTGAAATTGTCAAAAATTAGCATATACTTAGTCTCATTTTACCTTATAAACTATAGAAACGTATACCTTTTCAAAAATAAATGTGAAAAAAAATGCAATTTTTTTGCCAATAATCTATAAATTCTGCTTTTTATTCAAATTGTCAAATTTTTGCTTCTTAACATGCTTAAATTCTCTTTTTTTTAAATTGCTGAAAATTTTCACATTTTTCCAATAATTTGAAAGTCTTGTTTTTTTTACCAGAAATTTTCAAAAATTATTCTTCTTCGTAACGTTTTTTTTTGTTTTGCAAAAAAAAAAAATCCAAAAAGTGTTACTTCTCAAAAATTGTCCAGAAGTTTCACATTCTTGGCCAGAGATTGTCGAAAAATCCCTTTCTCTTAATGTTGTCAAAGTCTCACTTTTGTGCCTAAAATGATTTTTTTTTGTGAAAAACTACGAAAATTTTCGCTTTGTCAAAACTTTTGTTTTTCATCAAAAAGTTTCAAAATAGGTAGGTAGTTTAACTTCTGAAAATTTAGAACCAGAACATTTTATTTTGCAATGTTCTGGTTTTTTTTGGGGGGGGGGGGGGGAGGGAGGGATGATTTTTTCTGCATTTCAATGTTTTGCTCACGTTGGTGCACTTTTTCGAGCGTTTTTGGTTACTGAAGTAACTTTTTCTGTTGGAAAAAAATGGAGTTAATGGAGCACGAGCTGGTCGTCTATCCACATTCAATTGACTTGAAGATTAGGTGACTTCGATTTCTCATCGGTTTAACATTTTATTTTGGAAAAATTGAGGCTGGATTCGTTCTAAGCAGGTTGAAATACCTCAATAAACGACTAAACGTCTTTTTTAACATCATCTGATGAAATGTTCAAAATTCGTATTTTTTTACTTGCCTTTTTTCAATCTCTGGTCAACTAAAAAAGTGAATTTGAACTATTTGCTTAAAATGACCTTGCAAAGTGTGATAATTTGGGGGTTTTGATCCGCTCAGCACGAATCCAGCGTTGGTTTTTCCCTAAAAGAAGTTTTAATGGTTGAGAAGTGCCAAGAAAATGATAAAAAAAGAATCAGGTCGACTTTTGCGATCCAGTAGACTTTTATAGACGCTTGTGGAGGACTGAAAGTGGTATTGAATTTCTATGTCAGTCAGACAGGAAAGGTCAGAAACTCAAGTAACCCTGTTTTAAGGAGGAGGAGGCCGAGATTCTGCGCAGGTGATGTAAAAACACACGGTTTCCCAAAACTGGCTCTACTTGACTGAGGACCCCTGGCTCAAAATTTTTCTGCGTAGTTTCCCACTCAAAGTAAACTTTTTCGTCAATTTTCGTCCAACGTCCAGAAAAATGTTTCAGTTTTTACTCCACTGTAGTGAAGTTGGTCTAAAAATACCGAATTGAAATCTTGGAGGGATGAAATGGTGAAAGGGAGGGGGGATAGCTGTTCATTTTTTTTGTGAAAAGCCATTGAACATCATTTACGTTGAGATTTAATCAATCGAGTCAATTCTGAATAAAAGATTGAGACCCATTTTTCAAATTTTTGGGACATTGCTCAAAAAGCACTCACATTTATTGTCTGAAACTTGAAGAAATAATGAGATTGCTCATTCAACTCTTGGAGGCCCAAAACGTTTCTGACAAGGGAACCCTCCCACATGATAATCTCCGATTTGAATGTAACTTGGACTGGTGGAAAGAGGACCTCAAAAAACCCCCATCCCCCAATTTTCAGCTGCTGAAGTTGATTTTTCGATTTTTGACAAGAGTTTGAACGTTTGAAGTTTTGTGTACACAGGTAAAGTTGTTCTGTAAATTCGAAAAATGACCGTTTTTCCCCATCACATGAACTTCAGCAGCTGAAATTTTGGTCAAAAGGTCTATGCTTGATACCTGATCGACTAATACTGCCGCTTGCCGAATCTGGAATTATCATCAGAAATCGAATTTTTTGTCCATCTGATGGTTATAAATGCAATTGAAAAATTTGAAAAACCAGTAAATTAAGCTCATCTAATGAACTTCAAGGGCTCAAATTTCGGTCAAACGGTCTGTGACGAATATCAAATCGACTCATACCATCATTGGCCATGGCCGGATCCGGCCGTCCGTTCAGAAAACACGATTTTTTACTTTTTTTTCCCATGTTATGTGTGAATTTGAAAAATGGCAGTTTCTCCCCACCACATGAACTTCAGCAGCTGAAATTTTGACGAAAGGGTCTGTGCTTGATACCTAATAAATAAATAAGTACTAAGTACCGTCGGTCAAATCTGGAATTATCATCAGAAATCGAATTTTTTGACATAACTTGAGAGAAAGTATAAAAAATTCACAAAACTTCAAACGCTTGCCAAAAATCGAAAAGTCAACTTCAGCAGCTGAAAATTGGTGGATGGGGTTTTTTTGAGGTCCTCTTTCCACCAGTTTGAGTTTCATTCAAATCGGAGATTATCACGTGGGAGGGTTCCCTTGTGAGGTCGATTTTCCATTCTTATCCACCTGTGGCATATCTTTCGAAATCCATAGAGAATGTGCAGCGTCATATGAACCATTGACCACCAACATTATTACGATCTCTTTACTCACCAAGCCAGAGCCGGTGGAATAAATTTGGGGTGAATTTCTCGCCTCATTGTTCGGTGCATGTGTATTGCTGAAGTTGTTTTCACCCCTTTCCACCTTTCGATTTGATGACGTCTTTTAATCCTATGGAACCTCTCTGCAGTAGTCCCCTAGTCGCTGATGCATTTTATATATAGATGCGATGGTAATACGTACGAGTTGAGGTGAGAAGAAAAAGAGCCGAGGAGCAGAGTAGACCCTTGTATGTACAAGTCGATGGAACGAAATGCTTGAGCGGCAGCATCTTGGTTGGTAATCCTATTACCTGCAGGGCCAACCAGTTGCGTAGTTCGATGACGTCGATGATGCGTAGAATTGAAAAGC
The DNA here is from genome assembly GCF_950023065.1 of Planococcus citri. Taxonomy (NCBI): domain Eukaryota; kingdom Metazoa; phylum Arthropoda; class Insecta; order Hemiptera; family Pseudococcidae; genus Planococcus; species Planococcus citri. The sequence goes on from NC_088679.1 coordinate 70,175,761, forward strand.
AGCTTCTTCATCATCATCATCGCCGGGAAGGACTGGAGGGAGATCGAGGAAAAGAAGAGCGAACTGAACCGAGTGTGTATAGAATAGAAGGAAATACCTATGTATATTCCGATGCTACGCCATCCACAGAGCACCGCAGCATCCATAGGATGCGATACGATAAGATACGCTATACGCTGCTCGCTGTGTCGCTGTCGCTGCCGCCGCCGCCGCCGCCACCATATAATAATAACTGCAGCGGTGTGTTCGCTATTCGGTGTGTAGTATATAGCGCCAATGGCGCGTATGAGAGAGAAAACTGGTTTTTTTCACTTGTTGTTTCTCTTTCCTTCCTCTGAAAAAGGAAAGAGAGTGATAAAAAATTCGTGTATGCGAGTTCGAGTTAGAGTTCGATGCTGCGTAACCCAAGCCAAGCCGCGAGCCGCCGCGGCCGAGTCGAGGAGTTCATTCGAGAATTGAGATGGTGACTCTTGTGTGTAGACCAGCGATGGTCAAGCCGAATCTGAATGTCGTGTCCGTCCGGGTAATTGATCGTCTCTGAGATGTGTAGAGCAGCAAGAGCACATTGCTCGGATACCTTTTTACCTGCAACAGGTGAAATACTCGGCGATGCGGAACTACGAGGATCGAATCCGACTGCCGAGATGAATGTCTGCAGTTATTACGTACATACGTAGGCCTAATTACGTAGTAAAATCGCGTCTTCTGTAGACGCGATGAACGGAGCGTGGAATGAAAAGAGCGACCGGAGGCCGGAGCCAAACAGAACGTGTTATGATTTAGCTTTGGCAAACGAACAAGAAATTCGTTGTATTACAGCAATAGGAATAGATACGACGAGTACAGTACATACACGCAGTGTATTTGTGCCGAAGTGAAGTGATGTGATGTTGGTGCTCCCTTTGGCTCATCGTCTCGGCTCTTATACTTAATTTTACTCTATACTCGGATGTGTGGCTTCTTATATATATGATCATTCTCGCCACGCCCGAGGATACTTGGCGAAAAATTGTTATCGATGAGAGGTCTGGCGAGTTGGCGAAGCTATAGGACTAAGTGGACGCGTGGAGATACTAGATAGGCGTCAAGTGCATGTAGCTTGTACGTGGGGTGTATGAAATGTACGTCGGGTCGCGTCGAGTCAAGTCGAGCTCGAGGTGTACGTTATATTTTATTCGAATAAGTATCGAAAGAGGTGTGCATTATTTTTCGTATAGGTACGTAGATTGTATGGTGGTATGTTGAAAATATGTACCGCTGCTTGCAAGGTTACCCGGTCGATATTTTGGTGTACAAGGTGTTCTGTGTGTCCTGTTGTACTAGAAGATATGCCATATACTTAGGTGTGATTTGGACAGTCTGATGTAGGATTGAAAAATATGTAGGGTAAAAGAATGTTGATAATTTGAACTTTTTTAATATCGAAGACCGAAGTGACTTAAAGACTAGAAAATGGAGATGTTTTGATGTACCACTAGATACAAGGTGGCTCGAAACAACCTCTTGGATTTCATTTTCTTTCATTTTATGAAAAAACATCAAAATACGCTCCAAGGTGTGGTGTTCCATAAGACATTTCAGGAAGATTTTAGTTCAAAGCCGAAGCTAACGAAGGAACTTCTTCATGCCAGATTCTCTAATTGGAATGAAACTCGAGTAGACTGAGAGGACTTCAAAAAATCTTGATTCCTCAATTTTTGAACCCTTCCTGTTCACATAGCAAGGAGATATGGTGATTTTTCTAATCTAAAACTGGGTTTCTAACGGTCATGAAAGTCATGAAAAAGTCATGAATTTTTGGTAGGTGGTCATGAAAGTCATGAAAATACTTAATCATGAGTTTTGCTCAAAACATGCTTGAAAATTTGTTAAACAGCCCATAAAATGAAAAAAAAAAAAATGAAAAAATGAAAAGTTTGTTCAAAAAATCAGAAAAATGAAAAATCTAAAATACCTAATTGCCTTCGAATTAATTTTTTTTGGGGGGGGATTTTCACGCAGTAAAAATGTGAAAAATAGGTCATGATTTTTTTGTCTGGGAGTTTTGTTAGACACCTAGCCAAAAATTGAAAAAAAATACTCTAGTTGCTGAAAATGGGGGATGGGGAGTTTTTGAAGTCCTCTTTCAATCTATCCATGTTTTGTTCCAATTGGAAAGTCCGGCATGGAAAATTAAGAGGTTCGCTTGTGAATTTTGAGGAAAACTCTTGAAGTCTTTGAAGTCGTAGTTTTTGAAATTTTTTGAGATTTGTCAAGGTCAAAATCGAAATCAGATTCTTAATAATGCTGCAAGTCCTGTTGTTTATCTTTTTAAAAATAAAACTTTGAATTTTCCGATTCGTTTTCTTCCGTTTTTGTAGAATTTTGAAAGAATTTTACCTCAAAATTTCCAATTTACCTAGTTAGTTGAAAAAGTACCTATGTGTATTAAAAATGTCATTAAAAGCGCTGAAAATAACACACTCCTCTCCCCCCACCCTCAAAGAGAAAATCTTGGGCGTGTCCGAAGATATTGGAAAAGCAAAAATTGACTTGTAAAATCCTCCTTCCCCTCTCCCCATCCTCCAAAAAAATGAAATCGTCAAAAAATTGAATTCGCCGAGCAAATTTTAAGTTTTCGTACCTCCTTCGAAAGTCTTACAAGTGTTTGCAGAACGTTCTGTCAACGAAAAATTGATTACGGTAATCGATCTAGGGTATTTTTGACACTCTCCCCGAAAAAGTTTGGAATATTCCAAGAAATTGAAAAATCGACGTGTGAAAGTCCCCCTCTCTGAAAAAAAGAAGTCGTAATATTGTCTGATGGAAGTTCTGCCAAATTTTTCAGACATTCTCTCCCCCTCCCCACTCCTCCCTCAAAAAATTCTTGGACTATCCGAAGACATTGAAAAAGCGAAAAATTGACGTGTAAAATTTTAACTCCCCCCCCCCCCAAATAAGAGAACTTTTGAAGCGTGTAAAAAATATCCTGCCATTTCATTGTTTGAAATTTTGTGAGGCACAATGGAAATTTTAGCTTAGTAGCTCAAGTCATTTGCGTTTTTTTTTTTGAGTAAATAAAATTGCATAAAAATGCGCAGTTCATTTCCTCGTTGCAGTAAGTTTATCGTCGAAATTGTTTTGTTTACGTTGAAAATGGCTGGCGGTATGGTCAAAATTGATATTAATAATTGGTCTACTACGTTTCAAGAACCGGTTTGAATTTCAAATTTCGTATATTTTTATCATCTTGTTTTGGTGAAAATTCATTATACCTACCTGTTTATTTATTTATTTATGTGCACCGGTAACGGGAATTCTAGCGTTCTTTTTTTGTTCCCTTTTGATTCGAACAACAGCAGAAGTACTGTACATATATATATACCTATAACGATGATGACTCATAAAGGAGCAGTTTTTATTTATGACGTCATTTTCGAGTACTCGGTAATGAATGTGTGTACTGTGTACTGTATTGCCCACGTGTAATTTACACGTATAAACGAATATATGTATGGATTATTTTTTAATGTACGTTAGTACCTATTTCGGTGGGTTTTTTTTACATTCTCTGAAGTCTTTTTTTTTTCAAGTTGAGTGATGACGTTTTATTATATGTACTTGGGAGTGCTCGAGATTATTCCTCTTCTAAGGTGTGGACTATTGTAGAGTGATCGTCGTCAGCTTAAGTATAGCGAAATATTGCTTGGAATTTCGCGATAGAGTATTTTATTTTTTTTTAAATTTCAATACCTACGTACGTAATCTCGTTTCTTCGTAAAGTGAAAAAATTCAATCCGTTTTGTCATTCGAATTCGAGATAATTTTTTTCGAAAAATATAATCAGCCTGACACGGGAAAAATATAACGTTGGTACGATTCATTCATATGGCGTAGCAAACACTATCGTCATATTTGCAGAAAAAATTTCTATTAAAAATGGTTTATCGTTTGATTTATTGCGTAATTTTTTATTTTTTTTTGCATCATCGTTACGTTACGTTTTTTTTTCTGAAATGGGTTTCAGCTGAAAATTTCATCACGTTGAAACGGCGCTGCAATCAACGGTGTTGAATTTTAGTCCAACAATGCTTTCAATTTCGTTTCTACGTAGAAAAAATTTGTAAGGGGAAGGATGGAAGGGGGGGAGTGTTTAGCGTGTTTGCTGCGGTGTAATTTTAGTCGTTTTGCATATGGTTACGTTATTTTTGTCGTATTGGTGTAATTTTATCATTTTTTGTGTAGCGTTTCTGTTTTTTTTTTAAATTTTAAACATCGACAGATATTTCGTTATAATTTTTTTTCGAATTAAATTTTTGGTTCGTGGATGTCAAAAAAAGGTCTTGAGCAACTTTTGACTGAATATTGCATTCAGATTCGGCAGATTACGTGCATTTCGAAAATGTTACCCCAAAATTAGGCATTTAGAACTTTATTGTTTTGAAATTTTGAAAACTATTTACCAATTTTTGATGCTCCTTGTTTCCTGTCGTATCTACTTTTATCTAAATTTGATGTTTCGTTATTCAAAAATCGAGCAGCATCGAAGTGGCAGGTTCCATTTTCAATGATCGATGCAGAATCGAAGCTAGTGTTGAAAATGGTAGGAAAATGCCATTTTACTTCGACATTCGCCCCAGCTCGATGAATTTTCTAATTTGCTGTCAATTTAATGGGGGGGGGGGGGGCTAAAAAATCCATTAAAATGAGCTTTTGATGGATTTATTTTTCGATTTGGTCTTCAGAGGGGGCTAACTAAAGTATCAGAACGAAGCTGTCTTGTCTTACTGTTCTGAAATTTCGCGCCAATTATTGCCTCCCTTCAGACAATTTATTGGTGGGGGAGGGGTGAAAAAATCATGAGCTTTTGATGATTTTGCTTTCCGATTCGATCTTCAGAAGCTAACTTGAAGTATTTGAACCAAGCTGTACTGTCTTACTGTTCTGAAATTTTCAACAATTACCCCCCCCCCCTCCCTCTCTCTAGACAATTGTTTTCACATCGAACTATAGAAATCCCACGTGGCATTATGCAGAACAACTGCGAAAATTGGAATTTCAAAACTCCTTAATGTGGCACAGTGATGAATAATCCATCAATCAATACATATAGCTTCGACGTTGTTTCTTTGCATTTTGATCACGAACAGATCATCGCCGGACAATGCTGCGTGTCTCATTCGCGTTCTGCGTTTCTTTTTGGATGTTTTTTTTTTTTCGTTACATAAAGCGAGCTTTGTTTTTGTTGTTTTTTGTATCATAATAGTGACCGATTGTAGGAAAACTCTAGTAAAATAAACTCTACATGATCTACGAAAAGATAACACGAGAGCGTTTTGTTCAGCTCGAACCAACTCTGCTGTAGTATGACATGATTCATGGACGACGTAGTGCTGCGAATAGATTGATAGTGTAGAATGAATCAACGATATGGCGAACATGTGATGGGCGGAAGAGAGAAGAGAATGATTATTCTGATGGAAATTTCGTCGAGTACGAGCGTTGCCTTGCCCTTCTGTCTTCCTGCCTGTGACTGTCAATTGTCGACGTCGCGTCGCCGCCAGTCACACCATAAGGTGGGGAATCGCTCAATACTGCACTCGAGCCCTTCTATGGGCTCGTGGTATTTCTGCGCCAGGCAGTTAATTACGGGCAATTTAGGTTCTATTATGAGTGCTCGACCTTATAAAAATGCGTATATGTCGTACCGTATCGTCGTGTCTTCTGTGGAGAGAGAGAGGTGCTGGAGAATGGGGTGTATGATATGACTTTTATCGAGCATTTATGTTCTCCTTTTACCTCCTGCAAATGGAAAAGGGCTGCTTGGTTGAAGGTTTAGTGGGCCTAGTTTGGAGTAGATCTGTTTGTATCAAAGGTTTTCAAGATAATGATCATTGATCGGTGTCTGTAGACGTAGATTTGATTCGAAAAGAGCTACGGTGAAAGAGTCGTCCGTCTCTTGCTGAGATGGACTGGACTGGTGGAGAGGAAGTGTACGCAGTACACGGCGAGCTGTACACGCGTTGTACACGTTTGCAGCATTACGTTACTTACGTATACGTAGCAAAACAGATCCTTGGCTTGGCAGCGCAGCATTGTCGGTGAACTACGCACTTGGAAACCTCGATTGTGGGTTGTGTAATGTACCTACTCGGTCTCGTTCTCGGGCATATGTGTGCCCGTGTAGTGTACTACGCTACGTGCTGCAAGTGTTATTGTAAATGTGTGGGGTATTACAGGAACGAACGACGACGACGGCGGCGATATGTGTACTATAATGTATGTAGTGTGCCTCTATACTCGTATCGTATATGTGGTGTGGTGTAAAACACGCGCATACAGTACCAGTGTTACTGCTTTTTTGAGGTTATAGTACACGTTATACACGTATGTACATTTAAGTGTATTTTAGAGTCCCTCGCCGGTGTCTTGTACGGAGAGTACATACGTATCTCTCTCTCTCCGAACGTGTGTATGGTGGCCGAGTTGTCGAACGAGACTCTTGCGTGTGTGGGTAAAACGCAATATTACGTACCTACTACCTACCCATTCCCCATAATGACGACGATGGTGGTTTTCTTAATTTATAACACGAGTTTTCTGTAAAATGAAAGAGGTTTTTTTCTCTCATTTTCTTCAAAGTTGATGCGAAGTACATACGAAGTACGAAGTTCGTTGTGTAGTGATTTGATGTGGGGATGAGGTTTTCAGAATTTGAACCACAAAAACGATATGATTTTACTCGAGATGAATGAAGTTACGATTGTGGTCTATCTGCTGCCCGACCGCGTGGATTCATTTAACCGCAGAAATGTGGAAAAAATTGTAAATTTTTCGCCATTTTGGTGAGTCGATGGTGCGAAATATCGATGTCAACTATTCGTGTATGATTTTGATGTTATCTTACTAAATGCCAATTGCCATTAATTTACCATAAATGTTTGTCCTTAATTTACATTTTTTTTTTGGGCGTTTATAATTACAAGATTATTACACCCGTAAGGGGGGGGGGGTAGATTTGGTTTGTGAGGTTGATGTTTTTTATTAGGGAGATGAATTTTTGTATTTCTGAGGGTTCGTCAGGAATAGTAGGTGGGTTTTCTTTTATCTGTAGTGTAAGTCTGTTTTGTTTTAGTTGGGGACAGTTGAAAAGTATGTGTTGGATGGATATGGGTTCGTTTCTGCAAAATTGGCATGAGGGTTTTGGTTCTTTTTGGTATAAGTGGTTATGAGTAATTTTTGTGTGGCCTATTCTTAGTCTGGTAATCAGGATTTCTTCTTTTCTGTTCAGGTGGCCTAGATTTTTCCAGGGGAGAGTAGTTTTTTTATGTTGGAAGAGTTTGTTTGAAGTTTGTTGTGACCAAAAGTTCTACCAGTTAGTAAATGTGTTGTGAGTGATTAGAGATTTAATGTCATCAGGAGTGAGAGTGGTAAGAGGGGAGAGGGTAGCGGCTGTTTTTGCTAATCTATCAACAGTTTCGTTTCCAGTGATACCTATGTGGCTGGGAACATACATGAAGCTAATTGAGTAATCATAATATTGGAGGTTAAAAAGGGACTTATGTATGTCTTGGACTATGGGATGGTCAGAAAAAATGTTTTGAATGGATAGCAGTGAACTTAGTGAGTCGCTTTGGATTAAGAATTTTTTATTTTCTGATTGAATGGAAATTATATCTATTAGACAATGTTTTATGGCAGTGAGTTCAGCAGTAAAAATTGAAGCACAGTTATGAATTTTGAAACTGAGAACTTTGTCATTAATTGAGTAAGCGTAACCAGTATGAATATTAGAAATTTTTGAAGCATCTGTGAAGCATAAGTTATATTCAGTATAGTTTGATAACAGTTCTAAGTAATGACTCTTGATTAATAATGGGGAGTGATCATGTTTTGGGTAGTTTATTAAGTAAAATTCCATCTGTATAGGTTTGAGAGACCAAGGGGGGTAAGATATTGGTTGATGTATTAGGTTTTTTAGGTCAATTTGTAGGTTGTTCATATTTTTGATAAATTCTGGGATTGGACCTGAAGTATGGAGGAAATGCTGAGAGCTGTAGACATTGAGTGACCTTTGAAGAGGGTGAGATGGATTATTTGCAACAGTTGTTAAGAATTTGTTTGTCATGAGAATTTTCCTAAAATCAGGAGGAAGCTCTGCAGCTTCACAATAAATACTATCAATTGGAGACGAATAGAGAGCACCTATGCAGATGCGCAAGGAGGAATTTTGAACAGTTTTGAGAATGTTAGTAGTTTTATTTGACAGGTTTGTAAAGCATGGACTTCCATATTCAATTTTACTACGTATCAGAGCTTTGTACAAGTGAAGTAATAGTTGGCGTGATGGGTTATACTTTGGATTTTTAACAATTTTTAATAAATTTAGACGTTTGTTAAGTTGAATTGATTGCTAAAAACTAAGATCATCAATTATTTTATTATCAGTTTATCTGAATACCCCATGATTTCAGCATAGATTCGCTCAAATATCGTGTATTTTCTGTGACCACCACTTAAGTCGAATAACGAATCCTATTCGAATTCAATTACCATCGATTTACTCCAAATTACCACCTCATTACGTTAATTACCACGAGTTACCCGGTAATTACCGTAATCTCGCGTAATAGTGATTATTTTTTTGGTATTTATATATTCGTCTCTTTTCCATACTTCCCATTTTCGGTCAGAAAACGTAGGTACTTTTTTTCCCTAAAAAGTCAGGATTTTTTTTTAATTCAAAGGTCCTTCTTTTTTCCGAGTTTTTAAATTATCAATCAATCAATCAATTTTATTTATTTGGTTCAGTTTTTACTGATTTTAATCAAAGTTGAGCAATTAAAAATCTCAATTTTTCGTTTCTGAACGTTGAAATAGCGAAAAATCAAATATAAAAAATATTACGTATGTACTTACATTAATTTCGAATTTTCTGTGCCATGAATTCTTATGTTATTCCCTTTTTTTTCATCTATTGAATTGTCCGCTGGAGCCCATCGAAGAATTGATCTAATATACTTTTAACATTTGCGTATAATGCCTTGTGCTTTTTGTATTTTTATTAGCAATCAATATTAATAAGTGAATTTTGTTTTTTTGTTTTAGGTGAGTAATGAATTTCAAATAAGATGTGTAAGAATAAGAAAATCAAACAAAGTATGTATTCTATACCTTTTGTTTATTGTGTATGAAAACAGAACTACTCATTCTGTCCCATATTTAAAATTTTCTCCCGGTAGTACCGGTATAATGTGAATTTTGAAAAAAAAAAATGTTTAATGTTCATCTTGAAAAAAATATAATAAATAAAACCAGTTTTTTTTTAAACCTATACTTAGTGCTAGTTTGAGGAATTGTAAATTAGCCGCTAACCGCATTTTCCCAATTTTCTCGGGAGGGGTTGAAAATCAGTTGAAAATTGAATTTTACGCTTGTGAATTTTTTTTCGATTTTTTGCCCCCCCCCCACCTTCCTCTAAAGTAGTTGATTTTCATGAAAAAATCCCTGAAAATTTTCACTTTCCAACTTGAAATTGAGAAAGCCTCCTCTGCCTCCCCCCCCCCGGTGGAGAACAAAATTTGTGATTATTTATCAAAGAATTTCCCTTATTTGAATCAGAATTCTTATAAATATCCCCCTTCGACTCGTTGGAAGGAGTTCCCACCAAAAATCGAAAAAAATACCAACAAAATGGAACTTGAATCAGAGGTTGTATGATTTTTTCCAAAATGTCTCACTTGTGTGTCAAAATTCTTCTAAAATGAAAAAAATCAGGAAAAAATTCAACAAAAAATTGAAGTCTGTGAAAATTTTTTGAAAAAATTCAATTTCTGGTCTCTCAACGACCCTGTTTTTGAGAACAAATCTGGAAGCTTCATACGAGGGAGTAAATATTGTTAGTTGGTCAAGGGAGATTTTTTTCCAAATATTCTTACCAGAAATTGAAATTCTTCAAAAAATTCTTAAAGGCTACGATTTTTGATTTTTTTTTTCAAATTTTGGAGTCATGAATTTCTTATAATGATGAAACTTAATCGAAAAACAGGTTTTTTTGGCAATTCCTTGCAAATGGAAATATAATGAAATTTTTGGGGAAAAAAGTGAGATTTTTTGATTTTTTTTTTTTGGTCAAAAAGCAAACATTTTAGGCATTTTTGACAAAAAACGAAACGGGAAATTTTTAGCAATTTTTTTTAAAAAACAAGACTATAGGAATTTTGACAGAGGATGACCATTTTTAAAGATGTTTTGGCAAAAAGCATCACTCATCTGGCAATTATTGGAAAAAAATGATACTTTTTTGCAACTTTTTGGTAAATGGCGAGATTCATTGGAAATTTTTGGCAAAAAGTGAACAATTTTGAGATTTTTTGGCGAAGAAGCGAGACCGTTGTATAATTACTGGAAAAAGGAACACTTTTTGCAATAGAAGGGCATTTGTAAGAATTTTTAGCAAAAAAAAGACTTTTTTGTTGAATTGGCAGAAAGTCTGATTCAGATTTTTTAAAAAATTGTTTGATGGTGTTATTTTGCTGATTTATCAGTTGTATGATTTCATGTTCTATTTTGGCAGCGAACTAAACATTTTTTGGAGTACAAATCTCTTGAAAGAAATTTTCAAATGTGTGGTTCATTCCGCACTTTCTCCTTTGGTTCATTTTTTTGGAAATCTTGACCTCGTTAAATATCGCGTGATCAACTAATTCGACAGGTGGTAATTATCGATAAGACAGCTTCGTTAACTTCTAGCACGATTCTAATATTGTATCCCAACTTTTGCACCAGTCTATTCAGCAACCCTTATTTATCACAGCTCATTAATGATTTATGGTTTTTAAGAGACGAGGAAGGCGACGACGAATGAATAGAGAGCGAGTCAACGCCCTTTTGCAGACCCATGAAACACCTTTCTTTTACTTCACTTTTGTAGGGTGTAAACCTCTACCCCGTCGAACCACATATTTGGTAGTTCCATTGCCTAGAACTCTTAGACACGCCAGACATCGTCTGAAGTATATACTTCCTAACGTGTATAGATCTTTTCTTGCGTTGGCTTTCGAAGTGGAAAAAATTCGGGTTATGCGATGAAAATAAAAGCAGCTGTTTCATCTACGCGAGTATACTAAACTCTTGAGTCTGAATTATCCCAGGGTTGTGTTTTTCTTTTCTTATGGTTGTAGAGAATTTTCGAATTTTCAACACTAATTGGGCAATTTTTACGAGATGGCGAAAAATACGGCAACAATGTCAAGGTCATTGTGATCGAGTAGATATTTTTATGGCGCTAGAAGGTGCATTATGCGGTATGTAGTACATGTACATCTACATACCAGTGTATTTTTGTACGTACATCGTCGTACTATACTCGCCCAGACTGCACATTTCTCTTGTAAATAAATGGACAACGACGACGATGGCGATAATGGTCTGTGGAGTTCTTCTTCTCTTCATCGATGTTGTATTTCTGCTTTATACGAGATCTCCAGCTGCGTTATCTGGCTTGGTTTTTCGGAGCAACATTAGAGAGGACAGGTGTTTATAATATGAATAAGAGAGCCGGAGAGATTCGATAATGGTGTTACTAGTATTGCTGTGGCTGTTGACTGGCTAGCGCTGCAGAGGTGCGGCGGTGCTAATTCGCGTCTGTGAAGCAATCTTCAGTTTTGTATGGTTGTCGATGCTCTATGAGTATTGTGCCATCCCAATCCCATATCGTACCTAGCTGACTTTGGACAACGTTATGTAGATATTCACGTACAGTAGGTATTGTGTAAAAAAATTGTCGCTAACTCGCGAGAGAAGCCAAAGTCAATAGATGAGGTCTTGACGGGGAAAGAGAGTGAAAGCTCGTTGACGTCTCTTAGTAAAGAGTGTTGTACTTGGGGCGTTATTTACACGTACGTAGGCCCAAGTACGTAATGTATATGCGTGAAATGGCTCGATGTGTTTCTCGAACACGTTGTCGTTGTGTATGCATTGCATATGTATGTTGTGACAAATATGTATGCGAAATTGTACGTAATAAAAGGCAGATTTTACGAAATAGGTACATGGCTCGTGTACTCGAATGCTGAAACGTATTTGTTGTGGATATTAGAGTCTTTCACGTTTGCATAGATCTGCTGACTGATTGCCATGGACTCCTGATGATGAGCCTTGGCTTCTGTTTTGGTTTTTTTTAGAGGATATTCGCTTGCTTTTTGAATTTCTAGATGAGATGCTCAAAATACTCCAATTCTCATGTTTCTAGAATTATCGTTCTTCCGGATTCTGCCTTCCTCTGTCCTTGTGATGGGCAGATGTCATCATAGGTGTAGCAAAGGGCTTACTGAACCCCTCAAAATTCCCCAGTGAATAATTTTGGAGATTTCTTTGTGTTTGGAAAAGGTTAGATTGTTTTTAGGAAGATGTAGGATGACCTAAGAAAGCTGGAATGGCTGGCTTGATTCTTTGCTGAAGTGTAATGAGGAAACTTTCAGGGTTCAGCAATGCTTTATGGTTTCCAACAGTCTTGCAAGTCCTACTTTTTGGCGATGTGGCCTGAAAATCTTGTAGTTGTCCTGCTTTTCATCAATCTTATCAAGAAGTTTTGCTTTTTTTTCAATTATACATTAAATTTTTAATTTATTTCCCTTTTTTGTGAAATTTTGAAATAATTTCGTTGTTTTTCCCATCTGACTGATGGAAAAAATTATGTAGAAATAGTCTTTAGCAGATGAAAACCTTTACTATCTTTCCTTCATTTTAAGTTATTTTTAAAAGATCAGAAATGCATTTTTTTCAACGTTCAAAAATTTTAGGGTGTCTACGAGGTCTCTAAAGTCACTAAAGTTACGAAAAAAGTCGAAAATTTTACGTTGAAACTTATTATGTTGAAAATTATTATTTTAGTTCCTCTCAAATTGTAAATTTTCAAAAGCCTCACTATCGCTTCGCTTAAGTAAAATTGGAAAAGTTTTCAAGAATTTTGCCCCTTCACTTCACTTGGCAATAAAATGTTCTCTTATTGAATTTATTTTCAAAGATCCAAAACTGAAGAAAAACAAAAAATCAAAAAAAAGTTTGAATTTTTGATTTCGGATTACAAATTTTGAATTAGTGTTATATTCCCTAATAAAAAAAACAACTCAAGAGTTTTATAAATTTAAAATTTTGGTGTATTATACAAAAAAAGCAAAAATCATAAAATCATACAATTAATAATTTACGAAAATATTTAAATAAAAATTATTAAATTATAAAAATTATAAGAATTTAAAATAAAATTATTCCAAGAAAATTCAGAGGAAAATACTAAAATAAATTAAGTAAAGAAAAATATAATTAAAAACTTACAGTTGGACAATTTGCTCTGTTGCTCCAAATGACTCACAATAAATTCACGAATTCGAGATTAAATTAAATTAAAATGAAAATAAGATGAAATTCAAGTTAAAAAATGATAAAATAGATGAAATTCAAAATCAGACTGATTCGCGAAGTATTTTAAAATAGTACTTTAAAATATTGATAAAAATAACTTTGAGAAAATAAGAGAAATAAACACACACGAAATTTCGGAAAATGAACTGTGCTTTAACAAGAATTAGTACACACTTGAAAATTTGAAAATGAACTCTTGAAAATCCGAAAATGAACTGACCAAAAGTCCCTCCTTTACTTGTATTTATATAAAAATTGGCAAAATTAGACAATACAAATAAGAGGGAGACTCTGGGCACCTGGATGACCAATGACCATCTTGTCTTTTGGGTCATTTTCAATAGTCAATTAATGGGTTCCAATAGCTATTGAAACTGGCCCACAAGACAAGAGATTTTAAACATAATTTTCATTCAGTTTAAAGGGGTTTGTTGACTTTTATGAGTCTCTTTTCAAATTTTTCCGTTAGGCATAAATTTTACTTTAGAAAATCACGATCATCTGCTAAACATTAAAAAATTTACGGAAGTATCTCTTTATTATAAGATTTTACTGCTTTTTGAGTTTATTATTTTTGATCAGAGATAATTGTTCGTGTGCCAGTAGAAATAAATAGCTCCGCTTGTTTCCCCCTTCGAAATTAACTTCTAAGTAATTTTATTGCCTCGTAAAAGTCAATTATTTAACATTTAGTTTGAATGAAATTTTGCTAAAAGCTGGATTTAGACAATGTAGGCTCATCCAGAGGGTTTGGGGCAGGTGTTCATATATCAGTAAAAGAACAGGGGTGATTTGGTTCCTATTTAAAGGTAGGTAACCAATATTTCTTAATGTTGCGAAATACTGGAGACCAGACTATTCCGCAACATTATGAAATCCCTGGAAATAAGACTAGAATTTGGTGGTATATTACACCTCCCCCCTTGGAGAAAATTTCGAGAGCAACGAGAAATTTCTAAATATAGTGACTAAAATATATATATATACTGCCTTCTAATTAAATTAATTTGAAATTTGAATAATGATAAAAATGATTATATCTACTCAAGTAAGTAGTTAGCAGTTTAGTACCTATGTCGCACAAGTAAAAATATAAATAAAATAGAAATAAGATAAAATGTTAGATCAGGCTACATGCACTGATTCTACCAGTGATGCTCTGGACCTCAAGGTCATCATTGTCTTGTTCATTTGTCAAGTCTATAGTTTCTTCAGGAACAACTGGAACTATTTCAAATGCCTCAGCGCGTGGCTGAGGTTTATGCCATGGCGGAATTTTGTACGGGATGTCCCCAGTGTGGATACGGACTGTTGTGACTGGAGTCCCCAACAATGTAAATATAGGCAGGTCCCTCGGGTCCCTCGGAGACCATAGTGTGGAGGAAACATCGCTTAAATCATCAGGTAATGGAGGAGGAGTAGCATTGTTGGTTGAATCAACTTGGTTGTTCATCTCTTGATTTATAGGTGGCTCAGTGGCCCCTTCGATCAATTGATCGAAGTGGTAATGACAATAATGTAAATGTTGTTCATTATCGTGCTGGATGCGGGACATAAGCAACCAGTTCTCCGCACTCGATGCTAAAATTTGATCCAATTTTTCGTTAATGTTTCTGAAGTTCTCCCTCATTTGGTTACAATTTATCTGACGAAGATTATGGATTGCCTCGTGCAAAGTGTCAATTTGTTGTTGTATTTTGTCGAATCCTGACGGCTCGACTCTCGCTTTTTTAGGAGCGAAGATAGGGCTGGTACTAGTTCTTTTCGACATATTTGAGTGCTTAATTGGTGACTGGTCAAATGAAATAGGTAGTTGATTAATTTGTTGATTGGTTAGTTGGTTCTGAAAACGGACAGATATTAGTAAAGCAAGGCAAAACGTTATTAAAAATATTGCAAGCAGTGTTGCATGAAGAAAAGAACAGCTGCCATCAAGCAAAAGCGTGTAGTCAAAAAAAAGAAGTAAGATTGGTATAAATTTTGTGGGAAAATTATTTGTCTTATTAATCAAAATTTTATTCCGATGCAACCTTAGAAGGTTTTGCACGTGGTCGAAGAGAATATCTAGAATTATTTGGAACATCGCTTAATTCAGATATTTCAACTGGTTCTTCAGGATCATCATAGTCTTGTCTCCTAGTGCAATTTGTGAGAGCTCTAATTATCAAACAGTTTTGGAAACACTGTCCACAGGAATTAGGAAGAGGTAAATTTTCACGATAAGGGAGATGAATTGATTGATTTCGGAGTTTTTGTCTTCTATACTGAATGAAGTTGATGATAATTCTGAGTAAGTAGATCAGGATTATTAAACCAGTTATGTAGCAAAATGTATTCCACCAATTATGAGATGGAGCTTGTTGAGGTTTCAGTATATTTTCCTGAAGTATTTCGTCAAATTGATTTAGCTTGTGAGATAAGAATTTAAGTTCTTGTGTATGTAAGTTTGTCAATCTCAAGGGCTCGAAAGTTGTATTTTGTAACAGAGTGGATACTGGGTTTGAAAAGTTCAGTTCCTTGAAGGGTATAGTTGGTGCAATATTTTCATATTCAAATGTGGTTTCAGATTCTGCATAAATAATTGTATTTGAAGTGTATCCTTGGCAATCAGGTTGGAGTTGTATGACACCTCGTCCATTTAGTATGAAATCAGTAATGGGTTGAGTTTCTTTGCATACAAGTGAGAGGGAAACTGGTTGGCTCAAAATGTAAAGCCATTTATTGTTACGAAGTTGATGCCAGATTTCAGTCTCAGCTAGACATGTGCGCCGTTAGGGAATTGCACGGCGGCGGCGTAAGGTCAATTTTTATTGGCGCGGCGGCGTTTTAACGGCGCGCGCCGAATTTCACGCCGATCCTAAATTGATGGCGGCGCGGCGGCGTTTAGCCTAACAAACCCATAGTTTTGTCTGTAAAAAAGAGAAAATTTGATAGCAGAAGTTTTTGAGGGCTCCACTTTCAACTTTGATCACTACTTGACCCAAAATCTAAAAACAATAAAAACATAAAAGGAAATTCAATTGCAGAGAATTAAAAATTTTTTAAAAATTCAACATTAGTACCAAAATTTGGGGTTTTACGGGCTCCAAGATCATTTTTAGAGACCATTTTCCGCGCCGTTTCACGCCGATAAGATATCGGCGCGTCAAAATTTGAATTATCGGCGGCGGCGCGCCGGCGTGAAATCGGCGGCGCACATGTCTAGTCTCAGCTACTAAAGTGGAAATTTTGCAAGTTTCTGGAATAACTTTTGGTTGGGTAGTTATTATAGATACTTCACAAGGTGGATTTGTAAAACTTCTGTGAATTATTGGATTGACACAAATGAAATCAAAAGGTAGAATCTCTTCACATTGGTTAAGATCTTGAACTTTTGCATACTGAGTACGGACTTGATTCAAAAGAATGTAAGGGAAATTTGGTTCAATAAATCTCAATACTCTAGGTGATTGATCAGAAGGTGTTGGAAGGGGTAAAATTCTGAATAGTTCATACTTTTGAACTTGTACAAGAGGAATTTTCAAAGCAAAGATTAGTCTTTTTCTGATGAGGTAGGAATCTATTTTAATCAATGAATTGTACCAATGAGTTTCCAAATATGAAGTGGGAATTGGGAATTCAAGGTCAGAAGGAAGTCTTGCATGCTTCAATTCTTCAAATAAATTTTTGGGTGTTATAACAGTAGGGTGCAAAATATTTCGGTGAGCCAATAAAATTGCGGAAATAGTACTATCAAATGATTCCTCTAATGAAGTGATCATTTCTATCAAAACATTATTTATCACAGTGACTCTCATTTTAATAAATTCAGCAGTTTCTTTGGAATGCAATTTATGTATGAGCTCATTGACATATTGAATATTGCTATTAATGATTTCTTCATTATGTTTGAGGGATGAAGTAGTTTCATTAAAATTGGTTATTGTGGACTGAATAATTTGGATCTGCTCCTTCATGAGCAATTGAATGTTTTTCTCATCATTTAAAGCTTTTGTGATTGATTCATCAAATCTTTTGGCATCTTGGGCGTCAGGGGTACCAATCAAAAATTTTATCACAGTGGAAATACCATCTATTAATCCTTTAGTTACTCTACTTTTAGTAGAATTTGAATATTTTTGAAGATTTAATTCGCGTCTGGATCTTTTACCAACAGGTGAGGAATGACCAGTGAGGTGGTTCAAGGTTTCAAATTTTTCAATCAGGAGGTCTCGTCGAATCATTAATGAATTTAGTAGTCTTTCACAAATTGGTTCCTTTTTCATTGTAGCATTGATTTTACACCATGTGTCTGCTGTAGAAGTAGTTTTGATTATAGTGTTCAGTTTGGCTTCATATTGGTCTAGGTCAATGGATACCAGTAGGGTCCATTTATCTACTGCAACACGGGCCTTTCCTAAATTTTCGAAGTACAGGGCAGTATGGTTAGTTAGCTGGGTAATATTGATCGGGGTAGCAGAATCAATTTTCATCACTAGAATCTGCAGAGTCAGAGCTGAAATCAAGGTTCTTTGGATGCTCATCCTTGTTGGGATCTGAAACAAATGGTTTGAGAAGATCTGTGTTGTATGTCACAGTTCTCCTGAAAATTTTTAAATCAACCGTATTGCGGTCATTAACCTTAACAATTTCGAAAGGACCTTTGAATTTTGGACGAAGCTTTTGTGAGAACCCTGGTTTTGTGTCTTTTATAGCTACCAAAACTTGATCACCTACCTTGAAATCATGTGTATGAATTTTTACATCATAATAAGTTTTTGATTTTGCTTTTGATTTTAAAATGTTTTCTCTGGTGATTTTATGAATTGTATTCAACCTTAATTTTAATTGATGATAATAATCATCATAAGTGAGGTCAAAATTTGGATCAGTTTTAAGAGAACTTGGGATATAAGCAGGGTGTCCAAATAGGAGTTCATAAGGTGTACGACCTGTAGTTTTATGAACCTGTGTATTGTAGCAAAACATAGCGTGGGGGATGAAAACATCCCAATTATCATGATCAGAATTTATAAAATGTTTTAAATAATCTTTAAGAGTTGAGTGACTTCGTTCAAGAGCAGAATTACTTTTAGGATGATAAGGCGTTGCAAAAATTTGGCGAATTTTATAAAGTTTAGTAAGTTCTTTTAAAATTGAGGATGTGAATTCTGTGCCTTGATCACTTAGAATACTTTTGGGTATTCCAAATAGGGAGATGAAAATATTTATAGCTTCAGCTATAGTGAGAGCAGTGTGATTTGGGAGAGGTACTGCATAGGAAAATTTAGTTAGATCATCCTGCATTGTTAAAACGCATTTGTTACCTAAATGACTAGTGTTAAAAGGACCAACAATATCTACTGCAAGTCTTTCAAAAGGTTGTGAACTTGTTGTGGTAATTACCATGGGGTTTTTAATAGGATGCCTATCTGTTTTATTCAACTGACATGAATTACATTCTTGAATATACTTTCTAATATCAGTTTTCATATTTGGCCAATAATATTTATTTCGAATCCTTGCATATGTACGATTAAATCCAGAATGACCAGCAATTGCACAATTATGATTTTCTTTTAAGACTGTTTTAATCTCATCTGGACTTAATTCTTTCTTAGTGTTTTGACAAATAGTCAATTTAATATCAGTATTTTGAAAAACAAAATGCAAAATGGACTGTAATTTTGTAGGATTTATTCTATCATATTCATTGTTAATTAGAGACACATAAACATCATTGATTTTGAGTTTGATCAATAATTCTCTCAGATTTTTAAGAGCATAAAATAAGTCAGGATATGATATGTTTTCGTAAATGGTATTTTTGTGTATACAATAAAATACATTTTTGCCTTTTGTAAATCTGTGTACAACATCAAAGAGCTTAATGTCCTTAGGTAAGGGTTCAAATTCAAAGGTATCAATACTATCCTTTGTAAGTTTATTCTCCTCATCTATGTCTGCACTTGTAAAAAGCACTGCATTAGGTTTGGTCAAAACAAGATCACTGACAATTGGTATCATTATGGGTGTAGTATTGGAAGTATTTTGGAAAAATTTTATAAATTCTCTGTATTCATTGTCACGAGTTACTACACTGATTCTGGATAATGCATCTGCATTTGAATTGATTCTTCCTGGCTTGTATATTATCTCATACTCATATTCCTCCAATTTTAATCTCCAACGTACAAGTCTGGAACCAGGATCCTTTACATTAAATAACCAGGTCAATGGTCTGTGGTCTGTAATAATTTTGAATTTCCTTCCATATAAATAAGGTCTGAAATGCTTCACAGCCCATACAATTGCCAACAATTCCTTTTCAGTCACTGAATAATTTGTCTCAGCTTTATTTAAGGTGCGACTTGCATATGCAATAGGTAGGTCTTGTCCAATTGGGCCTTGGCTAAGTACAGCTCCAATTGCAAAATTTGATGCATCTGTGGTTAAAACGAATGGTTGGGAGAAATCAGGATACTGGAGTATGGAGTCACTTTTCAAAATTGCTTTAAATTTTTGGAAAGCTTGTTCCTGTTCTGAATCCCAATGAAAAATTTGATCCTTTTTGAATAATTTGGTAAGAGGCTTAGCCATTTTTGCAAAGTCTGGTATGAATCTTCTATAATAGCCAATGAGGCCTAAAAATGCCTTTAATTCCTTTTCAGTTTTTGGAGCTTTGTATGTTTCTATTACTTTAATTTTGTCAAGGTTAGGGCGGATACCCTTATCAGAAATCACATGACCAAGATAAGCAACTTCTTTACGAAGAAACTCACATTTGTCTGGCTGTAGGAGCAATTTATTATCTCTCAATCTTTGGAAGACAGCCTGTAATCTTTTTGAGTGTTCGACTATATCAGCTGCATAAATAATGACATCGTCTAAATAGACAAAACATTGCAAACCATTCAATCCAGTCAAAACAGAATTCATCAAGCGTTGAAATGTAGCTGGGCCATTACGACATCCAAATGGCATGCGGGTGTATTCATAGTGACCATCAGGTGTAGAAAATGCTGTTTTGGAAATATCCTTTGGACTAACACGTATCTGATGGAATCCTGAGGCCAAGTCAAGGGTAGTGAAATAACGACTGTGTCCTAATTGGTCCAAAATCTCTTCAATACGAGGTAAAGGATAAGCATCGCCTGTGGTGACTTCATTCAACTTCCTGTAATCAACAACCACTCTCCATTTTTGAATGCCAGATGCATCCATCTTTTTAGGAACTATCCACAGTGGTGCTGCCCAAGGGCTGACGGAAGGCTGAATGATCCCCTGTTTCAACATTTTTTGAACTTGAGAATTAATTTCTTCTCTCAATTTATGAGGGTGGCGATAATTTTTTACAAAGATAGGAGCAGCATCGCCAGTATTAATATCATGCTCAATTAAATTAGTGCATGTCAAATTGTCTCCTTCTAAAAAGAAAATATCTTCAAATTTGTGACATAAATCTATAATAGACTGTCTCTCTTCACCATTCAAGTGTTCAAGACGTAATTCTTTATTCAGGTGTGCCAACCTTTCAGATTTGGCTGTAGAGTCCTTGAAATTATGAACCAGGCAGGTTTTTGGTGCACATTGGCACTTGGACTTCAAGTTTGGTGCACTTTGGCACTTGGAATTTGAATTTGGTGCACTTTGGCACTTGAAATTAGAATTTGGTGCACTTTGGCACTTGCAATTAGAATTTGGTGCACTTTGGCACTTGAAATTAGAATTTGGTGCACTTTGGCACTTGAAATTTGACTGAGAAATGGCCGAATTTGAAATTGGAAAAATTGGAATTGAGTCATTAAAATTTGACTACCTGTTCTCAGAATTAGACTGTTGCATGCCAAAATTAGATCCCTGGTGAGGGGGGTCACGCTCAGTATTGTATTTATCATCAACTTGAAAGTTTGATTTTTGTGCTCTATGGCACTCACAATTCAAATTTTGTGCTCTTTGGCACTTTGAATTTGACCCTTGTGTGTTTTCACACTTGAAATTTGACCAAGAATCAACCGAGTTAGAAATTGGCAAAATTGAGATTGGGTCTTTTAAATTTGACAGCTGATCCTCGGGACACAAATTGGGGTGGTCAAAATTGGACCCCTTGTTATAATAGCTCGGAATACATTCAGGTAATGGGTCTAGCCTTACTGAAAATTCCTGTACTTTGACACCTGTGTCTCTGGTGTTTAAAATTGTGGCAAATGCAATTCCATCATCATTCACTTTTACCACTGCTTTTGATAAATACACTCCCTCAAGGGGTAATGTAATATCATCAGGTATAACTCCCTCTCTGATTTTAGGATTTGTAACCCTTATTCCAATAATGGTTTCAGAGCGAGGGGTGAGTTCAAATTCTTGTGTGTTGTGACTTTTCAAATTAATTGTATTTTCATCATCAAAATAGAACCTCACAGGGTTGAGTACATCTTTCAATTTCAATGTCTGTTTACTATAATCAATAAATGCTTTTTGCATTCTCATTAAATCATTTCCAATTATACCATCATATGGAATGTTTGTATTTTCATCTACCACGTAAAATTTAATTTCAGCTTCAGAAGAGTCCTCTAAGTGTATAGGTAAATAAACATATCCCAAAGTATCAACGATCGTATTTTTTGAAATACCTTCCAATTTCATAGGGTGATCATTGAATACCTGTGTGTTTTGTGAAAGAGAAGAAGATTTTACTAGACTGATTTCTGCTCCTCCATCCAACAATAACTTTAATTTATGCTGTTTGGCGTGAGGTGCATTCAACACTACATACATGCTGTTTTTAGAGTGCAATATTTTTTTCAATTGGATGATACCATGTGTATAAATGTTCCGTTGTCCTCGGTCCCGGTATCTGTAGGGGGACAACGCAGGTAGTTTAAAGAAGACCTTTTATTATTGAAACCATTCTTACCATTAGAGGGGTTATTTCTATTACATTCATCCTCGTTGTGTGTATCAGATTTACAATGGCGGCAATATTTACGTAAACCTTTTTTCTTTTCCTGGACAAATTTTAATTTATGACATTCTTCAAGCTCATGACCAAATTTTTTGCAATACCTACATGATTTTTTTGTTTTTGCCATATCAATGTTAGAATTATTTGAAACAACTCGAATCTGGCTCCTTTTAAAGCAATCTACAGTGTTATGAGAGTTATTTTTACAGATTGAGCAGTATTTATTGTTGGTATAATTTTGATTGTTAGAACTCCTACAGTCTCCTGTAAAATGACCCTCTTTTCTACATTTACGGCAATATTTAGAAGTGAAACTAGGTCGATTCGTTTTGTGTACATTTGCTGCACGTTCTTCCCCTAATGCAATTGTAAAAGCATCATTTAAGGTGTTAAAATCACGACCTCGTAAGAAAGAAGAAATATGGGGAACTGAATGGTGGACAAAACGATTCAATGCGTTATCTTTGATGCTGGCTATCATGCCAGGTAGAAGGGTTCTTTCTACACAATTTTGGGAAGTAGCACTGATCACTCTAGAGACAATTAGTTCTATACGATTATAAAATTGGGAAATACTCTCACCAGGTGCTTGTTTACAAGCATTTAATTCCTCATTCAACTGGACCAAGTGTTTTTTATCCTGATACAGTAATTTTAATTTTTCTTTTAATTCGTTCCAAGAAAGAAAAGAATAGGGTGCAAGGTTAGCTTTAGCTGGGGAACGAATTTTAGCTAAGACAGCAAGAAGGAGAGCTCTGTGCTGATCTGGCTGTGCAAGCTCAAAAGCATTATTACAGTCAGCTAGAAAATCATGTAATTCAGACCTGTTGCCAGAGAATGTAGTATGGACAAGGGAGGCAAGATAAGTTAAAGTAAAACGAGGTTCATTTTGTACTGGTGGTACATTTTCACCCTGTTCAACTTCAATATTATGTTGATTAATATTTGCCATAATTTTTCAGTATGATTTTTTTTTTTTATCAAGATTTTCAAAAGAATAGGTATCAAAAATGGTAGAAAATTTTGAAATAAACCTAACCAGGTTCTCACAAAAATTGAAAATGTCAAAAATATGAAAGATATGGTTAACTAGATACACACAAGGTAAGCAAGTATAAAAATTAATGAAGCAATTCACGAAATAATGCAAAGAAAATTGAATGATTAAAATGTTAAAAGAAATTAGTTGCAAGCATAGAAAGCATAAGCTAATTTTCTGAAAGCAAGAAAATAGTTAATAAGCAAGCAAATCAAATTTCTGAATTCTCTTGGTAAATAAAATCATGCAAGAAATTTATTTATTTAATTTTTAATAAGAAAAAATGACTAGAAAAATTACGAAAACGAATTCTCAGTATAAGAAAGTAGGAAGAAAAAATTATTTCAAAAATCACACAAATGAATTCTCAGTTTTGAAAACAAATTTTCAGTATGGAAAAATGAAATTCCAGTATGAAAAATGATTTCTCAGTTGAGTATTAAAATGAACAAAAATCAAGAAAGATTTTTTCAAAATAAATTCAGTAATCTGAATTGAAAATTATGGAATTTTTGAGAATTTAATTTAGAGAAAAGTCCGATCAAAATATTACAAAAAAATGAGATTTTTTTTTTTTTTTAAATGAAGAGGTAAGTAGGTAAAAAAAATGCTCACAAAAATACTGAATTGTAATTATTTTGATATCACGTTTTTTTTTTAAAATTAATTACGTAATTTGAATATTTGAGTTATAATAATTTTTTTTTAATTCAAGTTTGACTTGTTTTTAGTGAAAAACTGACGATTTTGAATAAATTGAGATGAAAACTGGGGTTTTTAATTGAAACTGTTATTTTAATAGAAAAATGTAAGATGAAATAATGGTATTTATTGAATAAAAAAATTTTGAAAGTTGAATTATGTTATTTAAAAATTGAAATTTCAGTTGAAATAATTTATTGAGAAAAATTGAGGTGAAATTATTTTGGTAATTATTTATTTTCGTAATTATTAAATGAAAATACCAAAAAAAATTGAAATAATAAAATACAACAGCCAAATTAATAAAAAAAAATAGTTCGAAAACACTGTTGCCTGAAATTGCAAATTTTTTTACAAATTCAGCCCAATCAGTGTCCTACCGACTGCGCCAATAAAATTTTAGCTGTTATATTCCCTAATAAAAAAAACAACTCAAGAGTTTTATAAATTTAAAATTTTGGTGTATTATACAAAAAAAGCAAAAATCATAAAATCATACAATTAATAATTTACGAAAATATTTAAATAAAAATTATTAAATTATAAAAATTATAAGAATTTAAAATAAAATTATTCCAAGAAAATTCAGAGGAAAATACTAAAATAAATTAAGTAAAGAAAAATATAATTAAAAACTTACAGTTGGACAATTTGCTCTGTTGCTCCAAATGACTCACAATAAATTCACGAATTCGAGATTAAATTAAATTAAAATGAAAATAAGATGAAATTCAAGTTAAAAAATGATAAAATAGATGAAATTCAAAATCAGACTGATTCGCGAAGTATTTTAAAATAGTACTTTAAAATATTGATAAAAATAACTTTGAGAAAATAAGAGAAATAAACACACACGAAATTTCGGAAAATGAACTGTGCTTTAACAAGAATTAGTACACACTTGAAAATTTGAAAATGAACTCTTGAAAATCCGAAAATGAACTGACCAAAAGTCCCTCCTTTACTTGTATTTATATAAAAATTGGCAAAATTAGACAATACAAATAAGAGGGAGACTCTGGGCACCTGGATGACCATCTTGTCTTTTGGGTCATTTTCAATAGTCAATTAATGGGTTCCAATAGCTATTGAAACTGGCCCACAAGACAAGAGATTTTAAACATAATTTTCATTCAGTTTAAAGGGGTTTGTTGACTTTTATGAGTCTCTTTTCAAATTTTTCCGTTAGGCATAAATTTTACTTTAGAAAATCACGATCATCTGCTAAACATTAAAAAATTTACGGAAGTATCTCTTTATTATAAGATTTTACTGCTTTTTGAGTTTATTATTTTTGATCAGAGATAATTGTTCGTGTGCCAGTAGAAATAAATAGCTCCGCTTGTTTCCCCCTTCGAAATTAACTTCTAAGTAATTTTATTGCCTCGTAAAAGTCAATTATTTAACATTTAGTTTGAATGAAATTTTGCTAAAAGCTGGATTTAGACAATGTAGGCTCATCCAGAGGGTTTGGGGCAGGTGTTCATATATCAGTAAAAGAACAGGGGTGATTTGGTTCCTATTTAAAGGTAGGTAACCAATATTTCTTAATGTTGCGAAATACTGGAGACCAGACTATTCCGCAACATTATGAAATCCCTGGAAATAAGACTAGAATTTGGTGGTATATTACATTAGAATGTTTTTTTCTTTCATTGAATTAAGCTACTAAAGTTTTTAATTTTTTTCATATTTCTTGAGAGGAACTACATATTTATTTTTTCATGTCAGGTGGGAACTGTTGCAGGGTGTCTACCAGTCGAAAAAACTACGAATTTACGAGAGAAAAAAAGTACGAAAAATCGTCGTAAATGTACGAAATTTGTAAGAAATTTTTAAAAGATTTTTAAAATAAAAAAAATATCAAACGAAGAAAAACCATTTTTGAAAAATTTTTGCACATACAGTAGACTTCCGATTATCTTGTCGGATACGTGAAAAAGTCGGATAACTGATTTTTTTTGATTTTTCACTGAATATAGTTTCAAAGATGCGTTGAAAATGCGGTAAAATGATTTAGAAACACCCAAATTAGAATATAAATCGCCGAAAATTACCAAACAAGTGATGAAATTTCAGTAAAATTGGCCAGAAATGCATGAAAAGGTATAAAAAAATTAGTAACGTGAAGTAAAATCGCTAAAAATTTCCAAAAAAGTGAAATTTTTGGTAAAATTGAAAAAAATGCACTAAAAAAAATGTTCATTAAAATCGCTGATTATGACTAACAATCGGTATTGATTGATAATGTACCTACTGAAATTAGACGAAAATGTGTAAAAAAAAAAGTGTTGAAAATACGTTTAAATGTTGTAAAAAACATTCTAAATTATTGAAAATGACCGAAAATCAATAACTTTTCAATAAAAATGTGCAGAAATTTATGAAAAGTGTTGTCATTCTTCAAATATGATGTCAGTTTGATCAAAAATTCAGCATTAGTAGGATAATACTCCAATGCAAAAAGGATGGAAGTCCAATGACCTGGCATAAGGAAAGGAGGTTAGTGTGTTCAGCGCAGTTTTGAGAAACAGGAATTTTAAATTTTGAGCTGAAAAGTTTAAAATCCCTGTATCAAACTGCATTAAACACACTAACCTCCTTTCCTAATGCCAGGTCATTGGACTTCCATCCTTTTTGCATTGGAGTACAGAATTAAAAATATATCGTAGTACGAAAAAAGTTTGAAAAAAGTTCGAAATTTTGTTTTTTTGGATTTGTTAGACACCCTGTGTTGAAAGTTGGCCATTTCAAAACTTCCTATAAAAAATGCAAAAAAGTGTATGTAAACTTGATCGGAAAACCTGATTCTTTTTATTGAAGAAATTGAGTAGTGAGAGGGGTGCAAAAGAAAGTTGCGACGAAAATTGATTTGACACCCCTTCCCCTTCCCCAAAGTCATAAAGTGTCTGAAAAATGTCTTGCCAAAGGTCCCGCTGAAGTTCTTTTTCATTTTGAAATTTTTCCAGACACCTTGAGGAAACTTTCAGGTCAATCCGAGAGGTCTCCTCAAAGAATTCAGCCCTCTTCTAACTTGACTCAGCATGGCACAAACGCAACCCAGCTTCCTCTAGCACTGCAATTTTAAGAAAAAGTAATGAGTATCCCAATAGTCGTTATAAGGCTCGACGACGTCATAATTACATAAGATTCTGGGTTGAGGCCATACTTACACATCTGTCTGCCTGTTGTATGCTTCTGCTCGAAGAACCAGACGAGTTGTGTCGAGTTGGAGTATACGAGAGAAAAAAGAGAAAGAGAACGAGAAAGAAATGTGCTGGTGTGGGCGAGAGAGCTGAGATGACAACACTATAACGTCGTCGTGGCGTAGCATGAAAATACAAATAATAATATGTAGGATCAAGACAGTGTAGACGAGAGGAAATGAAAACAATTTTTTTTCCTCTCGTTTATTTATCTTTTTTTTTTGTTTTACGATGACGACGACGCCGCCACAGATGATGAACTAAATGGATACGCTGGCATATAGACTCGATCGCGTTAGAAGATGGCGTTGGTGGCGGGGTAAGAAAGAAACCGCGTAGAAAATTGCAACGTAAAAAATTCAACTGTACAATTTAGTAAACGCGAAATTTGCCTGCATACTTGTGTGTGTGTGTGCTCGAAACTCTTGGAAGTTGGCGGAGTTCTCAAGTTGAATTTGGCGAATAAGAGTAATACGTAGGATATACTCGTATACGAGTAGAGAGGTACATTGCGTTACGTTGAAAACAGCCACGCTGTCGATTATATGTACAAATTCTGTGGTAGTAGGGTGGATAACCTTGCAAGAGGTCGCCTTCTTTTGTACATTTTATTTATTATTATTTTTTTTAAAACGTGTTCTCGCTCTTTTTTTACTCTCTTCGCTGTTCGTAGTATATTATTAATCGGCGCGATGGTATAGTACATAGTGGTGTGATAGTGTATTTTACTAGTATATTTTGGTGTATGTGGTGTATGGTTTTTTAGTATGCAGCTGGTGGTGGCCGAAATAGGTACATATCTTTTAGGATATACGCTTTGTTTGTGATGTTTTTCGCATATATTTCCGCGTGTGTGTGTTTCCGCAGAGTATAAAGAGGAATTTTTCCTGTTCATCGTGTACTACGAGTAGGTAAATGAGAGTGATGAGATAGCAGAGTGAAAGAGGTGTTGTAGGACAATGTAGCGAATACGGTAGCAGGAAAAAGTGTTGGATTAGCAATGGTTTATGTATAGGAAATCGTTGGAAAATATTTTTTTTTTTCATTTCGACACGAAAAGAATAATGTCAATGAAATGGTCTGAAAAATTTCCAGTGTTTTACAATAATATGAATGTTTGAATTTTTTTCGTTATCTTATTATAGTGATTTTTTTTGTTGCTAAAATCAGCCATTCAATTCTTGATGTAGAAACGTTGAAAAAAAGCTTGCGTGTTTTGATTCATTTTATTGAGATGAATTTCAAGCAGCGAATTGTTCAGAAATGAGGAATTTCCGATTGTCTGGCTAGTCGAGCTGTTTCACAATTTTGTCTCATCGTCATAATTGAACTCATATCTATGTACGGTATGTAATTCCTGCAATAGATATACGTGCGCATTAATCCAATCAAAACGGACACGTAACCGGTTAGTTTTCTAAACTGAGTCTTTATATGCAATTTCCGTTCTACTCGGAGGTGTTTGTTTCGGTCGTCGGAGATGAATTCTATTATTATAGGATGTTGATTCGTCCTGTAGTGATACTTTTCAGCGTGTTTGTTGCAATATTGACGAGTGAAAATTTTGTTTATTGGGAAATTTTGAGCTTTCGGTGGAAAATGGGTACAACTGTGTGAGTAGTTTGGGTTCGAAACTGCTATAAATTGGTTCTCTTGACTTATAATTTGTATTTGTGAATGCCAATTTTCAAGAAATAACGGTCGAAGCTGAAAGTAAATTCTGATTTTTTTAAACTTTTAAAAGTTCAAGAAAATGATTATCGTAAGCAATGTAAAATCAGTATAAAAGTCATTCCAGGTTATCAAAAATTGATGTAATATTAGGAAAAGACTAAAAGTTATAAAAATGTCTCAAAATGAGAATTAACAAAAAAATTGATGAAAATATTCTAAAAATTGAACATCCATTTCTAAAAAAAAAAAAAAAAAAAATTGCAAAAGTTGTGGAAAAAAAGTTTAATTGGCCCTTCGTTTATTGAAGATTACCATAAATTGATGAAAAATTGGTATTGTTGAGCAAATTTTTGTGAAAATTGATCTCGAAATTCGTTGAAATGCTATAAAAATGGTTCAAATTGGGTTAAAACTGACAAAACGTCATGAAAATTGAGCAACAGGTCGCTTAAAATGACCCAATATGAATATAAAGTTGTTGAAAATTACCCTACGAAAAATTGATTAAATATTATCGAAATGAAATTGTGAAAAAATCACATTGAGTATCATATAAATTATGAAATTGGCATAGAAATCGTGTAAAAGTTACCTAAAATTATTGCAATCGTAACTTGAAACAAACAGCGTTAAAATTGCTTAAAATGGCATAAAGATCAAAAAACGATCAAAACTCGATGAAATATCTTGAAATTTGAGTAAAATTTTTTCAAAAGTCGTCTAGATTGTTAAAGACTGTTGAAAAATGCGTCAAAATTGTGCATATAGATAATTGAATTTTTTCAACTCACTTCGCAATTATTAAAAAAATTCTGTAAAATATTCCAAAAATGCTGAAATATGAAAAAAATTGTTCAAAATTACAGAAAGTTGATCAAATTTTGTCGAAACTTAACGAAACTGTAGAAAAAAATTACATGAAGTACGTGTCATAAAAATTGTAAAATTGGCTTAAATTCACTCGAAAATGATCAAAAATTGATGGTATTTCTCGTTCAAAACATTTTAAAAACTGCTTAAAATGGTGTAAAAACATCTGCATACGAGTACAAAAGAGTAAAACTTGATAGAATGTATCAAAATTTGAGTGAAATCTTGTAATTGATTAAAATTTCACAAAAATTATGTGAAAGATGATGAAAACTATGAAAAGTGCGTGAAAATGACTGAAAATTGCCACCTAAAAAAAAGTGAAATTTTAGTACGAAAGTTTAAATATCTCAAAATTCGAGTAAAATGAATCAAAGAATCGAATTATTCTATGAAAGGAACGAGAAACAAAAGTATGATTCGTGAACGTGATTCCACGGTTCATACTATTTTCATGAATCACGAATCACACCTTGAAAAAAAATTTGAAGCATGGGTCATTTTTTGATCAGAATCCTGATTTGGATCGAATTATGGTTTGAATCATCTCCCCTGGTAGCTTTTAAAAATGGAGAAATGTTGACTATATTAAATTTTGACACCACCCCATCTCCTCTCTTTTTTCAGATTGAAATATAATTTGAAGTACATATCTAATGCTTTTGCATGCTGCTCTGTTTGTTAGACACTTGGCTTTGTTTTAGGTTTTTAAAACGAAAACAGGCATTTTGGAATAATTATATTAAAAAAAAAAAAAAGGCTGAATACCAATTCCAGATGTTGATCTTGCATGAAGGGGGCTTGAGATGTAAGTTTGAATCAATTTTTTGAGCTGAAATTCTCAAGGTCTGATTTTTTTGTCAAAACTAACTGATTTCGCTGTTTTGGAAGCGATTATTAAACTAAATATGGAGTTTTCAATAGATATTCATCATAGTTGCCTTCGTGAATCATCTCAATTTTGACTCTGCAGATTCATTTGATGGTCCCCTTATCTTCACCTCGTCACCCAATATGATCAGAACTTGAAAATCATTATTGTGATATACTTGAAATTCGAATTTTGGGCATATTAGGTAATGCTGGGTGTCTACCAGTTGGCGAAAGTTGTGAAAAGGTCGCGAAAGTAGTGAAAAGATAGCGAAAGTTGAGAAAAGATCGCGAAAGTTATGAAATGATCGTGATTTTGAAAATACGTCTGAATCGCAAAAGTCGCGATTTTTATCAAAAATTACCAGAAAGTTGCTGAAACTTCTCTTATTACTTATTAACACTTTATGTTGTTCAGTTGCGGTTATAACCGGTAGGTCATGAAAAAAAGTCGCGAAAAGTCGCGAATTTTTGAATATCAAATTTTGGTTGACACCCTGTAGCAGAGCACGCGGTTTTCCCTTCGACAAATACTTGTTGCACTTGCTCAACTCGATTTGATTCATTTTCCCTTATCATTTGGCAGATTTGTACCATTTTTTCGACAATCTCGTGGCCTCTTTCTTTGAATCAATCAGTGATTTTCATTTTTTGAACTCGAAACTGGACGTAAAAATCCTGGCAATTATACACGCCCAGTATAAAAAAATGTCAAAAAAAAAAAATTGACGATTTTTCGGAGACTAATAATTCTAGATATATTTTTCACTGATTGAATTGGGGATCTGGCTTTGCAAATGGAAATCACTGATTGATCCAAGAAGATTGTTTGATGACTCTTTTCTGTCTTTGGAGTCGGTGAATTCAGACAAATTGGTTGATTATGTTTTTTGAGTGCATTTTCTGGTCTTCCATACTCGTACAATAGCAAATAATCGTTGTGGTTGGATCCTTTACTGCTTCCCTCGACCAATTCTGCAAATTGGCGAACAACTGATGTGAAAACATGACAAGTCATCCAATATGCATGCGTTGTTGGATACGCACGTAACGTTCGGTTGGTGCCCATGTCGTTATTATTCGCAAAATTTTTTGGTACGACGATTATTACAAAAGTATGCAGAAATGAGGTTACCATTAGTAACACGTTCGTGGCGTCTTTAGCGGTCTTTTAAAACTTTACTTCGTACGATGTTGGTTGGTACAGTATATGGACAAACGTCTCTGCGATGCGGTAAAATGAAGAGGATCTTCGCGTATACGCGTTTTTGTTCATTTTCTCGGTATTTATTTATACGTTTAAACGAGTTAATTACACCGTAATTAATACTAATTGTCTCACCAGAAGGAGAAGGAGGACCCATCTACGTAGTTTTTTTTGTCGATTGTTTGTAGAGATTTTGCTATACATACAACACGAATATGTAAATTGTATTGTGTGTCGTCTTACATTTATGAAGCATGATATAAGGAGGTGGCCTTATAAGTATGTGAGATTTCGTTTAGGCTGACTGTAAGGTACCTAAGTATATTTTCTGTTCTCTCGTCAGTTCGTTTTTTTTTTTCTTTTTCGACGTGGTAATTGGTTACACGCGTTGCTTAGCTTGACTTGGTACTAGAAAGATGATCAGGGTGTTTCACGCGGTTTTTAATGATTGAAGAGATGAGATAAGCGGATTGTGCCCTATGCAGGCTCCTCGTATACCTATTCTATACATCTCTTATGATGATAATAATTGTTGCCTTCGTCATCGACTCATCGGCGAACGACGACTATGTCAGCGCAGCGGTTTGAATAAAAAATTGTAGTAGGCGCAGGCGGTGCGATGCGATGGCCGCTGCGCGACGTCGACCTTCGCCACAATAAGGCCCATTGTGCCGAGTTATACAATACCTATTACCTACCTATAGCGAACTGCCAACCTATCTACTATGTAAGCTTATTATCACTATACTATAGCTGCAATATAAACGTAACAGGTAACAATGGCTTCGGCGACCTGTAATGCTCGTATAGTTGATGGTCGTCGTTGTAGTTTACATAAATGGTTAGAAAATTTTAATTTCGAACTCGAACCGATGGACTGACGACCTGGCCATGGGCTTAAAAACTTGTACTGTAGGAAAGGGTTTGATTGAATGATTTACATATTACTCGCTGGATGTGAAGCGGAGCTTGGGCCAAAAATAAATCCATCATTTTATCAAAATTATACAATGGTGAGGTGACAAGATGTCTACCAGGTCACGAAAGTCGAGAAAAAGTCACGATTTTGAAAATAGATCGCGAAAGTCATGAAAAAGTCGCGATTTTTGAAAATAGATCGCGAAAGTCGAGAGAAAGTCGCGATGTTGAAAATAGGTCGCAAAAATTGAGAAAAAGTCGCGATTTTTAAAATAGGTCGCGAAAGCCAAGAAAAAGTCGCGATTTTGAAAAAAGAAAAGGTCGCGAAAGTCAAGAAAAAGTCCTGAAAAACTCGCGATTTTGAAAATGGGTCGCGAAAGTCCTGAAATAGTCGCAATTTTGAAAATAGGTCGCGAAAGTCGTAAAAAAGTCGCGATTTTGAAAATAAATCACGAAAGCCAAGAAAAAGTCGCGATTTTGAAAAAAGAAAAGGTCGCGAAAGTCAAGAAAAACTCGCGATTTTGAAAATGGGTCGCGAAAGTCCTGAAATAGTCGCGATTTTGAAAATAGATCGCGAAAGTCGTGAAAAAGTCGCGATTTTGAAAATAAATCACGAAAGCCAAGAAAAAGTCGCGATTTTGAAAAAAGAAAAGGTCGCGAAAGTCAAGAAAAACTCGCGAATTTGAAAATTGGTCGCGAAAGTCGTGAAAAAGTCGCGATTTCTACCAAAAATCACCATGATAAATAAGGGAGAATTGAGAAAAAAAGTCGCGATTTTTGGATTTTTGATTATCAAATTTTAGTAGACACCCTGAGAATATTTTTCTCGTCTCTGTGTTATCTTTCTGGTTCAGGATCCATCTCTTAGCATAGTTGAGTTGTTGAATGTGGACTGTGCAGGTTAAAACGAGTCGTTCTTTTGCTTTCCCGTGTGAATTGCTCACTAACCATTCTTATTATTGGAATTCTGTGGATTCTGCTGACTTGTGACTGCTTTTTGTCGCTAGTTCAGCTATTTCGATTCGATTACTAGCAGAGTTTGAAGGCTCTAAAGACGAGGAACAGAACTGTTGTTAAAAACGAAAAGTTCAAAGCAGTAGGAGCTCAATAAACTTTGCCCCGTGAACGTAGCATGACATGGGTTTCATTAGTGTTGACTTGCTGTTGACCAAAATAGAATGTTTGGTTGTATGTTTGAAATTGAAAGACAGTCTGCTAACAGAGAGTTAATTCGTGATCCTCGTATCACATATATCAGCAGTTGAGAACTTGGTAGGGGACATTCGTGCACATGTTTTAACCATTGTAAGAATTTGAACCTATTGTCGTTGTGTACGACGATTACAGTATGGCGTAGAAGACGTATAGACAAATAAGAGACAAAACGATGGAAAGAGATACACAGACGAGTGGTTGGAAGAGTGAAATAGCTACAGCTACATGTGGCTATAAACGACGACGATGGCGAGTAATTAGCGAAATTACTATCTCGTTTACCGGTGACGTCATTTTGTAGAAAAGTTATCCTTATATGCGATGATGAATGATTTGTAGAATGGTGATAATGAATTTGATGACGTTGTTGGCGAGATTTCGATAATGATGACGTGTGATCGTGTCGTGCTCAGTTCGTGATGATAACCGATCATCAGTTACAATATTGAATCATTTGGATGGATCGAATCATTAGGTCAGAGATTGGCCAGTAATTTTTATACTTTGATGGTGAGATACCTACGGCTATTCGAAATTCAGAATTTGGACACTTCAATGATTATTTTTTGAAGGGGGAGTGTTTTTTTTTTAAAATTTGCAATTCTGATTCTGATGGTTTGAAGTGAAAATTTTGCGCTGTAACCTAATGTCATGTATGTATACACTTGATTAATATGGATTTGTTTTTTTCATTGTATGAGGATATTGTGACTCAAGATGAACAAATTATGGCGATGCTGATGCTGTTACGAATGAAAGTGATGTAAGCCGGAGACGTCGAGACCACGCACGTGTTGTGTTGTGAGATTGTGACCGAATTGCGTAATTTTTTGCGCAGATTGGAAAACAAAAAAAGAAAGAAAAATGCCATATACAATATGAATGTTGTGAAACGTTGTAAATAACGTTGCCAATGTATGGTAACAATAATTGTACGATTTTCCAAATTGCTCGCAAGGTCGATTGAGATTTTTTAAATGTCGAAAATTAGATAGAAAAAATATGTATTCTTTGAAATTAAAATTTCTTCGGAGGTTACCTCGCTCGTCTGGTGCACAGTGGCATATCCAGGATTTCTCCAAAGAGTGGGGAAAACCAGCTAGACTTTGAGGTAATTTTTTTTAAACCCTGCATAAAATGCGATTAGGTATTTCTTTCATGAAAACAGAGACAGAATTTCTGCTCGAGCGAAGTAATAGAGTAAATCTTTCAAAAAAATTAGATCGAAAAACGAAAAATCGTCAATTTTTGTGTGTTTTATTTTAGATATTAATTCGCAAGGGGGAAGGGGGCGATGAGGTGATGACCTCAGTCGCCCACCTTGACTACGCCACTGCTGGTGCAGATTGCTATACTATGTACGAAGAGAAGTTATGAATGAAATCGTGAAGAAATCCGGAAAAGTGTACTTAGTAAAAAAGTCGTGATTTTTTTTTTGTTTGATCAGATAATCAAACTTTGAGTCATGTTCTTAGTAAAGTGGTACCATTGTTAAAAACAACCTTGGATAGACTCTTGATAGACTATAGAGTAATTTTGTTTAATATCTAGTTATCTTATTATAATTTGCTGAAAAGCTACAATCGACAATTCATTTTTGTTTTTTTGTTTTAGGTGAATACTGCATTTTCATTCTTGAGATTAAGATGAAGTCAATATTGAGTGAGTTTTTTCATTTCTTTTCTTTTTTCGTGTAATAATAATTTATATATTGGTTATTGATTAACATAGGTGAATTTAATGGGATATGGGGTGTATTTACCCCCCCCCCCCCCCTTAGTTTAAATTCGAATTCGTCAGCAAAATCGTTAATTTTCAGACGAGATTGCATTAATTTATATGTACATGAATGTATTTGTAATTGGCTGTATTGCTATGTATGAATAAAGTTTGTAAAAATCAGAAGTGATGTGGGAAAATTAGAACGAATATCTATTCGAATTTTTAAAAAAATAAGTACCAATTTTGCAAAAGAAAAAAAATTATCTCAGAAAAGTGGAAGTGGAAAAGTATAAAATTTTCACAATACATCCTCGAAAGAGAACCTTTTCTCAATTCAGGGGTTCCTAGAGTTGGGATTTAAAATTAAGAATCTTCGATGTCGTCGTTCGTCGTTGCCTGTTTTGGCCTGTAAGTGCTTTCAAAGGGGGGGGGGGGTGTGTTTGTGATCTCAAATAAATCATATTGGACCACTCTTGAACTATATCGACCCGCGACCACTTCCATTTTACGACCTTCAACATTTCAATGGTCCTCAAAAATGAATTTTTTGATCCCAATTTTTTCAAATTTTGAATTTATTCTCGAAAAACTGAAATTTTGGATCAATTCTGCCCCTCAGAGGGATTAGCTTCAATTTTCCAATTTTTTTGTGAGCTACTCAGCTTTCTCGTCATCTCGAGACCTTCCCGGAATAGTTTTTCTATTATTTTTGCTGAAATACGATTCTGACATCCTGAATATCGATAATTGATTCCGTCATTTTTATAAAATTCCGCGTTTTCTCTTCTCCTTCTCGTACACACAGAGACAGCTTTGCCTCTTCTTTTTTACGATTCAGATGGAACCAGATCGCCGTATTCGCGTAATTGTATGCGTTCGCATGTAGCATAGAGCATAGTGTATCTGTAGATACATACATAGGTACGCGAGTTATAGTATTTAGTTTTCATTTTAAACGACGTATCGTACTGTTTCGAGGGCAGCCTTGATTTTAATCTATCCGTCGTAATATTTCACGTTTCAGTTATTCTAAAACGAAGTTCGCCGCTTTTTTTCTCGCTTCCTCGACCCTTGTTAAGAACCTGTTGCTTCGCGATACTTTTTTCCTTGACTTTTTTTTTTCAATCCATATGGTGGTATTGCTCTTCCTTCTTGAGTGATGGTGTTTTTGCGTGTGTTTTACTCTTTATCTTTAGGATAGTGCTGTGGAACTGAATTTAGTTTTTATGTGAGGTGTCTAAATCGTGACTTTTTTCAGAAAATTAAATTAGGAGAGAAAAGAATTCGATGGATGTGCTGAAATAATTTTTTCAAATTTGAAAAGTTGTGAGAATGTGCTTTTTTTTAAAGTAATTTTTGAGACATTTTCTTAGAAGTGAGATGAGCATGACAGTCGAAATAGTGACAACGTCTGTTGGGAGGGTGGGGGGTCTCAGGAATTTTACCGATGTTGAACTTGAAGTGTTCTCTGAAAAATGTTGCCTAATTGAGATTTCCCCATTTTCTGGGAAAAATCCAAAAAAATTGAATAAATCTGAAATTATTTCAGCAAATCTTGCTGCATTTTTTGTAAATAGAATGTTTTGCTATCGTTAAAAAGAAGGAGGAAAAAATAATTCCTGAAAAGAAATTTCAACCATGCGAAAACCTAATAATGCTCTTCGAAGAATCATTGAATCATCTCTATGGATGACTCATCTCTTGATGTATAGTTGAAAAAGTTCAAGTCAAACTTTTTTCGTGGGAATTTCGGAAGTATTGCTGCTTCCTTTTTTGAACTGAATTTTCAGAAATTGATTTCTGAATTTTTTTTTTTGAAAATTGTCATACATATTGTTTTGTTGCTGGGTTGCTTGTTGTTAAATGAGCTCTGAAATCGACTATTGTGTAGAAAAAGAACCTTACACGCGTCCTCGTCGTGGTCGTCGTTATACCTGCGCTCGTATTAAGAAAACCTACGTACCTTCAGCGTATACCTTTCCTTTACCTTTATATGTATATGCCTTCGTATACGTCTACGTAGGTATAATTATCGTATAAATAGGAAATATTAGGGTTAAAAGAAACATAATCCCGGTGTCAGCGAAATGAGAAATGAGCCCGGAAATACGCTTAAAAAGAGAAAGAAACACCGTTGCAAATTTTTCTCGGTTATATTTGTGTGCGTTGCGTTCGAATGAACGTTGAACGCTCGGTGATTTTTAAAATGTCTGTGGACGTTGGACGGGCGTGTTTTCGCGAGCGGGAGCGCGAGCGGTTCCGACCAAACCAAAAGCGAACTGCTTGCTGTTGTTGGTTGCCTGTTGGTTGGTATCGTATTCGTGTAGATATGTACTATACGACTGCTTACATGGTGGTAATTTATTCGACCTTGGTGGGTTTTTATATTATGCTTGCATATACGTACTCTGCGTATATGTATTTGTACGTTCGTTTATACTTATAAATGTTGTAGGTACGTCTACGTAAGTATAAATTTATACTATACGCTCATCATCATCGCACAGTCGTAATTGTCGTCGTCGAATGTGGCCGCCACCGCGTCTAAAGACGATTAAAGTACGTAATTTACGTGCTTACTGCTGCTTACGAGTATACAGACAGATAAGTTGGAACATGTTTGCATTGGGCAGAAATTGCCGCTTACGAGGGTCTAATATGTTGAACTATGTGTATGCCTATTAGGTATTTTAATGGACGTATCGTGTTTAGATGTATCTGGTTGCTATATGAATTCGTGCATCGTTCGTTAGGTATCTGCCGGAGAGGGGAGGGGGGAGTTTTTTTGGTGAAATGTTCTCAAATAGATCTGCAAAGAGGAGAGAAAGCTGTAAAAATTGTGGACAAAATTTTATTAGGGAAGTCAGTCAGCAGTTGAGTTTTTGGAAAATTGATTTCGATTCTTGCATTTAATTCGATCGTTGAGCTCAAAATGAACTAGAAAATTGAGAGAAAAAAAGTCTCAGAATTTTGGAAGCATGAGTGGGTTTCATGTTATTTGTCAGAGGCCATAGGTGGCTAACATAAGTGAATTTCACGTGGAAAGATGTTGTGATGAGCCAAGTTTCGGATTCCCCCTTCCCCCTAGCAATTGAAAATCAATTTCTTGATAACATCAATCGATTTGCTCAATTTTGGCTGTAGGGCTCTAGCCCATATATTTCCCTTCAAAAGTCGTTTTTTCACTCATTCAGAATGCCCAGTTTCTGAAAAATAAGTCAGGGAATTCTAAAGTCCTAAAATTCAATAAAATTTGGAAATTGACGTCCCAAAATGAGTTAGATGAAAGATTTTGTATCACTTTTTTGCAATTTTTCATACTTTTTTTTCAAATTTAAGATTTAATGTTCAAATCCAGCGCCTTAGAATGAACAAAAATCGACTTGTCGCCAGGGTTGGGTAAAAAGTCACGAAAAATATGAGATTCGTGATTCATAACACTTGATAATCACGAATGATGGATTCTGAAAACTGATTCAAATTTGTATCTACTCGTACGTAATTTTCAAATCATATTTGTGATCGAAAATTACAGGGATGCTACGCGGTTACTTTTTAAGTAACCAAGTTACTAAAAGTTACTAATAGTAACTTTTGGTTACTTTTTAAAAATTTTGGTTACTAAAAGTTACTTTTTCCGTGTTTTTTCACAAATATCCTTTTTTTTCTTCAACATTTTACCCAGAACTCTTTTTCTTTTCATAAAAAATGATGTTGTTTTACCTCTCAGGAATTGTGAATTTTCGAAAGCTTTTGCCCTCGCTTCGCTCGGGCTTTTCTTCATATTTCTATAAATATACACATAATAATTTCCTGAAAAATTAAAAATTTTGAAGCCAAGAAAATCAACTTTTTACTTACATCATCAGGAATGACGTTGTTTTACGTCTCATATCATCAATTTTTGCAGCTTTCGCCCTCGCTTCGCTCGGGCTTTTACTCATATTTTACAAATAACAAATGGGTACCTAGGTATATGTAATTTTCTGAAAACTTTTAAAATTTGAAGCTTTTGAAGCCACGAAAATCAACTTCTTGCTTAAAAAATGAGGTTGTTTTATGTTTGGAACCATAAATTTTTCGCAGCTTTCGCCCTCGCTTCGCTCGGGCAGATATGAATTCTACTCCTACAATTTCCAAACATTTCCTAAAATGGAAAAATCAACTCGACAAATTCCAAAAACATAATCTCATCAATACCTGACCAATTATTTGAAAAAATCTTGTTGCTGGGTGGGGGGGTGTGGTGGTAGAGTAAAAGTTGGGAAAATCTAGCGTGAAAATTTGGGAGAATTTCAGTCCCCCCCCCCCCTCCAACACATCGCTTCATCACACCTCTGAAAATAAAATGTAGTAGTTTTGTATGGATCAGCGTTTTTCGGCCACCTCACCTATACTTTTTGCATTGAAAATTTTTTTGGTCACTTTTTTGGTTACTTTTTGGTTACTTTTTGGTTACTTTTTCCAGCTTTTTTGGTTACCAAAGTTACTTTTTTTGAGAAAAATTTGAGTAGCATCCCTGAAATTACCATAAATGGATGGTAAAGAAATCATCATAAATGAGCAAGGTTTTACGACAAAATCGATTGAAAATTAGTTGAAATGTCGGGAAAAAAATTGAAAATGATCGGGATTTGATTATTTATTTTGGATTTTGATGAAATCTCTGCAAAAATTCCCAATATATCAAAGAAATCGTATGAAAAATTTTGTCAAAAAGGTAAGTAGTGGAAAAGTGCTTCAAATCATTGAAAAAAAAAGTTATTTTTGATGAAATTGGCAACACTGTTGGAATATGTGAACTCAGTTTAGTCGGTAAATTTTTTCCAATTTCAATTTTTTTGAAAAATTTCCTGTAAAAAGTTGACTTGATAATAATTTTTGTGTGTGGGGAGAGGGGGGGGAGGGTTGACTGAAGAGCTTTCTGAAAATTTGGTTGAACAAAGTAGAGAAAAAGTGATGATTTTTTTCATGAAAAATATTCCGTTACGTTAGATACCATGTTAAACATTACCAAAATTGAAGGAAATTTCACAAAAATTAGACGAAGTACATACATAATATCGTTTATGAAAACTGTAGGATGGGAATGAAAATACATAATTGAAAACTGCCAAAAATTAAGACGAACTTGGCAGCAATTGCGTGAAACATCATTGAAAGTTGATAAGGAATCTCATAATTCAAGTACTAAAATGATGCAAAGCAAAAAAATGATTCGAATCAACATTTTTATAATCTGAAATGTGATTCGAATCATCCCCAACCCAGCTTTTCACTCCATTTTGCAATTTTTTTTTTCAAAATTGAAAACTGGCTTCCAGCACTGAATGAGGGGTGGCTTTGAAGAAATGAATAAATATTCGAACGTTACCTTTCAAAAACCTTACAAATAATGTATCTACGTCATTTTGATTTTTTTTTGAATGAATTAGA
The DNA here is from genome assembly GCF_950023065.1 of Planococcus citri. NCBI lineage: Eukaryota > Metazoa > Arthropoda > Insecta > Hemiptera > Pseudococcidae > Planococcus > Planococcus citri. Next base: position 70,216,971 of record NC_088679.1, read on the forward strand.
AGCGTGTTTGATGCTTTGTTGCGGGGGGGGGGGGGAGGGGCAGAATGATTGAATGGAAAAAATAAGAAAATATTTGAATTCAGCGCCTTCGAATTAGATGACAATCAATGTGTCACTTCACGTTTGAAGTTTTTTCCGATCAAAATTCTGTACTCTTTAACCCAGCAGTGTTGTTGAGATCTCATTTTGAAAATGAGTTTGTTGAAAAAAAGGATAGAAAAGTGGCTGAACTGGTCAACTTTTTTTTAATTTTCGTGGTATCTAACGGTAACGAAAGTCATGAATTTTGCTCGCAGCGCACTTCAAAATTTTTTAAAAAGTCCATAAAATTGAAAAAATCAAAAATTTGTTCTAAAAATTAGAAAAATGCAAAGTTTTAAGTTATTTAATTTTTTTGAAGGGGGGAGGGGGTATTTTCATGTGGTAAAAATGTGAAAAATAGGTCATGAAAAAGGTCACGATTTTTGTCTGGGAGTTTTATTTTGTTAGACACCCTGATTGTTTCAAGTTTGAGCATTTATGATTTTCATTATTTGTTTCGAATCTTTTTTTTTTTTTTTTTAAAACTATCACCAACATTATGTGGAAATTACGAGCCCCCCCCCCCCCTCAAACACATCCGGAGCTTTTGGACGCAAATTACGATGGTGTTTTATTAGTCTATCGAGGAAAACTTGGATCATTTTAGCGAAATCGGAAGACCCATCTCTATTTTCGATTCAACCGGGTAAAATGTAAACCTGCAAACGATACCATGGTCTGGAACATATTGGCATTAAAGAGCTCAAGTTTTCATTAATTTATATTTTTTTTTACATCATTTTATGCTTGGTACCTTGAGTATAGAGAGGACATACAAGTACGAGTATCGCATGTAAGTTTGTAAGTGTACATATACTTAATTACTTACATAGATTTATGAAGCAACATACGCATCAAGTACCCAACTTAAGTGCCAACGGGTTCCTAAGCAATTGTTATAACGCGTTTATGGTACCTAACCTACAGAGTAATGTATGGTAGTTATATTTCCGCTTCGCGCTTGTCACATGTGGCGGAATTGCCCTCACATCGAGCCGAGCCGCGTCCGCGTTTGCTTTTTTTTTTATCGCACTCACGAAGAGAGACCCAAGGCTCGAGAAGCCGAGCGAACCGCGATTGCTAAACAATTTCGCGTTTTATCACGTTTTTTCCGCGTCAATAAAAATGTAAATACGCCGTATTATCATAGATGTACGAGTACATGAATTTTTGTGTGCAGCACCGCGGCTCGGCGGCATGAATTTGTCAGGTCGTTTGTCGCGTCCTACCTGTTGCTTGCTGCTGCTGCGGTCGTCGTCGTCGTTGTCTTTGTCGTACCTACGTACGTAGAAGGAAAGGAAATCGGTATGTATTGAAAAAATAATAATGAAAAGGGGGGACCTGGAATCGTCATCGACATCGTCATCGTCAAATATGGACGTCGCGTCGCCTTATCGGCTCGCCACGCCGCCGCGATAACCGCAGGTGTGCTCGAATCTCAAAGTGGAATGGCCGCCCATCGAATACAAAAATATATTCGAGTAAAATGGGACGTGGAAATACCTAGTAGTACTTGGTGTGTGTGGGAAATGGTTACAACGGTTTTTTCTTCGATTGTAGCCTATAGACTGGGTAGGTTCTCTTTTGGGTGCGAGGGAACTTGAAATGCTGAGGCAGACTCTTGGAGGAGGGTTTGGTAATTGCGAATTCATTGCGAGTTCGCAGTGGGTGAGTGTTTTGAGAAATTGTGGATCGAAGATTTTGATTTTGAATAGGGTGTAGTGGATCTGTGCAGATTTCAAGGAAGCTGGATTGTTGAGGGAGAAGCGAAGCGTGAAAGAGGACGTTATGTCGAGCTTGAGCTCGAAGCTCGTCGAGTGTGTCTCCAAGCTCAGGAGTCAAGCTCGCTGAAAATAGGCAAACAGTCCAACTCATTGGCGTGGTTTTTTTTTTTAATACGTTAGAATCCTTGAATTAGCTGCTATAGGCGTTAAGAAGGCAATCAATTAACTCGAGCCGAAATCGCAGCCAGGGTTGGCTGCTGGCTCGCCAATTGATTCGAATCGCTGCTTCGACTTTAGACTATTTTTTTCTCTTTTTTCCCCCTCATCATGCTAATCGATTACCTAGATCTAAATATGATTATTCGAGGAGTACCCTGTGCGTGTCGTAGACTAGACTCGATGGCTACACACGAGGAGTTTCACCATCAATCGTTCGTACACGTTTCGGATTACACAGTACCCCCGCATATCTTTACCCTACTTACACGGTCGTATCGTATGGGTGTGTGTGTTATCGTACGTTATGTACACAATCAATGCAACCGAGTCAATCGGCGACGACTAATCGATGATACGTATTCTATGCGGGTCGAGAGAGCTGGAAACAACCGAGTCGTCGAGCTAGACAAAAGATCGCTTCAATTAAGCCAATTAACAAAGTAACCAATAGCTCGACTCGTGGACGAAGACACAGACGCCAGTGCCTGCATCATCATTATTGTGTCGTGTGATGATGAGAATTTACAGCGGCCTACAGTCTCATTTATGTACCATCAGTGATTCGAATCAATTATTACATCGATGTGAAACCATCGATGCGGTGATTTCATCCCCTAGCATTACCTACTGTGGTAACTGGAAACTCGAACTTCCCATTAAGCTGATCTTTCTTTCGTTTTTTTTTCGCGATCGTTGCTAATTTGACGATTGTAGTGGTCGATTTTCACGACACGATGCGTATCGTGGTCAAAATTATGGTAGACCTGCTGTGACCGAGCTCCGATCGTACCTACCTGTACTTATTCTTATTGCTAGAGTGCTACGTAGATTAACCCTCATGAGACTCTGGTTGCGCAGCATGAGAAGTGAATTCATGATTTCTCCAATTTGGTTCCTTTGCTTTGAGAATATAAGCTGTAAAATTGTTCGTGAGAAGGAGGAGTGAGAAATTTTTAGTGTAGTCTACACGTTTGAATTTAAAGTTGAATACATTGTACGCGAAAGGTGGATTTAGTTGCTCGCTATTTAAATGTGCATATAGGTATAACTTATCGGCGATGTACGTTAAGTACCCGGGTAGTATCGCTGTTGGTAGACTTACCTAGGTATTATTTTACCGTTATTGAGTGTGTTGTTGGACGAAGCGAACGCGTATACTAGGTACGGTGAAACCAACCACCTCACAGCCCTTCGGCTACGATTACCTTGGTTCACGTTGTTGTTGGTCCCTATATTGCTCGAGCATACATATACACTATACAGTATACTAGTCTATACACAGATGTAATACGAGTACGTACGCCGGTAATTACACGTAATTATAAAGCGAGCAGAAGAGTATATGTATGTATTTATAAGCATCTAGTGATACCTTATAGCGTTAGATTTACAGACGTACACTTACGATAGAGTCAAAAAAAGCGCTTCTCCGGTTCATATACTGTGTTTAGGAGGATTAGAGATACGAGAGATTCGTTGCAATATATACCCGAGACACGAAACTGTAATTACCTGTGCGCGCGTGCAGTTTAGAGGAAATTTAACCAACCGAACAGTTTCCATTTGCCCTGTGTATATTACATATAAGCATTTGGAGGAGTGAATGTGTGCAGGGCAGAGAGGTGAGTCATTCAAAATGGCCCTTGCACGAGATTTGATTTAATTTTTTTTGCAAAATGCATCAGTTTGATTTTCAATTTTCTAAAAAAAAATTTCCACGAAGAAATCGACGGAAATTTAATTGAAATTCGTAAAACCTTGATTTTTTTGATGATTTATATTTGAGGTACGATATTGCCTCATTTCTCTTTCTGAAAAATTCCAGAGATTTCATCCTTCTGGAAAAGTTGAGGAATTCTACAAATTGTCACTCCAGATGAAGATGAATGCACCTCCTTCCCCAATGCCTTTATTACAGACTTGGTGTACCTACATTTTTTCTTGGAAATTAGTTCATTTCATTATGGCTGAAAATACGAGATTTTTTGGAACTTTTTTTGCAGCAAAGTTCGTTTAATTAAGAGATTTTGCGATAAAAATTTCTCAAAATTTCTTAAACGAACTTTGCAACAAAAAAAAGGTCCAAAAATAAAAGTCTCGTATTTTCAACCATAATGAATTAAATCATTTCCTGGATAAAATTCGAGGAAAATTTAAAACTGTCCATAATTGATTGGAAAAGTGGAAACCAAGAGAACTTTTTGAAATTTTGGCAAAAACTAGGACTTTGAGCAGAATTTTTTTCTCAAGAAAGAAAGGAGAAGGCTGAATCAAGTCGAAGTTTTTCTATTTTCTGAATGAAAACAATCAAGCGAGGTCAAAGTTTGATCGAAAAAAGTAAAAAAAAACTTTGAGGGATTTTTTTTCAAATATTTCAGTTTGGAGGGCACAGGAGGGGGGGGGGGTTAAAATTTACTTAAATCGAGAACTTATAAGGTTGACATTTTTTAATTTTCAAAGAAAACAAATAACCATGAAAAACAATTAAAATTCTGGAAGTTGTTGAATTTTAAAAAATGTCAAATATTTCATCGAGGAAGGGTCTGAGAGGGGGGGGGGTCAAAATGTATTCAAATTGAAAACTGGTAAGGTGAACATTTTTCAATTTTCAAAGTCAGAGAATTTATAACCATGAAAACGAATTAAAATTTTGAAAGAAGGCGAATTTGAAAAAAATAACAATAATTTTTTGCAGTTTTTGGCAAAAAAGAAAGTCAAAAATAAGGAAAGATAGGATTAGTAGTGCCGTGAAAATCACTAGAAAGGCAGCGAAAAATTATGTCATGAAATTTTCCATGGAAACTGAAACATTTTGGTTTAATTTTTCTTTACGACGTTATTGTCGCAGTACACTCTACTTGGTAAAAACATTTTTGAGTCATTTGAGCCATTTTTTTTTTTCAAAAAACTGATACGAATATTAGGAAATAGCCATCGTACGTCGACTGTCAGAGAAGAATTGTTAGAATTGGTGTTTCATAGAACAAAACAGGGTGTCCGCAAGACTGGAAACCTGGAAAAGTCAGGGAATTGGTCGGTCTGGAAAAGTCAGGGAATTTCGTAATTTTCACGCAAAATCCCTGAAATTTTGAAAAAAACGATCAATTGCCAATTTTTGATAAAGACCTGCGATGAACGAAAAACGTTATTTTTTACTTCTCGAAAGACACATTTTCAAAAGCTTTTGGCCTCGCTTCGCTCGGGCTTGTTTTATTTTCTTTTTCAACGGCAAGATGAACATGTCTAGATGATAAAAATCAAGTTTTGAAACCAAAAAATGAACTCCTCACAAAAAAAACATCGTTTTTATACATTTCGAAATACAAATTTATAAGAGCTTTCGCCCTCGCTTGGGCCTGTTCTGTTTTCTTTGTCAAAATCAACTTCCTTCGAAAAAAACATCATTCAAATTCTAAAATTTTAAAAGCCAAAAAAAACTACTTGTTCTCACATGAAAAAAACCTCGTTTTTATGCCTCTCGAAATGCAAATTTTCAGAAGCTTTCGCTCGAGTCTGTTCTCTTTTCTTTTTCCAAAGTAACTTCTTTCAAAAAAACATCATTCCAATTATTAAAATTTAAGAAACCAAAAAATGAACTCTGCATTAAAAAAACCTCGTTTTTAGGCATCTCGAAATTAAAATTTTCAAAAGTTTTAGCCCTCGCTTCGCTCGGGTCAATTTGTTTCTCATTTTATAATAAGCAAATTTCATATTTTCAGGCCTCCAAAAATCCAAAAAACAAAAGAAAATTTTTTTAAAGTCATATGAATATTGTATAATTTGGCCAAAATTGATGCATGTTTTATTTATTTATTTATTTTTAATTTAAAAAGGTAATAATCGAAGCTTAGCTGTTTTTTTATATCCGAAGAAACTAGTATCCAGTTCGAAGAGAAGCTTATAAAATAAAATTACACCCCCCCTCCCAAAAAAATTCCTCTTCAATTAAGGTGTGGGGTAAGCATAGAAAATAAACAAAAATGGTCTGGAAAAATGGAAAACCTGGAAAAGTCAGGGAAAATCATTTCCAGAAATGAGTGGACACCCTGAAAAAGTCGTAATAGAATCAATAGTGATTATATAGGAACCTTCATGAGGTCTCACTTGATGAATAACTGATCAATCTACATAAGTCTTAGTACTTACTCAAGTATCTCTCCTCTACCCTCCCATCAACCTTAAAAAAAGTTAGGACGATACAACACTTCGTTCCTTTCAATTATTTCTGAGTTTGAAGACATCTTTTCAAGCCCATTTCAAAGCAGTCAAGTAATCGAAATCCATTCTGACATTCTTCATCGATCACCACTGACGAGGGTGAATTTCAAGTCATAATATTAAATAATAACTTGTAAAAAATCACTCAAAAACTTCGATCGATTCTTAAAAAAAAAAAAAAACCAAACACTTCCACATTTAGCCCAAAATTCCATGAATTTCACAAACGTATTGGCATAAAACAAGCTGCTATCAAAATCGCGCAATTTCTTGGTGTTCTGACGTGCACCGGAAAGTACGCAGCTTCGTCGTAAATTTTGTCAGCAATAAGTACATATGTATAAAAATCTACGAAGAAAAGAACCCAGAACCCCACGTTAACACACGTCTACGTTTTCCCACTACTCGAGTATAAATAACAACAATAATAAAATTTCGAGTAGGTAGGCAGTTGCCATCACACACAACGAAGTTCCTCAGAGTTCAATTTTTTTTTCATTACGTACACAATGATACTCGTACGTCTACTACGTACGAGTACGTCGAGCATATACGCTAGACAACTACGTTATTTTCGTTTTAAATTTTATTTTCCTGTTCCTTTTTCATCATTACCAAACGTAATTTCGTCGCTGCGCTATAGCTATGTTTATCGCGGTTCGCGTCATTTAATTTTTCATCATGCACAAATTCACGAACGCGAAGCTGCGAAAGTCGTTCATTCGCGAATGGTAATTTCAAAATAGCAGCTGCTACCATCTGACGAAATGAAATTTTCTGCGACTATTCTTTTCTTTCGACGAACGCGAAAAAAAAATTGCGACAATTTTTTCCCTCCTCCCCCACCCACCACCCCATCCTGCCTGTCGAGAAATTCGTTTAGTTCGCGTTGCACACTCATCATCGCAGTCACACAAGCGACCATCGCACGCGCACAATCGGAGACTTCCTTCTTCTCTCGCCAAGTTTTCCGTCTCACTCGTTCGCAGTTGTACGTATGTACGTATATTTCAGGGTTAAAATAATCGTACATTTATACGACCGAGGCGAACTTTGCTCTTTACGTACGTACGTATTGTTGTACGTTTTCTTTTACCACTTTAATAATGTAAAACTTTTCAAAACGATTTTTGCGGATAAAGTTCATCCCATTTAAATGGATTTGTATTGTTATACTTGTGTAGAGTAAGAGTGTAGATGCGCAGCGACCAGGAAATGTTATCGAGATGAGAATTTTTTTCGTCGGAAAATGCGCCATTATCGCCATCATCGCTGCTGGAATCGATGCAACAACGGACTTTTCAACAACCTTGAAAATTTTTCCGCTCGGTTTCTCGTTCATTTAGGGTTCTATTTTTCGCTATTTTCTTCGTACGAAACTTTCGTAGAATCTCATTGATTTGCCGAATCGATAAGTCCAAAATGTGATTTCGTTTATTTTCATTTTAAATTTTGGGAATCGTTCAGTGTCACTATATTCATTTTCGTTATAAATTAATTCTTATTCGAAATACGATTTGAAAAGCTTTGACCAGTGGCTAGCAAAATCACTCTCCAGGATCAAACAAACTCCCACCAATCATTAAAAAATTCCAGGGTGTCTACCAGGTCGCGAAAAAGTCGTCAAAATTTTTACCAAAAAATCATCAAAAAGTCGCAAATGATCATAAAAATTCGAAATTTCAAAATTTTATTTGACCAAAGGTTGAGTCTTGAAGGTAGAAAAATTGACTTATCACATCAAAAATGATGTTTTTTCACTTCTGAGAAATGGTGAAATTTCATCTTTCAAAAACAATTTTTTTTGTCACATGGAAACTATTGAAAGTTGTCCAAAAACTCCTCCTCCCCCCCCCCCACAAAAAAAAGGGCGAGCTTTATTAGAAACCCAGTTTTTTTCGTTGAAAAGTAGAATGGTTCTGAAAGAAAAGATCGCGAAAAAAGGTCGCGAAAAATCGCAATTTTTGAATATCAAATTTTGGTGGACAAAGACATTCTGAATTCACAATTTTTTCCAAACTCATCAATTCTAATAGGTTTTCTACCAAACGTCAGCCAAAAGGAATTAATTTCAACTTCCAACATCACCCCCCCCCCCCTCCAGGATCAAACAAATTCCCACCATATCGTTAAAAAAATTCACAATTTTCTCCAAATCCAGCAATTCCAAAAAATAAAAACTTCTCATCGAAACTTCAACCAAAAAAAGAACGAATCGTATTACGCACGTACGCATGCATATTATAAAATATGTAGGTACGTCTCGCACGCAGATTTATTTCGCGGAAAAACGAGATTCGATGAACTGGATGTCGAAAGGGAAAATACGCGAGTACGAGAGCGATATATAAGAGTTGAATGAGAGTGAAAATACAGTGTACATCGTCGCGACCGCGAACCGACACACAAGCGTCGCGTCGTCGTCGTGAAAAACTTTTCATTACATTCGACGCCACGCCGCCATCCATCGCCTGCACTTCGCCGCACCTCCGCGCCGTCTTGCCCCAGACACAATGTATTCGCGAGAAACGAGGCCATAGACGATTTTCCGGCGCAGTGCAGTACGGCGTACGGCGAGGCAAGGCACAGGCAGGAGACCGTTCGAGGTCGCAGTCGTTTTTCATTTAACTCTTATAATAATGTATGGAAATGGAGAATGTGCGAGCGCGAGAGCGGAAGAGAGACGCAGCGAGGAAAGGAGGCTGCTGCTGTGGTGCCTCTGGTATATTATTGTTAAAACCTAACCCGTTCGTTTGTTGTGTGTATTATTGAATATCATACACGAGGAACTACTACATAGGTACCAGTAAGTTTATGTATATGCATTATGCATGTATACCATTATGTATATAGCATACCGTTTGTACCTATACCTTTACCTCTTTTACTCTTACCTTAGCAGCCAACTCGAACCTCTACCTTTTTTTCTCCTATTTATATTCGTTCATCTATTCATTTTTTTTTTTTAAGAGGAAAGGGGGTGGAAGGGATATGTATATTGTGTACTATATGGAAATCTTAGATCATAAAATATGTTTTATTAGAGTTCCAATTCTAGTTCCATGCTGTCAGTTTCTTTCGGTTTCGGTTTCGGTTTCGGTTTTAGTTCCACACCAATTTTTGTTGAATTTTGAACCAGGGTCATCGAAAAAATGAAGGCATGAAATTCAGTCACCATTTCACTTGTAAGTCACTTTTGTCACTATTTCGGCAAAAATGGACAAATTTTTTAAAAGATAAATAGTGCAAAATTTTAGGAAATGATCAGAATTTTTCATGAAAATCCTTCAGAATCGCCATTTAAAAAAAAAATTAAAAATCAACTGTTCAACATTGAAAATGTAAGGTACGATGTGATTGAATAGAGCCGATATTTTCTAAACCATACAAAGGTAGATCGAAAGATCAGGCAAAAATTCATCACCTGTCAGAATTTCAAGTGGTAAAATCCTTTTTTCGATTTTTGGTGAATTTTTGAAAATCAAATTTTGGCCAAAAATGAGGGGAAAAATCAAAATTTTACCAAATTGACCAAGAAAGCTGAAATTAGGGATATACCCTATTTTCGATACGCCAAATCGATTGGAAACTGTTTCAACCCGTTTCGAGCAGTTCTGGAGCCTCCAGCAGTTTTTTGAAACTCAAAATTTCCCGAAATTTCATCAAATGGAGATGGAAAGCCGAAATTCATTCTTCGAACTGATTTCAATACGCTGCGAAGTCGACTGCAGGTGGATTTCAAGTCGTTTTGAAGCCTCCAGCGACTTTTCGAAAATTACTGGAGCCTCCAGTAGAGTTTTGAAGCATGAAATTTCCCAAAATTTCATCAAATGGAGATGAAAAGCCGAAATGTATTCTGTAAACTAATTTCAATACGATATGAAGTCGACTGCATGATGGTTTCAAATGGTTTTGAAGCTTCCAGCTACTGTTTAGAAATTTAAATTTTCCAAAAAAACGCCATACAACTTTACAAAAAGTCGCTGGAGGCTCCAAAACGACTTTAAACACACCAGAAGTCGACTTCGTAGGGTATTGAAATTAGTTTACAAAATAAATTTCGGCTTTCCATCTCCATTTGATGAAATGTTGGGAAATTTCATGCTTCAAAAATCTACTGGAGGCTCCAGTAATTTACAAAAAGTCGCTGGAGGCTCCAAAACGACATGAAATTCTCGTGCACTCGACTTCGTATTGTATTGAAAAGTATGCAGAATGAATTTTGGCTTTCCTACTCCATTTGATGCAATTTTGTGGGAATTTCGAGTTTCAAAAATGTGCTGGAGGCTCCAGAACTGCTCGAAACGGGTTGAAACAGTTTCCAATCGATTTGGCGTATCGAAAATAAGGTATATCCCTAATTTCAGCTTTCTTGGTCAATTTGGTAAAATTTTGATTTTTTCCCTCATTTTTGACCTAAATTTGATTTTCAAAAATTCACCAAAACAGGGTGTCTAACACTCCTATTTATCCTATTTATCCTATAAAAGTCCTTCTTTTTCGCCTATGACACCTTTTTGTCCTTTAAGTGTCCTTTTTTTCAACAATTTTATCCAAAAGTCCTTTTTTTTTCAAAATGACTCTTTCAAATTTTAAATTTTTCCCCCTTTTTTCCGGAATTTTGAACTTGTAGAAAAGGGTTCATTTGTCGACTTTTTTAGAACTATTACACATTTTTGTGAGCTTCTGCCCTCGCTTCGCTCGGGCGATTTGCTCTTCTTTTTCCTCATAAGTGACTTATTGTTCAAATTCAAGAAATGTTCAAAGTTTGAATCAGAAAAATAAACTCCTCCTTCCTCACAGATTTTTTTTACTTCTCAGCAAAACATGAGATTTTGAAATCAAAACTTTTAGCCTTGTTTACTCGGGTTTGTTCGCTTTTTTTTCAAGTTTGAATTTTTTCTTTTCTTTTTTTTTTTGAATTGGGGTGTTGAATCATCATTCAAATTTTCAAGATTTCGTAGCAAAATATAGGTACTTTTAGCTTATTTCACAAAAAAAACATCGTTTTCATACCTCTCAAAATACTGAATTTCTAAAGCTTTTGAACTCGCTTCGCTCGGGCCCGTTAGCTTTTCTTTTTCCAGTTTTAAATTTTCATAAAAAATCATAATTCAAATTTTTAAATTTTGAAGCAAAACACGAATAATTCGCCACACATACCTACAAACATCGATTTTGTATCTCTCGAACTCGAAATTATGATTTTAGAGGGCTTTTGCCCTCGCTTTGCTCGGGTCCGTTAGCGTTTCTTTTTCGGATTTTAAATTTTCAAAAAAAATAATTATTCGAATTTCAAAATTTTGAAGCATAATAATATACTTGTACTTGGTAACTCATCACACAAGATAACATAATTTTTTATATCTCCCAAAATGCCTTCTAATTTTTGAGAGCTTTCGCCCTCGCTTCGCCAGCGGCAGTTTGTTTCTCTTTTCCTTAATTAATAATAAATTCCGAACTTGAAGGAGAAATCTCGCCCACCCCCTCCCCCTCTTAAAAAATCCCAAGTGTTCAAAAACTGTCCTGTTAAAAGTCCTGCTAAAATTCCTTTGGCTAAAAACTTGAATGAAAATTCTGAACCTCCCACATTGACAAAAATGTTGACACCCCCCCCCCCCCCCTAGGGACACCTCAAAAAATTCCATAAATGCTCAAAAAATGACCTGCTGAAAGTCCTACTAAAAGTCCTGTTCAAGTCCTTTTTTTTAATTTTGAAATTTTGTTAGACACCCTGCAAAAATCGAAAAACGCACTTTGGCACTTGAAATTTTGACAGGTGAAATTTTTGCCTGATCTTTCGATTTGCCTTTGTACGGTTTAGAAAATTTCGTGCAAGTCCTATGTTGGAACGCAAAATATGCGATTTTGGCTGACCTGTCAATCAAAATGTCCGCCATTAGAGTAACTAGAGCAACTTTTTTTTAGGACAAGGGCTAGAAATGTTCCTTAGGAACTCCCCCTTTAAGAAAAAAAGTCACAAAGGATCGACCGGTGGGGGGGGGGTGCAATAGATCCTTTCACTTTTTCTCAAATTTTTAGTCACTTTTTTGCTATTTTTCAGTCACTAAAGTCACTAAAAAAAATTAAGTAGATAGTGGATTTCATGCCTACTAACACAAAAATTAGCTCGTAAGTACTGAAAAATTACTAAAACATTTTCGAAAAAACTGAAACTGTATCTGTTCTTATTTTAGTTAATTCTCTCTGCTATCACCATCACGCGTCTGTTTATTTCTTATTTTCTTCGCGGTTTTATTTACATTATTATTATTATTATTATTAACCGAAAGCGACAACAACACGTGATTAGATATCGTATATTTGCGTGAAATTTTACACCATCGTCGCGTCGTCGTCGTCAGTCGCTCGGTTTATTATTTCCATTTTAAGTAAAGACGTGTGCGAGTGTGCTCGATTTTTATATTTTACGATGATGTACGAGTCTATTTCTCCTCTCGTCGTACGCAGGCAAGCTACGTGGTATTATAACCGGACGGGCCGGGCTGGGCCCTGCAACGAGCGATGCGATTTTTCAACACATAATACACTTCACTGACCAGGCTATCGTAGATGTTTATGTGTGAGCGTGTAACGTACTCGTATAAGTATGTGAAATACGTGATTAGGTATTATTAAGAGAGGATAATTACGCACGAACTTGGACACACGAACTCTCTTTACGTATTCGCCGCTTCTGCAGAAGCAGCGGCTGATGCTGCGTTCATAATTTATAAATTGAGCGAACGAGTCGATGACGTATCGATGATTCGTGCTTGCCAATGTATTTCTCTATCACTGTACTGTATTGTACTCGTATGATGTGTACATGCGAATGGATCTGATTAGATTTTCATGTACGAGAATGTGGATCGATTACGCCGCCGCATCGATTGATCGTCGTCGTGTTAATTGGGCAGTAAAATTTTAAATACAAGTTACGGAATTTTTTTCCATCGATGGTTGTGTACGTTTCGAGCGAAAGTGGTACTGGTAGTTGTGCTGGAAGGAGTGTGTGAATTGGGAGCTTCTTACGTTCTGTGTGGTGTGGATAGAGGACTCTATACATATTGTAGAGAATAGTTGGTTAGAAAATAACGATAAATGACCTGAATGATTTTGCGTGTGAAGTTTTCATGGTTTGGTTTTTTTTTTTTGATGTGATCTCTCGAATCACCGCCCGCATTAGCCCTACGATTTTGAGAAAAAATGATAATATAAAAAATCACGAAGTTAGAGAAGCAATATCCTAAAAAAAGAATGTTCGAGATCCTCTAGTTAGTGGAAATCTGTATGTCGTAACGGATTTTTGTGATCTTTGGTATTTTTTTTTTTTTTTTTTTTTCAGAATTGAGGAGATGAAGAGAGAGTTCCAAGGGTTTTTACCCAAGAAATGAGAGGATCTTTTAAACTCAGAATTTTCGAAAAACCCAACAAACGACGTGCTGCAAAATATTTCCAATTTCTTGGAATTTTGGCAATTTTTGGGCGTTGGTGGAGGGGATGGCGCAAACTATAAAAAATTGAGGTTGAGAAAATAACCTAATATTCACAACTCATCAGTTTTGAATTGGTGATCAGCAAAACGTCGCTAAATTTTTCCCTTTTTTTCAGATTTTGATCACTCCTTCCCCCAATATTTTTTACCCACCGCAGTGGAAATGGTGAGATTATATTTTAAATAAGAAAAGGGTTTGAAAATGTGTCTGGGTTGATATATTTTTCCAAATTTTTAAATGGTAGCCCACAATTTTTGTGCCCAGTATAATTAGAAATTTATAAAATGTGAGCTTTTATAATGAAAATTCAACCTCCAATTTTCCACCGGTCACCAGTACGAAATACGACCGAGTTTTACATGTGTTATCGAGTGAAAATAGGTAGTTTACGTTGGTAAAATGGCTGTGGGAATTTTTCAATTCATAACCAGCTGGCCCTCGATTTTTATATACCCATTACGTCGACGTTTTTTTTTTTTTTTTGAAATGAATAAAACGTTTTTATTTTTGAAAACAGTAAACAGATACAAAGCGAATGACGAGAAACTGGAATCACGAATGAATGACGTACGTATGTAGAACCGCTGCTATAACGTCCTATTAGTATGTACATAAACATTTATACCTAGTAGACCTACCGACCGAAACAAGTGGGTAGAAGAGTATTTGTGATGAAGTGGATACGTTTACGTACATGAGTCATTTAAAAATATCTCGTGCATCGGAAAAAAAGAAAGCAGGAAAATCCTGAAAAAATTGAAGAGACGTGAAAATAAAAGTATTAGTTGTTATTGCGTAATACGTTTATACGTTTCTCATCGCTCGTTTGAATTTCAAGTTTATCGCGTTTTTCCCTATTTTTCACCGGTCCCAGCGTGATAAGAGCAGTATATCGCAGGCAGAATTAGTCGATTCTTGGGAGTGTTTGTTCGATGATCCCATATTCGTTATGTGTTGTGCGATGTGTTAAGATCTAGTTGAAGTGTTTTTGAACGACTCGGTGCGACAAGCTACACGGATTTCTTCGGTTGAAAGTTCATTCGAAAGGGAATATTTTTTCGAAGTGTGAATTTTTAAAGTGTTCGTGGAAATTTCAGATTAATACAGTCGTACGTGGATTGAATTGTTTTTCGGTGATTGTGGTGACTTTAGTGGGTAGTGTGTGAACGTGAAGTGAACTGTGTGATCTAGAATATTCAGGATTGATGATGAAAGTGAGTTGATTTTTTTCGTGTTTGGTGTTTTTCTCGCTAAATGTGGCAGTAGCTTCGTAAATTTAGACTTTCAATCGCTCATCTCGGATTTATAGTTCTTGTAAAGTTCGTTTCGTGTCCTGAAGTGATGATTTTCGTGATAAGGTATATTATTATCATTTTTTCAAACGGCTGAGCCCAATTTTCGGTGTGAAAAACTTGTTTGTGCAACTTTTAATTCGCAATTCGTTTTGTTTTTTCGTTATTTTTTAGTCATGTCTCAATATCTGTGATTTTAACTCAAGTTTTATGGGTTTCAATTTTTTGAAAAAATTGCTTCGGTAATTTAAAAATTGCATGTGCTCAACGAATAGTTTTTCTTCGATCATATTGAACCAAAAAGACTCAGCTGGTTTAGTTAATTCAAAAAAATTTTGAAATTTTTCAAAACATTTGATCAAAATTGAATCTCAAAAATTGTAAATGACTGATCAAATTTTTCGACCTATGCACCGTTGTTTTGGAAATTTTGTGCTTGCAAATTAAAGTACAGGCAAAAAGTACCAACCTGCGATGTCATATTTACCTAGAACACTAATTATTTCATTTTTTCTTATCAATTTATCCATTTAAAAGCTGCCTCACATCATCCTCTTATCATAAAGATATGTTTTTGTCGAGCCTCTGTTGCATATTGTTAAGAATGATGAACTGTGTCAATAAAATCGTGTGAAAAATTGAAACTCTTTATATGGTTGTAATTCCTTCCACCCCTTCTCTCTCCTTTGATGAAATCCTTGCTGTATCATTGATCATTTTCGAATTTTTGAGCGTTTGAAATGCCTCTAGTTTGGCATTTGGCGCCGACAGCTTTTCCGGTGGACTTCTCCAATTTGAAAAAAAAAACATTACTAGGTCATTGACCCTTCGCTTCGCGAAAACATATTGAGCAGATGCCTCGAGTTGGCAAGTTTTTGAAACCATTACTATAGTTTTTGCTTCTTAGTCATGTCGGTGTCGGTGTTGGTCAGAATTATTATCCTCCTCTCCCCTCCCCTTTCTCCATCTTGAATTTCTGAAGCTGTGCTTTCGTTCGAGATATTGAAATTCTTCATAATGTATATGAATACACGTACCTAGTACCTTGTGGTGCCCGGGTCTTTTATGGTAATTGTGGTGCCCGCGTACATAGAGGATCACATATATATGTATGATAAAGGTGTTTTGGAGCAGTTTATTTTTTTTGGTTTTTTTAGTCGTAGTGGTGCCCGTTATATAAACTTGGTACTTGTGGTGCCTGCCTCAAAAATTTTTTTTTCACCTTAGAGTGCATTTCATCAAATTCTACATTGTTTTATATAAAAAGACCTTGTGGTGCCCGATTTGGGCGCCACAAGCCCAAAACCGGGCACCTCAATGACTACGTATACTTAAAACGGGCACCACAATGACTAAGTTTAAATCTACAATTATACATACGCGAAGAATTGTAGAAAGGGAGGTAGAATAGTGCTCCAAAAATTAATTACGAAATTTTATGATATTTTAGACTGTATCGTTCGCGAATGATTTTTTTGTGCGATCGATTGTACGATTTGGTCGAATTCTTCGAACGTTGGTTTCAAAAATCCAGTTTCACGTCTTGTTGAAAATGTTTCATCGAAAGATTATATCGTTCGCGAATGATTTTGTTGCAAAATTGATTCGATGCCCTTTTTTTTTTCATCGTTGGTTTTGAAAACTTGGTTACACTTTGCACTGAATTGTACGTAACTCTTTTTCATACGGTTCAATGTTTTTCTGAAGTCGTTCTCTGAACGATTCATTTTACAGTAAAATTTGATTTTTTGTGAAAAATTGATTCATTTTCGGTTAAATGTGAATTTTTCTAGCTGTTCGTGAATCAGAAATTTCCCAATAAATCGATGGAGAGTCGGTGAATTTTTTCTCTATAGTTGAATCAATCCCCCCCCTCCCCTCAATCACCTTCTTTCATAATTCATGGAAATGTCGCGGATTCTTCGTTATTCGAGTAATGTTCGTTGCTAATTTGGTTAAGGAATTTGCGTTCGCGAACTATTTGTATAATTATTATGCATTTGCACTTTTTTTTTCATCGTACTAGATATCGCATTATCCAAGTTTTGTTTGCGAATCATGAAATTTTGAATCGAATGATTTGCTCTGCTAATTATGTGTTTAGAATGACATTTAATTTATTCAATTGTTCTACGTATTATTTCAATCAAAACAATAGTTTTAATTTTTGTTTTAATTTTTTTGTTACAGAACTTTGTTAGATGAATTGTCATAGGCAGTACACCTTACGGTGGGAGTCCAGATTTCCTCCAGTAACGTTTATTCCACCTATAAAATTATTGTACAAAGGTGAGTCGAAGAATTTTTTCTCCCTTTTTTGTGTTTTATTTACCTAGATCATGGTTTTCGACGAAAAATTCGTACGGTAGTCGTCGTCTATCGAATCATAGAGTTTATACACTCGAGTTCTTCGCTGAAAATAACGTAATATGAAATACATATTTTTGTAATCGTCTTGAGAATTTTATCATTTCAAACGATCGCTCTCGTTGTGTTGTGTGTCGATTAATATTGCGAATTAATCGTTCCGAAACCGCTTAAGGTATTTTCTTTTTTCCTTGGATTTTGCGTCGCGTCGTCGAACGTGCTTTTATGGCCAGCGAGAGGAGCTGTTGGCTGTTGAGGAATAATAAATACCCTAAGTACACATTATTGATACGTGCTTAGGCACTGTACGCAGCTCAGTGCAGCATTGAGCTCATGCAAGCGGTAATGTGGAAGAAAGAAGAATAAGTGCAGAATGAAAGAAAGAAATAGCAACGTGTTTGCGTCAGGTGTGTGATATTGGCATTATTATTATTACGAGTAGTATAACTCTTAACGTCGCATTATATGTAGTAGAAAAGCTGGCTGCAATTTTTTTTTTATTGAGAGACGCGTGTGCGTATTGTATTATTGCATTGTGTAGTATACGCGATATACGTATAATTACGTAGTATGCACATCCACAATATACTTATACGTATATGTACGAGTACATTACGTACCATGAAAAATGCATACATGGTGGTGATGAGGTGTGAGATGTGGCGAGTACGAGTTGCTTTTTTTTTAACGATCTGCGTTGACGTTAACGTTAACGCAAAACCGCAAGGTCTCTCTCGAGGTATTGTACAATGATGTGGATGAATAGCGAAATAGAGGAAGATGAAATTGGCTCGATTTAACTCTTTTTTTTTCTTTTTCACTTCGTAATCGTTGTATTTGCCGATTGCGTATATTTGTAGCTCGAACGTTGTCGTCGTAATATTTCATCGAATGGAGCAAACTTGGCTATTTGTGGATTATTTTGTGTTGTCTTCGCAGTTTTGTCGAATCGTGACTGAGCAACTTCAGGAGGCACGCGAGCAGAAAAGCTCAACTTCAAAATGAGAGCCATTCTAATACACCAAGTGTGGCTCATTTTAAAAAATCGAAAAAAAAATCAATGAAGTTCTAATTTCAATTTTTGAATGAAATATTTCGTTGCTTTATTAGGAAAAGGTCGTAACTACATGAAAGTTGATTTCTCAGAATATGCATTTTAATTTTTAAAGAGCATTCTATCAAGTACACTTGATAGTTTTAGATGAGGTAAGAGAACATTTGGTTATTGCAATCAATTTCCTGCTGATTTCCAAAATAAACATCCTGGTAGCACTGATTTTTCATTTTTTTATTTGAGGAACTCTGAACTGAAAAAAGTAAAATTCAACAAAGGAACTTTCACCTTAAGTCAAGCTTTTTTCATCAAAAGCCCATAAGAATTACACAGGAACGATATCCTTAAGGTGATGAGGTTGATTTTCTGCAATTTATCAGTGAAATTATGTGAAATTATGTGTTTATAATGACTTTTCTTACCAACAAATTACAAAAATCAAAAGAAATAGGTTCAATCTGAGAAACAATATCATTTAGAACCTTTTCATTGTAACGGTTTTGAAAACGTGTATTTAAAACCATTTGTTTTCGGCTATTACGAGAACAAAAAACATCGAAATTCAATTTCAAGTGTTGCATCATGTAGAGGACAAAATTCTCTTTCTTATGATACCACTATCTCATTTTTTATAAAAATTGTAGTTACGACCTTTTCCTAATAAAGCAACGATTTCAAAAATTGACCCCCCCCCCCCAAAAAAAAACAATAAGATTCCATCGGTGAGGAATTTAATGGCTCACACTATTTTACCCCTCTTCAATTTTCTCGAAAAAAAATTATCTACAAAAAAATATTTAACTTAATTGATTTTTCATCATGAAAAAATGTGAAATTCTTCAATCATTTTTTTTTTCATCACACAAAAGCCCATTATTGGAAAAAACCAGACACCCTATGAAAAAAATGAAAAACTAGCCTTAGCTGCAAAGTGTGCGTAGCTAGCTGCCTTTTCTACAGCTATAACCGTTATTACATCTAGGTAGTGCATAAGTGAATCAACCATGTCTCAGTAATGAGAATTTTTGAAACTCTCACTGCTTCAAAATAATAATTGTTTTTCAGTGTTTTCATATTTTCCAAATTACAATAGGTATTTCAGAATAATTTAAAAGCTTGTATTGCTTCTAAATTAAGAAATTTCTAGTTGTTTTTCATAGTTTGCATTGTTTTAAAATTTACAAAATTTCAAATCAATTTCCCGAATTCCCCATCGCTACAATTTCATAAAGTTTTCAATAAATTTTCAGAATTTTGCATTGCTGCTGAGTTAGGAAATTTGCAATCAATTTTTAGAATTCACATTGCCTCTAAATAGTCAAATTTTGAATAATTTTTCAGAATTTTTATTGTCTTTAAATTAAAAAATTTCAAATTCAATTTTCAAGTTCATATTGTCCACAAATATTGTAAAACGTTTACTCAATTTTTGGAATTTACATTGCCTCCAATTTTTCAGAATTCTCATCTTCTTCATAAATACCTATTACCATACTTATTTCATATAATTTTCAAGTTCACATTATCTGCAACTTACAGAACTTTTAATAATTTTTGGAATTCTCAGCGTCTCTAAATACAAATTTTCATATTATTTTTTTTAGAATTTCCATTGTCTTCAAATTTATAAATTTTCAAACCAATTTTCAGAACTTGCTTTTTATTCTAAATTAAGAATTAAATCTTATAAAATATGTCAAGAATTTGAATTGCCTCTAAATTACACGAAAAAAAATATGGGTAATTTTTACAAAAAAATTTAACTAAATACTGGTATTTAGCACAATTAAGTACCATGATCCCATTCAATAATGTTTACTGTAATCGTATAGTAAAAATTATCATTTTAATAAATTTTGCTATAGGTACCAATAGTAAAAATCATTTTGTTTTAATAATTTTTACTAAATCATGATAATAAAAATTACACATTTCAATTGTACAAAAATTAGTTCAATTACTCATTTTGAAGTAATTTTTAAATTATAAGTAAAAAGTTGAAAATTATTCATGTCAAGGTAATTCTTACTATACTTATGGCTATAGGTAGACAAAAAATTAATGAAATGAATTTTTAGTTAGCAAATTATATCATAATTCATAACTCAATTTCAGCATTATTTTTGCCCCATTATCATGTACTACATAGGTAACTCCAAAGCATTTACCTATCCAATTTTCCTACGAAAAATCTGTCACCTACCTACTTACCTCACAGGGATTCGAACCTGGGTCCCTAAATTTCCTATTCCTACCTACATGCCCTAACCACTCAGCCACGAATTCACTACGAGGGTTAGGGCATTAAAATAATATATTCGTTTGGTAAACGCCCCACCAAACCACTCCCACTTGGAATTTACAGCCAACAGACCGGGGGTGTAACAGGGTACAATGAAACACAGCTGGTGATGAAATAGACAGGGGGTATAGCAGGGTAAAATGAGCGGCAGGTGTTCTACAAGTCCCCTTTTCCCTTTTTTAGGATTTAATGCATTAAAATAATGAACTAAAATTGCAATTACTCAGCAATTACCCATCCGAATTGAATGAAAATAAATCTATACCCTCCGCCTTAATGATTCTCAAATGGTGTCCAATAGGTACGAAAAACGGTTGGATAGCTTAAGAGAACATTCATTGTAATTGAAATTTCAATTTCTCAAAGCGAAACCAATAGTGTGCTACGCACACTAAAAAAATTTGTTGTACAGAATATAAAATTTTCGACGGCCTCGTCTTCGAAATTTTTCAAACCAAAATTATTGAAAAGTCTAACTTGCGAACTTTAAGCAATTTTCACAATCAAAATTTCGTCATATTTTTTCCATTTCCAAAGAAATCAGATTTTCTATTCTAGTTGACATTCCATTGTTGCCAAAAAGAAAGAGGAAAAAATCCCCATTCAATAGCAAAGACTATACACGAGAGACAGAAAATGGGGCGAAAGGAGACTGCTGCAGCGTTGATCTGGAACTACAAAATAGGCTAATATTTCATCGTTTCCGGTTATTGTTTCTAATTTTTTCTCTGTTTTCCTTTTCTTTCATTAAACACTAGTAGCTCCAGTATTAACGATACTTTTTTCCATTTTTCGTCCTTCCATATGGCCACAAGTTCAAAATCTCCCTTCTCCTTCCGCAGTTCCGCGTGTTTTCCTTTCGACGACGGCCTTGCCGAAGCAGCGAAGCGAAAATATTGTGTACTGTGACGTGGTTTAAAAGCAAATACTGTGTCGTGGAAATCGTATTGTCCGAAATAACGCTATAATTGTATTAAAAATAAAAATACCTACCTGGTAAAATATTTCCAAGTTATCAAAAGTTCGTTTGAAATGGTCAAATAATTGAAATAAAAAATGCATTTTTATTTGTTTTTTATTTTTCAATATTGAGAAATTCGTCGGTCAAGTTTCTAAAATAAGAGTCAAACACCTACACACATTTATGCCAGGTCATTCGAATGATTACCACAATGACGTCACATCTTTTGCATACGTGGTGTCTTCGTTAATAAAAATGAAAACCAACGGACACACAGAGCACTGAAAATGCTGTCAAAGGTCTCTTTATACGCTAAAAGCTCTATCCTGGAATATCAGATACACAAAAGCAAAAGCGGTATAATTTGATTGCATCAGAGTTCAGGCGGAATGATGAAAGTTTTCGTTTTAGAGAACTTCATCGTGATAAAATGCAGAAAATTAGTTATTTTTATTTTGAATTATTCTAGTACATTCTCAACGTAGTAGACTATTTTATTCCTAATCTTTTCGATTCAAATTAGGCCACGACTTTGTTTTTTTTTCTCAATTTATTCACATTTTTCCTCCTTTATAAATTGGATTAACACGTTCGTCATCATCGTCATAGACCCGAATAATACGTATGTACTTTCTGCGCCATTCATTTCGCACATACACAGTACAAGGTCATCGCCGTTCAGTTAATTTCTTTCACGAAACGGTTTTGTTGTTGCTTTTTGATAAGACCGATACCAGTATTTTTTATACGGTGTGCTTGGAAAAATTTATGTATATGTAGTAGAACTACGTAGTATAGGATACTCTTAACACACGTATTCGTATAATAAAGTCAATGTGCCTTCTTAAGGACGTACCACTGTACCAGGCTGCCTTATTTTTCTCTCTCCCACATCATACAATCAACCACAGTGCAATTACAAATCGCCAAATTGTCAAATAAAGTGCACAATAGATTAATAGAATCGTCGTTCTTCAACTTTTATTTTGGGAATTTCGCTATTTTCAAGTTCTTAGCAAGCTATACTTACAGCAAATGTCAGCCTGAATAAACGCTTCAGATCTCTTTTCAGTCATCAATTTGATTCATGTAAATATAGATATGTATCTAATTATAACGCCTTATCATTATTCATTCGTAGAAATAGAATAGAGAATTTTCTACAAATAAACCGACGCGTATCGATGAATTTGACCTTTGAACTCGTAGTTCATCCGTTCGATTTCGTCAGAAACTCCGATTTATCGAGTACTTTCAGAGAGAAAGAAAGAAGGCAGAAAAGTAGGTACTGCTCAAGGAGGGGATCAAGTTTGAAATGTCCTAAGAATTTTCTGATTTTGTAGCGAAAGTTGCAGAATCTTCTAATATTTCGTTTGTTTTTCGAGGAGAAAGAAATTTTCCAACTTTTTCTAGTTTTCCAAGCTTTCTGTAAAGATTTGACATTTTCAAGATCGATCTGAATTTCAAGTTTTTGTTTTTCAAACTTCATCGGATATTTTGAGATTTTTTTTCAGGAGGAGGGAGAAGAAAGGAGTTGAATGAAATTTTTTCAACTTTTCAATTTTTCGTCGTCGTCGTCGTCGTTTCCTTATAAGCGGTAGGCCTATTGGCCTGTCTGCTGTGGTGTGGAACCTGCCGAGGATGAGCCTGAGGTATCAGTGAGTTTCCTCCTTGGTCTCCCTCTGCTTCTTTTCCCCGTTGGTGTATATTGGAGGACCTGTTTTGGTGATCTTGTTTCCTCCATCCTTTTGACATGATTTCTCCAATCTTTCCTATACTTTTTTATCTTTTTCATGACTGGCATCACTCCGAGATCTGCTGTTATTTTCTCAGATGGGACTCTAATTTTTGTTTTTAAAATTTTGAAATTTGGTCAATACGCTTTTCCAAACGTATCTATTGATTTTCAAAAAAAAATACATTGCAAACAAATTCTTGGAAAATTACTTTTGAAGACGAGAAGAAAAATTTGTTGAAAAATGCAAAGTTTTGAAAAGTTGGAAAATTGAGATTCCAGAATGAATTTTTTTTCAAAATTCCACTGATTATACGAGAGATGATAAAAAATTGAAAATTGAAAACCCGATATTGGGGGAAAAAATTGAAACAAGACTTTTGGTTAAAAAACAGCATCAAAGCAGACTATTAAGACGCACTAGCAAGAAGCTGTACAACAGCAAGATTTGCAGAATCAACAGGGGACAGTAGTTAGACATCCTGAATAATATTTTTTAGAGAATTAGAAATTGAGTAGACACATTTTGCCTTTTGAATTTCTTTTTCATCTGGCAATGGAGAGAAACTGCGTTGACTAGAAATAGCCGAAAGTGAAAAAATGTGGTCAAGGTACATCCAAAAAATGTTCAGTTTCTGTAACATGTCTGAAAAAATAATTGAAGAATTGAAAATTGAACATTTTCTGTCTTTTGGAATTTTTCTCTATTTATGAACCTTTTTTTTGGTCGTCTCGTTCGGAGCCCTTCCTCTTTGATGGAAAAAATGAATATTAATGTAACAAATGAAATGTTTTTTGGAAATTTTCTTATCCTGGTTCAGAATGTTGTTTAAATAATTCCTCTCTCAAAAAAAAAATTCGCCCTCCTCCCCTCCCCGCCACATAATGCTGATCTTCGTTTATATGGAACTCTCAAAACTGAAAAAATAGCAGAAAATGGAAAATTAAAATTCATAAAAATTATTGAATGATTTTTTTTTTAAATTTGTGGGCTTCTTGGTACTAAGTATGATTGTTGTCTTCGTTTTCCATTTATTATGGGGCTAAAATTAAATTTTCATCTTCCCCTTCGTTTTCCATTTATTATGGGGCTAAAATTAAATTTTCATCTTCCCCTCCCTCCCCCCTAAAAAAACAACTACTTTGACAAATGAGAACAAAAAAAATTTCAACCAACTTTTTTTGCTTATGAACTTTGGAAGTAAATTTTCAGGTGTTAAAATACCTTGATTTTTTTTTTAGGAATTTTGCGAGCTTTTATTAATTTTTAAGATTGTTTATAGCGAATTAATTTAATTTTCAAGCTGTTCGAACTTTAAACAGAAGGATCTCTGATGAAATATTTCAAAAATTATTTTTTTATTCAGTCTGATTTCTGCTGCCTTGTTCGTAAACGCTGTTCTCTTCCTTCCCCGTCCTCCTGCCCCTGCCATCATCATCCACTTTTAGTGTGTTTTCATCCACGAGAATAATATAGTGATTTTGTATACGTTATTCGTCGTCAGCCTCACTATCAGTATGTCGCTTCTCCATGAAAAGTGAAAATATCAACCTTGTTTGTTGGTCGAAGGTTTTATATGTTTTGAATTCTGTAGGTCGAAACCGTGAATCGAAATATTTTCAGAATAACTGCGGCGAACATTCCCATATGATAATTTCGGTCAAGTTGCAAACCTCTCTCTCCCTCTACTCCAAACAAACCAACAGATGGAATCACCATCTTCACGAATTCATCATCGACTCTAGAATGGGATTTTTCCAGGAAATTGTACGCCAGAGAAAAGGCACTCGCGAATGTTCGGACGATGAAAGAAGTGCGACGAAAATAGACACCGGAGTAATATACTGGTATTTTCATCACGACGGGTCGGGCGGGGGCGGGTGGAATGTTTCGGTTCGGTTTTCCTATTCACGTATACCCTACGTCATAAAAAAATGCTGACTCGTATGCGCGATAATACGCATACGAATGTATATTTATTTTTATACACGCGAAAGACGATGATCGGTGCCGGTTGTAACCGGTTTACTCGTCGATTAAATGATCGACCACAGCAGTATACGCGAAGGCAGGGGTCAGGGTGGCATAGCTGTGGAGAGTGCAGGCTTCTAGAGAATCCATATTCCATGGCTATAAGGCTTGGAATATTCTACGTATATACGATGACGATTCCGATTCTAATTCCAATTCGAGTATCGGACATTTTTGAAATTTTTTTACTCGGCACGTTTCCGCGCGCTAATTAAGGTTTATGGCGAGCAGATGACGGACTCTGCTGCGAATGCCATCGAGGTATTGGTATATATAGATACTTCATGTTCGTATTATTATTATGTATATGGGTTGTCTATGTACGAGTTCGAGAGAGGTATTTACCATTTTTATGCATAATACCAAGGTATATCGGAAATGTTGTCTAAGGCGGAATGACGACGACGTCGAGACGCGATATGACACGTCTGCGTGGAGGTGTGCGAGCGGTTCTAGATGACCGTGAGTAAGATTTAACACTACCTCCGAGTGTATCTTTATATTATACTCTACTTGGAGACCTGAATGTGTACTTTGAGCTGTCAATCGTCTGTGTTATTATTATTAGATCGTGGTGGACATTGGAGAATAATCCATTAGATAAGTGCTAGAAGGAAGGCGTCTTTTAGAAGTGGAAGGTCCTCAGTGCAACTGAACTTTGAAGCCAGCCTATGTGAGGAAATCTGATTCAATTGGCTGGAAATTATTGTCGTTGTGTCTGAGAGAAGAAAGTTGAGACGTTCTTCGAGAGCTAAAATAAATGTTACCTTATTTTTAGGGTTTGATGAGACTGAGAGGGGATGGGGTAATTATTCCTCTTGGAAGATTTCTGACTTGCTCGAGAATGTGAGGTGTGAAAAAAGAAAAAAAAAATGGAATGTGAGATACTAACTTTTGATGGAAGAAAGGCACCACATACGTAACGATATTGGTAATCTGCATTGTTAAGTACTTATTTTTTGGATTACGTGTTTGCGGACTTGCATTACCTATACCTACCCGCCTACCCACTCCATTCTACTGTACGATAATTATCATTAATCCGCGAGTGTATTACGCGACGATCATACTTGCGCTTATAATTGATCGACGACGACGACGCAGGGAAAGCAGTCTGAGCGCGCTGAGAAGGGAAAAAAGCCAACTGCGATCGAAGGGAAAGGCGAATTGGACCACGAGGAACGCATTATGCGGCGCTGGAAGGCCTTTCGAGGTGTGCAGAATGCGCGAAAATCAGGTCTGGCGAGATGAGCCGGTGGCGATGGCGACGACGACGACGACGGTATTTGAGCCATTGCAGAGCTGGTTCGCCCATTCGTGCGTAATAAGTCGAGAAGCTGGACTGAGGAGGAGGAGGAGGAGCAGGGTTCTGCAGAGATGATCGTAATACGTAGGTTGTAGATGTAGAAGTACTCGGTGTTACTTTCGCGGATCGATGGATCGATTGATCGATGTGTTCGTGTGATTTGATATGATGGAGTATTTACAGTATGTTTTTGGCGAAAAAAGATGAAGGGTGTGATGCTAGAAAAATGAGTCGATGGCTGGGTTGAGGAGGAGGAGGAGTGTTCTAGGGAGCTTTTTACAAGCGGCTTTGTTACTTTTTTGGTCAGAAGTTAGTGTTCGATGCGCTGAGAGCTACTTTCACCTTTTTTTTTATTGCTCTGTGACTCCTGTATTCAGATTATTCGAGTGTTGGAAGCTCTGCTGAATGATGAAATGGGTCGAATTTTTGCGAATTTCTGATATCGATGAAGATGAAATCGATGTAGTCTGAGAGACGAATTCTTCGAATAGGTATTTGGGGGGGGGGGGGGAAGAAGAGATTCGACGTAAATTTATAAATCATTCGATGACGTCGTATGTGTTTGGACTTTTGAAAAGGGCAAATTATGATTTTTATAGGTTACATGTGGAAATACAGATTAAAATGTATATTATTAGAATGTATTAATATCACTTCTCATTCTCGTTTTCGGTGTACGGCGTGTGGGATGAGTTAATTTTTATCTAATTGGTGGAAATGAATCGATTGGATGTTGTATGAGTCATATCAAATTCACTCTATTAACGTTTATCATCTCGATTACAGACTACAGTTTACCAAAATGTTGTCGTCGTGTTGCCAGATGTGTTACTTGATGTAACTAGGCGTTAGTTTTTTAGATAATCTATTGATGTCCACCAACTGTATGAATTTTTTAAATCAGTCATTCAATTCTAATTTTATTACGTACGTATTTTAAGAAGATTATTTCAAAGTTATCGTGTTTTTAAAGGAAAAAAATCAATATTTTGGAAACTCCCAAACTCGACAAAAAAATGAACTTTGAGCTTTTCTAATGGATTAAAAGCGATGATATGATAATGCGAGCACTAAGACATCCAGAGACCATGTAGACTGAAATTTTCATCGAAATATTTGAATTTTTTCAATTTTTGAAGCTCCCGAGCTCCAGACGAGAAAGGAGTGGGGAGTGAGGGGAGTAAACTGTATCCTAAAAATTTGAAATAATTTTCTCTGTTTCGATGAGGTCATATTTGGTCATAATTTGTTGCTTGGTTCCATTAAATTTTGGGGAAAAAAAGTTGAAAAACGACCCACCCTAGTACAAAAATCCTAAAACTGGGTGTCTAACAGTCCTTCCGGTCCTTCTAGGTCAGTCAAAGTTTTTCTTTTTGCCTATGGGCTCTTTTTTTTCGAAAAAGTCAATGAAAAGTCCTCCTTTTTGTTCGAAGGTCCTTCTTTTTCTCAAATTTTCAAATAATTGTGTCATTTAATCAAAATCAGGAATGGTGTTGTTTTACATCTCGTTTTATTAATTTTTCACAGCTTTGGCCCTCTCATTGCTCAATCAGATTTGAATTCTACTAGGTACATTAATTTTCAAACATTTCCTAAAATGAAAAAATCAACTCGAGAAATTCCAAAAACATAATCCAATCAATGAAAAAATTCAAAAAAAAATTTTATTCGACATTTTTGTTTCCAACTTCCCTTTTTTAAGAAATGGTTCGAACTATATCTGGCCAATTATTTGAAAAATCTTGGTGTGAAGGGGTGGGGGAGAGTGTGGAGTAAAAAATTGGGAGAATTTATCAGTCTCCCCCCCCCCCCCCCTCCAATCACTCACCAAGTCACCATACATCGCTTCGTCACGCCTCTGAAAATGAAATGTAATGTTTTGTATGGGAAGTTTTATGCTCGTCTCTGTTTTTTACATTACAAATTTTTTAGTCACATTTTTGATTACTGTTGGGTTACTAAAGTTACTTTTTTGAGAAAAATTTGAGTACTTGCAATCCCTGATATTAAAAATGTTCATTAAAATGGTTTCCCAATTACTCAATTTTTACCTATGTCTAAAAAGAACTTGAAAATATGTCGTGTGAAAAAAATATGAAAAAAATACATACAAAAAAGGTACGAAATTTTGTTTTTTGGATTCGGTAGACACCAGACACCCTGGAAACGAAACTGATCAGATCTATTTGAATACGATTATTTTTTTCGTTTCTTTTTAAAATTATGTACAAATTTGTAAAGTTTTTTTTTGGCAATTTTGTAAAAATGAATTGGGGTGGTAGTCAGGTCTCAATTTGACAAAAAACGACGACCGCTCGCGTATTCTGTCGAAAGCAATTTTATGATTGATTATTGTTCTATAGGTCAATACGAAAAAATTTAGCCCAGATGCCCTTTTTTTACCCTCCCCCTTTTCCGAGGGTCCACCCCCCAAACTTAAAAATCCGTCTAGCTCTTCACCTATTGGTCGTACGAAAAAAAATTTTGGATGAAAATTGTTCCTTAACATCTCCTCTACAACGTGGTCATCTTCAATTTCTTTTTGGAACAACCGTTGAGCTTAAAAGCTCAAAAAAGCTCTCTCAAAATCTGTTTTTTTGATTTTCTGTCGAAATTTACAGATATACATTAAGAAGTATAATAACAAAAAGTGTTGAGAATTGAATTTACTTTCAAAAGACCCGTATCACAACCAATTTCCTCACCTCCCCCTCGATTCCATAGGACCCACCCCCCCTTCCCAAGATTCCAATATTTGATTTCGGGTACAATTGAAAATAACCTTGATAAAAATTGTTTGTTTTCATTCAATAATGCTGAAATACGCAGTTTCTGATAAATATAAGACATAAAAATAGTCAAAACTGTTGGCTTGTTCTGTGAAAATGAAAAGTATATTAACATGCATATAAGTAGGTAATATTAGGAAAGAAGTGGTCAATTGGTATAGGTAGGTTTCAAAACATGGAGTAAAGTTCAATTACAACAGGCAGATACGTATCAACACCTAGATAACAAACATTTCATTTCCAGACATATTTTTCATTTTACTTATACGTTGCAGTGTTCAGCACATGTTCTATTCCATCATTCAAAAAAATCACTGGAGAAAATTTTAGTCTCAAGATATGAATCTGCACAAATAAATTTTAAAAATTTGCATAAAAATCGATCAAAATTTTCATCATAATATTTTCATTTTTACAGTACAAGCCTATATAATTATGTATGTAGTTTCGACTATTTTTATGCCTCACACAAATCAATAACAGTGCATTTCAGCAAGGTGCAACTATTACGATTATAATCGATTAATAATCACCGATTATTTACAATCGTCCATAATGGTTTAATCAGACCTTTGCATAATTTTTAAATTAATTCATATGTTTTGGTTTTATGTAATTTGTTATGTGTAGTTTCATATTTTCTTTTTCACTTCAACCCTTTCATTCGAATGACTTTTTCATTAAAAATTGGGATGGAAAACTGTTCACATAATGGTTCTGAGAAGATTGATGGCGATGATTGACGTCAGATTTTTTTGGCCGATCAATCGATTATTGATTATATCCTATTATGGGACGAAATAATCGATGTAGTATCAATTATAATCGCTGCTTCTCTGAATGCAGGTAATGTAAATGAGAAAGGTGAACTTCGGTTTATACCCCATTTATTTGTGATAAAAACTATGATCAAATTTGATGAAAATTTTTAAATTTTTATGCAAATTTAGAACCTGAGACCAAAATTTTCTCCAGGGATTACTTTTGAATGAATAGAAAATGTGTTAGATACTGACAATATCTAAAATGAAAAAATGATTCGAAAAGTCTTTTTAAAAAAATACTTTTGAAAACATGTGTTTGAATCGAATAATTACATGTTGTCCCTATTTATGGTATACCTACTTATCTATCTTTTAGAAAACCAGAGTCCAAAAATTGCCAGAGGATCAAAAATGATTTGAAATCATGACTAATCGACTCGAAAGACCTAGAGTAGAGTACAATATTACATTTCAACGTTCTCTTTTTAATCTTATAAAACTTACGGTATTTTTTCAAAGAAAACTAGCTTTTGAAATTTTAAAAATTCATCAAAAATCAAGAAATGAACAGGCATGTAAATGAGAACGGTGAGATTCAGTTTATACCCTATTTTGAACCTTTCAAGTAAAAAAATGTAATTTTGTAGCGGATTAAAAAAAATTCAAAATTGAGTAGTGGATATGGCAATAAGGAAGATTGACCACTTCTTTCCTAATATTACCTACTTATATGTAATTTGCTAATATACTTTTCATTTTCACAGAACAAGCCAACAATTTTGACTATTTTTATGTCTTATATTTATCAGAAACTGCGTATTTCAGCATTATTGAATGAAAACAAACAATTTTTATCAAGGTTATTTTCAATTGTACCCGAAATCAAATATTGGAATCTTGGGAAGGGGGGGTGGGTCCTATGGAATCGAGGGGGAGGTGAGGAAATTGGTTGTGATACGGGTCTTTTGAAAGTAAATTCAATTCTCAACACTTTTTGTTATTATACTTCTTAATGTATATCTGTAAATTTCGACAGAAAATCAAAAAAACAGATTTTGAGAGAGCTTTTTTGAGCTTTTAAGCTCAACGGTTGTTCCAAAAAGAAATTGAAGATGACCACGTTGTAGAGGAGATGTTAAGGAACAATTTTCATTCAAACTTTTTTTTCGTACGACCAATAGGTGAAGAGCTAGACGGATTTTTAAGTTTGGGGGGTGGACCCTCGGAAAAGGGGGAGGGTAAAAAAAGGGCATCTGGGCTAAATTTTTTCGTATTGACCTATAGAACAATAATCAATCATAAAATTGCTTTCGACAGAATTAGCGAGCGGATGACCAATTGAGACCTGACTATGGGGGGGGGGGGGGGGGGTAACAGTTGGTACATTTTCAATTTTGAAAATGTCCTTCCGAAAGGTCGTTCCATGGCCCTTCTTTTTAGTTTTCAAATTTTGTTGGACACCCTGTAAAATAGTGCGATAATTTGAAAAAAAATCAATTTTTTACTCCAAGTTATAGCTCTTAAAATTTGATTGGTGACCAAAAATTGTTAAAAAAAATTATTCGTGAAAAAATATCAAGTATAGGGTCGTTGTAATCTAATGAAATCTTGAGGAGCTATTTTTCTGTAGCATTTTCCTGCTTTTAGGGGTTCCAAAAATCTTCATTTAGAGTATAGCCAATGCGGAAATGCCATTGCAAATTTTTGGAAAAAGAGGACGTACGGCGTACCTATCTGATGGTGAAAGAGGAGAGAAAAAAGGATTTTTGCAGGTTGTCTGGTCGTAAAGTGAAAATTTCCGCAATAGGTCAAGGTCTTGTTACTACATATTTTTCGTCTTCCGTCGTGTCGTCCATTTTCAACATTAAGCTGGCTGACCGGCTTATCTGGTGGGTTGTTTTTCGATTTTTTTTTCAATTTCAAACGATGTTCTGCACTTGACATCTGACTCATTTTTGTTTTCACTTTCCCCTAATGTGGAATCTGTTGACGCAGTTGGGTGCTTTTTTTGTCTCGATGAGTGACGCTGAAATGCAATGCGAACGATTTCAAAAGAAATTGAGCGGATTATTTTTCCCATTTGATATTAATATGACACGAGTTTTGTTTCTCGATAAGATTGGAACCTTGAAACGACTCGACGACGACGTTTCGGTTCTGCGATCAATTTTCAAAATATTGCAGCTGTGTCTGGAATCGACACGTCGCGTCACGTCGACTCGAATACTGAAAAATAGGCTCGTGATGAAAAATACAAATTGTACACGAATTGATTGTGAATTTGAAACGTGCGTTAACTTGCTGTATTCGATTTATACTAGTTTGGACAAAAATCACACGCTCGAGAAATTATTATTTTTTCGTGTATTTCGATTCGCATTCGGTTGGAATGAATAAGCTGGCATCGACGAAAAGCGAAAAAAATCGCAAGAATACTTTCTTTTTTAATTTTTTTTTTTTTTCGATACACGTACGAGTACACTTATGTAGGTAGTACGCATTCTGTATTTGTTACCATCGACGACGACGACGAAGAAGACGTAGGTAGGTACCTATACTTGTGAAAAAGAATAAGAAAAATTACGAGAGAAAAAAATAACACGCGGACGAGTGCAAATGACGTGGTACGCGGCGAATGAATTTTTTCGTACGAAATTATTCACGCGCCGTCCGAGTGATGATCAGCTGATATCCAGTCAGTTAGAAGGGTAGGAGGAGAAGGTGCGAGGAGAACCAGGCAAGCAGGCTTACCTACGTACAAATATTATAGTACCTGTGTCTGTGTAATACCTGCACTCTGCACTTCACCGTTACTTTTACAAAATATTACACAGGAGGGAAAGAGGAGATGGAAAAACAGTGTGTGTTATGTGATGTGTGATGTGTTTGTGTATGCTACGTAGAATAAGAGAAACGTGTTATGGTTATGATGAGTTCTTGGGTGTTGGACGATGATGTAGAGAGGATGGATAGGTGAACGACAGAGGCAGGCGCTGCACCGGGAAAATAAATATTATTAATTTAATTAGCCGAGGAAAACATCTATGTGAGCTGATAAAGTTCAGTAGGTATTATTTTCGTTGAATTATTTGTAGAAATTGCATCCATCCGTGTACTCGTACATAGTACGTACAAAAGATAAGTTCATTATAACTTTCGTTCGTCTCAAGTCAGCTGATTCGTGATATGATGAAAGAAAATGGCGTCTGCGCACGTGAATAGCCAGATCCAACTCGGTAAAGCGCAATTCGACGCAATAAATTGGCGAAATGAGATAATTCGTCATAATAGAACGAAGAAAAAAAAAACGATGCAGAGGTGTTGGAGAATGGAACAATAGGCGTAAAAGAATTAATAACGAATCTGTTGAAGGAAAATGTTTCAAATTTTTTCTTGCCAGAAAGTTGAACTTGGATCGACTTGATTTGTGCTGGCGAATGGCGATTTGAGCAGATCTTTAGGCATGGAACATGTGTGTTCAGAAAAGAAGAGAATTTTCGTAATTTTGTAAAATAGGTGAAATGTTAGGGAAATACGGAAATTGTCAGGTTTCAAATCGAAATCAGAACATTTCAAAAGTTCAGTAAATTATTCTACTGTTTTTTTTTTTGTAAAAAAAAAGTTCTTATCAGGAAAAAAATGACGATTGACCCTCCCCTTAGGTTTGATTTTCTAATTATTCTAATTTTTGAAAAAAATATTCAATTTAATAGCCCAGGCAAATAGCAGAAAAAAATGGGCGAACCCAAACATAATTGCAAACAAAGGGTTTTTTGGTGAATATTGTCTAGGGTGGTGTGCTGAACAACATACTAAAAGTCCCCGCCCCTACCCCACGAGCTACCCCCCCCAGTGGATCACAGCCCCCCCAAAATCAGTTTTTCATCAAGAACTCCTGAAATATTGAATTTTGAGTAAAATGAGCCCAGTGATCATTTCATCTCTTCCCCAATACCTATCAAATGAGCTATCGACCAACTCCCTAGCCTCAAGGGGGTGGCGCTACGACCCCTCAAAGTGATGTGATTTCAATAATTTTACATTTCATGATTTGGGACTTGTGACCTGTTCTAATTGATAAAATGAAGTCAAACTTGGGGAATGGGATTCTTTTGGGAGCTAGAGTTGACCTCTGTAGTGGGGAGGGTCAAAGTTGAAAATTACAGAAAGGTCTTTTTTTTGGAGGGGCATAACATGACCCCAAATGGATGAAAAGGGTCCAAAATCATACTATCGGACAGTACCCTGGCTTCCTAGGTCATCCCCACCCCATTTAAAGCGGAATTAAGCTAAACATCCCCTTATTTTGCCCCTATTTTCGTTTTTTTCCACCTTAAAAGGAGCAAAATTTGCTGTCCTAAAAAGCTCTCAAATGCTACCAAATTAGCTCTTTGAGTTGCCAAAATGAATCCTTGAGGTTCGCTTTCAATTTTTTTGGCAGGTGGTAGAGGGAGGGGGAGGGTAAAAAAAAAATCCGATTCGATTCAAAATTTTCAGGACACTTGATGATCCAGTCTTCTACGGTTTGTCTCGAGCTCTTGATTTCTATACAGTTGAATTACTCGTTTTATTATTATTATTTATTTTATAGGGTGCCATATACAGCTACTAAGGCTAGGGACACCACAACATTTAAATTTGGCACAGTTACATAAATCACCACCAACTGATTTGGAAAATCGATGTCAAAATAAACAAAAATCACTATTTAAAAAAAAAACAAAAAAACAGTGAAAACCATTACCAGAAAAATCAGTGAAAGTTCATTTTTAAAAAATCGCTAAACAAATGAAAAAAAATCTGTAAAATCATTGTAAAATTCAATTGAATAATCACTGTAGAAATCAGTTAAAAATCTCTGAAAATCACTATAAAAATCAATTTAAAATCTTTAAAAATCATTTAGTACCTAAATCACGTTAGAAATCAGTGGAAATCGCTAAGCTATAAAAACCCTGGAAAAATCATTTTGAATGAAAATTAGCAAATTGCTCTCAAAAAATCGCCGAAATTCACAATTGAATAAAATTCTTTTTAACGAGTTTTCTTGAGACGTTATACAGTGATTCTTCTTTAGTGCTCTGTTTCTTGTACAATTGCAGTGATTTTTACGAATTTAAAATTGAAGAAGTATACTTTAGTTTTTTTTCAATCTTCAAAATTCCGTTTTTTCTATGAAAATTTATGAGATTTGGAATGTTTATACAAGTTCGCCAAAAATTGAAAAATCTACAAGTGAATTTGTCTTCGTGGTGTATTTTTGTATGCTCTTTCGCTTTTTTTTTTGTACGATCCAAATCGTCCTTTGAGAAAATCTTTTCAATGCTAAATATTTTGATTTTTGAGTAAAAGTAGGAAAAATTCAAGTTAAATCGATATGTCTGTCTGATAGATTTTGAACTTTCAAAGTAAAAACGAGCTCAGCAACCCAATCC
Source organism: Planococcus citri (assembly GCF_950023065.1). NCBI lineage: Eukaryota > Metazoa > Arthropoda > Insecta > Hemiptera > Pseudococcidae > Planococcus > Planococcus citri. The sequence goes on from NC_088679.1 coordinate 70,252,749, forward strand.
TCATAACCTGTCTTCGTGAATTTCGAAAGCTAGAGTGCTTAGTGGATTAATTGACAAAGTTCGTTCGTCACAGGTAGGTAAATTTCGAAAAAATATCCACCCCTTTCCCCCTCCCCCTTTGGTCTATTTCCATTATTTTGTGCGAAGTTGATATTTGGAAGATCTGAAAAATTAACTAAATTGGCCTGAAAAACTTCAAAGGGCGGGGGAAGATCATTTCTCCGTAAGATTTCACTTCCTGGATTTCAATTCAAAATCATACGTACGTTTTCCATACATTTTTCACCGAATTTTTCTGCGCCATTTGTTTGAAAAATATGTACCAAATTTGAAGCAAGTAATTCATAATTCATCGAGGCATGTTCATTCTTCTTCAAGAATTTTTGTCCATTCGATGATCGAAAACTGTTCAGAAGCGAAGAAGCTAATCCATTAGATATAATAGGTATATGTACAAACTTGGGAAAACAGGGAAAAGGATTAATGACCTTTCCTCTTTTCGAAATTGGTGCATTCACCTCGTTTATACGTACCTAAACCTATACACTATATCATATGTACGCAATTATACTCCATATGCAGAGGTACATTAATAATACCTTTCTAATACATATTACGCGGTTTGCATATACGAGTACGATTAATAGCGACGTAAACACGTTGTTTTTGTTATTGTTGCTGCTGCTGTAAACGCTAAACAACCAACAAGTATCAAATACTGTTACCGATCGATGTGCCATTTATCGTATAGGTACATAATTACATTATCGATTGATGATGCGACTGCAGCGACCGCAACTATTTGGTAATGCATCAATCTAGTTGTATGTGCAGATTCACAGAGACTGCGAGATGCATCTTTTTCAAACTTCACGAAAATTAACTCATTTCTCGGAGTGTATACTAATTATATGTAGATAAGTGTGAACTAAATGTGCCTTGGGTGCGTGATAATGATAACATGAAAAATAAAAATTCCTACCTACCTGCAGCTTATACGTTTGCTGTTTTTCTCGCAAAAATATGTACCTATACCTCTACCTACCTATTATATGGACTTTTAATCGCACGTGATAACATCGTAAAAAAATTCTCTCGACTCTCGTTCGAAACAAAATGCTATGTACGATTAAAATTTGTTGCTCGTTTTCGATCGGGTCGTAAAGACGCGTGTTTGCAAAATGCTGCGTGGTGGATAACGTAGACTTTTTATTTTTTTTTTCGGTAAAGAGTTGAAGACAGAGATACGTGTTCAATGTGTTGGAATATTGTTATGTTTGATACACACGTGTAAAAAAGATATTTTTCCAACTGCGTCATCTGATCCGTCCACGTATAGTGATTATTCCTACTACATTGCTAAACGGTAATTATGTGTGTTTGTATCTGATGTAAAGTGTTTATAATGTTACGACGACGACGATGACGATTGTTGTTCGACAATGACTGACGACGATGGTCAAGTGCGAAGACATTTTGCTTATGGTTAACTTGAAATTTATATGTAGTTGGATTTGTCGAGGTTTTTCTGTTTTTACGAAATTTATTCCGAATGAATTGAGATTAAGTTGCATCTAAACGTAGCCTGATAGACTAAGACGATCACGTTGTCGAATGTGTGACTTGGTATGAAATAGAACCGAAACTCGAGTGATGGTGTTGTGATTTGTTGCATCATTGTAACGATGCGTAATTATTAAAGCTAGCTGAAAGCAGTTACTGTAATGATGATTTTTACGATTCAATTCCACATTAATATGGTCCATTTTTTTCTACGTACCTTATTCATAAAATTTTAGGTTATAATGATTTTTAATTAGTATAAATCTCGTAAAATGCCTTTATTTTGGATAATTTTTTCTCCTACCTTCGTGTTTTCTGATCATTTTTTTGATTTACTGGTAATTTTTGTAAATTACCGTAATTACCGCCTGTTTACTTGAAATGACGGTGCAGTTTCCAATTTACCGGTAATTTACAAAGTATTACCACTGTATGTATTTGGCGGATTTCGATATCCATTCTGCACGTACTGCTCTTTGAAATGCTGTAAAGTTGCAGGTATACTTGAAGATAAATTACCAGTTATTACGCGTCATTATGCGTAAATACCCGGTAAATTGACGACAATCGTTATTGGAAATGCGATTGCGACTTTTGAATTTCGTCGATGATATCACAGCGCAGTAATTCGCTCGGTACTGGCAAGGTAATACTCTTGGTAATCTTTCGTAATTTACCGTCATTACGGTGTTAATTATGACTATTACTAGTGGTATTTTGCATTGCACGAGTCGTAATTACCTCGTTATTGGCGTAATTTTGGAATGAGTGATTGGATACAACAATAGTTGTAATTACTCGTTTTTGTAAAAATTACCCCAATTTATCGTGATTATTTATGGTAATTACCTGTATTTTTGGAAAATTATTATAAATACCTCAATTTTGGTTAAGTGTGCTGTAAATATACATAATTTTGATAAATTATCGTGAAAATGAGTGATTTTGGTAAATTACTGTAAATACGAGTAATTTTTGGTAAATTACCGTACATACGTGTAATTTTGGTAAACTTGTAAATTATTGCAAATAGAAGTAATTGTTAAGGTAGGGTACTGAAAAATACATACAATATTGGTAAATTACAGTAAATACATGTAATTTTGGTAAATTACCGTAAAACGCGTATTTTTTGGTAAATTACCATAAATACGTGTAATTTTGGTAAATTATTGCAAAAAGGAGTAATTTTGGTAAGATACTGTGAATACATGCAATATTGGTAAATTACACTAAATACATGTAATTTTGGTAAATTACTGTAAAACACGTATTTTTTGGTAAATTACCATAAATACGTGTAATTTTGGTAAATTATTGCAAAAAGGAGTAATTTTGGTAAGATACTGTGAATACATGCAATATTGGTAAATTACCATAAATACATGTAATTTTGGTAAATTACTGTAAAAACGCGTATTTTTTGGTAAATTACCATAAATACGTGTAATTTTGGTAAATTATTGCAAAAAGAAGTAATTTTGGTAAGATACTGTGAATACATGCAATATTGGTAAATTACCATAAATACATGTAATTTTGGTAAATTACTGTAAAAACACGTATTTTTTGGTAAATTACCGTAAAAATTGGTAACTTTGGTAAATTACCATAAAAATGTGTAATTTTGGTGAATTACCGTAAATACAAGTAATCTTTGTAAATTACCGTAGAAACGAGTAATCTTGGTAATTTACCGTAAATACGCGTAATTTTGGTAAATTACTGTAAATACGCGTTAGTTTTGGAAAATTTCTGTAAATATGTGTAATTTGGATATTTGTGGCTGGTTGTACCATAAATATCATGTTTTTCTGGTAAATTATGGTAAATACGTGGTTTATTCAAATCAAAATACCTCCAATTTGCGCTCTTCGCGAATATTGATCAATTTTTGCATCTTTATCGCTATATTATTGTCAAATTTTCTTATCGTTACTTTACGAGCATCGTTATAGAAATGTTATTTTATTTTATTGATTTTTTTCATCTTTTCTTCAGTCGTTTAATTTTCCGTTGGTTTTTTTGCTTACGTTTGTTGCAGCAATTTCGGACATTTTTAGCTGAAAGTTGGAATTGCGAGGTGGATTCAGCCGCACAGCGAATACCTCGTAACAGCAGCGAGCTAAATTTAGCGCCTGTATTCTCCCGTATCACCATCGTCTTCGCCGTCATCATCAGCATCAGCATTTTAGTGTTCGGCAGCGGTGCATAATATAAATACAAACAAGACAACACACGCGCTAGATACATACTATATCAACGTACTATATAGAAGAAGAAGAAGACACGTTGCGAAGTAGAAAAACAATTCGCGAATTTCTTTATTGGCTCGTGTTTTTCATTCATCTCTCGATATAAAGGAGAGAAGAACGTTCTCGGACGAGAAACGATTCCAAATACGACGTATTTCGCGTATTACCTAATTATCGTGTAGTAGGCCCTATAATACCTACCAATATAAATACAAATACTATAAATATTATGGAACGAGAATCGAATTCGATGCAGGCTTTGTGCCGATCAGGGTGCGGATTTTACGGTAATCCGTCTACGGACGGCCTTTGTTCACTTTGTTATAAAGAAGCTTTAAGAAAGAAACAACAACCACCGGGACCATCGCCTTCGGCGTCGGCACAGTCATCCGCCTTTACGACGTCCACATCCGAATCTGTTACCACTGCCTTTAAAGCCGCATCGGCCGCTGCCACGTTTATGGACACGGCGATTCCAACGATTCCTGTAGTTAACGCGCAAGCCAACGCGGAAAAAAGAGAGGTGAGTCGGATTAAATTTGTATTTTCTACATATTTATGGTTATTGAATTGATGTTTTGTTGATATGTAGAAATGTGAGTATGGATAAGAAGAGTCAGGGATGAGTGAATTTGAGGGAGATATTGTGAAAAGTTATTTTGGGAGAGGAGTGGCGAATGTGTGTTTGAATCTTTCGTTAGGGTTTCATGATGACAAAATTTTGAAAATTTTGAGGAGAAAATATTTTTTTTTTCGAATTAGAGCTGTGAGGTTAATTTTGGGTCGCTATCTGTATCTAAATAGGCCTCCAAAATGAGAATCGTAGAGGTTTTTTTCTCAAAAATTTGACGTTCAGTCCTCAATTTTTCACAAAAAAAAAAAAAAATTGTAAAAATCCAGAAAAATGCAATTGGGCAGCTGAGGGTGATCCTTTTTTTTAAGTTCCGCTTTTTTATGATCTCTCTGTTTTTAAGTTGTTGAATCCGAGGAAAAAATATTTTTTCCTATTTTTTGATTCATTTTCTCTCAAGTCCAAGAAAGTAAGGTCAAAACACTCCAAAAATTGAGAGATTGAAACAAAAAAAAATTGTGTAAACACTTTCAAAAGCATCCAAATCATTTCAAATCAACAAAAACTGACAAAATTATTGTAAAATTTAAGAAAACTTCTCGAATTTGCACAGAACATCGAAAACTGATGAATTTCTAGCAAAAGTTACAAAAAATTACTCTATAAAGCATTTAAAACCACAGAAAAATGCCTGAAACAGCTTCAAATTGAAAAATTCGACCTAGGGAACTTGTAGAGCATTTTTTAAGCTGAAAATTGCGATTTTTGGCATTGGCTTACCTTCATTTTTGAAGGATTATGCAATTTTGAATTTTTAAAACAGTTCAATTCGAGTAAAATTTGATGCAAAAAATTGCCAAAAATGGCATAAAAATACTTCTAAAGCATTATTGGTACACGATCATTTGAAATAACGAAAAACAGATGGAAATTTTCTCAAAATTTGGCGAAACCTAATGAAAATTGAACAAAATATTGTTGAAATGTGTTAAGAAGCATTAAAATCATTCAAAATTATCCAAATTGATGAAGTTTCAGGAAAACTTGTCAAAGTTTGATCGATTTTTCATAAAGCAACGTAAAAATTTATTAGATATAAATGGCAAAAAAATATGTAATTTTAAAAAGACACGAGGATGATTTAAATCTATGATTTAATTGAGCCAAATTTAACAAATATCGCTTTAAAAATTGTTTGAAATGTGTTTAAAGTGACAGTAACCCGTAAAGCGCTCTAAAATCAACAAAACTGATCAACAATCGACGAAATTCGAGCAAAATTTGTGAAAATTTTAGCAAAAATTGAATTGAAAATAGATTGAAAAAAAAACTCCCCTCCCCTCCCCTCTCTCCCTCCTTCCTCAATAAAATTTTCAATTATATATTACTAAAAACTGATGCTATTTCAGGAAAATTTGTAGAAATTGTGCAAAATTTTTGCGAAACATCGCGAAAACATTTTTGAGAATCACACAAAAACACTGAAAAATAAAATTGAAGTGATAAAAATTATCAAAAACCGATCAAATTTGTTCCAATTTTGTAAAAATTTCGTAATCTATGAATAAAATGTTTACATTTTTTTAAATAATTCAAAAGTGACGAAATTTCAGTCAAATTGAACAAAATTTAATTGAAATATGGCATATAACAGAGTCAAGTCTTGTTCAAATGACATAAAAACAATTAAAAATTGTTAAAAATATCAAAATTTCTCAAAATTCGATCAAAATTCTGTGAAAATTGCGTGGATTATAATACATTATCATTAAACTTGATCAAATGTCTTGAAAGTTGCATAAGATTTGGCAAAAATTCCAAATGATAACTGAAAATTATTAAAAATTGAATCAGGGTGTCTAACGGTCATGAAAGTCATGAAAAAGTCATGAATTTTGCTCGAAACATACTTGAAAATTTTTTTAAAAGCCCATAAAATGAAAAAAAATGAATAAATAAAAAATTTGTTTAAAAAATCAGAAAAATGAAAACTTGCTTACAAATTGAAAAAAATTTCCAGGTAGTTTTAGGTTCCTTATTTGATTTTTTGGGGGTGTGGGGGAGGTTCATGCGGTAAAAATGTGAAATTTAATTTTTCCATGTGTTTTGGACAAGACTACAGAATTAGTTGGGAGAGGGGACCTCAAAAAATTTTTGGAGAATTTTACAGCAGGGGGGAGGAAGAAAATAAAGCAATGAAATCCAGTTCTATGCACCAGAATAGGGCCAAAATGAGGAAAAAAGCACTAAGAATTGAACCAAAAATTTAGAATAGTTTCCTTTTTTACAAATTTATGTGAAAATGAAACGTGAAATTTTCAAATCCAAAACAAACACGTTTTGAAAATTGAAAATATGCGGAATTGATGGAGACATGAGTCAGAATCCAGTATTCGTATCACATTCGAAATCAGTAAACATGATCATACTACGCTTCGATGAATCAAAACAACAACAACAACAACTTTCAAAATGGAAACCATAATATCCGAAATCAGTTATTTCTGGAAACTGAAACTACAAATGAAATGGAAAATATCTGCTTGTTTGGATTCGAATGCTGCTGCGTCCTTTCAATTGCGATGTTATTTTTTGTTTTCTATTTCTCGTTCAGTTTAAAAAAAAAAAACAAATAACAATTCTCTTTATCAGAATGAAGTTATAGGGTATCAAATTGTTGGTGATTTTATAATGAGCGAATCAGCTTTTGGGCAAGGTATTCGTGAACCTCAGGAATTTACGTATTTTTCAAGTCCAGAAGAGAAACTCGAGAAAGACAGGAAGAGAGAAAGGTTGGTTGCCATTCTGAGGATGTTTCTGGCTTTAAGGATAATTGGCGAGTAGATATGGGTGATGCTAGGTCGTCGTAGTCATCACGATCGTCTGATGGTATTTGCGATCTTCGATCTAACTCAACTCTCTGGCGATTGAAACGTGTATTTCTATGGAAATGCGAAATACGCCAAGGTCGAAGGGGGGCAGCCGGTTGTGGGGTGGCGAGCGAGCCGTAGTAAGTCGCAGTGTTTTACATTCGCTCATCGAATTCCAGCGTATATTTTTTTTACGTGGAAATGTCTCGCTCGAACAAAAATAATCGAAAAAAATTCCGATTATCGAGAAATGGTGCGAACGAACAACCGTTGTGTTGCTCGTCATCGTCGGGCTCCGGCTCTTCATCCAACTACTCGGACGATATGGACGTTATACGTAACGCGGTACTGGAATCATTGATGAAAAACGCGGGTCCGGCGTCGGGCGCAGCGACCACGCCGACCCCTAAACCGCCCAAAACCAACGATCACCCTACTAAACGTCAACGTCGTGCCGCCGGTGGTAAGAGCGACGACGAAACTCGCAAAGACGACGTTTCTTTCAACGCCGCAGCAACCACAACGGTAGTAGATCCGAAGCTCGAGACTCCTCCGGTAGCTACTACGATAGAAGAATTAGCCATGGCCGCCGAAACAACCCCTACAACGACGATGATGCAGACTCGAGATGGCAACGACGACCCGGACCCAGGCCAAGACCAAAGTGAAGATCGAGATCAGATTCGTACTGATGTGAAAATCGTCCGTATTAAGACTTTGGACTCGGAAGAGAGTAAATTGCTGTTGATCGTCGACGTCCTGGACCGTAATCCGTTCCGGATCGAGGTAAACAGCGAGGCTGCGGCGGCTAAACGACGTCGCGACGAAGAAAGCGCCGCCGCAGCCAAATGCATCAAGGTAGATATCGAAGCCCTGAAACGAGGCGAATGCCCGAAAGAGATACGTAATCTGTGCACGAAAGTACGCTCTAGACGTATATACAAGTTACCGGACGAGCTAATGAGGAAATTCGATCAAAAAGGACTGAAAGTGTTCGAGTGGCATAGCTTCAACAGACCAGACGAAGTTATCAAGCTTTTACTAGACGATGGCGGAGGCGCCGGAGCCGCAGGAGCCGCAACGGCCACGACCACGACTCCGGTTACCAACAACGACGTGCTGCGTAAACGTATGATTATCGGATTTCGTCGCAGATCGACCACTCCGGCCAAATCATCCGATACCGACGAACCGGCTGCTAAAATTAGACGTACCGCTACTGCTCCTGTTCCCGTTGCTGCGGCGGCCACCGGCGAAGCCAAACTAATCAGAAGCGGTATACGTACTAAATCGAGACTGGCCACCGATCAACGCAGCAGTCGTAACCGAATTCTGCACAAGTTACTCAAAGAGTACGGTATGTCGTCGTCTGAGAACGCGACCTCCTCAGCCAACGTCTGGGATACCGATAGCCAAAACAAGATCAACAAATTGGTACGAAGTCATTTGGATCTGCGAGCCAAAGAAGCTAACGAACGAGCGAATAACCGGCGTAAAGAGCCGAATAACGATCTGATCGCTACGACAACGACGGCTCCGATCACCTCAGCGTGGAAATCGACGGCGGTCGCCACCGAGTTCGCGGCTGCGTCGACTACGTTGAAACGCGATAATCTAGATGCGGCCAAGTTATCGGTAAGTTGATCGGTATTGATCGGAGGAGTGATCGGGATCGCGAACTGGTTGCTGGAGACGAGTTTGGGGCTTGGACTTTGACGAATTCGGTCTCACGAGCGTTTATTCGGAGCTGAAATCGATCGAGTTTGGAGTTGATGGATGGTGGAGTAATTTTGGGATCTGGTGGCGATTTATGAGCAGGATGAAGAGCTTCGGAGGAAGAATTTGTGTATGGAGTTGGTCTTTTTACTAATGAAGGGGTATTTGACGTTGGAAATGTAGTTTAGAAGGTGCTCGTGTTACTCTGAGTGAATTTTGAAGGTAGTTTAATGTCCTCGTATGTTGATAAAATTCATACTACAAATATTTCGTAACTTTATCTCGAGGTCGTTGATTTTGAGCCTTATTTTAACGCCCTTTTTTTCACGTTTCTGTTTCAGCTGAACGATGATAATGATGCTTCAGTTTCGAATAGTAACGCCGATGTATCCGCCATCGATGGCAATAGCGACGCTTTAAACGACAGTAACAACGATGATAACGACTCCAAGGCTAAGAAAAAGAATCGCTGCGCGCTGTGTCGTAAAAAAGTCGGCCTCACAGGTGAGCTTATACCCTATCCTTTTGTCTTCTACGTTATTTTCGCCATAATTTTACGTCGAAAGTACTCCTCGGATTGACACTTTGTGTGAAACTACCACTAACAGTGAAAATAATCCAGGTTTTGGGTTATCGAAGGAGGAGTTTTTGGTGATTTTGAGGAACGATGCCAGGACTGGACGAGTGTCGATTGAACGTTGCGGATTTTTTCAACCTTGAAATTCTGTCAGGATGTTGTGATTTTTTTTTCTTGAGGAAAGTTCTGTATTGGACAGTTTTTTTGGTCCCCTCCTCCTCTCTACTCGGTTTTGTTAATCGTTGGAGCGAATAGACTTGAATGTTTTCAGTTCGATTGGGAATCATTTTTTTGTCACTTATCAACTTTTTTTCCAATGTCTGTTTTCAAGTAGCGAAAAAAAAAATTAATGATACGTGTCCACTGCCCAATTGTCCATCTAGTGTGAAGAAAATAGCAGTTTGTGACCATCCGGGGTGAAACGACTGCAATTGATGGTCGAATTTTCTGTCCAAATCAGCAGAATGCTCAAAAAGGTGAACAAATACGAACCAATTTGGTCGGATTTCCTGTCTAAAGGAAGACGATGAAAAGAAATGGAAAAATAAGAATTATTATTCATTTGCTCGAGTATGAAAATTATTCGAGTTGAAATTTGTTTTTTTTTACGCATTTCAAAATTGGCTCATTTGGAAACTTGCTTCCGTATATTAAAATGTGGAGAAAAATTAAATGAAACATCGCTAACGAAAATTTTTCTTCAAAACCATCTGAAGTTGAGATTTTTTTGAATGAAAATTAAAGTAGTTTTTTATAAAACTTCTGCTTGGTTGAGAAGTTGAATTTTTTACCAAGATTCGCCTGGACCAATTGGGAGAAGAGAGGGGGAGGGGTCGCATGAATTTGGAAAAAACTACTTAGTTGTTGAAAATTTCAATTTTTTACTCAGATTCGCATGGGTCAATGAGGGAAGAGAGGGGAGGGGAGTTGCATGCATTGTTAATGAATTGTTCTGATAGGAAAAAAAAATGTTTAAAAATTGAGGAATTCTTTGACTGAAAGTTTACGATTTTTATTTTAAAATCTGAATTTTGATTGTCCTCTTCCCCTTTCCCTTCTCCACACTCCTCATGATGCGTTTTTTCAACATTTTCCAAAAATTATTTCAAAAAAATCAAATCTTAGAAGCGAGAAAAAAATTGAAATCTCATTTTGAAAATTCAATACACGCTCGAATGTTGTACTTTTGGTTACTTTTATCGATTTTTCCACGCCATAGAAAAATTGTTTGGTATTTTTGAAAAAAAAAAACACTCAAGAGATGAGAAATTTTCAATTTTAATGAAAATTTTCGCGTTTACTTCGAGATTTGGTTCGACAGAAAGGTAGATATATTTTGAGACGAAATTTCTCTAAGGAGAAAATTTTCTGTCTTTGTCAATTACCCGCTTGTGGTACGCGAGGTGGAAAAAAATTCATTATCTTCGTCAGATTTTGTTTTTTGTTTTTTTTTCACGTATCAAGTTTTTTTACGCGTCGAAATCGACCTTCCATGTCTACACGAAGCCTTATTCTGCGAACGAGACAGTTTTTCGATAAATCGACTTCTCTGTTCCCGTTCCCTTTACCCCCTCCCCCTTATCGGTCACCTTTTTTTTCGGGGTGAAATTAGCAGCAAATAAGTAGACTCGTGATACGAGTGGCCTAAAATGACGTAAATGCCTGTAATTTGTTCTTATATTATAGAGAGACGGATTTTTGGCAGATCGATAAATTGAGGAGTTGAAAGGAGGAGGAGGGCGGAGTACAGATGTGTATAGCGATAAAGCACTCGTATCATTAATCCGAGGGATAATTTTTATTGCGATAGAGAAATTAGCGAAGATGATGCAAAGTTTCCTTCATCGTTGTGTTCTCGATCTCCCACTCGAATAAAATTTAGCGAAAAAAAGCGAAGATTTTCAACTTTCCATGTTCGACGATTTTGGATGTTATCTTTATCTTTACACATTTTCTCATTCGTCCAAGTTTTTTCACATTCGATGCGCGTGTAACCTTAAAAAAGGAAAAGGAAAAAAATACGAGCCGAGGAAACAAAAAAGGGTTGAAAAAAAATCTTCCTTAATTAAAAAGCCATTCATTTTTTTCCTTCGATTAGTCTGGTCTGATTTTTTTCTCCATCTCTCAAATTGGCTAGTCTTTTTTTATGTTTCTATCCGGACATGTCGTATGGAACAATACGATGACTAGTGGGCAGCTCGTCGTCGGTAATTGGAGGAGAAATAGATTTATTTAATATTCAATTCGAGTTTCCTGGCTGAGCAATGCTGCTTGTTGAGAATGAACGAAGACTGTGTGGCTATGAGAAAGTATGCGATGAAGTGATGAAATTCGCATCTTTCAGAATTGTTGACATTTTTTTCTGCCATTGATTGAAGTATCTTCTGGTGTAGTCATCGAAGTATCCATAGTTGCTAATTTTTGAATGAAAATCCTGGGAACGATTTTTTAAAATTGAGAATTTTTCAAAAAATAGAGTTCTGAATTTGGTCAATTGAATTTTTATTGTGTTTTTTTGGTGGTAGAAATTTATTTTCGTTGACTTTTGCGATTCTGAGACTTGACGTTGTGACGTGAAAATTCTACTTCCCCCTTCCCTCCGCCCCTCACCCCTTCATTAGACGAGTTGTTTATTAATGTGAGAAAAGCTGTAGAAATTCAAATTTCAGGTTCACAGGTTGAGAATTTGAAACTGAATCGTGAATTTCGTTCAGAAATTTACACTTTTTTCTGACTCTTGGATACGATTTTCGGTTTAAAAAAAAATCTCATTTGTCAAAAAATTTATTCAATTCAAAAATAATTGCCTAAAAATTCGAAAATTGGTTTTTCGAAATTTGAAGAAAGTGCTGTCAATTACCTAATGAAGAATTTTGTGAAAATTTGACAAAATGGGCCTGCAAAATACGCAAAAACGAGTGAAATTGAAGAATGACCTACCTGATTTTATAAAACTGGGTGTCTGGCGGTCATGAAAGTCACGAAGAAGTCACAAATTTTGGTAGGTGGTCTTGAAAGTCGTGAAAAGTCGTGAATTTTGCTCGAAACACACTTGAAAATTCTTCAAAAAGCCCATAAAATCAAAAAAAAATCAAAAAATTGAAAATTTGTTCAAAAAATCAGAAAAATAAAAAAACTGGAATACCTACTTGCCTAAAAATTGAAAAAAAATTCATCGCAGTTTCTGGTTATTCAATTTTTAGATGGGGGAGGGGTATTTTCAGGCAGTAGAAATGTGAAAAATAGGTGGTGATTTTTTGTCAGCGAGTTTTGTTGTACACTTTGTGAAAGGATCATGATCGTGATGAAAAATGTGTCCAATTTTGTGTAGAAGTTTCTAAAATTTTAGAGAATATTTTTTTAAACGTAAAGATGGATTCTGGCAAGGGAAAGGCGGGAGTGAGATTTGAAAAAGGCCAATATCGTTGTAACAGTTCATCTTCCTCCTCTCTGGGATCCTTGCTCTATCTTGGCAAGATCGAAAATTGTATTCGAAATGGAAAATATCAGAATTTTACCAGTCTGCAAAATATTCAAAAATTTGGCAAATATTTTGTAAAATTGTGAGTGGCAACCCTGGTTTTTGAAAAGGTTATGATCGCGATGAAAAAAAAAATCATGAAAATGGTGAAAAAGCTTATCAATGCCAATGAAACGAAGCTTTAGATGGTTAGATGGAATCTAGGAGGGAAGGGAGGGGATGATCGTTGAAAAAAGGCCAATATTATTCTGAAAATTCCTCTTCCTTCTTCTCTCCCTGGCACATCTTTATCCAACAACGAATCCATTGGTGGAAGGAAAGTCTGAAAATCAAATCCCAGAGATGGTGAGATCGAAAATTTTCTTCTAAATTGCGATTTTTTCAATTTTGGCAATACCAGTTAGCAAAATATGGAAGAAGGGTTTCTCAATTAGATTGAAGGTGGCAACCCTGACCTCAATATGATGACGGCAAAAACGTTGAAATTTCCTGAAAAAATTTAGAGATGTCAAGATTTCAGCACTTTGTGATGCTGAAATGGGCCTGAGGGGGGAGGGGAAAAAATCCGAACTAATCGTGAAATTCCATTTGGCCAAACAAGCAGACTTCTCGCTGACGTGGTGAATGATGAAATAAGATAATGCAGAGGCAGAGGCTGAAGTGATGGAAGAAGATACTACGTCGTGGTTTGTTTTTCACGTCCGGAGGCTTGAAAAACCGCTCAATTGAGCTAATGGGAGGGAGGTGAAGGGAGCAAGACGAACAGAAAGAGTGTGGAAATGGTAAAAATTCGTGTACGAGGTGTCGATTTCGTATATTATGAATTATGATTTACATCGCCTCTCCATCGCGTATGCTCGAAACGTCTCTAAGGAGGCGAGGAAAGAGGGAGTGGAATTGGCAGGCAAATTCATCGAGTGTGCCCCTCGGGCTGGAAATGACCCTGGATGCTGGATGGCTCATGCGCCTGCATAAGTAAATACAGTATGTATGGTCATACGAGGAGTATTTTCGACGAAATCTGCGTTTTTTCTCTTCGCAGTTCTAATTTTTTTTTATTATTATTCTATCGTTAAAAATGATTAATATTATGTACTAATGTTTTTTCTTCGAATTTATTTTTTGCCAACAGGTTTCGAATGCCGTTGCGGAGGCCTGTACTGCGGTATTCACCGATATTCAGATAAACACAATTGTACTTTCGATTACCGACAACTGGGAGCTCAAGAAATACGACGAAATAATCCGGTCGTGATCGGAGAGAAAATTCAGAAAATTTAACCCCGCCGCTTGACGGACGCGTCGTCGTACTTCTTAATTATTATTTTTCTTCGTTTAATTTGTCTACGTCGTCGTCGCCTTCATCGTTACGCGCGGATCGTTTATATTATTTTTGATTTTGAATTTTTTTTCTTTTTGTTTGTTTATTTTTTCCCCCTTTTCTAATCGAAGTCGTCGTCGTCGCTGCCGCCGTCGCAAATGTGTATAAACAAAACAAAACTAAAAAAAAAAAATGAGAAAAAAAGAAAAAAAGTCGTTTTTTTTAATAGCTTAATACCTCTCTTTTTCTTGCTCTTACGTGTGTGTGTGTGTACGATTACCAAGTAACGCGTTTGCGCGCCGCCAGAACGATTTATGATTATTTTTATTTCGTATGTTGTTTTTTTTTTGATTTTTTTTCTCTTTATATGTATAATTTTACTATAATACCCCCCTACGTATGCGATATATGATATAATGGTGCGTTTTTTCCTTCCTCCCCTCGTCGTCGTCGTCATTTTTGTATCATTATGTATTTACCTCCCGCCCCCTGTCCCCCCCACTCTCGCTCCCTGTAATATTTTTTTGTCTCTTTGGTACCTACCTATAATGCAATTTTGATCGAATTTTCAATTTTCAACTGAATTTCGTGTCGATTGTGTGTCGTCTTTATTACCACTTTTTTCCTTTATTTTTGGAACGAATTTTGAAAAAAAAATAAATCGCCCGGATACTTATTATTCTTTTTTCCTACCGTACAAAGTGGTCTTTTTTTTCTCAATTTACTTATCGAATGTTGTACTCGTTCGTGTTTCTCGGATTTCTTTTATCTCATTTTTTGGATAAACGCGAATTTTTCACTCGTTTTTTGGACCACAGACTGGATGAGATCTGGAAATTTTTAGTGTCTTCGGATCGGCGGTTACACGATTTTACGTTCGGATGATTTTTTTCCTGCCAAATTTTCACCATTTTTTTTTTTTGAAGAAAATTTCACTTTTTTGAAGATTCAAAAATTCGATGTGAAAAATCTAACGATTAAATTTCGTGTAATCGTCTGGAAATTCAAAAAATGCAGTAATTTTTTTGTCGTCGAAAAATACTACGTTAATAAACGTTTAATCTTGTATGTTTTTTTTTTTTTTGGTATTTCTTCTTCCTAGAAATACTTACCTTCTGTTTCTGTTTCGATTCGACGTTCGTTTGTTCGCATCGTATCGCAAAAAAATGAGTCGCCAAAATGGTCCTAATGATGAGTGTAATCGCGTTGATTTAGTCCTGTTTTCGTTTTCGTTTTTTTTTTTTTTTTTTGATATTTTTCGAACCTTTATAAAAAATTATGTATTAGAACGATGATGATATTACCTTGGCATGAATTTTTAATTGAATTTTGTTCGGTTAAGTTTTCTCTTTTTTCTTCTTATTTTTTTTTCGTCGTTATTTTTTTCTTTTTTTTTTAGTTCGTTTATTTTTTTTCTCTTTTGTTTGTTGGCTGATTTATATAATATGAGATAAGAGATTGTACGCATTAAATTGACCCGGCTTCTTGTGTTTATTTTTACGGATTTATTATGATTTTTTTTTTGGATTTTTTTTTCTCTAGTATTAAAGGAAGCTTGTGTGATATGTTTGTCTTAAATTCAATCGATATTGGACTTTTGTTACTTAATTTAAGTTTGAAAATAGGGTAGATTCGTTATGTACTTGTGTTTTTTTTTTCTTCTCTTTTCCCTTATATATGATTTTTTTTCTCTTAATTTTTAATTCCTCTTTATCATTACTGTAATTTTTTTTCGCCTTGTTTTTTTTTCCTTTTTTTTTTTTTGTTTTTCTCACGTAACGATGTATTTTGATTATATATGGATGCTGTCGCTGCCGCTGTTGCCGCTCCGCCTTGTGATAGATTTAACGATAACGATTTTTTTTCTCTTTCGGTAGTCGCGTGTTGTATACTAAAGAGTGACAAATTGTTGACCACAGGACTACGAAGGGACGGAGTCATCCGACGCGAGCAAATCAGAATGTCAATTATTATTTTCGAAGTAAAAAGGGGATCACACTTTTGAAAACGCTGGTACGAATTTGTCGAACGACGATCGTGTCTTGTATTATTTTTTTCTGTCTTTTTTCTCTGTATAGTTTTATTATTCATGTTTGCAAAAAAAAAAAAAAAAACGAATTGTATATGTTTAATTGGCCATATTATGTAATGTTTGTTTGTGTGTGTGTGTTGAAAGCACGAACGTCGGATTGATAGATTCGTATCGAGCTAGTGTTCGCTCTCGTCGGACGACGACGTCTTCTCCTTGTTCGATGATGAATTTTTTTCTTTCCATGTAATTGAGCCTTAAAAAAGAGATTGTGTGGTGTCCTCGATGTGTATATATTAATATTTTTTTTGTTTAGCGGTTCATATCATTATGTATTTTTTTTTCTTTTTCGAGATGACCTATAAACCATAAGGAGGGTAGAGATGGATGATTTTTTCATGTATTTAGAGGGTGTTTTTTGATCGTTCTTCTGCAGTTGTTTTTTTTTCTTTTTTTTTTTTTTAGCGTACACGAACTGGAATTTGTTATTTACTGTGTGCGGGTCCAGTTACCATAGTATTTTATCGCCTGCCTACAGATAATAATTTACAGGTCGAAGTGGAAAATTTAAGACGAAAATGCCATCTGTATTTGCTGCATTATTTTACACAGGGTTTTTTTGTTTTGAATTTCATGGTGTTTTTTTCTCTGTCTGTCTGTATTGTTTCTCATTGGGTTTTTGATTTTTCCTTATTATTATTTTTCTTTTTCTCGTGGAAAATTAGTACAAATTTATGTGATAAAGTGCAAGCTAGTTGAATAACGATCGTTCGGTGTGTGTGTAAGGTGATGAGTAATTTAAAAAAACATGTCGACGGTCGTCTTTTACCTTTTTTTTTGAGAAGTTGAAATGCATGCTGCCTTTTTTTTCGAGTGCACTGAAAATTGTAATTTTTTTTTTTTATAACCGACACGCTTCTGAATATTTTTATTTTCTCTTTGATGTTCTGTTTACCAATTTACGTACCTATATTTTTACCCGAAAGTATAATAATGTAACGTTACAGTTTTGGTGGTTTGGTTTAGGTTTTTTTACGTGTGCAAAAAGAAGAAAAAAAAAGAAAACAAATCGCTAATATTTTGATTACCACTATTATCGAAGATGAAAAAGCTATAGTTGAGGAAATCGCGACGCGACGTAGCGAGATGATTTTTTTGGACGTTTCGGTGCGATTTTCTGCTCTGTATCGTCGTGTTGTCATTTTGTATGTAAATAAGCTTTTTTGGAAAATTTAGCGGATTAAGTTAGGGTTTTTTTTTCGTTCTCGCCCACTCCCCCTTGTTTTGTTCTGTTTACTGAGTACATACCTACAACAAGTTTGCGAAAAATTTACGTCAAGTCTCGAGTATACCGTGTTTATTCCTGCTCCTAATTCGATAATATATTACGATGCGATGATGAAGATATATACATATTAAAGTATGATGATTTCTGTAATTAGTATTTGTTTAAAATGTGTAAATGGATATTTTTTATTTTTAATTTGTATAGATTTGAATGCAAAAAACTTTTATTTTATTAGTTATAATACATTCTGTCATTTATTTAACATTTATGGATTATAACTCGAGTAAATGATTAAAAAGTTGAGTGGTTTTTATTTTTGTGTTGGGATTGATGATCGGTGATTTTGTGATGTGTCGTGTGATTGAAAATGAAATGTTGGTTTAGAAGCTGAAAAGAATCTTTTTCTCGTTTTTGGTCTTATTCTTGTTGAAAAGAAAAACACTTTTAAAAAAGAAAAAAGAAAGTGAAGGTAAAACATGTCAGAAATTGAGTTAAAATCGAAAATTACTCAAAAAAAAGTCAAAAATGGTGTACAAAAAACTTATCTAATATGTTCTTATTCGAAAGTTTTCGACTTAAAACGATTTATTTTTTAAAATATGAATTACAAAAGCAGGACAATTTTTAAAAGAATACAAGAGTTCAGACATTTTGGGAAAACGCGATGTTTAAAACTGTTTAGAGCAAAGAATTGATTGATTTTTAAACAAAAAAAAAAAAAAAAACGTTCAAACTTGGTTTTTTTTACATTTTTTAGTCAGTTTTTGTATTTTTAAAAAGTGATAAAATTGATAAGTTTTCAGTTTTTATTATTTTAAACAAAAAAAAAAATGTTTTTTTTCCGATCTTTGAAAAATAATTTTCATAACGACATGAAATCCCTTTTGTTTTTTTTTTGTTTTTTTTTTCAAATAAAAATCTGTAAGATTTGTAAATACGCTTTTTATTAAGTAAGTAAATACCTGGATGATGAAAAATGTAAAACGATCATCAATTTAATCAATAATGAAAATTGTACTCGTAGAACTGAAAAAGAAGTTTCAAAAACTTCACTCGAATCAAAAAAAAATGAAAGAATTTAAAAGAAAGAACGAATAAAGAACAAAGAAGCCTGGAATTTTTTACGTTTTTGTTCTTGGTTTCTAGTTCTTTCAAAACTGATTTCCTGTTCTTGTTCACGTTCGTTTATTCTCTTTTAAAATTGATTTCGGTTTTTTCTTTCTCTTGTTCTTGGGAAAATTTGATTTCCGATTTTTTTTGTTCTTGTTCCTAGTTCTTTCAAAATTGTTTTCCTGTTCTTGTTCACGATCACGTTCGTTTGTTCTCTTTTAAAATTGATTTCCGATTTTGTTCTTGTTCTTCTAAAAGTGCCTCATTCTTTTAAATTTTGTTCCGTTCTTTTCCTGTTCTTTCAACACTGAAACTGAAAAAAGTAGAACTGAAACCAAAAACTGAAAACTGAAAGTCAGAAACTGAAAAAAAACCTGATGTTTTGTGATTCATTCTTTCTGAAAAATTTCCAAAACATGAAGAATTTGCCGGTGAAAAAGAAGTGGAATTAAAACTAAACTAAATGAAAAACAGAAACTCAAAGTATGAAAGTAAAACTGAAAGTGAAATGAGCAAAACCGAAACTAAATTAAAAATACATTAAAATACTGAAAACTGATATGCAGAAGTTTTGCCTTTGCCATAACCTGGCTACATCGCAGATCAGAGATCACAAGATCAGGATCAGGAACCGAACAGGAAAATTGAATAAAACTAATGAAATGAATAAAAAAAGAACAGAATCATTCAAAATCAAAACAACTCAAAGTGAAACAAGCGAATCAGTAAATTGGTAAACTCACAGTAAAGGACCAAGTCCAAGGTAAATAAATTTACCTTGAGAAAAGGACAAAAAAATATAAAGATGAGTCCCTTTATGACGTCATTGACGTCACTAGTTTGTTCGTCATGTTTGTTACGTAGATACTATATAGATGTCGGGAGTGTTGCGTTCTGTGTCTGTTTTGTTTTTTGTTCGTTCGCGTGATCTCCCCGTCCCCTCTCCTGATGAAATCTCTTTGTGTTTGTGACGTGACCGGCATTTGGCATTTTTATGATGTAATAATTTGACGAGGGTGCATTATTTTGTTGATTTAATTTCGGAATAATTAATTATTATCACGCTGTTTTTACGGAATCTTCGATGTGTCGTGTACGTGCAAATATTCGGAATTGTTCTACGATTTATTCTGTTGATGACCGTACTATTGTGAGCGCCATGATGCTATCGATGCTGATGTTGGAATTTGGAAAAATCGCCTGCTCAACTATCATATAGAGCCTTAGTTCAACAAAATGTAAGTGTTTGTTTGCATATTTATCTTCTTACATTGCCTCTTTATAGCAATGAAGTTCGAAACAGATCATAGTGATAGAGTAAACTGTAAAGTACTTATACAGGGTGCCCAGAAATATCGAGTACCCCTAAAAAGTTTTCTACTAAAATATTTCGGTTGGTCACAGTGAATGATAATAATGATAGCACATGATTGGTTGTTGAACTGGAGAGATAACATTCCACCAATCATAATGCATCTATTTCACGTTGCCAACCTATATTTTTAATGAAAAACTAAAAACTTTCTTAGGGGTACTCGATATTTCTGGGCACCCTGTAATATCATGTTCGTTTGAGATATTTGAAATTGAAACTTGAAAGCATGAAATATCTCGAATACGGTAGGGCTATTGAACTACCTACATATTTGATGATTCATGATTGTGTTTTCGACTCCTTGACGATGCAATGACCTCAAAGGTGTATCAATGAAGAGTATTCTGCTTCTATACCATCATTTGAGTGGAGAATAATTTTTTCAAACCAAATTCCCAAACTAAATTTCTAGTTCGAGTTGAACTTTGTAGAAAACTGGGCTACATTCAACTGAGTTGGTATCTAGATATATTGCTGAACTTTGTTTGCAAAGCAAAAAATGAAAAGCTAAATTGAAAATTGAAGCTGTATTGTAGTTCGTAGATTGTTAGATTACACTCTGACTGAAGTGTGAAGTTGATTCATGTGCTTGCTGCGTACTGCGTACATTTTATAAGCTATATCTAGTTGATCTCTATCTGCATAAAGTTGATTCCTTTTTAATATCTTCCTTTTTTGACGGATTGAAAGTATTATTTTTTGTGTGGTTCATTGCCTTCATCAACAGAATCAAAGTAAGCCATTCGACCTGCCACTGAACTCATTCTAACTTCAGCGAAACAAAACAATTACAGTACCTACCATAGAAAGTAATACTTATTTAAGCTTATGCATCGATTATCGAAAGAGAATTTCCTGAAACCTTTGTAGTTGAATGAAATTTTACCAGCAAGAATATATTTTCCTTTTGAAGTTTAAAAAATTATATGTCTTATACCTAATTAGCCTTTTGGCCTTTGAAAATCGAATTCAAAGAAGTAATAGGCCTAGTATATTTTTGATTCAGAAAATTTACAATTTGCGTGATGAAAAAGATATTTTCATCTAAAAAGTTTTAACGCCAAAATTTAGTGCTTTTTGGTATTTTGGAATGAAATTTCGCACGCTTTCGTGACTTCGCCATTTAAAAATTTCAACAATAGTTTTCAGAAAATGAAATTGGAATATTTTCAGAAATTGGAATAAAAAACCCGAGCGAAGCGATGGTAATAGTTTTCGAAAATTAATAATTTCAAGGAAAATGATCTAGTCCAAACTTAAATTTCAAATGAAGAAAAAAACTAGTTTTCGTGACTTTAGGATATTTTTCAGTTTTCGGAAAATTAAAATAATTTTAGAAATATGAATGGGGCTCGAGCAAGGCTAGAGTAAAGGCTTTCAAAAATTCAGAATTCTTCATTTTTTTCAATACATAATTTTTATATGTATCTACTTACTTACAAATATTTTCAAAAACAACCAATTTCGGCAAAAATTAGAAATTACTGTTTCCGAATTGGGAACGGGCATCTTAAAATATGGTGAGTTGTTCGGCTAGGACGAAAGTATTGATAGGAGTGTTCGAGCGTTCTCCAAGAAGTATTTTAATTAGGTTCGAATTAAGTCTCTTTTATACACGTATTTTATTTTAAAATTTATTATAACGAACAATAATAAAACATGACGATGCATTATCATAGCCTAAAACTATCATATCAACGAATACAACAAACTATGTACAAATTGTGCCATGGTGACACAAACGAATAAAACGACCACAATCACCCTATTGAATATTACCTCCTTTCGAAATACCGTAACGATTAAGTCGATTAATTCAAATGTTATTTTAAAAATTTCAGTTTGTGATCAGAAATATATAATAAGGACAAACAAGCAAATTGCACATGTTGATAATTGTATTACTATGGCTATTTGTAAGTTGTTACTCGTTTGAGACTTTCCCGCGTTTTCCTCATTAGTTGCTGGTTGTAGCAATCCTGTTGCTGAGCTATTTTCGCCTTCGTTATCGTTCGTATCTCCAGAACTCTAAATTTGAAAATGAACAGATTATTAGGTGCCTGCTTAATTATGTAGAGAAAATATATGTACCACATCACGTACGTACCAAAGTGCTCAATTGCACATCTTTTGAAGGCGGACGTGAGTTTTTGGCTAATTGAACCAACAAGTAGACAGTGATCAAGCTAAATGCCCCCACTAGCAATAACAACACGACGAATCCAACCTCTGTAAAATACAGAATATCAACAAAATTTAAACAAAACTGTAGAAAACTTTTATAAATAGTGAATTTCTACTGCGTTAAACAGGGAATTTTTAATTTGAATTCAAAATTATACGAACTTGCAAATACACTAGAAGATGATGGCTGCGAAATATTTCGTTTTAATTTCAGGTCTATTGACGCCGTCTCCAATCGCTTCGTCTCATCATTTACCAGGGAATATGTACATTGGGTTTCTGTTATTACCCACGGCGATGTTACACCCGAGTATGTCAGCTTAAAAAAACAATAAACAAATGTAGGATTAAAAGTATACATTAGATATTTTTTGAGTAGGGTAGATGTTGAACTTTCTTGAGAGAATCGTTACCTCTTGATTTACAGTCTCCCATCTGCCGCTACGGTTATAGCCAAGCATATGACAATAGAAATAACTGCACCGCCTCCCCCCCCCGGGTAGGTGACCAGTTTTTTGCCTCGTGGATCACCTATTTGCCCCCCTCCTCCATAACAAATTTCAAGTGTCTCGTATCTACGATTTTTTATTACATCCTCTATTTACGGTTTCTGAAAATCTGTAGCTGGAAGCTTCAAAACGACTTGAAAATGCCTGTAGTCGACTTCATATCGTATTGAAATACATAGTTCTGCAGAGTAAATTTCAGCTTTCTAACTCAATTTGATTAAATTTTGTGGGAATTTCAATTTTTAAAAATGTATTGGAAGCTCCAAGAATTTTTAAAAAGTCACTGGAGGTTCCAAAATGACTTACACCCAGCAGCAGTCGACTTCATAGCGTGAATTTTGGATTTCCAACTTCATTAATTTCAAAAAAACGATTTTTTTTCTCATTTATGGCCTAAATTTGATTTTTAAAAATTCCCCAAAAATCGAAAAATTCACTTTGGCATTTGAATTTTTGGCTGCTGATGAATTTTTCGCACGCTTATAGGAAGGTTCCCGTTAAGAAAAAACTTGTCTCAGATGATTGGGGTGGGGGGGGGGGTGCAATTGTTACTAGTCAGTCTAGTTGTAGGCTAATTGTCTTACATTATCTTGTGCTTACCTTGGAAAAAGTGAAATTGGCGTGAATATCCATATTAAAGTTGAGGTTACATGTATAAATATCCAAGATTTTAGAATTTGAACCGATTTGGCATCTCGATTGTATATTTGACGATGCTGTGTGTTTGATCCATCCATTTCTAAATATGATCGTCTTTCCAACACCGATAAAGTATTCGCGAACGAAAACTTGGCTGAAATTTTCATTAATATACATGCGTAAAATATCTTTGAAAGTAGGAGTATCTAGCCCTAACTGGTGTTAATTTATTGTTGATTGATTATTATTCTTACTTTGTTAGTTGTATTTCCGGTCTCCAAATGGGATTCAAATCAATTTCAAACGAATCTTGTCCATCATGTTGGTATGGATACCAAGTCAGTCGTTCATCGAACCATTCCTAGATTTATACATGTGTACAAACTTAGTAATATTCTTTGAGCAGAATTAAAGGGTATTCCACGGTAAGATAGGCGAAATGGCCCTGTTCCCAGATTTGGAAAATTATGATGGATTATTGTTGGGTACCTCCAATGAAAATTTTTGAGCGGAATTTCCGCCCCCAACCCACCCCCTTGGTCTGTATAGCCAAAAAACGCGTTTTTACGAGAAAAATTCTCTATCCATGAGTTGTGGGGAGAAAATTTTGGTACCGCGTGGAATGTGTAAGGGAAGCATGGGTCTTTTAACACGATTTTTTTCAAAATTTTTTACCATAGTGGTGGGGGTGAAATTGACAAAAGAAAACTTTGAACCGCCACAGCTCCGGAGTATATGGGTAATCCAAAAAACTGTTTTCGCCAAAATGTGTCTTTTTACTAGTACTTTCTCACTACCAATCCATAAAATCGAAATTCTGTCTGAAAAATGGTCATATTTGCAAAAAACCCTGGAAAATACGCGTTTTTCGCGTTTTTTTGCAAAATAATGTGGAATATGCGAAAAATACATGGGACAAAAATGTTAAGCGTCAAATTTTACCCTAGAAAATGTGTTCACAAGGTTGTCAAAACGCTCATCTACTGAGCTACCTGCCCGCACACGCCGCCTCTTTGCAGCAAAGTCAAGAGATGAGATGAGGTATTATGGCACCTGCACTGAGAAAAATCACTTTAGTAAAAATTACTGAAAAGTTTAGTAAAGAGGACCTCTGGTCATTTTTTTGTAGTATTTACTACATTTCTTAGTACAAACTACTAAGAAACGTAGTAAAATGTACTGTTTCTACTACATTTCTTAGTATTATGTACTACAAAATGTAGTAAATTCTACAAAAAGGGTTACCAGAGGGCCGCTTCACTAGATTTTACAGTAACTTTTACTAAACAGTTCTCTCAGTGTGCTAGGGTGGTCCTTATTTTCGAAGTTGGAATTTTTTTGCTCCCACCCCCCAAAGTTGTTCCATTTGATGAAAAAATAAATCCTACGAAGTTTCAACCCCCTATGTAAAAAAAAGTGGTGCCAGAATGCCCCCCAATTTTTCACCCCCCATTTTTCAAAAAATTGAAAAATGGAAAATGATGCAATTTATTTAAATTTTTGATTGTTTTCAATCTATCACACCCCTATATTCCCCCTTTGAACCAAAACAGCCCCCAGAAATTTGTTACCCCCTCCCCTGTGAGAAAACAATAATTTGCTATTTTGCTATACACTTGGAGCGGAAAAAATTTTAGACAATTCCGGTAAATAAGGGGAAATAGTTTCGGCCATTTTGACCAAAGACACGATTTTATAGCAGCTTAAAATAAAAAATGAAAAAATATCATTCTTTGACTTTTTTTTGGAAATTGTTTTTGGTAATCTGGGGCCCAAGGGTAGCGCCAAATAAAATTTTTGTAAGAACCAAAATTTAGAAAATTCTCCAAGAAGCAACTTTTATTC
Source organism: Planococcus citri (assembly GCF_950023065.1). Classification (NCBI taxonomy): domain Eukaryota; kingdom Metazoa; phylum Arthropoda; class Insecta; order Hemiptera; family Pseudococcidae; genus Planococcus; species Planococcus citri. The sequence continues at coordinate 70,278,082 of NC_088679.1, forward strand.
CATGATTTTTCTTGTTTGAATTCAAGGTGGTAGGGAAGTTTGGAATATGGGGCAGGGGCGCCCTCAGGAAAGGGGGAGAAGTGGAGATTGGAATACGAGCTGAATTCACTAATTGTTTCAATGTGAAAAGTAATACTTAATCATAGTCATGAAATCACGTTAAAGTCTAAATCGACTAAGTATATTTTCAATTAAAATAGCGAAAAAACGCTTATTCGCGACTTTTCAAGCGTTTTTTGGAGGGGTTGGCTGGGGTCAAATCGAAAAACCGATTACGCTATTCGGTTCATAATCTCAAATCGCACCTTTTGAGTGCTATCCGTTTTCGGAAAAAGTGGGTATTGGTAAGTACTTTTAAATTCAAAAAAACGTTTCCCCAAAAATGGCCCTACTTGGGGGGGGGGGCACAGTTTCACCGCAGGGGCACGTGGGGGACTGAACTTTTTTTTGGGGTAATTTTAACGCACAATCTCCAACATAATTCAATTTCAGCGAAATTGAGACCATAAATTTTTCTGCTCCAACGGTATAGCAAAATAGCAAATTATTGTTTTCTCACAGGGGAGGGGGTAAAAAATTTCTGGGGGCTGTTTTGGTTCAAAGAGGGAATATTGGGGTGTGATAGATTGAAAACAATCAACAATTTAAAAAAATTGCATCATTTTCCATTTTTCAATTTTTTGAAAAATGGGGGGGGGGGGGTGAAAAATTGGGGGACATTCTGGCACCACTTTTTTTTACATAGGGGGTTGAAACTTCGTAGGATTTATTTTTTCATCAAATGGAACAACTTTGGGGGGTGGGAGCAAAAAAATTCCAACTTCGAAAATAAGGACCACCCTAGCAGGTGCCATAATACCTCATCTCTTGACTTTGCTGCAAAGAGGCGGCGTGTGCGGGCAGGCAGCTCAGTAGATGAGCGTTTTGACAACCTTGTGAACATATTTTCTAAGGTAAAATTTGACGCTTAACATTTTTGTCCCATGTAAGTATTTTTCGCATATTCCACATTATTTTGCAAAAAAACGCGAAAAACGCGTATTTTCCAGGGTTTTTTGTAAATATGACCATTTTTCAGACAGAATTTCGATTTTATGGATTGGTAGTGAGAAAGTACTAGTAAAAAGACACATTTTGGCGAAAACAGTTTTTTGGATTACCCATATACTCCGGAGCTGTGGCGGTTCAAAGTTTTCTTTTGTCAATTTCACCCCCACCACTATGGTAAAAAATTTTGAAAAAAATCGTGTTAAAAGACCCATGCTTCCCTTACACATTCCACGTGGTACCAAAATTTTCTCCCCACAACTCATGGATAGAGAATTTTTCTCGTAAAAACGCGTTTTTTGGCTATACAGACCAAGGGGGGTGGGTTGGGGGGGGCGGAAATTCCGCTCAAAAATTTTCATTGGAGGTACCCAACAATAATCCATCATAATTTTCCAAATCTGGGAACAGGGCCATTTCGCCTATCTTACCGTGGAATACCCTTTCAATGAATTACCTAGAAAACGATCTTATACTTACTATAATTATCGTCCCACGTAATTCCATGAAACCATTTAGAATATTCTGTGGAATGGAAATTAATTTGTTAAAAAAATTATCGCGGGGTGTGTTTGTAAGATTAGGTAGCTGATACTTCAAGAAAAATAATTTACAACGCTGAAGCATGCGAAAATTGCGAACTTACCAAATCCAAATACGAACTTTGAATTTCGATTTGCGGTGATGCTTTATCGATATGGTTTGGACGAAATTCTTTATGATAGCCACCCTTACCAAAAAAATTGTATTTAAGTTTTTCTTGGTTGTATATTTTACCTGAAAAAATGGATAGTACGCGTTTTACCATACAATAAAGTACATACTCGTATATGTAATTTAGTACTTGACAAACAGTCATTGTCATTACTAAATTGTGGTAACACTTCTGAGATAACTCCTTTTAATGCCGCACAAATTATGTATTATACATAATACTTACATGTAGCACCGAATATTATAAAAGTCGTTGCTTTATTAGGAAAAGGTCGTAACTACATGAAAGTTGATTTCTCAGAAAATGCATTTTAATTTTTAAAGAGCATTCTATCAAGTACACTTGATAGTTTTAGATAAGGTAAGAGAACATTTGGTTATTGCAATCATTTTCCTGCTAATTTTCAAAATAAACATCCTGGTAGCACTGATTTTTCATTTTTTTATTTGAGGAACTCTGAACTGAAAAAAGTAAAATTCAACAAAGGAACTTTCACCTTAAGTCAAGCTTTTTTCATCAAAAGCCCATAAGAAATACACAGGAACGATATCCTTAAGGTGATGAGGTTGATTTTCTGCAATTTATCAGTGAAATTACGTGAAATTATGTGTTTATAATGACTTTTCTTACCAACAAATTACAAAAATCGAAAGAAATAGGTTCAATCTGAGAAACAATATCATTTAGAACCTTTTCATTGTAACGGTTTTGAAAACGTATATTTAAAACCATTTGTTTTCGGCTATTACGAGAACAAAAAACATCAAAATTCAATTTCAAGTGTTGCATCATGTAGAGGACAAAATTCTCTTTCCAATGATACCACTATCTCATTTTTTATAAAAATTGTAGTTACGACCTTTTCCTAATAAAGCAACGAAGTATAGCATTTTGAAAATATTGTGAAAATTAACAAACAACATTGTAAAATTCCCGAAGTTAAGTTTTGGGGTTTTGACGAATTTCTAAAAATTCAAAAAATTTAAAAGGCTGTAAAATATTGAGGGCGATTTCATTAATTTTTTCACGAATTATTAATTAAATTTTTCGAGTAAAGTGAATGAACATGAATGATTTCTTCAATTTAAACTTCCACACATGAACAACTACTAGTTTTGGACCACTCTGGTATGTATCTCGAGGGGGGTTTCTCTCGTGAAATTTCAAAACGCTCTGCGAATGTCTCAAATGAACTTCAGCACCTATATGAGTTCCATCTGTGCTTAATTGACACCATGTCGGCCGTTTTAGGTATGTAGTTATCACTAAATTTTAGGAATGTCAGTTCAAACGTGAATTTTTGACCAATTCGTAAATTGCAGAAAATGTTAAAAACTGAAATACCTACTCATTCCCCCCCGCGCCCACCACCTGCGCTGCGAAGTAATTACTTGTAGCTCTGAAATTAATAAAATGTGAAAATAGGTAAATTCAATTTTTTCCATACCAGCTTCATTCTTGCATTCATGATACCAAGATGTCCGGTGCGGAAAATGACTGGAAAAGCTATAATACGAGTAATCAATTGGTAGCACGTCTTGATCCTTCCAAAACAAGAAAGCCTCATTGGAACTGTTTCCGACTCGAATAATTCCATCCGTTGATATATTTATTTTAAATTGACGCCACTCTTTCGGCGATAAAACGTTCCCTTGGCGATGCACCGCAACATCCTTATGTAATCGATGCCTTCGGATTGATGAATGCGTTTTGCCAGAATCCAAAACTATTTCGTAGGCGTGTAAGTCTTCTTCTTTCGTTTTTGGCAACTCTTCTGTTGGCGAAATTAATATGGAGACGTCTTGATCTCCTTTGACGAAGAATTCCAACGCTATTTCGCCGCTGTCCGTTTTAGGAATTGGAAAAAAAGCTTTATAATCGGATGGATTGCTTAACCCAGTATCTAATACTTTGCAGTTTTCTTTTAAAACTGAAAAAAAAAGAAGAAAACTAGAGGTTTTCAAAACAATACTGAAGCTGTGTTACTTTATAGAATACACGGACACATAATATTATCTATTTTTTTTTTACCTTTCTCCGGTTGATCGTAACATGAATTATAACCGTTCGCAAAATTCACATTAATTACAAATAAAATTTGAATAATCGCGTACAATTTCATTAACTTTTCACTAAAATTATTCATTTTCAATATTTAACTAATATGAAAAACTGAATGATAAACTTGCCGTTGATTCTTATAGAATGAAGAATAAGTCGTATCGTTTTAGTTATCTAAACTTGTGTTCCTCTTCCTACATGTAGATAATCTGATAACCTAAAGGAAATCTCATAATCATTATCAAATTTTCATTTCCGGTAGATGTGCCGTACTCCACTATAGACACTGGAAGTTCGTCGCATTCTATGGCAGGTAACAAGAGTCAACCTTATCGGACTACTGCGCGGTGTATGAGGCGGAAACCGCCGAAACCCCGAAACCGGTATTCATAGTTATTAGTGTACATCAACATCAACGTTGCAAGTTTGCTGCCCTTGGAAATCTCTTCAGTCTTCATTCATCAGGGCTCTACCTTTGAAGGGCTCTAGCAAAATATCTAGCGAAGCTCACGTCAGATGACTTCTGTTTCCATCTTTCTGGCATCTAGCATCGTTATTCGTTACCGAACTTCCAGTCACATACCGAAGGCATCTTTTTGGAGGGGATACGTTTTGAAGATCCCAACTATGCTAGATGTAGATACGTAGATTACGTACGTTCTACGTATATGTAGCTAAAATGTTTGTTACCTGCCCAGTGCCCACTACCGCCCTTTGTCCCTTTTACACCATACATAGTTACATACCCGCATACCCAGTACCCTGGACTTCAACCCAGCAGCATTTCATGTAGAAAGCAGCTAACAAACTCATAAATCATAATTAAGTATGGTGTTGGCCTTATCAGCAAAATTGAATTTTTTTTTGGTTGCCAAAATTGCTTCAAAATTAGTCAAAAATGAACATAGTTAAAATCACAAAATTAAGTACCTGGACCTACCTGTCTACCTAAAATATCGAAAAATTGCTATAACTGAGAAAAATTGAATGAAACAATCAATAGTATCTACTGAAAATCCCCTCATAATACACGAATAAAATTGACCAATTGGGCAAAATTTTGCTAAAATTTGCTCAAAAATTAGTTACGATATCATGAAAAGGGTATAAAATAAGGTATGGGTGACGAAACACCACAAAAATCTCGAAAAAATTGCGCAAAAAAGCTCCAAATGACAGAGAAATGGGTAGTGGGAATTGTGAACAAATTGCGAACCTTTATAAGCATAATATAAATGCTAGTTTAAAGAAAACAACAGACACAATAATTGGTGACAAACTTATTCCACAACAAGCTGGTTTTCACCAGGAAAAAAGCTGTACACTTCAGGCCACCAGCCTAGTACAACGACATTGAAGATGGGTTTGAGAAGAAGAAAATCACAAGTGCAGTGTTTGTTGATCTAACTGCTGCATACAATACTGTGAACCACCATCTACTGTGCAAGAAAGTATAATTATACAAAGTCACCCATGATCACAATTTCACCACCATCATTAAATCTGTGCTCAGTAATAGGATGTTCTATGTCATCCACATGGGAAAGTCCAGCAGATGAAGAAGGCAAAAAAATGGGCTGCCACAGAGGAGTGTTCTCGTCCCAATCCTGTTCAACATATACACGAATGAGCAGCCAATTGGAGACCAGACCAGACACTTTCTGTATGCAGATGACCTGGCAGCAACTGCTCAGGGGGATACACACATAGAGCCTAGAGGTACAAGGAATGTTGCAGGAAACTCTGAATAAACTAGAGACTTACTATGTGGAGAATGCCCTCAGACCAAATCCATCCAAAACTCAAGTGTGTAGCTTCCACCTGAAGAATGTGAAGGCAAAGTGCACATTGTAGGTGGTATGTGGAGGATTGCAGCTGAAGAACTATGGATATCCCAAGTACCTAGGAATCACGCTATAAATTATTAAACCCTCACATATAAGAGACATTGTGAGAACACCAAAATGAAGGTGGAAGCAAGAAACAACTTATTGCAGAAACTGGTATTAACAAGATGGGGAGGAACGCCAAAGACACAGAGGACTGTGTTACTCTACGTCTACAGCAGAGGATGGATGCGCCGCCTGGGGCCGCTCAGCACACACTAAGAAGATCAAAGTAGCTCTCAACAACACCATGAGAATTGTGTCTGGTTGCTTCTGACCAACTAGTGTCAAATACCTACCAAGAATATGTGGCATTCCACCTCCTGGGATAAGATGGTGTGTGGCAGCAGATGTCGTCGTCGTCGTAGTCGCGCACCTTTACAGGAGATAGCGTATATGTCCATCTATATTAGCTGGTATCTAGCGTATCTAATTGTTTCTTCCAGGGTCTTGCAGGGGGAGTTGGCCGGTGAGTTTGTTGTTAACAGTTCCGATCGTTTCCTCCCTCTCGTCGATCTTCCTTGGATTTTCCCCTGTACCACTAGCATGAAAATACCATTTTCTCGTATTTTATGAGCTACATACTTTAGCTTTCTGTTTTTGATGTCTTCAACTACGACTTTCCGCTCCTCTCCTATTCTTGCTAGTACTTCCTTGTTGGTAACGAAGTCCTTCCATGAGATCCGTAGTAGCCTTCGATAGCACCACATCTCAAAAGCGGATACTTTCTTCTCGCATTCTGCACTCATGGTCCATGTTTCACAGGAATACTTCAGAATGGTCCATACGTAGCATCGCACAATTCTCTTCCTCAGATCAATACTCATCGTTCGATTTCCCAGCACATTGGCAAGGTTGTTGAAAGCAGTCTTTGCCATTCCAATCCGTGATTTGATTTCTTTATGATCTCTACCATAAACTTGAATTATCACCATTGGTTTTGGCTTGACCTCCAATCTCACGAGTAGTATCCTCTCTGATTTTGGAATTATGGCACTGATTTTATCGCTGATTCTGGTATGTATTAATATACCCACACCTTGTTCGTGTGTGTCTTTCCCAGCAAAGATCATTTCATAATTTTCATCTACCCGGTATCTACCGTTTCCAGTCCATCGGGTCTCACTTACTCCTAACACGTCGATTTGCAATCTCCTGGCTTCTTTAATTACACTAGCAAGTTGTCCAATTTTATACAAAGTTCGTACATTCCAGGTTGCGACGTTGATGTTGTTCCGCCTTGTTTTAACTCCGCGTATTCTTAGCACCCTATCCGGCTGCCTTGGCGGATGAGGATCAGCCTGACGGAGACTTAGGGCCGTTGCTACATTGATGTCCATATAATTCTAGGGAAATATAATGGTGTTGGTTTCCCGTTGCCTTCCACCATGATTTTCTGTTGGGGTTTACTCCCTTAGCCGAATTTGCCAGTTTTTAGGCGCTGGTATTCGCCTACTCACTCTGAAGCTCTTGCGCTTCCCTGGGGCTGGAACGAGTGAGTTGTTGGTGTTCTACAGCTCTTATGCATTCTTGTTTGTAATCCGGATTTATGTAGAGGCTTGGCCTTCGACTTGCCACTCCTCCCCGTCGTTCCACCAACTGGAGAATTCTGCTTTAGCCATGTTTATCGATTCCGAGTCCATCGAACAGCAACATGTTACCACCCCACACGACGTGGACGCGCAGAATACCCCTGGTGTTGTCTTCGCCTTCTCATCTGTCCTGGGGGACTGGCTCCTCTTGATGATCCGAGCTACTACCTAGAGACTACCTCTAGCGACAACAACCTGTGCCCTCGCGGAGCGGCAGCAGATGTAGAGAGGACAAAAAAGAAACAAGACCCTCGTCATGTTATGTTTAACTAGAAAGATGTGACTTCAAGGCTGAAGTCCAGGAGGAGTTTTATGAAAAGATGTGGCACAGGCACTGCATACACTAGAGAGGAGCTGTGGGGAGAAACGGACAATTGCACAGAAGACCTGGTGCAGTGATGGAAGGGGAGAGTTTATGGTGATCCGAATGTCCCGGATATGAAAAGAAGGAGGAGAAGAAGAAAACAACGTTAACTACATGAAGACTTGAATCTTATTAGGTAGATACATTAATTGTACTTTTTTGGATTTGGGTAGTTTTTGAAGACAATGTTGAGTACATCGAGATAAATTATTTAAAAAAAGGTAATTCGCAGTAATGACTGCATGAATTTCTAAGGGGGAACCTATACATTACCATCAAGTACTCACTACATGAAACAATGCACTCCTTCTGCAAGTAACTTGGACCATTACATGACAGCGCAATATACCGCTTTGTATACAGTACTCATTGCATTAATTCAGGTGATGAGTACCTACATGATTTCAAAAATCATTTTTTTCAGTGCACCATTTTGTTAGTAGGGACAACTTTTTCTCGGCAAGCTTTCTTTATTAAAATGTTCATTAGGATGTTCCTTTGGGAAAAAGTTTTTCCGGAGGTGAAAATTTGAATGAATAAATGAATAAAAATACAATAACAGATCATTTATTACAAAATTCTAGAATTCTATTCATTTGTTAATGTCTCGCACTAACATATTGCTCAAAATGAAAAAAGGGAAAACAAAATTGAACCTCAAATTTTGTAGATAATATTTAAAATAGTCCAGAAATATGTACACTCTCGTAATTAGAGATTTATAATGTTGAAGGCTCTTCAACGTACTGTTGCGTTGAATTCGAAGAGCTTCGATTTAAAGTGACATTCAACGATTCGACGAATTCCGACTGTATGGTGATGGAATGAATTCCTTCATCATGGAAAAATTCTTCGACTTTTTCCGACAATTTCATGTATTCGAATAAACTTTTATACCTGAAATGAGCAAATTACGGTCAATGAGAACAGCAAAATTTCATCCATGAACTGGTTCAAGCTCAATTTGTCGAGTTAATTTTGTAGAATACATAATTGTGTCTATAAAATCACCATATATGAGCAGATGCGATGATTTTGTCGCCGGTCAATTGCCATACGTGAAACTCGCGTACCGCTGAAACACCGTCGAAAGTTTTTAAAAGTCGACTTTGAATTTCATCTACTTGAATATGCGCAGGAAACGATTGTAATAAAATGAACGCCGATTCTCGCAACAGTGGCCAGACAGATCGAAGCATTATCATAACCACTAATAAACTCAGCGTTGGGTCGACGAGATTAAAGTAACCTTTGTACTTCCATAGGCCAACCATAACGTGAACAAGCTATAAAATAAACATCACCGATTAATAAATTGATCCGAATGCCTTTGAAATAATTAACAAGAAAATTTCCTATACCAGAGGAATTATAATTTTAACTGAATTAAGGGTACCGGCCAAACAATGGAGAAATACTCCTCTCATGTTCATTTGTTGTGGAGATTCGCTTTTTTGATCTTGAACACGATTAGGTGGTTGGAATCTTTCAGCGTTTTCATTTGAGTCTATAGCTGTAGCATTTGCACCGGCTGAAATTAATTATTAGTTCATTCACATTCGTTTGTTTGCCATATTGATATCAATATTTGTAATTCTAATATTCTTTACATTTCTCGTAACTTATATTAAGCTGAAGTTTTTCCAACTTTTTTGCCTGGTTTTCCCTACTTTTTACCCCAGATCATCCTCTAGTATTTTTCATGCATGTGGTTCGAACATATTTTGGGAGGGAGAGTCGAAAACAAAACTGTTGGATAATTTAAAGTGTTCAAAAACATTGCTATACTTGACAAAAAATTTGAATTGTTCTATTGCAAGATTGGTATCAAAATCAAAAATAAAAGTTGGCATTTTTTTTCGTATTTTTTTTTTAGCTTTTTGACCTTTAAAAATCGAATTCAAAAAAATTTAATAGAATATTTTTGATTCGGAAAATTTACAATTTGCGATTTGAAAATTATTTTCAATCTAAGAAGCTTCAACGCCAAAATTTTGTGCTTTTTGGTAGGTATTTTTGAATAAAATTTCGCCCCCTTTTTTCGTTATTTTGCACTTTTTTTTTTCATTTTGAAAAATTGCTCTCTAGAATAATTTAAATTTGCTCGAGCTAAATGGGAGCAAAAGCTTACGTACTTCGAAAAGTAAAATAATTGATGCAAAAAGTTGATTTTCTTGGCTTCAGCATTTAAAAATTTCAACAATAGTTTTCAGGAAATTATATAATATTTTCAGAAATTGGAATAAAAAGCACGAGCCAAGCGAGGGTAATAGTTTTGAAAAATTGATAATTTCAAGGGAAATGATCTAGTCCGAACGAAGCCAGGGCCGAAAAGTGTGAAAAATTGATAAAACATTTCTCAAATTTTTAATGATGGAAAAACTATTGCAGTTTTGTTGGCTTTAGCGTTTTCAGTTTTCAGAAAATTTAAATAATTTTAGAAAAAATGTGAATGCTGGGGCTGGCTCGAGCAAGGTGAGGGCAAAAGCTCTCAAAAATTTAGAATTCTTCATTTTTTTCGGAATATAATTTTTATACAAATGAGGAGCTGAGAATCAAAACTCACATTTGCCAAAAAAAAAACCGTTTTATGGCAGATTTGGATATACCGTTTTACACTCTATAATGTGTCATATTCGGTTTTTTTGGATCAAAGTCATTTTGGTGTGAAATTCACTTTCAAAACCAAGGGTTAGAATCAAAACTTAGTTTTGTTTGCAAAATTCTATAGGGAAAAGTTTGATAACAAGCTGAATTTTGGTACACGGGTTTTTTTTGATACGCTGAACACGAATTTGGGGTGTCCAGGTGAATCCGGTGTACCCTTCCCCCTTTTTTGTGGACCTTAAGCCCCCAAATTTGTTTTTAAGCGTTCAGGTCCGAAAATATGCAATTTTATGCAAAATGCTTCTCATCGATTTCGTTTCACTATTCCACGTCGAATGAAGAGTCAGCGAAGTTTCCCACCCCAAAGGGGGTTAACCTATGGTCACTCAAAGTAGGGGTGCACAGTGGACTGTGAGCACCCTCAAAACGGGCGTAATTCAAAAACAGACAATGAACCCTAAAAAAATGGTACAATGGTATCCTCCCTTATGTTTTTTGGGTCGCAGAATACGAATTTGACAATATTTTTTTTGTAGGGGTGGGCGATGAGGGGGTGAGGGGGACGAGAAATTCAAAATTTGACTATAATGATGTGTGATATGTCGAAATGTATGTTTTTGAGGGTGTAGATCACGAATTTGACAATATTTTTTTCGTAGGGGTCAATGGTGGGGGCTGAGGGGTGAAAATGGTTGAAAATTCAAAATTTGACTATAATGATGTATGATATGTCAAAATGTATGTTTTCGTGGTTGTAGATCACGAATTTGACAATATTTTTTTCGTAAGGGTTAATGGTGGGGGATGAAGGGGGTGAAAAATTCAAAATTTGACCATAATGATGTGTGATATGTCGAAATGTTTGTTTTTGAGGGTGTAGATCACGAATTTGACAATATTTTTTTCGTAGGGGTGAATTGTGGGGGATGAAGGGGGGAAAACGGTGAAAAATTCAAAATTTGACTATAATGATGTGTGATATGTCGAAATGTACCAAGTATGAATAATTCAACTGAAAGTGAGTAATTTTCATCAATTTACTCGATTTTAGTTGTTATAAAGTCATTATAGAGGTTTAATTTACGTTAAAACTCCGTTTTTTGCCTACTCTGCTACATAAATAGCAGGGCTTCCTCTAAGGAAATTTTGGAGCTACACAAGCTTGAATAAATTGAAGTAATTTTCGATAATGATTACAATCGAGGTTTTTTTCTGAGTGGGGGGGAGGGGGGTGGTTGAAGGTGTACTTACACGGAAAACCTCATTATTAGACATAAACGTAGGGATAGGATAAAGCTTTATAGAAATATGGTACACCGCTAGGACCGTTTCGACGCAATTTTTCCGGGGGGGGGGAGGAGGAATACATGAAAATGCCAACTCAGGACTTTTCCCCCTTAGAAATAAAATTTACAACTCATTTCTGAAGAATGAAATGTACAGGCAAACAAAACTAAAAAAAGGCATGTTTTTTTGTGTGATGAGTTACTTCCAAAAAGTTTATCATTTTGCTTCAAATCTTTGAAATTCGAATAGTAATTTTTTTTGAAAAATTCAAAAGTGAAAATAAAAAGCAAACGAGCCCGAGCGAAGCGAGGGCAAAAGCTCTCAAAAATTAGTATCCTGAGAAGCATGAAAAAATGGAATTTGAATGATGATTTTTTATAAATCTAAGAATCAAAAAAGAAAAGCAAATGGCCCGAGCGAAGCGAGGGCGAAAGCTCTCAGAAATCAGTTTTTTAAGAGGTATAAAAAACGATGTTTTCCCCTGTTCAGGAGTTACCTACTTATAAGAAGTTTATGATTTTGCTTCAAAATTTCAAATTGAAATGATGACTTTTTTAAAATTCGAAATACAAAGCAAACGGGCCCGAGCGAAGCGAGGGTAAAAGCTCTTGAAAATTGATATTTCGAGAGGTATAAGTAAAAACGATATTTTCTTGTGTGATAAAACGATGACGTTTATTATTTTTGCTTCAAAATTTAAATATTTGATTAATGATTTAAAAAAAAATTCAATCTTGGGAATAAAAATGGAACTGCACAAACCAATTTCCAACTGCACAGCTTTTTTTTGGAGCTGCACAAAATGTGCGGAGCTGCACGTTACAGGAAGCCCTGATAAATAGGAATAGAACAAATTTTTGCACGTAGATGCACGGGAAATCCCAGGGGCTAGTACTTAAGATAGTGTATTTCAAGATGTCATTTGCCATTTTTGCCCCCGAATGCCCCGGCGACCACAACAGTCAATTATAATGAAAAATCATGGTGAATTTTGTTTAAATGTTACAAATTTTTTCTTCCAGGGACTTTGACGGCTCTCCAATAGAAAATTCTTCATCCCCCACCCTTCACCTTTTCTACACCTTCAAAAACATACATTTTGACATATCACACATCATTATGGTCAAATTTTGAATTTTTCACCGTTTTCACCCCCTTCATCCCCCACAATTCACCCCTACGAAAAAAATATTGTCAAATTCGTGATCTACACCCTCAAAAACATACATTTCGACATATCACACATCATTATGGTCAAATTTTGAATTTTTCACCCCCTTCATCCCCCACCATTAACCCTTACGAAAAAAATATTGTCAAATTCGCGATCTACAACCTCGAAAACACACATTTCGACATATCACACATCATTATAGTCAAATTTTGAATTTTCAACCATTTTCACCCCTCAGCTCCCACCATTGACCCCTACGAAAAAAATATTGTCAAATTCGTGATCTACACCCTCAAAAACATACATTTCAACATATCACACATCATTATAGTCAAATTTTGAATTTCTCGCCCCCTCACCCTCTCATCCCCCACCCCTATAAAAAAAATATTGTCAAATTCGTATTCTGCGACTCAAAAAACATAAATTTTGCATAAAATTGCATATTTTTTTTCGGACTTAAACGCAAAAAAACAAATTTGGGGGCTTAAGGTCCACAAAAAAGGGGGAAGCGTACACCGGATTCACCTGGACACTCCAAAGTCGTGTTCAGCGTATCAAAAAACCCCCGAGTACCAAAATTCAGCTTGTTATCAAACTTTTCCCTATCGTCGTAATTAAAACAGTGAAAAAAAATTTGATCGCAAATCTTGGAGTCAAAACTCACATTTGCCATTCTTTGTCTGGATATTAAAGCAGAAGGGAGCTAGGTGAAAATCAGCCAACACACGGAATCGTGTGCTAGTAGCGCTATCTAATGATTCATTTTGGTATTATAAGTTTTTTCAACTGGCAACACTACTAACTCAGTTTTTCGCGTTTTTCTCAAAATCGTTTATGGTGGCAAATGTGAGTTTTGATTCTCAGCTCCTCAAATATTTCCAAAAACAACCAAGTTTGGCAAAATTAGAAATTGTTGTTTTCGAATTTTTAGCGAAAAATATGACATTTTTTGATATCGCAGCAGAAGTTGGGACTTTCTGGCGGTTTTTTTTTTTTTTGGTTGGAAAATTTCAAGTATTCGTATTAAACATTATTTTTGATGTGAGAAGTCTCGAAGCGAGGGCAAAAGCTTTCGAAAATTAATACTTTTTAAAAAGTAAGGTAACATCAAACGTGAAACAACATACTAATTATTGAATTTTTGATGATGCAAGAATTGGGGTTTTCATGGCTTTAACATTTTATCAGTTTTCTGGATATTATAATATTTTTAAAAAATATGAAGGGGGTCGAACGAAGCGAGGACATAAGCTCTCAAAAATTCGGAATTATTCTTCATTTTTTACACGACCTAATTTCTTGAATTTTCGTCGAAAAATAATACCCTTACATTTTTAGATATTCCAAGAGAAGTTGAGACTTTCTAGCAGTTTTAACTGGAATACATTGAAGAGACCTTTTACCCCTAATTTTTCCAAAAAATTCTCAACTTTTCGCCCAAATTTTTCTATCGGTGGTGGGGCGGAGGGCGGCTGGCACGCCTCTGAATTCATCCAACAGTAAATGGGTATAATGAAAGGTGAATTGAATTTTCGAACGAATGTAATACTCATGTAGATCGAGATGCCTACCGCGGAATAAAAACAATCCAATGACATTTACGAACAATCTGGACACTCCGTGTAGGAAAAATAAACAAGGTCTATCTTCAATATTTCCTGGTTGAAATGCTTGATAAAACCTAGAAAATCAATACACTTATCAATGCATTTGTACACAGTGTAATGAGAATACTAAAACGTTATATCTTATCATTTATACGTACCGTCTACAAGCGTCAACAGTGATTGAAAAACACAGCGCTACTAGAAATACGGCATTCACAAAAGCTCCAAGAACCTCGGCTCTTGCCCATCCAAAGGTACTTCTGGAGCATTTTTTCGACGATATCTGCGGGTAAAATAATCGTTCTTAATTAAAACATCAATGATACTAAATTGTTCACTGCTTTAGCAATTAATTCTTATTATCAGGTCACTTTAATATTTATCGCGACATTTGATAATTCATCGTGTACTATGAAAAGAATTTCATGAGTACAAATTATTATTCTCTCATCATTCGTATTAGATACCTACTATTTTGAAATTTCTTCGAATTAGGAGTAAAAAATGTTGCTAAGATGATGCTTTGGTACCTACCTTAATTGACATAAAAGCCACTACTAATGTTGCCAGACCGCTCAGTATTTGAATGTTGTCAGGTTTCAATGTCCCAGGGTTTGCAATGTATAAAATCTCCACGACTAAGAAGTATACTATTGTCTTTAGCCAGAACATCGATATCAATCGGCGACATCGGCGTTGATTCCCGGAAAGTCGACCCATTGTTGGATAATTTGACTGTAAATTATAAGCTAATTAACACAATTGGGTAGGGGTACCTATCAAGTGGTAGGCTATCACATTACAGTGATAAGAAATTGTGAGTTGAAAAATCGTTATCTTGAAACATACATACTTAATTGTTTAAAAAATATCAACAAACTAAGTTCGTGAAGACGTGAATTTTTTTCAATTCAAAAAAAAAATTCACGAACAAGTGGAAAAAATTGGTACTTAGTCGAGTGTTTTTCCAAAAGTGAGAAATTTCGATAGAACTTGACTTGACTGCAATATTTTAATATGATTTTCGCAAAAAACGGTGGTACCTAAGTAGGTAAATATTATACACTATTACATACCTAAATCAATTAGCAGATAAGAGTTGGATTTAGACGAGGATCCAAATATTTTCCCACGATTGGCAATATTCACTAAACTATGTGCTACTATTATTATTACTACCACGTAAATGGCATCAAGACTGGTTGTACACTTACTCATCTACGGTGCAGTGTGCCTACTGCTGAGGCCTATTGAATCTTTTCGTGGAAGGATGGTGAGTTTTGCAGTGTTGCCACGTAACCGTTCGTAACTCTAGTCATAGTCGGGCAGCCCGCTTAAGGATCTATTGCACCCCCCCCCCGGGTCGATCCTCCGGTACGACTTTTTTCTTAAAGGGGGGAGTCCTAAGGAACATTTCTATCCGTTGTCCTCAAAAAAAAACAGCCCTACTTACAAAATGGCGGCCATTTTGATTGACAGGTCATCCAAAATCGCAGATTTTGCATTCCAACGTAGGACTTGCACGAAATTTTCTAATCCGTTCAAAAATAGATCGAAAGATCAGGCAAAAATTTAACGTGTGGCAAAATTTCAAGTGCTTAAAGTGCCTTTTTCGAAATTTTAGCCAAAAATGAGGGGAAAAATCAAAATCTTACCAAATTGACCTAGAAAGCTGAAATTTGGGATATACCCTATTTTCGACACGCCAAATCGATTGGAAACTGTTTCAACCCGTTTTGAGTAGTTCTGGAGCCTCCAGCAGATTTTCGAAGCACAAAATTTCCCAAAATTTCATCAAATGGAGATGGAAAGCCGAAATTCATTCTTCGAACTAATTTCAATACGCTACGAAGTCGACTGCAGGTGGATTTCAAGTCGTTTTGAAGCCCCCAGCGACTTTTTGAAAATTACTGGAGTCTCCACCAGATTTTGAAACTTGAAATTCCCACAACATTTTATCGAATGGAGTTAGCAAGCTGAAATTTACTTCGTAAACTAATTTCAATACGATATTATGAAATCGACTGCACAGTGGTTTTAAATGGTTTCGAAGCTTCCAGCTACTTTTTGGAAATTTCAAAAACGACTTTAAACCCACCAGCAGTCGACTTCGTAGTGTATTGAAATTAGTTTGCTGAATGAATTTCGGCTTTCCGTCTCCATTTGATAAAACTTTGTGGGAATTTCAAGCTTCAAAAATCTGCTGGAGGCTCCAGAACTGCTCAAAACGGTTTGAAATCGTTTCCAACCGATTTGGCGTGACGAAAATAGAGTATATCCCAAATCTCAGCTTCCCTGGTCAATTTGGTAAAATTTTGATTTTTCCCCCTTATTTTTGACCTAAATTTGATTTTCAAAAATTCACCAAAAATCGAAAAAGGCACTGTAGCACTTGAAATTTTGACAGGTGATGAATTTTTGCCTAGTCCTATGTTGGAACGCAAAATCTGCGATGTTGGCGTAGCAGCAAAATTGATTTTTTTTTGTTGGTAAAATTGCTTCAAAATTGGTCAAATATGCATTTAGTTGAAATCACAAAATTAAGTACCTGGACCTACCTACCTACCTGAAATAACAAAAAATTGCTAATCTAAAACTGAGAAAAAATAGATGAAACAATATCTAGTACTGAAAAATCAACTCAAAATAAATGAATAAAATTGACGAATTAGGCAAAATTTTGTCAAAATTTGCTCAAAAATGAGTTACCATATCATGAAAAGAGTTTGAAATAAAGAATGGTTGACTAAACTCCGCAAAAATCACGTAAAAAGGCTTCAAATGACAGAAAAATTGTGGGAATTGTGAACATTTGAGAGGGGTTTTGCGATAAGGTCCCTTGTGGTGATATTTCAATTTTTTCAGGAGAGAAAACATTGAATCGTTTCGATTTTTTCGATTTTTTTTTTTTTTTGATTTTCAGGTGCAGTGTTGTCTTGCGCATAGGTTGGATGGGGAATTTTGACGAAATTCGTTCATCATCGTCTGATATTCGTGATTTAGAAAAGGGGCCTTGTGGTGAACAGCCGAATTTACACAATGTTACAGACTACCCCGCAAAAAAATACCGAGAAATTCGAATTCGCCATGAAATTTTACATAGGTAACAACAAAAAAATAATTTTTCCATCGACATTTTTTAATGTTTTTTTTTAAAAATCAAAAACGAAAAAACGTTGTTTTTGATTTCCCAAAAATGTGAGTTTTTGAGTATTCATGTTCAAATAATTTAAAACGAGAATTTGATGAGCTAGGCGAAATCTGATTGCACCATTCGATTTCTTGTGAAAAAGTAAGTCGGAATCGCCAATAAAAAAAAAAAAACGTCGCCTCTCATTATTGTAGTTTTTTGGATAGGTTTTGAAGACAACGCTGGGTAACTACACAGAGAACCGTTTTTCAAATTACACATGTTTTTTTTTTTTTTGGATTATATATGTACTTAGTACTTGGGAAATCAACTTTAGCTAGGCGAAGAATCAGAACTCTTATAGATACCTACATACCTGAGAGGTTTTTTCAATTTTATTTTCAGTAAGTATGTGTTTGTTTGGATGGTTTTTGAAAATAGCATTACGTTCATGGAGAATCATAACTCATAAGGTGGTTTTTCATTATTTCAAAATTATTAAATCATTAAAAATTGAAATTCGTGTCAATGAAAATTATATTTGGAGAAAATTTATACAGTAAAAATTTCAATACATCTTATTACGTAGTTTAAAAGAGGATACAAATTATGAAATACATACATATCAATCTAATGTGAATACTGAATTTTATATTTTAATAAGGACAAACAAAACTTGAAATTTATAATTAACATGTTTTTTTTTACAATAAAATTATCCGCGGTAATGCAATTTTATGCGTCAATCAGAATCACTCAGAGCACAAGCTATGTCAGATTCCGCACTTTCTTCTTCTGATGATTCATCAAAAGAGATATCGTCATCATACTCACTATTATCTTCATCGCTGAGACGAATAATCATTTCATCTACTTTGTCTTCCATCAGAGTATCAGTTTCCCAGTATTTATTTTCCAATTTTATGACATGATTCGAGTACTTTTTCGCTTCACTAGGCTTAACATTATCTATACTTCTTCGAGTAACTTCTTGTAATTTTACTAATGAAAAATTACCTCCGCTTATATTAATTGAAGCTTCAACTTCTTTTTTTATTTGAGACCACACCAACTGAATGACATTAAGCTCGCACATATATGGTGGCAGTCTTAAGACATCATGGCCCTGACTTTTAAATAACTCATCGATAGCATATTTTTTTGTTGGTGGTTTATGGGCTTCTATTAATTCGTATAATTCAAATTTTCTCATTTTGTCGTTGTATGGAATGTTGTTTGCCTCGAGCCAATTTTTCATCACCGTGTCTGTGGCATATTTTGTTGGTACCTTATCGAGCAGTGTTGTATGATATGGAGCATTATCCATTACAATCACTGATTTTGGTGGTAGGCTAGGTATTAATTTCTCGCTCACCCATTTTTTAAAATTGGCACTATCCATCTGACCATGGTAATCACCTTTAGTAGAATTAGCTTCGAATAATAATTCTGATCCCTGTAGCAAACCATGTTCTGAAACTGCGTGTACCAAAATTAACCGATTTTTCGATGAAGTATCTACGATCACTCCTTCTGAAAATTCCGACTGCCTAGATTTCTTAAAAGTCGAGTTGTTATTGATGCACGTTTCATCGATATAAAATATGGGACGGCCCTCTCGTCGATATTCTCGAATTTGTTTGATATACTTCCCTCTCCATTGTACGATTTCAGGTTTTTCAATAAGCAATTTCGTTCGAGCACCGCATTTCTTCCACTGGTAACCCATTTTATGTAAAATTTTTCGAAGCGTTTCTTTTTTGTAGGGGAATTTGATATTTTCTTGTAGTACTGGTAGTAGTTTTCGAAGAGATGGTACTCGTGGTTTGTCCTCGAAGTAAAAACTTTGAATGGTTTTCCTGATTACTTGAAAATTGAATTCATCCATTAGCGAAGTACTCTCTGCACGTTTCCTTCTTTTACCAGGTGTACTAAGTTTTTTTGGCATCGCACAAGTCTCATTTGAACTGCTAGAAGTGGATTCTTGTGCTTCCTTCTTAATCCTTCTCTGCAAAAGCCATAGAAATCATACATGTTATATGAACGTCCAAAGTATGTATGGTAGTCATAAGTCATAAAACTTGTAAAAGGGTCATCCCATGTCAATTCGACCAAAAAAATGTGATTTTGGAGAGGTGATAGGGCCTGGGATGGGGCCGAATCAAAAATCTTACGTCATATTCGTGTTCAGCGTCACCAAAAACATACTATTTCATGTGTCACACGAATGAAACAATTTTTGTTTACTTTACTCCTTTGAGAAGGTTCAAAATACTTGAAAAATTCAAAATGCAATGCCCTTTCGAACTGTGAAATCAGTTTTGATCAAAAAGTCGGGGAGCCAGCATTAGGACCAATTGCACCCCCCGCCCCCACCGCCGATCTCACGGGACAACTTCTTTCTTGAAAGGGGAGTCCGGAGAACATTTCTAGGCCTTATCCTCAAAAAAAAGTGGCACTACATACTTACAAAATGGCGGCCATTTTGATTGGCAGGTCTGTCAAAATCGCAGATTTTGCGTCGTAGGACCTGCACAAAATTTTTTAAACCATACAAAGTTGAATCGAAAGAGCAGGCAAAAATTCATCACCTGTCAAAATTTCAAGGGCTAAAGTGCCTTTTTCTATTTTTGGTGAATTTTCAAAAATCAAATTGTGGGGAAAAAATCAAAATTTTACCAAATTGACCTAGAAAGCTGAAATTTGGGATATACCCTATTTTCGACCTGCCAAATCGATTTAAAACTGTTTCAACTCGTTTTGAGCAGTTCTGGAGCCTCCAGCAGATTTTTGAAACTCGAAATTCCTATAAAATTTTATCAAATGGAGTTGGAAAGACGAAATTTATCCTGCGAACTAATTTAAATACACCACGAAGTCGACTGCAGGTAAATTTCAAGCCGTTTTGGAGGCTCCAGCGTTTTTTTGAAAATTACTGGAGCCTCCAGTAGATTTTTTAAACTTGAAATTTCCCCAAAATTTCATCAGAATGAAGATGGAAAGCTGAAATTAACTCTGCACTCCAATTTCAACACCTTCTGAAGACGATTTCAGGCAGGGGTGCTAACCATAACCGCAAAAAACTGAAAACCCAAACCCAACCCCAAACAAGATCCATAATTTTAGCCATTTTCAAACCCTAACTGAAAACAAAAACCGAAATTTCATAGGTTTTTTAAAAAACCGTAAAAAACCATAACGAAAATAATGAAGCAGCGTGAGTGAAACCGAAACCTAAACCGATATAATTTATTTCGGTTTGGGTTTTTTTCGGTTTTTTAAATTTTTTTTGGGAGATTTTTCTAATTTCTGACTTTTGAGACTCGAAAGTCGAAATCCAGGGAAATTGATAAATATAATGAACTGAACCTAACGAATTGGGTCCTTGGTTGTTGCTGTTTGGGTTGTGAAGAAATTTTTTTTAAAAATATGTAAAACCCAAAAAAACCGAAAACCGAAACCGAAACCGAAATTTTTGTAAGTAAAACCGAAATTTTGAATTTCAAAACCAAAACCGAAAAATGTTAACAAAAAAATTGGAGTGAAACCGTAACCTTAATTAAAATAATTAAGGTTAGCACCCCTGGGTGGGTTCAAGTCATTTTGGAGCCTCCAGCAACTTTTTGAAAATTACTGGAGTCTCCACCAGATTTTTCACAACATTTCATCAAATAGGGTTAGCAAGCCAAAATTCACTCTGCAAACGGGGTTTTGAAGCTTCCAGAGACTTTTTGGAAATTTCAATTTTCCTAAAAACGCCATACCCTTATGACAAAATTGATCAAAAAATCGCCTAATCGCTAGCGACTAGCCACTTTTTTGTATCAACTAACGATTTATAGGCTAACAACCAACGATTTATTGCATAAATCTTTAGTGGCTGGGACAATTGACGATTTTTATTATGATAAATCGTCAGTCGTCCAAGCAACTGGAGATTTTTACAGTGATTTGTTTCCAGAGCAACATTTGACTGTTCTAAAAATCGTGAGTTGTTCACACCACAAGCGACTTTTCTAGATATCTCTAGTTGAAAGTAATTCTTTAGGTGACGACTAGCCACTTGACCCTAGCAACTAACGACTCTTTTTGTGTAATTCGCATACTGCATGCCTTTCTTTTCCCCTCGGCCATCTGAGTATTTTTCAAATTTTTAACGGATTTCAATTTCCGTTCTTATTGTTAGTGTTAGCTGTTAGTATGTGATGTGACTGTTACTTCGGATACACGGCATGTTCAGTTGTTTATCTAGCATTGGTAGTTTGTGTAGTTCAGTATAAGAAATCGATTTCTTAAAATGTGTATTCGTATATGAGTGAAAGATGTGTGGTTTTTTTCTATAGCCAAGTTAGATATTTTGCAATAATAATATTATTGCAAAATATCTCGTATTCATTCGATTTATGTACGCCTATACAATAATTATGTATATTGTGACGAGTGAGACTGGGATCCATCAATGGAGATACTTATATGTAATGAGTGGCAGACTGCAGTTATTGAGGAAATTCAGAGATGTAGCCAACAAAAAAGCATTAGGGGCGATTGCGTTTCTCTCGAGCTCAAGCGGAAGAAAATTTGATCCAACAGGTAAGAACAGAAATAGACGTTTTGAACTTTTTGAACTTTCTTTGAACACTTTTTCTGCTCTTATTTCGCTTTAGCTGTGATTCTATCTTCCATTTTCATAAAATAATAACGAGTATTTACATTTTTATTGTTCTTGGTACCAAAAAATTTTGCTTTCTCCTTCCCTTAAAAAATCTTGGCTACGTCACTGAGCATGTATGATGTGTGTGTTAGTTTTTTTCAATTGCGCGGAATGTTGTTCTTTGTTACAAATATCGCTAGAAATGCTACGTGTTCTTCATTGAAATAGTGTTTGTGGTATCGTATACATACGATTTCAAAGTTGCTAGATCGTCAGGCAGTCGCTAGCAACTTTTTGGGATAAAATCGGCCGACCAAAATTGTGGTGAGTCGTTAGCAACTGACGAGTCTGCAGTCGTTAGTCAACTAGCAACTAGCAACTCTCAGCTAATCGCTAGTTGCTAGTTGACTAACGACTGCAGACTCGTCAGTTGCTAACGACTCACCACAATTTTGGTCGGCCGATTTTATCCCAAAAAGTTGCTAGCGACTGCCTGACGATTTTTTCTAACGATTCTGAAAAATTTTGTCAACAGGGTACAACCTTAAATAGTCACTGGAGGCTCTAGAATGACTTTAACCCATCTGAAGTCGTCTTCAGAGGGTGTTAAAATTGGAGTGCAGAGATATTTAATTTCGGCTTTCCATCTCCATTTCATAAAAGGGTTTCAAGTTTCAGAAATCTACTTACTGGAGACTCCAGTAATTTTCAAAAAACACTGGAAGCTCCAAAACGACTTGAAATTCACCTGCAGTCGACTTCGTAGTGTATTGAAATTATGTAGTTTGCAGAATGAATTTCGGCTTCCCAACCCCATTTGATGAAATTTTGGAATTTCGAGTTTCAAAAATCTGCTGGAGACTCCAGAACTGCTCAAAACGGTTTGAAACAGTTTTAAATCGATTTGACAGGTCGAAAATAGGGTTTATCCCAAATTTCAGCTTTCTAGGTCAATTTGGTAAAATTTTGATTTTTCCCCACATTTTGGCCTGAATTTGATTTTCAAAAATTCACCAGAAATCGAAAAAGGCACTTTGGCCCTTGAAATTTAGACAGGTGATGAATTTTTGCCTGCTCTTTCGATTTACCTTTGTACAGTTTAAAAAATTTTGTGCAAGTCCTATGTTGGAACGCAAAATCTGCGATTTCAGCTGACCTGCCCATCAAAATGGCCGCCATTTTGTAAGTAGGGCCACTTTTTTTCAGGACAAAGCTAAAAATGTTTCTCAGACTCCCCCTTTAAGAAAAAAGTTGTCCCGGAGGATCAGCCGGGGGGGGGGGGTGCAATTGATCAATATGCGGGCTCCCTCACGTGGGTGGGTAGACATTTTAAAAATAATTTGAGCGAAATCGAAGGATATGACTCAAAAACGTGGGTCGAATTGAGGTGGAATGACATCCAAAATAAAACATTCTCAAGACCCTTACCACTGTTTTTTCCGATACATCTCCGTAAAGTGCCACTCTAGCCATAGCCTTATCCAATTCAAGGATGGTTGAATTTCGCCGTTTTTCTTCCTCACAAACACATATGATATTTCGGATTATATTTCGTCCTTCACTATGCACGGTTTGTCCTTTTTTTCTTTTCGTAGTCATTATTAAAATAATACACAATTCACTGTTGAATATTTAGACAGAACCTTTTCCAAAAACTACACTTCTGTTACATTTAAATAACATGAAACTCGTATACAGTCTCAGTCTCATACAGCATACACACGCGGTCGTACAAGGTACGTTGCAAAACGGTGACTGGCAGGTGCCGGGTGGTGCGTCAACAGGTAAGAGTCGAGGGGGAAAAGAACCAGTAAACGTATATACAGAGATGAAAGGAAAACGAGTTTACTCCTCGTGACTATGAAGGGGTAGAATAATAGCAAGGGGCACAATAAATAATTTCAAGAGATCGTGTATAGATGCTGCACGAAGCAGCCCACATCAGTGGAATTGCTAGTGCACCAGTTTGAGTAGAACTGGCGCTGGGCAACGAAACTGGAACGGTCTTCTTTCAATGGCCGGACTCGTAGCGCTGGAATGTCCTCCGCCCTTCAGTTTCTTATAGAACTTGATATTTTTGAAATCGAAAAATTTTTTCTTTCAAGTCATCTACTCAATATTGTTGTTTTTGTTGGAAAGATTAAATTCATCTTCTCTTGGATAAAAAATGAAACTTCGAGTTGGACCAATCTTCAAAAAGATATGAAAAAAATGGAAATCGCAAAAATTGCATTAAGTACATCTTCCTACAAAGAAATAATGTTCAGCTTTCATCTTTTGAAAAATCTTGCCCAATTGAAATGGAAATTTTTGAGGAAATCCAAATAAATATTCAGCTATTGAAATCGTCTTTTCAATTTTTGATTAATTTTTCGTGCTAATTTTTAATTTTTTATGCTCTTTCGATCCGTATACCTTTGTTCAGTTCAAAAAAATTTTGTACGAGTCCTATGTTGGAAATCAAAATTTTTTTCGATTTTGGCTGACCTGTCAATCAAAATGACCGTCATTTTGTAAGTAAGGCCAACTTTTTTTTTGACAAGTTTTCTTTAAAATGTTCCTTAAGTTAGGGTGTCCTCTTTAAGAGAAAAGTTGTTTCAGAGGTGAAATTCGAATGAATAAATGAATAAAAATACAATAACAGGTCATTTAGTATTACAAAATTCTGGAATTATGTTCGTTTGGTTATGTCTTCTCCGACTAAGTAGTATGTTCAAAATGAAAAAAGGTTGCATGACCAAAATTTAGATCTATACGTCAAATTTTCTAGATAAACAAAAAGTCAAGATTTGATGTTAAAAGCTCTTCGCGACGTGTTTGTTGCGTTCAATTCGAAGAGCTTCGATCTGTCAACGATTCAACGAATTCCGACTGTATGGTGATAGAATGAATTCCTTCATTATGGAAAAATTCTTCGACTTTTTCCGCCAATTTCGTGTATTCGGATAAAGTTTTATATCTGAAATAAGAAAATTTACGATCATTAAGAAAATCAAAATCTCATCCATGAACTGATTCAAGCTCAATATTTTGTCGAGTCAATTTTTATACTTAGAATACATAATCGTGTCTATAAAATCACCTTATGTGAGCAGATGCGATTAGTTTGTCGCTGGTCAACTGCCACACGTGGAACTCATGAACCGCGGAGATACCATTGAAATTTTTTAAAAGTCGACTTCGAATTTCATCTACTTGAATATGCGGAGGAAACGTTTGTAATAAAATTAACGCAGTTTCTCGTAGCAGTGACCAGACAGATCGAAGGATTATCGTAACCATTAATAAACTCAGCGTTGGATCTACGTAATTTTTGTACTTCCAATTCGTTTCGCAAACAATCTAGGTATAAAATACACAATACACATCACCGATGAATGAAATTGATCCAAATGCTGTTGAAATACCTAATTCAGAAAATTTCCTACCATAGCAGAAATTATAACTATAACTGAGTTTAGGGCATCGGCTAAACAATGGAGAAATACTCCTCTCATGTTCATTTGTTGCGATGATGTGCTCTTTTCTTCGTGAACAAGATTAGGTGGTTGGAATCTTTCAGCGTTTTCATTGTCATCTGTAGCTGTAGCATTGGTGGCGCCGGCTGAAGCTAATTGCTTTAGTTTTGAATGGTTGTGCGACATTCTACTGTGCGAATGACTGTGTCCGCCGTGATCTGTTGTGAAAATAATGATTTGTAAAGAAAAAGACCATTCAGTAATTTAATTGGGGATATTAATTGTTAACAGAAATGGAAAAAATATTGGTTACTTACGAGGGAACTACCTGAACCGGCAGAAACGAAAATGAACGAATCAATGCTAGATCGAAAGGGGACCACCTCAGGACCCCAAATCCAAAATTTCAAGTGCTAAAGTTGATTTCTCGATTTTTGGTGAATTTTTGAAAATTGAAAAATCCGAAAAATTATCAATTAATACCAAAAATAGAAAATATTGATGAAAAATGGAATTTTCTCGGGAAGTGGCTCAGATTGTGTCCTTAACTCATTTACGACTATCGAAATTCGTAAAACCTCAATTCCAGTCATTCTGGAGCCTACAGCGATTTTTTATCATTTCTCCAGAAACTTGAAATTGCTGTGGAACGGCTAAAAATCAACTTTAGCACAAATAACTTTATTTGGGGCCTATGTGGGTTGCATTTAACCATTTTTCGCGGTTGTCGCGATTATCGGCGTCTGCCGGTTCAGATGTGTATTTTTTGCCACTGGAAAAAAATGACAAAATTTGAAAATGTTAAATATTCCATCTTTTGCGATGCGACCTATTCGAAATCAAGCTCTGACCGATTTTCGACGTTCCGAATAGGCAAAACCTCCATTTCGACCATTCTGGAGCATCCATTAACATTTTAAAATTTTGTCATTTTTTCCAGTGGTCAAAAATACACATTTGAACCGGCAGACGCCGATTTTCGCAACAACCGCAAAAAATGGTTAAATGCAACCCACATAGGCCCTAAATAAAGTTATTTGTGCTAAAGTTGATTTTTAGCCGGTCCATAGCAATTTCAAGTTTCTGGAGAAATGATAAAAAATCGCTGGAGGCTCCAGAATGACTGGAATTGAGGTTTTACGAATTTCGATAGTCGTAAATGAGTTAAGGACACAATCTGAGCCACTTCCCGAGAAAATTCCATTTTTCATCAATATTTTCTATTTTTGGTATTAATTGATAATTTTTCGGATTTTTCAATTTTCAAAAATTCACCAAAAATCGAGAAATCAACTTTAGCACTTGAAATTTTGGATTTGGGGTCCTGAGGTGGTCCCCTTTCGATCTAGCATTGATTCGTTCATTTTCGTTTCTGCCGGTTCAGGTAGTTCCCTTGTTAGGGTTTTGTGATTACTTGATTAGGGTTCTGGACTCGAAAATATTAAGGTTAGTTTTTTTTTTTTTTTTTTTTTTTTTTAGATTATAATTATAAGACGTGATGAATTGGTATGCCGAGAAGGGGGGGGGGGGTGAGACTGAAATTTCCTCAACTTTTTTTGCCAGATTTTCCCAACTTCTTATTCTAGATTCCCCTTCCTCCCCACAGTAGTTTTCATGTTATTTAGCCAGATGTAGTTCGAACAGATATTGGGAGAGAGAGTTGGAAACTAAAGAGTTGAATAATTTTAAATGTTCAAAAACGATGCTTTTTTATACTTGCCAAAAGATTTGAGTTTGTGTTATTGCAAGGTTGGTATTGTAATAATTCAAAATATTCTAAAATTGACAATTTTTTATAATAAGTATTATTTATCGTATCTTTTTTTTTAGCTTTTTGGCTTTTGAAAATCAAATTTGCGAAGCCAAAAACTTCAGAAAATTTACTATTTGTGTAGTTCAAATAAATCGTTTTTAATAAATATTATAATAAGAAGATTCAACCCTGGATATCTAACAGGTAGTGAAAGTAGTGAAAATTAGCGATTTGCGGCTGAAAAGTAATAAAAAATGTCAAAGATTGCCAAAAAAAACTGATTTTTATCATAAAAATAACGTCGTCTTACTTCTCGAATCCCAAATTTGACAAAGCTTCTATCTCAATTTGCTCTGGTCGATTTTCTTTTCTACTCTACAATTTAAATTTATAAAAAATTGTCGTTCTTTTTTGAAAAAATTTCAAAGCCAAGAAAAATGAACGGGTGATTGGGGGGGGGGGGGGTTTAAAATTGTCTTGAAATGTTGTTTAAAATGTAGTGAAACCCCCAAAATTTTGTGCTTTTTGTTATTTTCGAATAAAATTTCACACCTTTTTTCGTTATTTTGCACTCTTACCAAACCCTGTAGGTATTGATTTGTTTATGTTTCTTGAATATTTCTGAAGTTGATTTTTTATTCTTGAAAGTTTTTGAAAAATTACACGTAAAATTCTAATTTGCCCGAGCGAAACGAGAGCAAAAGCTTTACAAGAATTGATGATTCAAACAGCAACATATAACTGATGCAAAAAGTTGATTTTCATAGCTTTAACATTTAAAAATTTTAAGAATAGTTTTCATAGTAAATTATAATTAAATGGCAAAAGCTTTCGAAAATTGATAATTTTTCAACCCTTCAACTTTGATCTGTGAAAAGAAAAGAAAAATGATCTCGTGACTCGTGAGCGAAAGGTGTGAAAAATTGATGATAATTCGAAACGTACTTACATACAACAACATTATTTCTTGAATTTTTAATGATGCAAAAAATTAGTTTTCATGGCTTTAGCATTTTCAGTTTTCACGAAATTATAATTCCTATCTATTTTTTTAAAAAATAAGTATGAATGAGGCTCGAATGAGGCGAGGGCAAAAGCTCTCAAAAATTCAGAATTCTTCATTTTATTCAGGATTTAATTTTCTGAATTTTCGTCGAAAAATAGTAGGTAGAGGTACATGTTTTGATATTCCATGGAGAACTTGAGATTTTTAAAAGGAATGAAATTTAATGAAAGATGAATTAAATTTTCGAACGATAGATCGAGATACCTTACCGTGGAATAAAAACAATCCAATGACATTTACGATCAATCCTAACACTCCAACGGGGTAAATTAATTCAGGTCTACGAATATCTTCTACCTGAATTAACCTAGAAAATCAATACATTTATCAATGCCTTTGTACGATACTTACTATAAATATAATGAGAATACTGAAACGTTATCTTATCATTTACTTACCGTTTACAAGCATCAACGGCGATTGTAAGACACAGCGCTACTAGAAACACAGCATTTACAAAAGCTCCCAGAACCTCGGCTCTTGCCAATCCAAAGGTACTTTTGGACCATTTTTTCGACGATATCTGCGAGTAAAATAATCATTCTTAATTAACATCAATGATACTGAATTGTTCGCTGCTTTAGGAAATACCTATACTTAAATAGTGTAACATAATAGTTCTTTGAGATTAAACGTGCCACTTCAATATTTATCGCGACATTTGATATTCATCAAGTGCATGCTATGAAAAGAATTTCATGTGTACAAAGTACACATTACAAGTCTTAAGAATCCATTAAAAAATCCTATCAGATTCCACTTTGAAGTTAATGAATTTCATGGAAATTGAGTGTTTTTCTTCATTAGATTCTGAATACTTGGATGTAGACAAGTATTCAACAATCACCAAAGATAATAAGAGGAGTATCGAGAATGTTGCTGGGATTCTGGAAACGTGTTTGTATAGTTGATTTACATATTTACTTCGAATTAGCCTAAGGGTGAAAAATATTGCAAAGATGATGCTATTGTACGTATGTACCTCGTTCGAAATGAAAGCCACTACCAATGTCGCCACATCGCTCAGCATATGAACGCTGTCAGCTACCAATGTCGTAGAGTTTGTAATGTATCCGTATAAAATCTCCACGAAGAAGCATATTGTGTTTAGCCAGAACATCGATATCATTCGGCATTGCTTCCCGGAAAATCGACCCATATTGTTAGATAATTTATCTGAAAACCACAAAAATTATCATCATACAGATAATGTTTAATGAAAGATTGAACTGAATATTATGCTTAAGTATCAAATTCGCAGAAGATCAAGTAGGGTAACGGACCAGTTTTGTACTCCTCCCACCCCTCCACAATTTTGTGAAAAATAATCTCCCAAAGTCATAAATCGATTTGAAAACCGTGTTAATAATATGTTTTGTGATTATTTTGGAACACGATGACCTTGAGCAGCTTCATTTTCAATTTCATGTTCATGGTTCTGAAGACTTCGAAAAATTTGATACAAATTTAGCTGGTTTTCTTAGAAAAAAAATTCAGAAGTATGTTTTGATTTTATGGATTGGGACGCACTAATTTCCATAAAAATGAACAAAAATTTCTCATCAGAACTATTTGGTAACAATTTTAAAGCAGGGGAGGGGGTAAAAAAAAATAAAACGAAAAACCATAGGTATTAATTTTTGTTCTTTAATTTTTTTTACCCTCCCCCCCTTCAGAATTTTAGCTCGCGAACGACCGATCGTTGGCAAAACGAATAAATGATTTGATACTCCTTAAATACCTACTTATAGGTTTTCTATGAAAACAAAATAATGAAACAAAAAAAAATTTAAGGCTCAAAAATTTATGAATATGCAGTAGGTAACATAATTAGAAACGTAAAATCAGAGCAAGAACTTACGCAGAAAATTCTCACTAATTTTGTCCGCCAAAAATTTCAAAACAATAATAAGTTTCTAGGGGAAAACATCGTGTTTGCTTCTGGTGGTCCAAAAATTTTGATGCCCAAAAATACGTCTATTAAATTTTGTCGATGAAAATTCGAGCATTATTTCTGATTGCTGTACCTACGAAGAGAATTTCGACGAGCTGTTGATTGATAACAAAAGTAATATACAAACAGCCGAATCACAAACACTGTAAGTACATGCAGTAGTTTATGGAGATGGTATGAAGAAAATTAATTAATGACTCACTTTTTACGAAGAAACCAGACGAGGATCCAAACGTTCTCCGTTCTCCGACGATTGACAGTTATGATCACTAATCTATGTGCTAAAAATTACTATACTACCGTACGTAAATGGCATCAACACTGGTTGTAGTGGTTGTACTTACTTATCTACTGTGTTTAGGCCTATTGAACCTTTTCATGTGATAATGAGTTTTGTTAAGTCTAACAAAGTACGTAGATATCCAGCGAAGCTCAGATATAATATCAACTTTTGTTTCCATCTTTCTGGCATCGTTACTGAACTCCAGTAACATACTAAAGACATTTTTCTGGGAGGGGGAGGAGGAGGAGTTTGATGATGATATGTACCAACTCAAATATCCAATTCTACCAAATAAGCTAGATACGTTAACATTTTTCTTACCTCCCTCTACCGACCTGAAATTAAAAAAAATTGCTAAAAATGAGAAAAAAATTAATGAATGATATCGAAAATCGAAACAAAATGTAATTTTGCTGTAATTGCGTAAAGTATCGAAATAATTGTAAAATTAGTATTAAAAGGCCTGAAAATCCCCATAATTATAATAAACGATAAAATTTGAAAAATTGACCAAAATTTTGCTAAAATTTGCTTTTAAAAAAAATGAGTTACGATGCGATGTCATGAAAAAAGTTAAAAGTAAAGAATGGTCGACGAAACACCGCAAAAATCATGTTATAATGAATTTGGTAAAATAAGAGAGAAAAACAAATTTTCTTGAACCTATTTTTCGCCCCTCGCCCAAAATACGCTTTAAAATCACATTTTTTTTGTTTACATTACTTACTAAAATAAAAGGGTTGTGATTTTAAATTACAAAAAAAATTGAAAGATGATCAAATATGAAAGGCACCTAAAATGTCATCGTATTTTATAGTCAAAAAATTTTAATGCATTCTTTAAAAATCGAAAAATAATTTCTTTCTGTTGAAAATTTGCAGCTTATGTTTTTTTTGGGGGGGGGGGAGGGGGATGGTTTCCAAGAAGACGAGAAGTTTTTGAACTCGAACTGAAATTAGACGGTTGAATTGGATTCCTTTTTTAATTGATTTTTTTTTGTTGATGGAGTTGAAAGTTTTGTTGATGAGGGAGGTGGATAAGGGGACCAAACAAAACCAAATCGAATACATAAAAATACTATATTGGAAATTAATTTTTCTGAATTTTTGCCATGTTTCTATTCATTTTCATTCTAACTGTGTTCGTGGTGTTCTAATAAATTTTAAAGCATATTTTGTGCAAAATTTTACTCAACTTTTCAATTTTTTTATTCATTTTATGGCAAGTTTCATCAATTTTCAAATGTTTTCGACTTTTATCCAATTATCAAACAGTTTTTGCAAAATTATGACCTTTTTTTCAAACGAAAGTTTGGTTTTTGTATCATTATTCTTCTAATTGTTTGAAAATTGGACTTTTACGTCTTACTGCACGAGAAACCTTGAATTTTTATCATTTCTAATGTGTCCTCAAAGTTGAAAATTTGTAATAATTATTCGGAGCTTTTTTGATTTTTTTTTTTTTACTTTTCAGCAATTCGTCAAAAATCCAAAAGTAAACTTTTGCACTAGAAAGTTCAGCTACAGAAGTTTAAAGATATGCTCTTTCGATTTTCTTTTAAAAAAAAACTTCGTTTCGCTGAAGTTAGAGTGCGCCAGTTTAAATGGTTTCTTGTTAGACTGCCTGATAAAAGTTGGATTACGTATACTATACAAATACATAATGCTCATACTTAACTTACA
The DNA here is from genome assembly GCF_950023065.1 of Planococcus citri. Taxonomy (NCBI): domain Eukaryota; kingdom Metazoa; phylum Arthropoda; class Insecta; order Hemiptera; family Pseudococcidae; genus Planococcus; species Planococcus citri. Next base: position 70,310,402 of record NC_088679.1, read on the forward strand.
CGTATTCATCTGAGTAACGTTCATCAGATTTTCGTGTACTTCATGACTCATCAAGTCACCCTGTATAATTCACTCAATTGTATAATGCATCCAAATAAGTCCATCTGGTACTGTTTATGTACATAAGTTGTCTAAAAGGTAGGTATAAATACTTTCAACACTTACCCATTGATCCGATTTTCTTTTCATATAAAAAGCACGCGAAAAGGTGCAGGAAAAAAAAACGAACAGGTCTATCGAACAAAAACATTAAAAAGGAAAAAAGGCGAAATGAAAAAGTCCGGAAGTTTATTTTATGCCCTTTCACTTTTATGGTGGTGTGCGCCATTTAAAAATATTTGTTCGATTTACTGCCTCCATTTCGTCTTTTCAGCGACAAAATTCTTTGTTAGTCCAAAAAATGGTAACACTTTTCTATGGCACTAAGTACCTATTAAATTTTATAGAGAAAATAACGCGTGACATACGGTTCGGTACCGACTACCGAGAAGTGTGGTAAGAGGGTGAAAGAGGAAAATTACTCGACGAATATATTTTTTTTTTTCGAGGTACCTAGGTCGTTTTTTTTGGAAACTTTTTTCTTTCTAGTTGGTAGTGGTTCAGATTTAGCAGTAATCTGGAAAACGCAAACGAGTTGCTAGTTGCTGTGTAGTACTATTTTATTACTGGTCGATTTTTCTAACAGTTCGGTTTACGCTTGGACCTCCCCCCCCTGGAAAAAATTAGAAAAAATGAAAAGAAATCAACATCATGGAAAATTTCTTGGAAATATCTCATTTCCACATTAGAATTGTTCTACATATCTGACCCCTTTTTTAAGAAAAACCCTTCGTTGGATTTCCAAATGATGTAGGCTCTCTTGTATGGGACTTTCAAATTTGGGAAACGTAAAAAAATATAAAAAATTGAAATTTTCATTTATGGGCATAATCTTTTTGAATAAGCACAGTTTTAAGAGAAACCTTCCCCTCTCCCCCCCGGTCACCCAAAGGATTTTGGTTCTCTTTTATAAAGTCCCTCAAAGTCGAAAAAAATGATTTAAAAAAAACGAAGGATCGACATTGTTCAAGGGACAGGGAACAGTTTTTTCTTGAAAATGAGATTATTCGAAGCAAATTTTTGATACAGAAATGAAACATTTAAAAAACACGTTGTTCCATTTTTATTTTATTTCTATTATTTTTTTTAGGAAGCCATTAAGAGGAATTCTGACTATCGTAATAAGTTGAATCTTTTTATAAATTATGCACCGATTTTGGTTTAATGTTGAGGAGTTTTGTTTTATTTTCTCAACATTGAAGGGCAGGGGCTTCGTACAGGAGGAGAACCAACATTATTTTGGTAGCCAGCAGGCATTTTCTTTGGAGAAGATGATAATTTTAAAATCATTCTGACGCAGAACTAATCTTCAGGGGGCTTCTAACACAATGACCTGGCGGATGGACCTAATGGGGCCATCAAAATTTTACCTCCTCCTCCGAATCGTTCTCACACTGTTTTTTTTCTCAGGTTCGGATACTTAAATGCGAGTTGTGCTACAATTGTTTTTTTTTTCAAATTTTTTATTCACTTCTGCAGAAATATGTACTACGTATGTCGATCTGACATTGACAAGAAAAAAACTGGACTTTTTTAGGGGGAGTGGAGAAGGAGGAGGGGGTGTTAACTGAAAATTTGCCGACTGGTATGAGAAAAAAAAATACCAATTTTGTCGAATAAAATGACGAGTTTTTAAGATGAACTCACATTTATCACAGCTGACGACCTTAAATCTATCTTCACCCGAAACACACTTAAGAAATGGCAAAACTTTTGGTCCCTCCAAACATCAAACAAACTCTTTCACCACAAAAAAACAACTCAGCCTTGGAAAAACCTATCTCAACTAAATAGACTTGAAGAAATCATTATAACCAGATTGAGAATTGGCCACACAAAACTCACCCACAATCACCTCTATGAAAAGGCCCCAAAACCCACATGCCAGTTCTGCACGTCAGAACTTATATCTGTCCAACACTTACTATTTCGCTGTCCCTCCTTACATCAGCACAGACTATCCCTACAAATAGATGAAAGATCCATATTCATACCAGACGACCCTTCCGAAATTAAAAAATTCTTAGACCTAATTAATAAACTTGACCTTAACAACTCGATTTAAATCTCACACGACGGGTGTAATAATCAAGTAATTACAAACACCAAAAAAAAAAAAAAAAAAAAATACAAATACAAATAAAAGATGAAACGACAATTTTGTCAACTGATATACGATAATACTTCATTAAGCAGTGGCGTAGCCAGGATTTTTTCTCAAGGAGGGGGCAAAACCAGATTTTTAGGCACGAAAACTCGAAATGAGGGGTAATTTTCTAGAAATATATTGTAATGTGTGGTGATTTCATGAAAATGAAGGCAAAATTACTGCTCGAGCGAAGCGAGAGCGAAAATTCTTGGGAAAAATGGGTACAAACAACGAAAAAACGTCCATTTTTGCATGTTTTCTTTCAAATTTTCGCTCTCAAGGGGGGGGGGGCATGGCCCCCTTCGCCCCCCTTGGCTACGCCACTGTCATTAAGTATGGGATCATTAAAAAATTGTAATTTTCATTTTCGAATTTATGGAAGTTTCAAACTGGGAGTTTTTTTTTTTTTTGGTTTAGAGATAAGAATTGACCCCAACGAAGCAAGGGCAAAATCTTTTAAAATTTCAGGTTTCGAGAGGTGAAAATCACTAAAATTTGAATGACGAGTTTTTAAAAATTTTAATTTTGAAAATGAAAAGTAGGTAAACAGACCCGAGTGAAGCGATGGCAGGGCTCGTACTCAATTTTTCCCCCAAAAAAAGTAATTTTGTGACTGAAAAAGATCGAAAAAATTGATCAAAAAGTAGACATTTGCACAATTGTTTTCAAAAAAAGTAAAAACTCGAAATTTTTAGAAAAAATTACTATTTTTAGAAATTTTGTTAAAAAGTGAGCATTTTTTTTACAATTTTCAGCAAACAGCAGGATTTTGAAAATTTTAGCAAAAAGAAGAACTTTGAGAGAATTTTGACAAAAAGAGATACTTTGGCAACTTCAGGCAAATACCCTAAAACGGGCTTTTGGATCGTTTTGAAGAAAACAAATTTTAAAGCAAAAATTTAATAGGTAATTTAGTAAAAATCAGCTATTTTTGAGAATAAGAAATTAAGTATACATACATCTTTTCGCATTTTTTTTTCGAAAATGAGATTTTTCACTTAGCAACTTACGACAATTTTACGTAAAAAATCGAGGCTTTTCAACTGCGAAAAAGCTAGAATTTTCTGCAATAGGGAAGACTTTTGGATAATTTTTGAAAAAAAATGAAACTTTTGAGTTTTTTGCGAAAAAGGTCATTCCATGTCAACTCAATCAACGTTTTTGAGTCATGTCTTTCGATTTCGCTCAAATTTTTTTTACAATATGTACCCATCCAGTAAGTAAGAACCCCGCAATCAGTTTGGTCCCAGCGTGTGGGGGGCTCCCATTATTTTCACATTGTCTCGAGGTACTCAACTTCTGCAGCCCATTCCTCCAAAACTATGATACTTTGATCAAAACTGATTTCACAGTTCAAAAGGGCATTGCATTTAGAACTTTTTAAGCATTTTGAAATTTTCAAAAGTTGAAAGTTAAACTTTCAAATTGAAAGCTCAAATTTCAAAATGGCGCTGTAAGTGGGAGTTGACATGTAAAATTTTGAAAAAATGTCCACAAATGTACCTTTTGATGCTTTTTTGAAATATTTAAGTTTCGAGATAGGATCTCTAATGAAGGGGGAGCACACCCACCCCCAATTTTGGGTGAAATTTTCGAAAGAAAATCTGAGGCATGTGATATATCGAATTCTATGTTTTTGATGACGCTGGACACGAATATGACGTCAGATTTTTGATAGGACCCCATCCATGGCCCTCAGCACCTCCCCAAAGGGGGTAAAAGTTCAAAAAAGTGTTTTATACGTGCGACACATGGAATAGTATGTTTTTGGTGACGCTGAACACGAATATGACGTCAGATTTTTGATTGGACCTGTCCACGGCCCCCAGTACCTCCCCAAAGGAGGTAACCCCACAAAAAAAAGGATTACATTAGTGTGACACATGAAATATTATGTTTTCTATATCGCTGAACACTAATATAGCCATAGTTTTTTAAATCAACCTCGCACATGGCCCCCAGACACCTCCCCCAATAGGTAAAAATCCAAAAAAATTGTTGGGACCGTGTATGGGGTCCAATCAAAAATCTGACGTCATATTCGTGTTCAGCGTCACCAAAAACATACAATTCGATATATCATATGCCCCAGATTTTCTTTCGAAAGTTTCGCCCAAAATTGGAGGTGGGGATGCGCTCCTCCTCCATTGAGAGATCCCATCACGAAACTTGAATATTTCGAAAAAGCATGAAAAGGTAAATCTATGGAAATTTTTTCAAAATTTTAAATGGTAGCTCCCACTTACAGCGCCATTTTGAAATTTGAACTTTCAATTTGAAAGTTCAACTTTAAACTTTTGAAAATTTAAAAATGCTTAAAAAATTCTGATTGCAATGCCCTTTCGAACTGTGAAATCAGTTTTGATCAAAATATCAAAGTTTTGGAGGAATGTGCTGCTGAAGTTGAGTACCTCGAGACAATGTGAAAATAATGGAAGCTTCCCCACCCGCCACCTGAGGGGGCTGGGACCAAACTAATCGCGGGGTTCTTACTTACTAGATGGGTATATATATTGTAAAAAAAATTTGAGCGAAATCGAAAGACATGATTTTCAAAATTGCCTTTTTTTGGTTGAGTTGACATGAAATGATCCAAAAACTGAAAATTTGTGATGAGCAGGACTGCCCTGACCGTCTATACATGGTCTTAACGTAATTTCTCCTCAACGTAGTTTTATGATCTTGCCGATCTTAGGCAAGATTATGCGAATCTTACTGTAGGGGCGCGCTCAAGGCTATCGTGCAACAATTCTGTCGAAGCAGAGGTTCAGCTCCAGCTTCGTATTGCTAGAAAAATCAGTCTTAAAAGTAACGAGTTCGCGATAGTTTCTCTTAAGCCTCTAACCAGCTAAATAGGTGACCAGGGAGCCCTGCCTAGGCTCTCTTGAAACCACACATTGAAGTACCCATCCGTAGATGGTGATTTTTGTACAGTAAGTCCCGCTTATTAGAATCGATTTGGGACCGGGCATGTTTGATTCTATAAAGCGGAGTATTCTATAAAGCGGAAAGATAAAAAATGCAAAATTCCAAATTATGTTGAGATTTTATCACTTTTTGATGTGTTTTGAAGTTGATTCTAATACTTTTTCGGTTTTTTAGTTACGTTTAGCCTTTTAATATGTTTTGAACACTTTTTTGTACAATTTTTATAAAATTAAAAAAAAAATTCCATCATTTTAGACCAAATTTTACCTATTTAAAATATTTATTTTCGCGTTTTTATGCCATTTTCACATGTTTTCATTTGATTTTTGTAAAATTTTGCCAAAATTCATGATTTTTTCCCATTTTTGAAGATTTTTCAATTATATTAACCGAATAAAATGCTCTTTTTATTCCAATAAACGGAAACATGTGCATGTAAGAAGATACACATGTTCTGTCCCAGCACATTCCATTCCATTAACCGAATTATTCTACCTATTATCCGCGATTCTAATAAGCGGGACTTACTGTACGTATAACGTGTCGCGTTGTTAATTTCCTCGTACGGACATGGTACTATTTTAAATAACGCGATCTTTGTTAATTTCCCGCGTAAGATCGTGGTACTTTTTTAGTCACTGGCCAGATTTATCCGGAAATCTGAGCCTTTGTCTCTACAAAAATGGAACTCCGACCCAGACCTGCCAAAGCGACTATTATTGGGGTCGCCAGGGAGAGGCAGGCAATGTGAACATTCAAAACAGAAATGTACTCAGACCAACCTAGGTAATTGTGTATCCTTTTAATCAGGGTTACGTGCACCCTTAATTTATCTAATTACGTTAATAATATATCTTATGTAATTGTATCAATTGGTAGATGACGATGTGTTAATTATCTGTCAATTGATCTATTTTACCTTAGAAGCTGTTTTATTTCGCTTTTATGTGTACTTTAATTTATCCCCCTAGACCAATCTTCCGAGCCTAACTCGAGTGTGTTGTAATCTTGCCGCCTAATCTTGGCCGGTTAGGCTGACGCCATCGAATCTCATGGCAATACAGAATAATTTACGTTTTGACCCTTTGTAAATTATTTGGTATAATATGCTCATCTATGTATATATTTCTTGATTAAAATAATTGTACATAAATGCTCCTTGCGTTATCATTTGAAGAGTGATATTCCAAAACTCGCTTTGTCCATTTTTATCAAAGTTGGGTTTTCAGTGGTACCTGGTAGATGAAGTATTAACTCACATTCCTACATCATCAACCTACCAAAATGAGGTGTTAAACTCACCTAAATAGCCAATTCAATAAAAATTTAAAAAAAAATAATGTTCCAAAACGCGCTTTGTTCATTTTTATTGAAATTTTTTTCAGCATTATTTAGTGGATGAAATGTATACCTACACTCCTACATCATAAATCCACCCAAATAAAGTGCTAAACTCGCCTAAAAAGCCAATTTACCCGTTTAAAGGGAAACTGTTTTTCCTCTCTCCTGAAAAATTGTGAAAATGGACAAAGCGAGTTTTGGAATATCACTCTTCATTTCATAATCTAAAAGGTAACAAAAGGATTGTTCTAAGTGAATAGTGTAGTTTGATTGACTAAAGTCTCTCCATCTTGAGCTAAGCAGGCGTCTAAGAAATATTTCCTCTCTTAACGAATATTTCTTAGAATTAGCCTAACACAAAATTATAGGAATTTTTTTCATACTCAGTCATTATCATACTCCTTCTATATCGCAGGCTCTCTCACTCTCACTATTACAAATTTTGACAATCTTAAGCAATTAACAAGATCTACTATTTTTGGGGTAAAGCACAAATTTTTGACAATTATTGGTCAAAAGTGATAATTTTCCGTAATCTTCGTTCAAAATGGGAGAAATTTTTGGCTCATTTATATTTTTTTAGGCAAAAAAACTGGATTTTTAGGTTATTTTAGGCAAGGGGAATGGATACTTCTTGGATTTTTTTTTTTTCAGAAAAAGTACTCATTTTTGGCGAGAAACGAGGCTATTTGGATTTTGACAAAAGGTGAAATTTTTAGCTACGAGTATGTACTTTTGGCAAAAAGGTAGACTTTGACTATTTTGCATCGTAATTCGTATTTTGAGAAATGAAAAATAATGTTTTGTTTACGACGAGTCTATCTATTTTTTGACTCCACAATTTTAAAAATTTGAATACCTATTGGGTAAGTAAAAATTCAACAACTTTGATAGAACGTGGAGGGGTGGGAGCAAAGAAAAACCCAAAAAATATTCGCAAGCATGACGACCCCGCAGAAGGGCGCTTTAAAAAACAAATTAACGAGACGTCCTGACGTAATATTACGTTTAAATGACGAAAAAACCAGCCTATCCCCTCTAAAAAATTTCTTATCAACGAGACGTACGTACGTATAACTTTGTATATAAGCCTCGCAAATACCTACACATACAAAATATTTCGGCCGTTTTATTAATTCGGCTCAGCCCACGAGCTATTTTTAACACTGGGTTTGCATCGTCACACATATACTCGTAGATCGAGCCAAGTACGTCTAGAGAAGACTACATTAGCAGGGGAAATGACATTGCACGCTACGAGATGCTTATTTTAAGGTTAAAACACGGTGTATGTCGCGATGTAAATAAACTTTCGAATCAGATATGTGTACCTGGGACTTTCATTTAAAAAAAGGGTAAGCTTTCCTCTGTTTTTTTGAACACGTCCACCTACCACGAGCTGTATAAAGCTCTGTTCAGACAAACCACTCGTAGGATTGCGATTTTAGACGAGCACTCTCCAGGAAATTCAAGGTAAAGGCGACGGTGACACGATAGTGAAAAAAAAATTGGCAATAGACGGTTACACAGTGAGCTAGCGACGCCAAAGTATAGTGATGACGCGATCTGCGATCGAAAAGGCGGTCACCTGCGTTGAATGAGAAAATTTAAACGTACATTTCAGTCAACGATTCGCGATCGAGTCGTGGAGGGATGTAATTGTAGGTATCGTGCAGTGGTCCATTTTGACAGCCCGATTTGACATTGAAATTGTGTAATAAATTTCGCCAATCGTCTCAGCGTATAGTGGGCGATTCGCCTCATCATCGATCGCCCAAAAGTGTCGCATCCGTGATGGTAAATGCGAAGTTGGAGCAAATCGCGAAAACAAATTGTATCAAGTGCGATCTCGATCTCGATCTCGGTTATCAGTGCGACGACGTTATCAATCGGTAGGCCTACGAGTAGGTAGTACGTGCCTACTTGGGCGTCGAAAGTGAAGTGAAGAAATGCCAGTCAAATGGCAAATGGCTCCGTGTCCGACGACATCGGACACAGGTTCAGTACGCCTCAATATTACGTTATAAATACGGTCACGTTAATCGGTATCTTCGTATCGATAGTATTCATCTGTATACATTTGGTGGTGCATTTATTAGCCAATAAATTACACAACTTGCCTGGCCATAATTTAGCCTCGTTTTGCGTATCTCTGCTAATGGAGTATAGCTCCATATTGCTCAGCGTCGTCCTGGAAGATTACTTTTGCACCGAGATAACAGCTACGGTGAATTATTTCGTACTAACGTCCTACATGTGGATGCTAATCATGTCGTACGAGACGTGGAGTACGATTCGTACATCGATGAGGCAATGCGCCCTATCCACCGGTAATCGCTGGAAACGGTTTTATATCTATTCCGCCTGCTGTTGGCTAATTCCAGCCTTGTTCCTAGCCTTGGATTACGTCGTGCCGCAATTCAACGCCAAATACGCTGTTATCACCGATGATAAAACGTGCCCGAGATCCGATCCTCTGCTGACCATGATCAAGGAATGCGTCCTGCTCGTGATATTGTTCTCGAATTCGTTGTTTTTCGGCAGCTCGCTGTATTACTTGAGTAATCACTCGGTTCGGAATTTGAACACGACCGATAGCGGATTCGCCAAGAGATTCAGTTTGTATATGAGGCTGGTGCTGATAACTGGGTTCACGTGGACGTTGGAAGAGCTAGCTTTCTATTCCGGATGGGATGTTTTATCGTTGGCTTTTCAAACTATAAACATGTTCGAAGGATTGTTCATAGCTGTGGCATTTACTTGCCGGAAGCAAGTGCTCGATTCCGTTAGATTTCTCAAATGTATATAAATTATTACCTATAATATGATGAGGCAATTACATTAAATGTGTGAATCCTCTCTGCCTGCCTATCAATCTTACCAAAATACTTCTGCGTTTATTTTTATTGTTTGTGTTCGATTGAAAATATTTTTAAAAAGGGCCTTTGAAAAAACAAACAAAACTACTTATTCGTAAGGTATAAAATAATGAACATATAAAATGTTTAGATCGGAAATTACTCGTATTATTATCGCGCAAATTAGGTTAGAACGAAGAAAACTTTCATGCATTGATGTAGCCTACTGCTTAATAAATTTTTACCAATTTGTATTAGAATTTTTCTGTTGCCCAAGGTGTCCGAATAGTGAGCATCGAGCAACCGAATACAAAATTTGGATATACTTATTAGTCCGGCATATGACAATAGGAGTAATTGCACCCCCCCCCCCCCGGCGATCCTCCGGGACAACTTTTTTCTTAAAGGGGACATCCTAAGGAACATTTTAAAGCAAACTTGCCAAAAAAAAGTTGGCCTTACTTACAAAATGGCGGCCATTTTGATTGACAGGTCAGCCGAAATTGCAGATTTTGCGTTTTAACATAGGACTTCCACGAAGTTTTTCAAACTTTCACAAAGGTAGATCGAAAGATCATGCAAAAATTCATCACCTGTCAAAATTTCAAGTGTTAAAGTGGGTTTTTCGATTTTTGGTGAATTTTTGAAAATCGAATTGAGGCCAAAAATGAGGGGAACAATCAAAATTTCACCAAATTGACCAAGAAAGCTGAAATTTGGAATATACCATATTTTCGACATGCCAAATCAATTGGAAACGGTTTCAACCCGTTTTGAGCAGTTCTGGAGCTTCCAGCAGATTTTTGAAACTCGTAATTCACACAAAATTCAATCAAATTGGAGTTGTAAAGCTAAAATTTATTCTAAAAACTAATTTCAATACACTACGAAGTACTGCAGGTGAATTTCAGTTGTTTTGGATCCTCCAGCGACTTTTTGAAAATTCCTGAAGCCTCCAGCAGATTTTTGAAACTTTAAATTTTCACAAAATTTCATCAAATGGCGATGGAAAGCTGAAATTTACTCCACCCTCCAATTTTAACACCCTCTGAAGACGACTTCAAGTGGGTTCAAGTAATTTTAGGGCCTCCAGCGACTTTTTGAAAATTACTAGAGCCTCCAGCAGATTTTCGAAAATTTAAATTTTCACAAAATTTCATCAAACTCAGATGGAGAGTCGAAATTCATTCTGCAAACTAATTTCAATACGCTACGAAGTTGACTGCTGGTGAATTTCAAGTCGTTTTGGCGCCTCCAGCGACTTTTTGAAAGGTTGTATGACGTTTTTTTGGAAAATTAAAAGGCTATAGGTGGATAAGTATGGCGAATTTGCCCCCGAGAGCTTCAGGGTTGATATTTGCATGGAAGGTGGGTACCCTTGAGCACCTTCCGTCACGAAAGTTTCAGACCCCCAGACCCCCCGTTTTTGAGAAACCCCCCCTTTTATGAAATTACAATAGAAATTTTTTTCTCAGCCCCATGAGAACCGATTTTTTCGATTTTTTGGTATGTTGGAAACATCCATAAGAGGTATCCCCACAAAAATGTTCACCCCCCTCCCCCCATATTTACCCCCCAAAATGACGTTTTTTAGCTTTATTTGCCCGTTTTAGCAATGATCATAATTCTGCACAAAAATGGGAATAGCATTTTTAAATGTGTATTCGACCCCTACAAAACATATTTTTTTCAAAAAAAAATTTTTGGTGGGTCGTGGTCAAAAATTGAAAAAACTAACAGAGGGGGTAACAATGAATTCTGGTGTAAATTATTGTTTTTGGTAAATGAGGTGTCGTTTCCATATGAATCGAACCCCCTCAACACGAATATGACGTCCAATTTAATGCTACCCTCAACCACACCCCTCCAGTGCCTCTGCCCCCACCTCAATTTTTACTATTATATTAAAAATTGAGCTATATAATAATATTGGTGTCGTTCTCATATGAATCAAACACCCCGAACACGAATATGACGTCCAATTTAATGCTACCCTCAACCACACCCCTCCAGTGCCCCTGCCCCCACCTCAATTTTTACTATATCAAGAATTGAGCTATTTTCACAATGTTGGTGTCGTTTTCATATGAATCAAACCCTCCGAACACGAATATGACATCCGATTTTACTCTACCCTCATTCACTCCCTCCAGTGCTTCTGCCCCCACTTCAATTTATACTATTTTAAAAAGTTTGATATTTTCATAATGTTGGTGTCGTTTTCATATGAATCAAACCCTCCGAACACGAATATGACATCCAATTTTACTCTACCCTCATCCACACCCCTACAGTGCCTCTTCCCCCACCTAAACAATAAAATTTTTAGCTAACTCCGATCAATGTTTTTTCAATTTTTGACCACGACCCACCAAAAATGTTTTTTTGAAAAAAATATAGGTATGTTTTGTAGGGGTCGAAAACACATTTAAAAATGCTATTCCCATTTTTGTGCAGAATCATGAGCATTGCTAAAACGGGCAAATAAAGCTAAAAAACGTCATTTTGGTGGGTAAATATGGCGGGAGGGGGGGTGAAAATTTTTGTGGGGATACCTCTTATGGATGTTTACAACATACCAAAAAAACGAAAAAATCGGTTCTCATGGGGCTGAAAAAAAATTTCTATTGTAATTTCATAAAGGGGGGAGGGGTTTCTCAAAAACGAGGGGGTCTGGGGGTCTGAAACTTTTGTGACGGAAGGTGCTCAAGGGTACCCACCTTCCATGCAAATATCAACCCTGAAGCTCTCGGGGGCAAATTCGCCATACTTATCCACCGTGTAGTCTGCGAAGTAAATTTCAGCTTGCCAACTCCATTTGATAAATTAATGTTGGTGAAATTTCAAGTTTCAAAAATCTACTGGAAGCTCCAGTAATTTTCAAAAAAGTCACTGGAGGCCCTGAAATGACTTGAATCCACCTGAAGTCGTCTTCAGAGGGTGTTAAAGTTGGAGTGTAGAGTAAATTTCAGTTTTCCATCTCCAGTTGATGAAATTTTGTGAAAATTTAAATTTTCGAAAATCTGCTGGAGGCTCCAGTAATTTTCAAAAAGTCGCTGGAGGCCCTAAAATTACTTGAACCCACCTGAAGTCGTCTTCAGAGGGTGTTAAAATTGGAGAGTGGAGCAAATTTCAGCTTTCCATCGCCATTTGTTGAAATGTTGTGAAAATTTAAAGTTTCAAAAATCTGCTGGAGGCTTCAGGAATTTTCAAAAAGTCGCTGGAGGATCCAAAACGACTTGAAATTCACCTGCAGTACTTCGTAGCGTATTGAAATTAGTTTTTAGAATAAATTTTAGCTTTACAACTCCAATTTGATGGAATTTTGTGGGAATTTCGAGTTTCAAAAATCTCGTGGATGAAGCTCCAGAACTGCTCAAAACGGGTTGAAACCGTTTCCAATTGATTTGGCATGTCGAAAATATGGTATATTCCAAATTTCAGCTTTCTTGGTCAATTTGGTGAAATTTTGATTGTTCCCCTCATTTTTGGCCTCAATTCGATTTTCAAAAATTCACCAAAAATCGAAAAACCCACTTTAACACTTGAAATTTTGACAGGTGATAAATTTTTGCATGATCTTTCGATCTACCTTTGTGAAAGTTTGAAAAAGTTCGTGCAAGTCGTATGTTAAAACGCAAAATCTGCGATTTCGGCTGACCTGTCAATCAAAATGGCCGCCATTTTGTAAGTAAGGCCAACTTTTTTTTGGCAAGTTTGCTTTAAAATGTTCCTTAGGATGTCCCCTTTAAGAAAAAAGTTGTCCCAGAGGATCGGCGGGGGGGGGTTGCAATTACTCCTATTGTCATATGCCGGACTATATAGGTAACAAAGAACGTATAGCAGTGAAAAAAATCTAGATGAACACATCGCCACTCTTGAAAATTGAAGGTGCAAACTAAGGTGTACCTTATCTTATTTACATGGTGGATTTTTTTTTCGTTTTTTTTTTCGCTCTTGTCCGCGTTCCCTGATGTTGTTATCTCGGGTGAGATGGAAAACCTGTGGAATAGAGAGGAGAGCTCTTATTTATACATTGAAAAAAAAATATTCATTAACGCCCTAATGTTGTCGGGTTTCGAGAGAAAAGTGTTTTCCGACCATGTTGGTAAAAATAAACCGTGCCAGTCGACCCCTCCCCAACCCCTCCCAATTCTTAAGATATATGAGTAAGAAATCCGAAAAATTGTTTCGTAAATCTTCGGAACTGCAGTCATTTTCGAAATTTTTCGTGGAAAACTACCTTAAATATCTTTTTTTTTCGTTGTAAGTTGAATTTTTAATTTATAATTTTTTTTTGACTTTTGCTGTTCAAATTTTTGATCTCTGTTTTGTTTTTTGTTTTCTTTTTACTTGTTTTTTTCTGAATCTTCTTCATATTGAGATATTTCGATACATTCCGTAAATCTTCGGACTAGTCATTTTCGAAATTTTTCGTTGAAAACTATCTTAAATATCTTATTTTTTTCGTTTTTTAGTCAAATTTTTAACTTACAATATTTTTTTGACTTCTGCTGTGCTAATTTTGGACTTTTTTTTTTTTTGGTTTACGGTTATTTTCTTTTCACTTTTTACGCTCAGGTTTTCCTGCAGTATTGTCGAGGGAAATTTCTGACCCAGGCGTTTGCACAAGGGACTTCTCTCATTTTCCCGTCCATCTAAATTTTTCATATTGCATACTTCTAGAATTATTCAAATTTTCATCTAAAATGTGACGCAGCCAGCGATACCATACCATATGTCGGCAACAATTTTTTTCGTTTTATTGTGGTTTCTGGTAGTGTTTTTCTTCCTCTTTTCAATGGTGCAAACAGATTTTCAAAATATTAAAATCTGACAAATTTTCAAAATTTCAAAGTTGCGTATTTTTTGAAATTCAAAAACCAAAATTCTGAGAAAAACGTGTTTGAAAGTTTGGGTTATTTTTATAACATTTTTAAATTTTTTTTTTTTTTTTTTCTGATTTTCTTCATCTTTTAATGGTTTTACATCATAATATTTTTTTTTTTTTTTGACATTTTTTTATGAAAAGCACTTTTGTAAAACCGGTTTTTCACCACTAAAACGACGTGTTTGAGATCGGTGGGTACACCCATTCCAAAGTATAGGCTTCATAGTATATGAATCGACAAAAAATTTTTTTTGATATTTTCTGACTTTTTCCATGAAAACGCGATTATCTCAAAAAAAAGTTTTCCGACATATGGTATGGTATCGCTGGCCGCGTTACAAATAATGAATTTGAATAATATTCGAAAAATATAAGGTAATAATATGAAAAATTTAGTCGAAGGGGTAAATTTACGATTTTGTAGTTGGCACTTCAAGATCCCCTCCCTCTCCCATAGTAAAATTGGGTAGCTCCGCCTCTGACATCAGCACATTCGTGTGTGATTAAGAATTGATATAGAAAATTTCATCAAAGTAAGAAATTGAGCTTTTTTAAATAATTGTTAAGTACCTATACCTACGGTACGGTGTTGAAAAAAAAATTGTTAATTCTGGTTACCTTAATCACTACGTATTTTCGTAGGGGCATTGTTTAATCTATTTAAGACATTCCTCTGTCTTATAGGTAAGTATGGAACTCAAAATACTATACATCAACGAGTGGGTAAGTGCTTAATTTTTTCTTAAATCCTATTCGAAACAAATTTTAATGGTATGAACTTAACAATGTCATAAAGAGCGATTTTTTAAAATTTCTTTCCAAATTTTGAATTTTTATGGATGTAAAATTTTGAAAAATGACTTCTAGAGAACCGTTCAACTCCTGATTGAAATTTTCGAGATTTTTTTCCCAAATACCACAAAAATGTTTAGCTCGTGATGAGGCACCATCCATCATGATGTCAAATTTCTGGGGCTAAATTTCATTTTTTCCGAATTCGACAAATTTTGAACATTTTAATCTGGTTCATGAGTAATATCTATACGTATGATGCAATCAACCAATCATGTAGGTGAAATGTGTTACAGACTTTCATTATAACGTATTAGGTATTTATTTATCTAATCTTCTATCTTCAGCTATCTATCTATAATATCTACTATAAATTTAAAATATACGCTATTAATGAAATGATAACAAACAGTAACAAAATTAATATTTCACTTTACATCGTTTACTTGGCTTTATATGTACCTACATTTGACGTGAACTACGTAAAGTACTTATTTACTTCACTTTATGGCCAACCTTTGTCTAATTTCGACTTGAGCATTTTTTCTTTCAAAGGACGTCGTCCTTTTTTTCTGCTTCGTCAGTTTTTTCCCTATGATTTTTCCATCATAAATACCTACGCTAGCGTAAACTGAAAAAATAGAAATTCATCTTAGCTTGTGCGATCATTGTAAGCATGAGATACATACCGGCGATTATTAGGAGTAGGAAGTTAGGAACACGAACACGAACACGAACGGAGGAACTATCGGTTATAACCGGCAGTTTTTTTACAGCTTTTAAAAGGCGTAAAGTGAATGTTAAATAAGTTTATATTTTTGGAGCAGAGTTATTAACGATGTCATTTAATTGTGGAAAATAACGCAAAAGTGTCCTAAAATTTCTAATAAAATTAGCTAAAATTTCAGCCTGCGATAAATGAAATTGTTGAGCTGACTGATAGATCAAAAAATAAAATATCATTTAAGATGTCACAACAGAACAAAATCATAGACGTAAAAAAAAGGACGTCGGGTAGTTAGCTGTAATATGTATGCTTTAATAAAGTACCAAATTAAAATTGAGACCCAGAATCCAATTTTGACCATGGAGGTCGGTAGTAGGTACATTGTAAAACGAAAAAAATTACCTATGAATTATAGTGGGGTGATTGCAAAATTGTGACCTCATGCAAAAAAATATCAATTTTCTGGTTGTGCCAACTAGGGGGTGTCGAAGTAACAACCTTCACCAACATAATCACCTGGTCACAACTTTCGGGGTTCAACTTGTAGCTCTGTAGCAAACACTTTTATCAAAGCATGCTGAAACCACTCATAAGTAAAGTGAGAGACGTTTGTTTAAAAAATGCATGTGAAATAGAAAAAACTGCTTATTTATTTGGAATTTTCACTATTTAGGGTCATAAAGGATTGAAGTTTAAGGTAAGATATCACAATTTGGAAATTTGACCGTAAATTGCGTTTTTGCAACTGTCCCAGAAAAAACTGACTCGTTTTTTTTTTTCATTTTTGCATTCACTCCAAATATGTTTTGCCCTGAACAGCTTGAAAATGGCTCGAAATTACAAAAAACTAGACTAGCTTAGCTGCAAAGTGTGCGTAGCTAGCTGCCTTTTCTACAGCTATAACCGTTATTACATCTAGGTACCTAGTGCATAAGTGAATCAACCCATGTCACAGTTGACAGTGATGAGAATTTTTGAAACTCTCACTGCTTCAAAATAATAATTGTTTTTCAGTGTTTTCATATTTTCCAAATTACAATAGGTATTTCAGAATAATTTATATAAGCCTGTATTGCTTCTAAATTAAGAAATTTCTAGTTGTTTTTCATAGTTTGCATTGTTTTAAAATTTACAAAATTTCAAATCAATTTCCCGAATTCCCCATCGCTACAATTTCATAACGTTTTCAATAAATTTTCAGAATTTTGCATTGCTGCTGAGTTAGGAAATTTGCAATCAATTTTTAGAATTCACACTGCCTCTAAATAGTCAAATTTTGAATAATTTTTCAGAATTCTTATTGTCTTTAAATTAAAAAATTTCAAATTCAGTTTTCAAGTTCATATTGTCCACAAATTGTAAAACGTTTACTCAATTTTTGGAATTCACATTGCCTCCAATTTTTCAGAATTCTAATCTTCTTCATAAATACTTATTACAATACTTATTTCATATAATTTTCAAGTTCACATTATCTGCAACTTACAGAACTTTTAATCAATTTTTGGAATTCTCAGCGTCTCTAAATACAAATTTTCATATCATTTTTTTTAGAATTTCCATTGTCTTCAAATTTATAAATTTTCAATCCAATTTTCAGAACTTGCTTTTTATTCTAAATTAAGAATTAAATCTTATAAAATATGTTAAGAATTTTGCATTGTCTCCAAATTAAATGAAAAAAAATAGGTATGGGTAATTTTTACAAAAAAATTAAACTAAATACTGGTATTTAGCACAATTAAGTAGGTACCAGATCCCATTCAATAATTTTTACTGTAATCGTATAGTAAAAATTATCATTTTAATAAATTTTGCTATAGGTACCAATAGTAAAAATCATTTTGTTTTAGTAATTTTTACTAAATCATGATAATAAAAATTACATGTTTCAATTGTACAAAAATTAGTTTAATTACTCATTTTGAAGTAGGTAATAATTTTTAAATTATAAGTAAAAAGTTAAAAATTATTCATGTCAAGGTAATTCTTACTATACTTATGGCTATAGGTAGACAAAAAATTAATGAAATTAATTTTTAGTTAGCAAATGATATCATACTTCATATAACTCAATTTCAGCATTATTTTTGCCCCATTATCATGTACTCCATAGGTAACTCCAAAGCATTTACCTATCCAATTTTCCTACGAAAAATCTGTCACCTACCTACTTACCTCACGGGAATGCGAACCTGGGTCCCTAAATTTCCTATTCCTACCTACATGCCCTAACCACTCTGCCACGAATTCACTACGAGGGTTAGGGCATTAAAATAATGTATTTGTTTGGTAAACGCCCCACCAAACCACTCCCACTTGGAATTTACAGCTAACAGACCAGGGGTGTAACAGGGTACAATGAAACACAGCTGGTGATGGAATAGACTGGGGGTATAGCAGGGTACAACGAGCGGCAGGTGTTCTACAAGTCCTCTTTTCCCTTTTTTAGGATTTAATGCATTAAAATAATGAACTAAAATTGCAATTACTCAGCAATTACCCATCCAAATTGAATGAAAATTAATCTATTCCCTCCGCCTTAATGATTCTCAAATGGTGTCCAATAGGTACCATACGAAAAACGGTTGGATAGCTTAAGAGAACATTATTGTAATTGAAATTTCAATTTCTCAAAGCGAAACTAATAAAAATAAACTTCCACTGTCACATGATGAGTTACATATAGAGAAATGATCAACAGTTTTACTGAATTTTAAAATTATTGCTCCTTTTTTATGTTTTACTAATATATTTGACAAAAAATGTATTTCTATGACGAGTTTTTTACATAAAAAATATCAGAAAATGATCAATAGTTGTTTTTTTGTTCATTTTAGAGAGTTTGAAAAAAAATAATTTTTCAACATTTTTTCACTCCCCTAAAATTTTTTTTGGGAAGTGAATAAGTTATCGAATTTTTAACCGAATCAAGAACACAAATGCATCAAAAGTTAGCAAATGACATGTCGATAGAATACAGTGAATGTGTTGAAAATGCAAAAAAAAATAAATAAATAAATAAAATGAGCCCCACTTTTGCATTTACCCCAACATGAGGTAAATGCAAAAGTCAATTTTCAAATTGCAATTTCCTCGTACCAAAATTTTACCCTTGGCAGAGAACCCTCTGAAGTATAAGTGGTAAGGTGCACCGTAGGAAGTCCGAATTCGGGGTAAGTCAGAAAAACTGCTCTAGCTCTTAGAGGCTTATATCTGCCGAAGCGCTACCCAGGGGTAACTTGAGGGTACTACCCCTACTTCATCACAGCATAAAAAATTTCGCGACCCAGTTTCATTTTACAGGCTTTTCATTGGTTCATTTTTAGTTGCTGTTTTGAATTTGATTTCAAATTGTAATCAGTGTTTTTCAAACTGCTTTTTACCTCAGAAGAAATGATCAGTAAAAGTGATATTATAAGTGAAAGTATTCCTAAAACAATAATGTAAAACCCCAAGTATTCAATTTTTGTTAATTTTCAATTATTCATTATTTATATCGCTTTTTCTGACTTACCCCCTAAATTAGTGCTATGGGGTAAGTCAGAAAAGTGAACATTGATAATTAGGATTCGACTTCATCGATGTGTAATACGCAGAATAATATGTTTTCGAGGTCGTAGAATCCAAATCTGGAGTTATATTTTTTGTAGGAGTGGGGGGTGAGGCGTGGGGAGGGGGCAATTCTAAATTTTTCGTACATCATTGTGTAATATGTCGATTGATATGTTTTCGAGGTCGTAGAATCCGAATCTGCAGTTAATTTTTTTGTAGGAGTGGGGGGTGAGGCGTGGGGAGAGGGAAAACTTCGAATTTTTCCTACATTATTGTGTAATATGTCGAATAATATGTTTTCGAGGTTGTAGAATTCGAATCCGGAGTCATTTTTTATGGTGAAGGTGGAAGGTGAGTCGTAGGTTCGCATGGGTGGGGCCCTCTCCCCAAACGGTGATACTTGAATAGCACTCAACCCTAAAAACTAGCTCAAGATTCGAATTCTGCAACCTTGAACACATATCAACCAACATGTTACACAATATTATAGGCAACATTTGAAATTTCTCCTCTCCTCTTGCCTTGCCTCATACCCCTGCAAAAAAATTACCTCAGATTCGAATTATACGACCTCAAAAACATATCAATCGACATCTTACACATTAATATAGGCAAAATTTGTAATTTACTCTCTCTCCCCTTGACTCACCTCCTACCACTACAAAAAAATATCTCCAGGTTCGAATTCTACGACCTCGAGAACATATTATTCAACATATTACACGATAGTGTAGGAAAAATTTGATATATTACCTCTCCCCACGCCTTTTAAAATGTCTGAATAAATGAGCTTTGATTTATATCAAGTACATTTTAATGTTTTTACTTTCGAGTATACAAACAAACTGAATCATAACAAAATGATTCTGATAAATTCGAGACGAGTTCGATAAAATAAAAACATAGCGGAATATTTCTCGCATTCGCGACATTCCCGACGCAAAATTAAAAAAAATTAAATAAAAATTACGAAAATACAATTTAAGAAGATTAAATAAAAATTACAATACAATTTATGAAGTTTCTAAAGGATATAGCTTATTGATAGGCCGCGTGAGTTCGATTTTTCGATTTCTAATAATACTGATCGAATTTTCCCATCAGCGCTCACATTCATACCGATAACATTACCTATTCTCCACTCACCTCTCGGAGTAAACCTTTTCTCACCTTCAATCAAGACTACATCTCCAACTTTAGGAATAACATCGATTCCCTTTTTCTTCGCGATATAATTATTTTTTTCACGTAAATTTGAAAGATACTGGTGACGCCAATGATACCAGAACTCATCCAGTAACCTATTCGATCGTTTCCATAATTCTACAATATCAATATTCCTTTTCGAGTTCGAGTCAATATTCGGTAAAGAAACAAATTTTAAAATTAAGAGATCATTAGGAGAAATTACATTCCTATCTTCCTCACCCAGATAAACTAAAGGTCGCGAATTCAATACGAAAGCGATTTCAGCTAAAACCGTTTGCATTTGTGTATAAGATAATAATACTTTGAAAAAAGATTTTTTAAGGCAATTTTTTACCATACCGATTAAACGCTCTTAGAAACCTCCATGCCAAGGAGATAACTCTGGAATAAATTTCCAATCTATCGAAGTCAAGTTTTCAGTTTTCTCATTGGGATGACAATTTTTCGAAGTTTCATCTAACATTGATTTGATTAATTTAAACTGAGCCGCGTTATCCGTCACAATATGTGAAGGTACACCTCTCAAGGCGAAAAACTTTCTCAATACTAATACAAATTCGTAAGTAGTCATATCGATTAACAATTCTAAGTGAACGGCGCGCGTTGTCATACACGTAAATATACAACCGAAAACCTTAATTGTATTATTATCTTTTTCAATATATAATGGACCAAAAGTATCTATACCTGTACCAGAAAATGGACAACTTCAAGTAACTCGTTCTTTTGGTAAAGGTGAAGGATCTGGATAAGAATACGTTTTCCCACCATAAAATAGACAATTTTCGCATTTTCGTAATATTTTGTACACCGTAGAACGACCTTTCGGAACCCAATACATTTTTCTCAATTCTAGTAATGTACATATGAGAAACTCCAACATGAAAATTATCGCGGTGAATCTTTTCGATTATTAACTGAGTTAGGTAATCCTTTTCAGGTAAAAGGATTGGATATTTTTCGTCGTCTTTGAGATCTGAATTTGCCAACCGACCAGCACATCTCAAAATATCATTTTGATCCAATTTTAGATCAAACTGACGTTGAAGTTCATGATTAATTTTATTTTTGATTGAATGGATAACTTTTCCATAGTATTTCCTTTGAACAAACTTCAACCAAAGAATACGAACGGCGGCCAGATTCTCTTTAGATTTCTCCATAGTTGTTTTAAAAAGCTCACCTAAATCGGTAAAATTAGAATAATCTATCTTGAAAGGGGGTTCAATTACTTCAATATTCAGATTGATTTCTTGTTGAACTTCATCTTCTGAAACTATATCACCATCCGAATCCGAAATATTCAAATCATTTTTAGGCCAACAAGTCTCAGCATTTTTCAACCAATCAGGGCCGGACCACCAAAATGAAGAATTGAAATCGTCAATTTCAGCACCACGGCTTGCTATATCTGCTGGATTATTAGAAGATGGGACATAGCGAAAATGAACATTTTTATCAATTAATTTTATAGTCTTTTCTACGAATCTAGAAAGAACTCGTTTCGATTTCAACCAATATAAAACGCATTTTGAATCTGACCAAATATAACGATCTACTATTTTAACACTTTCTGAGAGACAATCCGTTACAAAGGTCATCAACTTACTACCGACATACAGAGCAAGTAATTCTAATTTTGGAATTGTCAAATTACCATGCTTGGGTGCTAATTGAAATTGTGAAAAAACGTTCTGACTTCCCCCGGTGCACCTTACAAATTTCAGCTTCATCCGTGCAATAGTCTTCTCACAGCACCGCCTCAAAGTGCCACTATTCAAATTTTGCTTTGTAATTACCCCACTCTACCTTAAAATATTTCTGCTTGGAGCTGCTCTGAGCAGCGAAAAGAACAGAGCTACATAAATGATACTTTAAAGATGAACTAACTTTTATTGGAGCCGCTTTTAACTCCTGTTTGTGAGCTTTAGCTTTGGGTATGCTTTGTGCGGCATCACTAACTTTTATTGGAGCTGCATTTGACTTTTTCTCTTTGAGAGCTTCAGCATCGGGTACGCTTTGTGTGGCAACACTAACTTTTATTGGAGCTGCATTTGACTTTTTCTCTTTGAGAGCTTCAGCATCGGGTACGCTTTGTGCTGCAACTATAATTTCTATTGGAGCTGCATTTGACTCTTTCACTTTGAGAGCTTCAGTTTCAGGTATGCTTTGTGTAGCAATCTGGCAACACTCACTTTTTTTGGAGCCGCAATCGACTCTTCCTCTTTGTGAGCTTTGGCTTCAGGTACATTTTGTGTGGCGTCGTCGGCATTCTCATTTTCTTGTATTTCTGGATTGAAAAATGTGTGTAAATATGTAATGTTATCCGCCGGATCATGCATATCATGAGTGTAAAAACTTCCGGGAACCCCATTATCATCAACGAAAGATTTATTTGCAACCTCCAATGTAACACCATCTGAAATGAGATATCTATACCTAAGCTAAGTACACAGAACAAATTTATATGGCTAATTTGCACAACTCATCATCTGCTAGAAAAATAGATCAGTCCTTTACTTTTTTAATGCATTTGGTCGATAAGTAGGTATTTGAATAACAAGTGACATTTTTATTTTAAAAACTTTTCTTTAAAACACTTATCACAAGTTTCACGACACCATGAGGAATGATGAAATACTCAAGTAACCTTTGTAAACTGCTCCAGAGCAGTTTACAAAGTTGAGTGAAACTGTGTACATTTTACGTCAAAAAGAACGCACTCAACAGAAATCTGTTGAAACTTGTGACATCACCATTGTCATCAACTTTTCAAGCAAAAAGGACAACCAAAACTCAACGTTTCTCAACAGTTGAATAAGTTGAGGTAAAAAGAACGCACCTAGTAACAAAATTAATATTTTACTTTACATCATTTACATGGCTCTTGATATGAACTATGTAAAGTACTTATTTATCTTACCTTACTTTAGATGTACTGAGAATATCCTCTGAGAATATGCTCAATTCCGACATGCGCGCATAATCTTTTTCATGTGCACTTGCACTTGAAAAAAAAATCAAGTAACATATCAAAATACTCGTCCAGTAACTCTGGTTCATAGTTTGTGCATAAGGCACCTGCTTAAGCTTGAACCTAAAATTGATCCAAAATGAGCGCCGAAGCACCTGTTTTCATCAGTAAACCTTAAAATTTCAAAGATTTTCTAGAAATTTGGCAATAAATTTTTTAAAAATGTGGGAGAATATGCTCGAATATGCCCGCCGAGTATGCTTTATGGCCTGGCCGATCCTGTCGGATTTTAAATGTGGTTTCTTATGTTTTGTCTACATTTATAAATAAATACGTTGAGTAATCTGAAAAAAAATGTAAATTCATGAATTTATACACCTTTAATCATGTGATCATTAGTTGGTCACTGATTAAATACAATAAATACAATATAGGCTACACAATTTATAAAATGATAACAAACAGTAACAAAATTAATATTTTACTTCACGTCATTAAACTATGTAAAGTACTTATTTATCTTACTTTATAAGCCTGTTGCAGGAAGAATGGTTGCAAAATATGTTTCATTTATTTCCACATGTCGTCAATGTCTGTTTTTTTTTTTTTTAACCCTTCGAGGTCGACGAGGTTCCCGGGGACGCAAATTATAAATCTGATGATTTTGTCAAAAGGCATGCCTCCAAAGTTACAAAATAAAAAAAAATCGCATCGCATATCCAACACCGAGAAAAAATTGAAATTTTAATTGACAAATCAAAACGATCCTGAAAATTGACTCAATCTGATGCTTTTCTGAGTTCAACATCTTGCAGTTGTTCGAATATGATTTTCAGACACCCAATAGAACACATAAACCAGTCGCAAATCAACACAGTAAATCCATAAAAACATCGACTACAAGAAACTTAATCAATTTACAAATCGTCGGTATCCGACTACAGTTTGAGTTATGCACACCCGATCTGGTGATTTTCTAACCCATTTTGTCATGTTGCATCTCAAAACCATCAGATAAAAATTACTCAATTGGAAACCATATCGCAAATCTCTGTCAGTAGCATTTTATGAGATTTTCGACTTAGCCAAACAAAAACCTCATCAATGTGTCCAATAAACAATATTCGAATGAGTCGATGAAATTATCGAGAAAAAAATTCATGAACAAAATATACTTACATGAAATGGAATAAAGTCGAGAATTTTACTCTTACCCACCTGTCTATTTGTTTTTAGGATTTTAATCCATTGTTCGTATAGTTGTGTGCTCTTCGGAGATTGGTTCAAAATAAAAAAATCTCATTTCTAATATTCATTTTTCACCAGAGTGTGATTTCTGGTCCTTTGGATATTGCTAACTTTGGGAAATGCGGCTTGACCTTTTTTTCAATTTTTAATTTTTTCCCCTTCTTTAAAATTTATTACGTTCATATTTTTAATGCGTCGCGTCTGTTGGTTTCTATTTTCAGTTTCTGCAATTGAATAATTTACATTGGTTTTTTCATTCCATCGCTCATTTCTCTAATCGAATATGAGTAAAATTGTTTTTTCAAATTTCCTCTTTTGCGATTGGAATTTTTCATTTTTTGATAATTTTTTTTTTTGTTTTGTAACTTTATGGAGGCATGCCTTTTGACAAAATCACCAGATTTATAATTTGTGTACCCAGGAACCTCGTCGACCTCGAAAAGGTCAAACTCTCGTTTAATTCTTATAAAACTCTTTAACCCACTCAAGTAGGTATGTAAGTACCTTTTGCGTAGTTTGGATTTTAATTGATTACGAATCCACAGAAAGCTCATTTGATCAACAGATAAAACAGATTGGTTTGAAAAATTCATTGAATTCGTATCAATATGCCGTTCATCAACTTTAGTAATGTCTCGTAATCGCTTTATTTATTAGATATTAAAAAAAAAAAACACACAGTGACTATGTGTAAATTGAAATATAGGTATCTTATCAGTTCAGTAATCTAAAACCTAGGAAGCGAATTTGATGAATTTTCATAGATAGGTACCTACCTACCTATCTAGCGCACAGCATTCTTTTGTGATCTCTAATAAGGTAAACCCTCTGAAGAAGATTACAAAAAATTCCTAAATAGTCTGAAATTTTATCATCAAATATCGCACTAAACTTGTGATTTGAAAAGTAAAACAACATCCACTTTAATGAAAGAATTGGGTTTTTCTGATCTCAGCATTTTTCAAATTCAGTAGGTTTCTTAAAATTCAAACTCTGAGAAGAAAATCAAATTGACCCGAGCGAAGCGAGGCCGAAAGCTCGGATAATTTGTAGTTCAAAAAGTAGAACTATACATCAATTTTAATGTAATAATTCGGTTTTTCTGATTTCAACTTTTTCTAAATTTCATCAATAGTTTTTTAAAATTTTTAGCAGATAGAAGGGCCTCGGGGAAAACCCCCTTTCCTCCTCTCTGCACAGGCCTGGTGATTACCTCTCTTGGTTATCGAGTAGCTTACGTACCTTAGTTAAATATGTAAACATCGTAAGAAGACAATATGAAATCCCTATTGATCATATGTATTACGTAGTTATGCGATCTTCACTGTGTAATTGGTAGATTATTTCGCTTACCTACTTCAGGTTGATCGTGATGCCCAGCAAGTGCTGAAGTATTTTGCATCTCTTCACTGGTCATCCACTACCAGTAGGTTCTATCTTGCGTACCAATAATATAACCAAACGAAAAGTTTGGCCATTTATGGTCATCAAAACGTCGGTAATTTGAATCGTGTACCAACTGATCGTATAGCAGGTACCGTTAAAAATTGGAATGGAATACTAACAAAAAAAGATTGAATTTAAAAAGAAAAAAATTCTTTGAATTGATTTAGAAATTTTGTACCATTAATACTATGCTTTATACATGTTTTCTTTTTTAACAATAAAAACATTAAATATCTATAGATAGGTATGGAAAAAAAAAAAAAAAAAAAAAAATGCTTCGATTACTCTTTTTGGAAAAAACTTCATGATTTTATTCAGTCTTATCGTCTTGCCAAAAGGAACATATCGTAATAATTATGTTGTATATACTTACGTATGTACTTACGCCATTGTAATGTGGATACTGGATTCTCGTTGTAGAAATGTCATTTGAGATGTCGCAACAAAACAAAATCATAGACATCGAGTAATTAGCTGTAATATGCTTTGATAAAGTACCAAATTACTAAAATTGAAATCCAAAATTCAATTTTGTGCGTGGGGGTCGGTCTCGGTACTCGGTAGTACATACATTGTAAAATGAAAAAAAAATACCTGTAATGACTTTTTGCATACCTTGCAAATTGAAGGGGCTACAAATGATTTTTAATTTAAAAAAATCACGATGAAAGAAATAAATTCAGAAACGAATACTACGTCAGAATAAAAATTTTGTTATGATCGTTTTTTTCCTTACTCTAAAATTTAAGAAGTTTTTGAAGAAGTTCAAAAATTTTCAAATTGCTAAAAATTTCATTATATTTACAATTTTTGAGCTTCAAAAATTTCTTAAATCTTGAAGTAAGAAAAAAAATAATTATAACAAAATTTGTTAATTTTTTGACGTAGTAGGTATTCATTTCTGCATTTATTTTTTTCTTCTCGATTTTTTGAAATTAAAAATCATTTTTAGCCCTTTCAATTTGCAAGTTGGGCAAAATGTCATGATAGATTTTTCTGTGCATGATTTTAAAAACACTTCATTTGTTTCGTAATGTCAATGTCTTATGCAGGAATAATCTTCTCTGAGGACGATGGCTCGAATGAAATTATATCTGTGAGAATGTGTTTGATTTTGATCGGAATGGTTGAAGAACAAAATTAACAAAAATATTCATGGTACATAATTATATGTAATATAGGTACTTACCTGCTAAAGTAATCTACATATATTACTTTAGTACAAGTATATTTGAAAATGATATTAATGATGGAAAGTGTTCGTCTACTTACTTGTGTTTTCCTCTCAAGTCATAAATTGCTAATACAGTAAAAATCGCTTATTATTATCACGGTTAATGTTATAAATCGCTTTATGTTATTAAAATCGTCCGGGCCCGATCTTTTATATCTCATTACATTGAAATTCCATCGGTTATTGTAATTAGAGCATCGGATAATGTTATTTTTTAGGTGATTTTTAAGCATTTTTCGCTTTTTTATGTAATTTTAAAATGTTTTTAACATTTTTTCACCCAGTTTTTGCCTAATTTTTTTTAAATTTCGGTCTTTTTTTTGATTGACATCATTTTTTGATACTTTTTTCATAACGTTCTAAAGTTTCAACTTCTTTTTAACACTTTTTCTCACAATTCTTGTGAAATTTTAGTTCAATGACTACATATTTAGTAAAAAATTGACCATATAAAAATTTTTGGAAAAAAATCATTTTTTTGTTCAATCGGTTTGTGTTATAAGTCGCTTAATGTTATTAAAATGGGCTGGTACAAACGTTATAACATTAAGCGACTTTTACTGTAAAACAAATGGGTGGCCTGTATAGGTTGGAGGTTGGATGATAATGATCCATGTTGAGAACGTAAGTCTTTTTTTGGTGATTTCGAGAGCGAAAGTTGATTTGTTTTTTGCATGTTCTATTTTTTGAGGGTTTTGACACGTGTTTGTCATTTTCTGTTGCGTGAGTATGACAGAAAAAAATATATTTTCGTGATTTTAAATTTTAAAGAAAAAAAAGAGCTAAAAATATGGTGTAAATCTCATGTTTTTCTTTCCCTCGAACCACTGATTTGAACTCGTTTGCTGTGTATTTGTGGTGTTTCAACACTTTCAACTAAGTAGTAAGTACCTTGCAGTAGCTAGGTAACTTACGAGTATTTGATATACACTCTTGAAGCAGTTATCTGTTTTGAAACGTGTGTTGATACTATTATCAAGCATATTTTCTGTACTGTTTTCAAGTTTACTTCCTCGAGTCTTGTTATTATTGCAGCAATGGAGATGCGGCGTTTCAGCGAATCCAAGGGGGATATTGAGTATTTTTTAATGCCTTTTAATTTAGGCATTTGTGGTGGGATTTACCCGATCTGTATAGTACCACGTCCGTCTTATATAGATGCTGTTGCATCAGCTACTGTTTTATTTCACATTGTAGTTGATCACAATATGAATGTGTATCCAAGAAGTGCACCGAACGAGTCGAATCCATTCTGTAGTACGTACATATGTGACTATTGTAAAAGTTGGGTTCACTTGGGTCACGATTGTCAATTGTATATCGCTGATTATATTTTCTACAACTGTGGTAGTACTCTCGGAGTTGATATTGTGTATTTTTTAATGTTTGGGATTCTCTAAAAACGTCGATCATTTTTATAAAAAAAAAGAGTGCAATCAAGAACATATCGAGGAAGAAACTAAAAAAAAACAGGATTTTTCATCTCGAATTCTTGAGAAAAAACTTATTTTCCATAATAGATTTCAACCACGATCATTGTAAACGGGTTCAAATCTGATTTGGGAGAAACTGGAGTTTTGTCAAAAACAGCTTACCTATTATTAAGAAAAATGCATCGAATGAAACCAAAAATACATAAGAAAATAGACTTCGCAAACGTCACTTTTGTTGTTTCGACTTTGCATTATTTGAGCGTATCATTTCGGCAAGAAAAAAGGTTCAAAACGTAAATATTAACCTGAAAAAAGTGGAAAAAAAAACAAAAAACAAAAAAACTGATAGTAAAAATAGCAAATAATAATACTTACTGAAGGTTGCACCTTTTTGCAAATAAAAGTATAAAAACTTGCGCGTCTGGTTAATCAAGATCATTTTCGGATTCGATGACTTTTTTAAAGCAGACATTGTTTTTTAAATACTTACCAATCCGAATAACCTTGTACATTCATTCGAAAAATCATCTCGAGTTATTTATATTGTTTTGCATCCAGTTAACGTTTGTTTTTCAAAAACTGTATAAGTAAACTCATAATTGAATTTAAAAAATCATACTTATTATGAGTTTTAATTTCTCCTCTAGCTAACCATAATTTCAAAAGAAAAGAAAAAAAAAGAAATGTAGTTTGTGGTAAAAGAATTAAAACTTATAAGGTTACTGTTAATATTAAAATCAGCTTGGAAGTTCAATATCATCGCGCGGAGCCGGATTTGTACGCGATCCCGCGTAAGTCTAATTACTATTTTTTCTAAAATAAAAAGCTCGCTCATTTTTAATATTTTAATTTTAAGAGAAATTTAAAAAATCAACACTTATTTTGACTTAAACTTGAAGTTGTAGTTTTAATCAAACGAATGTCTTGATACTTGAGAACCGAATGACGAGATTTTGTCAGATTCGGATCAGAAGGAACCTTATCTAACTCCTGTAAAATTTTCTCCTGAATTCCGGCCGAATTTTTATTACCTTTTAGCGGCTCCGAGTAGAAAGAGATATGCCAAATAGCGGCTGAAATATTGTCTACAGAAGCAAAAAGTCATTTGAAATATGTACGATGCTGGCATAAACTAGCATCGACCTGACTATGTTGCAAGCACGCTTCTTGCTTGTTTTATTACCATAAACATTTTTAATTATAATTACACATGGCTAATTTGGTGGCTACACTGGCCGTCTAAGCGGTTTTTAAATACGCCGTTCAAATTTGAAATTTTAGTAAACATTGCTGAAAATGTATGAGAAAGTGAAGAAAACTATTGAAATTAACAAAAATTAACTATCACTCGAGTTATAATGTACTAGGGGGCCTACGGCCCTCAACCCCCTGCGGCGAGCTTCGCTCACCCTCACCGCTTACCTCGTTTACCCTTCATTGTGCACTTACCTATACACAATCATTCCTATAATCTCCAATAGCGGCGAAATTTCAATTTTTGTTTCAAATTTCTGTCTTTGGCTGGTGATCTTTTGATATCCGTTATCGTGTTTAAACCTGAATCGTGTAAGAAGTTTTTCAATTTCAGTTACCTTTTTAAGGAGATGATCGCAAAATTATCGCAATTTGAATCATGGAAAGAATATTGTGAGAACTCGACATGAACTTGACAGAGATGAACTTCAAGCTTTTCCAATTGATTGTACTACATGAAGATGTGGAATTTGTGAATGTTCCAAAAACGTCAGGGAACCATCTAAACTGAAAAAAATTCAAGTCCACTTTCAGATATCGAGTCTGATCATTTTCATATTATTGAGGTCTCTTCACTATATTTGAGATGGATGGTTCTTACTCTCTTAAGTGAAATGAAATTACTAAATACTTCTCAGAAGCAAATTGAGTTGATGTAGCCAGACGTATAACTTCTATGCTTTACTCTCCGGAAAAAGTGTATTTTTCTCGCGAATAAAACACTCAAATACGTAAATACGAAATTTACGACTTTTACTGTGCGAGTGCTTTCAATCGATGCGGATTTTCCAAACCAATAAAAAAAGCTAATAACTTACCTTCAATGCTTTCATGCTATACTTCTTAATTATCACCAAACGTTGCCCCAATCTGAAAGGAAATACCTAACAAGGGAACTACCTGAACCGGCAGAGACGAAAATGAACGAATCAAAGCTAGATCGAAAGGGGACTACCTCAGGACCCCAAATCCAAAATTTCAAGTGCTGAAGTTGATTTCTCGGTTTTTGGTGAATTTTTGAAAATTGAAAAATCCAAAAAATCATCAATTAAACCAAAAATATAAAATATTGATGAAAATTGAAATTTTCTCGGGAAGTAGTTCAGATGGCGTCCCTAACCCATTTACAACTATCGAAATTCGCAAAACCTCAATTCCAGTCATTCTGGAGCCTCCAGCGATTTTTTATAATTTCTCCGGAAACTTGAAATAGCTCTGGAAGGGCTAAAAATCAACTTCAGCACAAATAACTTCATTTGGGGCCTATGTGGGTTGCCTTTAACCAATTTTTGGGGTTGTCGCGAAAATCGGCGTCTGCCGGTTCAGATGTGTATTTTGCCCATTGACTTGCACATGCGCAGTACCAAGCAGGCACAAATGTACTTTTTTTGGAAAAAACCACATGTTGGAGCTTAAATCAGGATAGGCAGCACCACAATGGATGGAATATTAAACAATTAAACATTTTCAAAATTTGCTGTTTATTCATTGCACAAGTCAATGGACAAAATACACATCTGAACTGGCAGATGCCGATTTTCGCGACAACCCCAAAAATTGGTTAAAGGCAACCCACATAGACCCCAAATAAAGTGATTTGTGCTGAAGTTGATTTTTAGCCCTTTCAGAGCTATTTCAAGTTTCTGGAGAAATTATAAAAGATCGCTGGAGGCTCCAGAATGGCTGGAATTGAGGTTTTGCGAATTTCGATAGTTGTAAATGAGTTAGGGACGCCATCTGAACTACTTCCCGAGAAAATTTCAATTTTCATCAATATTTTATATTTTTGGTTTAATTGATGATTTTTTGGATTTTTAAATTTTCAAAAATTCACCAAAAATCGAGAAATCAAATTCAGCACTTGAAATTTTGGATTTGGGGTCCTGAGGTAGTCCCCTTTCGATCTAGCTTTGATTCGTTCATTTTAATTTCTGCCGGTTCAGGTAGTTCCCATCGTAAGAAGACAATATGAAATCCGTATTGATCATATTATGCGATCTTTACTGTGTAATTTGTAGATTATTTCGCTTACCTACTTCAGGTTTATCGTGATGCCCAGCAAGTGCTGGAGTATTTTGCATCTTTTCATTGGTCATCCACTACCAGTGGGTTCCATCTTGCGTACCAATATTATGTACAACCAAACGAAAAGTTTGGCCATTTATGGTCATCAAAACGTCGGTAATTTTGAATCGGGTACCAACTGATCGTATAGCTGCGGTACCGTTAGAAATTGGAATGGAATACTAAAAAAAAAAAAGATTCGAGTTTAAAAAGAAAAAATACTTTTGAATTGATTTAGAAATTTTGTACCATTAATGCTATGCTTTATACATGTTTTCTTTTTTAACAATAAAAACATTAAATACTTATCTATATTATGAAAAAAAAAAAAAATGCTTCGATTACTCTTTTTGGGAAAAACTTCATCGTTTTATTCAGTCTTATCGTCTTGCCAAAAGGAACATATCGTAATAATTATGTTGTATATACTTACGTATGTACTTACGCCATTGTAATGGTATGTTTTAATTGAGTACCTTAGAGTCAAACCCAGAATTCTCCAATTTTCACCATATTGAGAAAAACGCAAAAAACGGATGAAAGGTGGGAATCAGTAGTAGCAGGTTTCTGATCTCGCCTATATATAGTGCTTCGGGTAACAGTCGAATTGACAAAAAAATAATTTTTTTTCAAGTCTTTCCATAGCAGTAATTCACGATACCATTTTGGAGAATTCTGGTTTTGACTCCAAGTCTGTAAAAAATATCGAAAATACACGAAAATGCATGATAAAATGAGGGATAATTCTAGATTCAAGTCTGTTGAAAGTATCTCAAGGTTGTTTATAGTCGACTAGAATGAAAAAAAAATTTTTTTTGAAGTATTTTTTTCAAAGTTTGACTCGAACCTGGTACTTTGGACCCCCTAACCATCATGGTATCGAATGGAGTAAAATGTTGAATGGCAATTGATGCGTACCTACTAACTGTACCAAAAACGACCATAATCTCATTTTTGAAAATTTTGGACATTTTTCGGAATTTGACTCTGACCCGGTACTTTGGACCCCCCTGACTGCGTCATTGTGTCAGATAGGTAAAAACGGAGAATGGCAATCGATGCGTACCTACTAACTGTACCCAAAACGATCATAACCTCATTTTTGAAAAATTTGGAGAATTCTGGGTTTGACTCTAAGGTACTCAATTGATGTCGTTTGAAAAGTACCAAATTAAAATTAAAACCCAAAATTCAATTTTATCCATGGGGGTCGGTAGTATGTACATTTTAAAATGAAAAAAATACCTGGCATGACTTTTTGCATAACTTGCAAATTGAAGGGGCTACAAATGATTTTTAATTTCGAAAAATCACGATGAAAGAAATAAATGCAGAAATAATAAATACTACGTCAGAATACAAATTTTGTTATGATCTTTTTTTTTCTTACTCTAAAATTTAAGAAGTTTTTGAAGAAGCTCAAAAATTTTCAAATTGCTAAAAATTTCATTAAATTTACAACTTTTGAGCTTCAAAAATTTCTTAAATTTTAGAGTAAGAAAAAAATGATTATAACAAAATTTGTTAATTTTTTGACGTAGTACGTATTCATTTCTGCATTTACTTTTTTCTTCTCAACTTTTTGAAATTAAAAATCATTTTTAGCCCTTTCAATTTTCAAGTTGGGCAAAAAGTCATAATAGATTTTTCTGCGCACGATTTTAAAAACACTTCATCTGTTTCGTAATGTCAATGTCTTATGCGGGAATAATCTTCTCTGAGGACGATGGCTCGAATGAAATTATATCTGTGAGAATGTGCTTGATTTTGATCGGATTGGTTAAAGAACAAAATTCACAAAAATATTCATGGTACATAATTATAAGTAGGTAATATAGGTACCTGCTAAAGTAATCTATGTATATTA
Organism: Planococcus citri; assembly: GCF_950023065.1. Classification (NCBI taxonomy): domain Eukaryota; kingdom Metazoa; phylum Arthropoda; class Insecta; order Hemiptera; family Pseudococcidae; genus Planococcus; species Planococcus citri. The sequence goes on from NC_088679.1 coordinate 70,344,471, forward strand.
CTTTAGTTCATGTATATTTGAAAATGATATTAATGATGGAAAGTGTTCGTCTACTTACTTGTGTTTTCCCCTCAAGTCAGTCTTATATGTTGCGCCATTGGAACTATTTTGAAATTTTTGGAGAATTAATTGCTATTAATGAAAAAAAAAAGAGTAGCCTGTATGGGTTGGAGGTTGGATGATGATGATCCTGTTGAGAACGTAAGTCTTTTTTTGGCGATTTCGAGAGCAAAAGTTGATTTGTTTTTTAATTGCATGTTCTATTTTTTGAGGTTTTTGACACGTGTTTGCCATTTTATCTTGCGTGAATGTGACAGAAAAAAATATATTTTCGTGATTTTAAATTTCAAATAAAAAAAAGAGCTAAAAATATGGTGTAAATCTCGATGTTTTTCTTTCCCTTAAACCGCTGATTTGAACTCGTTTGCTGTGTATTTGTGGTGTTTCAACACTTTCAAGTTATAGTGAGTAGTAAGTACCTAGCTAGGTAACTTACGAGTATTTGATATACACTCTTGAAGCTGTTATCTGTTTTGAAACGTGTGTTGATACTCTTGTCAAGCATATTTTCTGTACTGTTTTCAAGTTTACTTCCTCGCTTGTTATTATTGCAGCAATGGAGATGACGGCGTTTCAGCGAATCCAAGGGGGATATTGAATATTTTTTAATGCCTTTTAATTTAGGCATTTGGGGTGGAATTTACCCGATCTTTAGTACCACGTCCATCTTATATAGATGTCGTTGCATCAGCTACTGTTTTTCACATTGTAGTTGATCACATGAACGTGTATCCAAGAAGTGAACCGAACGAGTCGAATCCACTCTGTAGTACAATACATAATATGTGACTATTGTATAAGTTGGGTTCACTTGGGTCACGATTGTCAATTGTATCGCTGATTATATTTTCTACAACTGTGGTAGTACTCTCGGAGTTGATATTGTGTATTTTTTAATGTTTGGGATTCTCTAAAAACGTCGATCATTTTTATAAAAAAAAAGAGTACAATTAAGAACATATCGAGGAAGAAACTAAAAAAAAAAACAGGATTTTTCATCTCGAATTCTTGAGAAAAAACTTATTTTTCCATATAGATTTCAACCACGATCATCGTAAACGGGTTCAAATCTGATTTGGGAGAAACTTGGGTTTTTGTCAAAAACAGCTTATCGCACTAATGTTGTAATCAAAGAAGAAAATAAAATGTATCGAATGAAACCAAAAAATATATAAAAAGTAGATACCGCAAACGCCTTTTTTTTTGTTTTGATTTCGCATTATTTGAGCGTATCATTTCGGCAAGGAAAAAAGGTTCAAAACGTAAAATATTAACACGAAAAAAATAAAAAAATAGAAAACTGAGAGTAAAAATAGCGAATAATACATACTTACTGAAAGTTGCACTTTTTTGCAATCAAAAGTAAATAAGCCTTACGTCTGGTTATGAATTTATTGCGTACGAGTACATGTTTGCGAAAAAATAACATAAACGTGCAGTTTTGCCAAAAAAAAAAAAAAAAAAAAAACAGGAAAAAATGAATTAGAAATGAAAATGAAGAGAACAAAAGCTGCATTTCGCCTCAAAATTTAGCGAAAAAATTAAAAATATTACCAAACTTGGATTTGTTTTCTTCTTACCTATGTATAATAATTCTCTTATGTAATAGGTATACAGAATCATTCCTGTTATCTCCAATAGTGGTGAAATTTCAATTTTTGTTTCAAATTTCGGTCTTCGGCCGGTGAACTTTTGATGTCCGTTATCGCGTTTAAAACTGAATCGTGTAAGAAGTTTTTCAATTTCAGTTATACCTTTTTAAGGAGATGATCACAAAATGATCACAATTTGATTGAAGGTAAGGACATTTTGAGAACTCCTAAACTTGGCAAAAGATGAACTTCAAGGTTTTCAAATTGATTGAACATGATGATGTGGAATTTGTGAAAGTTCCAAAAACATCAGAGAACCATTTAAACAGAAAAAATAATTCAAGTCGACTTTTAGATATCGAGTCTGACCATTTTTCATATTATTGAGGTCTCCTCACTATATTTGAGATGGATGGTTCTTACTCTCTTAAGTGAAATAAAATTACTAAATACTTCTCAGAAGCATTGGTGGTTAAATTAGTTGCCCTGTTATGGTAACAATAATGAGCCTATTAAGGGTATCAAGTTGAGTTGATGTAGCCAAACGTACATATGACTTCTATGTTTTACCCTCCGGAAAAAGTGTATTTTTCTCGCAAACAAAACGGCCAAATACGTAAATAAGAAATTTACCCACAGTTGAAGTTCAAGCATTCGTCTACTGTAAAGCTGGAACGGGATGTGTGGCTTGAACTTGCAGTAGATCCGGTGGGGTGTCTTAGTTAGGGGCAAACTGCGGTTTTCATAATGATTTTTTAAATTTTTCATCAAACTGAGAAAAGAAATTCGCAGTGATTTTTGTCAAAATTTTTCTGTTGATTTTTTAACCGGTACGGTCACACCCCCCCTTTCAGAATGCGTACATAGGTATGCATAATCAGGTAGATTGGAAAAATTTGTAAGTGTTTGATTTTGCTGAAATGCAACAATGTTGTTATAACCAAGTCAAAGATCAATATTTTAACCGAACTATAATACATCAAATCTTAATCAGTTGGCCAGCTCATGGCATCTTGAGTCCTGAATTTCTTCTTCAAAGAAGATGATAAAATGCTAAGAATACTGACCACTCCACTTGAAAATTAATCAGGGATTTCCCAATAATACCCCAAATCAACCTTTAATGCACACTTAACCTAGTCATAGAGATCTGCACCGTCAAACATAATTTCAAAATTCTTGGAAAGTTCAAAATGCAATGCCTTTTCGAACTGCGAAATCAGTTTTGATCAAAGTATCATAGCTTTGGAGGTATGCGCTGCTCTAGAAAATGTGAAAATAACTGAAGCACCTCACCCATTTCCGAAGGGGGCAGGACTAAATTTATTGCGGGTTTCTTACTTATTGGGTGAATAGACACTGTAAAAAAAAAAAATTGAGCGAAATCGAAAGACACGACTTTCAAAATCGCAATTTTTTGGTCGAATTGATATGGAATGACCCTTATGAGAATTTTTTGGAAGAAAATCGATCAATTTTTCATGTAGAAGGAGAATTCAATGATTTTCTGACATTAGCTAGGATGTCATATTAAAAATAAATTCTGATCAAGTCTTTCACATTAGGTTAGGGGTCATTCCATATGTCAACTCAACCAAGAAAATTCGATTTTGAAAGTCATGTTTTTCGATTTCGCTCAAACTTTTTTTTACAATATCTACCCACCCAATAAATACGAAACCTGCAATCAGTTTCGTCTCAGCCTCCTCAGTGGGTGGGTGGGGAGCTTCAAATAATTTTCACATTGTAAGTTTAGCAAAAATTGCATTGAAGTTGAACTGTAAACATGAACAAATTGAAACAAGCATCAAGATTGATGAAACTTTACCAAAAATATTCATCAACTTTGAATTTGATTCGATGCTTTATCTTGAAATGTTGAAAAAAAAGTCAATAAAATCAATTTTAAAAAAGAAAAAACTCTCGTGAAATTGGCGGAATTGCATTGAAAAGCATATTAAAATGATGCATATAAAAACACGGAATAAAAATGTTGAAATTAATAGAAATTTACTTTCAAGTGATGAATTTCAATGACATTTGATTTTAAAACATCAAAATTTCATTTTTTGTTTTTTTTTGAAACCGTTAAAATTAATGGAAAGTACCGAATAGTGATGATACTTTACCACTATCGTGGCAAAAAAGTCAATAAAAATAATTTTGATGACGATTGCCCTGTAAACATATGTGAAAATGATTGAAGCCCCCCCCCCCATCCGCCCTCTAAGTAATTATCGAGTTAAAACATGATGCAGGTAATTCGAAAAGCTGACATAGAAAGCGTTAAATCAAATTACCTAATGATTTGATTATTAAAATGTCGATAAATCCGATTGGCTTATATTGACTAACAGAACTGTTGAATGCAGGCGCTTCTTTATGATATTGGATGTTATTTACAAAGAGAAAGATGCGAAGCAAATTTGTGAATTAGTTTGAAAATCCCTGATTTTAGCAGTTCGCAGACTAATATTGAAACGATGGCATACATACTGAACGAACTGACTTATCGTTGAATTAAACCTATACCCCATTACAAAGAAGCGGACCTGAATCAATTGCTTGAAGCAATTGATTCAGGTCTGCCTCATTGTAAAATTCGTTCAGGCTGTCTGCCGTCATTTCAAATTTCAATGTAAGTCTGCAAATGGCTAACATGAATGCTTTTAATTTTCATTTATATTATTATTGAATCATTAATATGTAAACGTCTAATTATATTTAAAATAAAATTATTTAATGTTGAATGATTAAATAAGTCTTCTAATTTAAATCATACATTTAAACTATGTACTTACGAAGTTATTTTCAAAGTAGGTCTGTTTTGAATCATTTTTCTTTGTACATCTGTGATAATTTTGCAGAGATTGCGTCTGCAGACATTTTTTTTAATGTCAAGGCATTATTTAACATCATTCTATCTATAGATCTTCAATGGCGATTGATTCGTCCGCAAGTTCTAAAAAATATGTTGCTGGATTTCTGAGATCCTCGAGGTTTGCCAGTACACGCTGGACAGAGCAGTGTTGTTCCAGTATGATTTTAAATCGCCCGTCTCCAAGAATTTGATTATAGACTCGGACGTGTATATGGATTTGTTGTTGGCCGCATAACCTTTAAGGGTCATTCCATGTCAATTGAATCGAATGGCGCAAATCGCAGCCCTCTAGCCCATTTTTAACGGAAACCAGGGGGTGTCAAAGTTTTCAGTGAACCTGAAATATGTATCATCCATTTCAGATTCCAGCAGTGGATTACTCGATAACCGCGATACATACCAAAATGGAACTTTTCCCCATAGTTAGGGGTTTTGAAAGGCTTTTTGGTGATATTAGGTGATATCATGAAAATCAGTGTTGCCACTTTTTTTCGTACAAAAAATTATCTCAAATAGTTTCAAAACGTAGTTTTCATATCGTTCCGACTCTCAAAAATTCTGAAGAATTCTTTTCCATCACACTCGTCCACTGTGTTGTAATATACTATTACAAATACATTTTGTACTCTACAATAAATTGTCAGATGAATTATTTTTCCCGAAGTTACCACAAAGACAGTCAAAATGCCAATATGGAGGAATTAATAGGCAGGAGGGGGAGATTTCTACAAATCGCCATTTTCATACACATCCGTGTTTTTGAGCGGAAGGTATTTCAAATAATCATTAGTTAGCTCATTTCATTACTGTTCCAACTTCCATAGGACAAAGTGGGCCACAACCCCCCTCCCCAAACAGTGATACTTGATTAGCATTTGATTTGAACTTAAAAACTAACTCCAGATTCGAATTCTACGACCTCGAAAACATATTATTCGACATATTAGGTACACGATAATTATAGACACTGGACCTGTCCGCTTCGCGGAGTAAGACAACCAACTGGCAGCCATCTTGCCAAACCTGTCCGCTTCGCGGAGTAAGACAACCAACTGGCAGCCATCTTGCCAAAAAACCCTGTGTAGGGAAAATTTATCCCGCTGAGTGCTCTTGGCAGCGCTATATGTCAGGTTGCTGGCAACGGGGGAAAGGGAGGGTTGTGTAGTAGTCTGGAAGGAACTCCTGGCTGCGCGCGCAGTCAGGAGTACCTCGCGGACTACACAACCCTCCCTTTCCCCCGTTGCCAGCAACCTGACATATAGCGCTGCCAAGAGCACTCAGTGGGATAAATTTTCCCTACACAAACTTCCTTTACCGTTTCCGTTCCCCTCGGCCTTAGGTTGGTTGTCTTACTCCGCAGGTCCAGTGTCTATAACGATAATGTAGGAAAAATTTGAAATTTTCCCTCTCCCCAAGCCTCACCCACCCCAGTCCTACAAAACAAAAAAAATAACTCCAGATTCGGATTCTACATGTTAGTAAAAAAAAATATATATGTATATGCTGCTGGTAATTTGCCTTTATAGCTTGGCCCCCCCAGAAATTTGATCTCAGCGGCGCCTATGCCTTTCTTCATCAAAAAACGAGTTTTTCAAAAGAGCAGGGTATATGTTTCTAAGGTCGCGTTCTGAAATTGTGGTATTGGGCATCGAAGCGGATCTTTGTGTGTTGTAAAACGCAAGTATGTGTGCATAAGTAAACAATCTCATTTGGTCCCAACCTGCGGAAGCGTTCCATAAGATTGCATGTAAATTTGCTACTTTTCAATTTCAATTTTCTCTGAAATGTTGTGTTAAAAAAAGCTAGTTTTATAATATGATATGTTAGAAAGTCTAAATTTTTGTTTTAAATAAGTTTTTTATCAACAAGTGTCTTATTCATTGAGAAATTTGAACGACAAGTATGCCATTTTTACATGGTTTCTTATGGGACTACAGTTTTGTTTGGGACCAAATGAGAACGTGAAATCCCGTAAAAATGCGCTGTGACGTAATTGTGACGTCACACTTCGATTCCCAATTTTCTTCTCTATACTTCGCCAATTTGGTCACATTTTCGAATGTTTTGTACATATCTTTCGCTATTGATCGAGGCAGATCATACAATGCATCAATCTTCTGTTTCAGTGTGAATAACAATTTGTTAGTTCTGTTCAGCTTCCTGTAATCAATGCACGTGTATGGTAATTGATTTCCATTGCGAACCATTGGAAAAATCCGATGAATTCGTGCCTATTGTTTAATCTTAGAGCTGGTGCGAGAATTTCCACATAATAAATATTTTTCGTAAGACTATCACTGAATAGTGTCTCTGCCTCTGTAATGTAAAGTTTTATTTGAGGGAACAATTTTATCAAATCTGCTTGATTCGCGATAAAAATACTGTGCAGCTCCTCTGCGATTATTTTCAGATGAGCTCTTTTTTTCTCACTTTCGAATGTGTTTGCGATTGCTTTAATACACACGGGACACAAGTTTGGAATTTTTGCTCTGCAGCCATTCATATTCTTCCGAAGTACTTCGAAAAATTACCTACCCAATGAGTAAACAATTCCCACGTTTGTTTTCTTTGGAAACAAAAATTTTTAATAGTTTCTGGAATTGTTCCGTCCATTGACAGTTGTTTGTTTATTGTGTCTTATCACGACCCTCTCCATTTAACAGGCCGGAACCGCTGCTAACGGCAACACCGCATTTTCGTGTTTATCAGGCCCAGAATGATTAGCGCTCGTAGCTCACAAAAATGAATGAAAAAAGAACAGAGAACACAGAAATTTTTCGTTGTTATTCATTTTTATTAAATTCATTTTTTCACATTTGATTTTTCTTGATTATAATCAACTCTATAAACAAAATAATAATTATTAATACCTAGTGGTACAACGTAGTAATTTAGTGGTATTCGTTTAATCACATTAAATGCAAATTCAAGGAACAGGCGAACACTTAAAAAAATATTTTAGTCAATATTTAACAAAAATTAGAGATCCTTATTCTTATTTGAAACATGTCATCGTTGTACTACTTGTTCAAATTAATATCACAATTCACAATGAAGGTGTACATTATAAATTTATAAAGGAACAATAAATTCATCATTAAAAGTAAAAGAACACACAAACAAATTAAAAATACGTACATAAAGAAATTAAAAAATATAAATATTTTGGAAAAATCAAAGATTATTCATCATGACTTTTAGTTGATTAATATTGAAATTTAAAAAAAAAATGAAAATTCAAACATTGCAGTGAAATACTGAAATATAGAATATAGATAACAAACTTTGGAAGTTTGAAATTGAAAAAATCAAATGAAAGCTTAATAAGTAATTGAATATTAAATTGAAACTTCAAACTTAAAACTTTGGAAGTTTGAAATTAAAAACTAAAAAAATCAAATGAAAGCTTAATAAGTAATTGAATATTAAATTGAAACTTCAAACTTTGAAAGTTTGAAATTAAAAACTGAAAAAATCAAATAAAAGCTTAAAAATTGAATAATAAATTGAAACTTGAAACCTATGGCAAATTTCAAGCATTGGAAAAAAGCAAAAAAAAGATAATTCTAAAAAATAGGGAAAACGTTGACGTAAGCATAAGCAATGAAAATAAGCGATAAAATAACATTTAATTAGGATTATTGAAAACTTGACTTTTCTCTTTTTCATTTTTGGTTCGGACACAGATAAAATATCATTTTTCATTTTTGTGTAATTATTCAAGGCAATATTTGTACAGGTTTTTACAATCCTTTTAAAAATATTAGAGTAATCATTATGACATGCACATTTTTAATCAAAAATATCATTCAAGGAATGATCATAACGTCGAATTGCAAGGAAACTGAGTGTCATTAAAAGCTCTCTCTGTTTTCCATGATTAAGAAAATCCTTTTCAAATTCTACAGTAATTAAAATACAAAAAATACAAAGTACATGACGACATACTTCTACCCCGTGTAGAAAAAACCAGATATATACCACAAGTTTACCACAAAGTAGGTGGTATATCACTGGTTTACTGTCAATATACCATCAACTTGTGGTATACCACTAGTAAATGCACAAGGTAAAATTTACTACTGGTATATAATTTCCTGAAAATGTAAATGCGAAAGTTTACCACTGGTTTACCATCTAGTAAATTTAACAACATGGCACATCAATGGTAAATGAAGGATAGTAAAATTTACCAGTGGTTTACCATCTTATGACAATGTTTTACTACCTAAAAAATAAAACCATGTAGTAATACCACTAGTAAATGTAAGGTAGTAAATTTTACTACCTACCTATTGTGGTTATACCAAATACAAAATAATCATTGTTTACTTTGCTAAAGGATAAGATATTTATGTCCAAACGTTGTAGGTTATTCATAATTTTTTTGAGGTATTATTTTCATCAACTTTGAAGTTTTTTAAGCACATAACATTTTAAATTTCAATTCATATATATAATTTGGTACTTATTTTATTTTTTTAAAGTTATAAAAAGCCCCAAAAACAAAACATTTGGCCTACCTTTATAAAAAAAAAACATTAAAATTACTAAATAATGCTATCCATTCAGAAAAATACATATTTCTTGTGTACTGGTTATGTATAAAATGAAATATTATCCATAAATTATTTTTTTATCAAGGTTTTCAGGTGTTTTTCAGGTTTTCAGATCATATTTTTTCAAAAATTCAAGTAGGATACACTATATTTTATGTCATTCCCATCCCTTCACCTGATTTTCACTGAAAAAATGTACATCTCACATCACCTATCCTCATATAAGCGTCCGCAAACAAAGTGTACAATTTGGTATCATGTGTAAAATGTCACCCAATAAAATATTTTTACAAAAAAAAAATTAAAAAAATCAAAAAAAAATCATCACATCACCAAAATTTGGCTAAGTCCAAATTTCCTAAACAAATAAACGCTTATAACAGCAATTCCATCACCGAACATGGTAGCCCAGTGGTTAGGGCAGTGGAATACTAAGTGCAGTTTGGGAGGTCGTAGGTTCGATCCCCACCCAGGGCACAAATTTTTTTATTTTGAAAAATTTTTTAGGTAGCATTTTAACATCAACTCTTGCTATTCTGTGCACACAATGTGCATTTCAAGCCTTTTAAAACAATACAAAGGGCTAGACTTGCATTTCCAAACCAGTAGTAATTTGCATGGTATACCAGTGGTTTACGTGTTTCAATTGATGACTTGTATACAACATAGTATTCAACATAGTATTCAACATAGTATACACCTAGTAAACTACTGTGGTATACACCTGGTTTTTTTTACACGGGACAACACAGCTTTGAGGTACAGTTAAACCACCTCTATTAATCTCTTCAAAGTATACATCATTTATTTCTTCTTCTGATTGCACTAATTCTTGACATAAGATACATTTTGTAGAGGATACAATCTTAAAAGATATGAAACCAGAAAAATGTAAAATAGAGACGATTCATTTAGTTCCCATTCTAAATATTCACTATCTAAGATTCTTTCAAATAAAGTAACATCAATTTCCGCATCAGATATTTTAAAATCATGGTCTAAAAGACTTGAAACGAATTTTATTTTTCCAAATTTTGCCGACTTCAACCCTAACAGACTTTTTACTCGAATTTTTCGTTCTGATTCCAAAATTTGAACAACAGAAACATTGTAATGACTGCCTGATAGTTGTCTATAGAGACAGAAACGTTCCTCCAAATTATCCGTTTGAATTTTACCAGGTAACACATATGGGACTTTTAACTCATTAATCAAATATTTAATGAACTCAATCATACCTTTCGTTGAAGTCAAAATAGCATTAAATGTATCTGTAGCCAACCCTACGCAATTTTTATTATTTTGCCACATCTGAAGCCAAAGTACAAAATTATTTAAGAAATTGGGATGGTACCATTGTCACAAAGTCAATTTGATAAAATTTGAAGTTTGCGAAAAAATGTGATTTTTTGATTTAAAACATGAAAAAAAGTCTTGATTGGTAAAGTTGACCCATTTGACCCCTATTTTTACGTATCCGTTGAAAACGTTGAATAAACCCCTTCACTCGGTGAAATTAACTCATCACAAAAAAATCAAAATTTGATAAAATTCAAAAAATAGACAAATTTTTATTTTTTTGCTGTGAGTGTGATTTTTATAAACTTTTTCATGAAATAAGTACGTCAGAAAGAGGTCAAAATAAGACAACTGAGTTTTAAACTTTTTTTGATGTACCTATGGAATTGAAAATTGAATTTTTTTGAATTTTGATTTTTTTGTGATGAGTTTAATTTATTGAGTGAAAACGGGTTTTCAACTTTTTCAACAGATACGTAAAAATAGGGGTCAAATGGGTCAACTTTACCAATCAAAACTTTTTTTCATGTTTTAAATCAAGAAATCGCATTTTTTCGCAAACTTTAAATTTCATCAAATCGACTTTGTGACAAAGTACCATCCCAATTTCTTAATATGTTGTTCAGCATGAACAGTTGTCCATAATATATTTTTTTCAGAATTTTTGAGAGTCGGAACGATATGAAAACTACGTTTTGAAACTTTTTGAGCTAATTTTTTGTACGAAAAAAGTGGCAGCACTGATTCTTATGATATCACCAAAAAGCCTTTCAAAACCCCTAACTATGGGGAAAAGTTCCCATTTTGATAGGTATCGCGGTTATCGATTAATCCACTGCTGAAATGGATGATACATATTTCAGGTTCACTGAAAACTTTGACACCCCCTGGCTGCCGTTAAAAATGGGCTAGAGGGCTGCGATTTGCGCCATTGGCCATCCCTTCAAAAGGTCTTTCCACAGGAAAAATTTCAAAAAAAAAAAAATCGCCCAACCACCTACCACTTTTTGGTCCAATTGACGTGGAATGACCCACCTCGTTATATTGTGTGATTTTTTTCTCACTTTTTCTGGAATTGAAAAATCGGCCAAGAATTTACTTTTGAACTTGTTCTCCTGGAATTACACAAAAACCACCTAAAACGATTCAGAGGTGCTCACTGCTCAATATTGAATTCATTATGAATGAAATATACACCTAATTATTCGTGCTAATTATAAAATCGTGTATTACCTACTCATTTGATTTTTAAATTTGGGCAATAGATTGTTCCAAGGTACCTATTATCTACAAAACAAATATTAATATGAAAATATAGATATACATATAAAGAATGTCCATTGCTATCATAAATTATTAATTTTAGGACTAATATTCTTTCGATCCATATTACTGTTCTATTTCTGTTCGGTGTTTCCAAACAGTTGAAAACTATATCAACTGTTGACATGATTACGGAACATGCCATAACAAGGAGTCCATGGGAAGTTTGATAAAATAATAAAGAGTCGTAGGTATCAAAATTGTACTTACGTACGTTTATATACCTACTTTGTGTTACTGCGTGCACTACTTATATACTTGAATATGCTAAGTACTTACCTCGGCTAGGATTTAACACACACAACACACTCGATAAATTATCATAGACCAAATCGTGAATAACGAATGTTTATTGTCATAAAAGAGACACTTATTAAACCGACTCAGAGTTTATATAATGGAATAACACGGAAATAATTGGGGGGGGGGGAATTACGTTAACACTAATTAAACACTAAATTAAAACTATACAAAAACTCTTAAACTGTGGTTGAAATTCCCACAAAATTTCATCAAACGCAGTTGGAAAGCTAAAATTCATACTGTAAGCTAATTTCAATATTACGCTAGGAAGTCGACTGCAAGTAGATTTAAAGTCGTTTTGGAGCGTCCAAAGATTTTTTGGAAATTACTGGAGCCTCCAGCAGATATTTCAATGCTCGAAATTTCCATAAAAATTTACCAAAAAATAGAGTTGGAAATCCAAAATTCACCCTGAACTCAAAGTCATTTTGGAGCCTCCAGCAACTTTTTGAAAATTCCTAAAGCCTCCAGCAGATTTTAGAATTTTAAAATTTCATTAAAAACCGTTGCAAAGCTAAAATTTACTCTGTAATCTAATTTCAATATGCTATGAAGTCGACTACTCGTATATTTCAAGTCGTTCTGGAGCCTCCAGCGACTTTTTGGAAATTACCGAAGCCTCCAGCAGATTTTAGTAGGTAAGAACTAGATAATGTCAAACTTACAGCTTCAAGTTTTAAGTAATACTTGTCATTATCAATCTTGACCGGTTTTGGAACTATTGATCTGGATCCTGTGAAGTCAACTGTTAAAAAGGAGTATCGATAAGGCCATTTTTTGGGCCCGGACAGTTATCAACTCGACCACTCTTAAAATGTTGTAATAATTATACTAAATACGAATCCGTGGTTAGTTAATCCAAAATGACCATTTTTTGGGCTCCAGGGGTTCCCAAAGTTGTGAATAAAAAAAAAATTTAGGAACCACTGAGTATCATTTTCAAAAACGTTTTAAGCGTAAAATATCTGTTTGAACTCGATAAACGTTATGAGGGGTGATTTACTTATTTTCGACCCTTAGGGGCAGAAATTGGAGAGGGTTTCAATTTTTGGAAAGTTTTGGAATCGCCATTTTGACCTTACTCCTTTGAACCCCGCTAAAAAGCTTTTCACAGTTAATTAGTATCTGAAAGACGTCCATCTTACCAAATTTTGAGCTCAATAAAATTTTGCGCTGGTACTCAAAAATTCAATTTTCCAATTTTTTGCAATTTCGATATTTTGGGAACCCCTGGAAAACTAGAAACCTGCGATTTGCGCCAAACGTAACGTTTTGAGGTATATATTCAATTATCCAAATGAAAAAGTTTAATTAAGCTCCCTGCATATTCGTAATTTTGAACCCTTATTTTAGAGCCCCCCCACTTTACGCATCCCTAAAAAAGGCGTTTATGCATATTTTTTCAAATAATTTGAAGAATTTACATTTGAAACACACTAGCAAGTACTCGATAATTTTTCATTTTATTTTTCTTGTAACTTTCAAAATTGAGCTATTTGGGGTCAAATTCTGACTTTTTTACTTCGTTTAAGTCGTGATAACGTTATTTTCACGTCTTTTCGAAGAGTTAAATCTCAGAATTTGACCCAAAATAGCTCAATTTTGAATGTAACAGGAAAAATCATATGAAAAATTATCGAGCACTTGCTAGTGTGTTTCAAAAATAAATTATTCAATTTATTTGAAAAAATATGCATAAACCTTTTTTTTAGGGATGCCTAAAGTGAGGGTTCTAAAAAAGGGGTTCAAAATTACGAATATACAGAGAGCTTAATTTTACTTTTTCATCGAGATTATTGAATATATACCTTAAAACGTTACGTTTGGCGCAAATCGCAGGTTTCTAGCTTTCCATGCGGGTTCCCAAAATATCGAAATTACGAAAAATTGGAAAATTGGATTTTTGAGTACCAGCGCAAAATTTTATTGAGCTCAAAATTTGGTAAGATGGACGTCTTTCAGATACTAATTAACTGCGAGAAGCTTTTTAGCGGGGTTCAAAGGAGTAGGTCCAAAATGGTGGTTCCAAAATTTTCAAAAAATCAAAACCTCCCAATTTCTGCCCCCGAGGGTCAAAAATAGAAAAATCATCTCGCATGACGTTTATCAGGTTCAAACAGATATATTACGCTAATAAAGTTTTTGAAAATAACACTCAGTGGTTCCTAAAATTATTTCTTTATTTGCAACTTTGGGAACCCCTGGAGCCCAAAAAGTGGTCGTGTTGAGTCAACTAACCACGGATTCGTATTTGGTATATTCATTACAACATTTGAAGAGTGGTCGAGTCGATAACTGTCCGGGCCCAAAAAATGGCCTTATCAATACTCCTCCTTTACAACCTTAGTAAGACACTTTGGTTTATAACATTACTGTTCTATTTCTATTTGGTGTTTCCAAACAGTTGAAAACGATATCAACTGTAGACATAATGACGGAACATGCCATCCATCTCGAAAATTGAATACTTCGAAAAAACACCAAAAGGTTCATCTATGGAAATTTTTTCAGATTTTCAAACGGTAGGTCCCACTTACAGCACCATTATGTTGATTCGGCGCTGGATTTTGCCTTGCATTTTTCTTCCTGGCGAGCCGATTCCGGCTTAGCAAACTTGGATAGCATTTCTAAGTTGGTGAAAAATTGAATGACACGAAATTTTGTTACTTTTAGGTGTCAGGCTTGTTGTTTCCACTATTCTATCAATTAGAAAGAAGAGAAGAAATCAGAAGGTAAAATCTTACTTACTGAATGTACTTACAGTTTTATACTTCTTGTCCTTCACTTTGCTACGTGGGTTGGTGTTCCTTTTTAAAAAAAAGTTCGTCAGTTTTTGTTTAAGACGCAAATTTTTGCTTCGAAAATGGCCACTTTTCTTCGCCTTGTACATATGTCGCCATAAAAAAACCATCAATTTCTCCATTAACACCCAAGACTTTACGGCCATTGTTGGCAAAAAAGATACTTTCTTGCAATTTTGGTCGAAAACGCGAGATTTTGGACAATTTTGAATGAAAAGTGAAATATGTTGGAATCTTCTGCAAAAAGCGACATCATCAGGCATTGTTTTAAAAAGCAAAAATTTTTATAAATTAAAAAAAAAACGAAAATTTTGTCAATTTTGGCAAAAAGCAAAACTTTGGCAATTTTATCAAAAAGCAGAACCTTCAGTTAGGTAATTAGGGGCCGAAAAATAATTATTATATTTTCGCAGTTTCTGTCAAAAAACGAGACTATTGATACAAAAAATTAACATCACATAAAAATACATACGTGAGCTGAAGACACACCAGGAAAAAACGAATCGATTGATTGTGTAAAGGTCTATTTTTAAAAATTCAAGATTTGTGCTTAGATAAGTCGTATTTACGAAAAAACAAGTTTTGGAAAAGACTGAGATTATTTGAGATTTGTCGCAGAAAGACGACAATATTTTTAGCCATTTTCCGAAAAAGCAAACATTTTTGTCGTCCTTGAAATAATTTTAGGAGAAGAAAAGGTCTTTTCGATATTTTCAACGAAAAAGCTAACGTATGGACAATTTTTACCGAATCATTCATGAACGAATTGATCAATTTTTTGAAAGAACCATTCGCGAACAAGTACACAGATTCATTTTTGGCAAATCATTCGCCAACGAATTGATCAATTCTTTAATTTATGAATCAATTCGTTCGCGAACGAGTCAATTGTGCGAATCAATTCTTTTGCGAATGATTCGCCAAAAATTTCAATTCGTTCGTATTGAGTAAATGAATCGGTTCGTTCGCGAACGAGTCACTTATACAAATCAATTCGTTTGCGAATGATTCATCAAAAATTGAGTCAATGAATCAATTTGTTCGCGAATGATTCGCCAAAAACTATTCAATTCGTTCGTGAATGATTCACCAAAAATTGAGTGAATGAATCAATTCGTTCGCGAACGAGTCATTTATAAAAATCAATTCGTTCGCGAATGATTCATCAAAAATTGAGTAGAATAATTGATTCGTTAGCGAACGAGTCACATATGTACAAATCAATTTGTTCGCGAATGTTTCACCAAAAATTGTGTGGATGAATCGATTTGTTCGCGAACGAGTCAATTGTACAAATCAATTCTTTCGCGAATGATTCGCCAAAAATTATTCAATTCGTTCGTGAACGATTCACCAAAAATCGAGTGAATGAATCGATTCGTTCGCGAATATTCATCAAAAATTGAGTAAATGAATCAATTTGTTCGCGAATGATTCGCCAAAAACTATTCAATTCGTTCGTGAATGATTCACCAAAAATTGAGTGAATGATTCGATTCGTTCGCGAACGAGTCACTTATGTACAAATCAATGTGTTCGCGAATGTTTCACCAAAAATTAAGTGGATGAATCGATTCGTTCGCGAACGAGTCACTTACACAAATCAATTCGTTCGCGAATGATTCATCTATGTAGAAATCAATCAATTTGTTCAATCGCCAATCGGTTGCGAATGATTCGATTCGATTCGATTCACTTCGCTTGAAAACAGATCAATTCCTATATAAAATAGTTTCACAAAAACCGAATCAATCGTAAATTAGGTGATCCGTTTGCGAATGATTCATCAAGAAATCAATCAATCAATTTATTTAATCACGAATCGTTTAAAACAATTTCACGTTGAATTTCAATTGAAAAAAGACCTGAAGATGATTTTTGAGAATTTTTTGGAAGAAAATTGGTCAATTTTTCTGAAAATTCAATTGATTTTCTGACACTAGGATGTCATATTTAAATTCTATTCAAAACTTTCCATTGTAAAAAAAACATAAGCGAAATCGAAGCACATGACTCAAAAACGTTGGTCGAATTGAGGTGGAATGATCCATCCTCGTCGGATGAGATGAAGGAAATTCGGCCATCACGCAGCGATCCGCAGCTTTCCATTTTTTTTTTACTCAGTAACCCCTACGTTAATCGTATCAATGGCGCTGAATACACAATTTTATACGCGTTTTAGTTTCTTAATTTCCTCGCAAAAATGGAATTCGCATCGGCGACTGCCATCGTTCGCAATTCGCATACAAGTAGCACCACGTTCAATCCTTTCAAACATATGTAGCCAGACGTACTATAACTTTCTATGTTCTACCCTCCGGAAAAAGTGTATTTTTCTCGCGAATAAAACGGCCAAATACGTAAATACGAATCGAAGCGAAGCGAGTGTTTTCAATCGACGCAGATTTCCCGAACCAATAAAAAGCTAATAAAAAGTCAAAAAATGTCTAATTCGAAACGCGCTAATCTTTTATATGCTACTTTTCGATTCTTTTATTATTTCGGCGAATTTTATTATATTTCTCGCATCTTTTATCGATACATACACAATACAATACGTCTTCTATACCCACCGCATGCAATAGCTACAGAATGGAGCAGCAATCGATACGTAAAAATTTTCTTATTTTTTTATATTCGCCTTGGGAATCGTTTTTCTATTCTTTTGTCTTTATTATTATACGTCGTCGATCACATTAAAATTTTTCCATAACGGTTATCTCGTCGACCAATAATTTATTTCAAAACGTATGTCGATGTTCTTCAGTTTTTTTTTTTTGGTCGCGAATCGCGATCGTAAAAATTTTATAATACGACCCGATGTTTCGGGGGAAAAAAATTCGCCTCGTTTCGTAAACAGAACACGATTTTTCGTCAATTATAAACAAAATACATATAACTTACTCGTACATGTTTCGATCCGCCTAAGAGGTTAAATTTGGCGTAGATTTTTTTTTTATTCTCGTCTTTCGACTAAATAAAGAATAAGATGAAGAACAGCAGGAGGAGAAGGTGGAGGAGGAGGACGAGAGAAAAAAAAAGGTCTAACCGCAAAACCGCTATAACTTATCGAAAAGACAGATCTAGTCTTTGAACAGAGTTTTACAGCAGTTTTACCCCCTAAAGGCGAATCATCGTTGTGTTGAGTTTAGCGTCATGAACGAGACCAGCCGCGGATAAAACTTTAGCCCTAATATCGGCTTATTTGCAATTTCTCTTCAAAGCTTATCTTTTTGCCAGAATCGAAAACCTAGGATTTACTCAAAACGGCGGCGACTTAAATCGAAAAACGTGCTCAAAAAGTTTACTCCTTAATTTAACACGATACTCGGAATATAAATTATTTTTAATAATCTCGTTACTATTTTTCTTTTCACCTTGGACAGGTGAGGTGGTTTTTAAATGCATACGAAAGTATATGGCAAATAGTAGCTTCCCATGTTCCATGTATAGCTCGCTATAATGTGGAGATTTTTTTTCACGCTCTGTACCGAGCTCTCTTATATTCTCTTGTAAATCAATTTTTCTTCTCCGGCGAAATATTATATTGGTAAATATTAAAAGGCTGCTGCGCCGAGTCCAGAGTCGGCGGTTTATTCGTTGCCTTAGTCTGCGAAATGCTGGTCGTTTACGTGATTAGAGAAAAAGGGTAGATTAAAGGTGTGTGCAAAAAATACGTAATTTTATCCTGTTTCGTTCGCGTCTGCACTCTTATTGCCAGACTACGTAATACCTATTTCTTCCTCTATAATAGATGTAAACGGAGGATTCTTCATTAGTGAACTAATATGAGTTACATTCGTTTGCTAGTGGAAAATTTCATGGGGCTAGTGTTAAAATTTGCTTACTGTTATTTTTATTTCCAAATTAATAAAATTATGAAAGAACGATTTAATTTGTGATATGCGATCTGGGATAGGGTACCCAAAGTCGGAAAAGTAAATTTCGTGCTACAGCAAAAAACAGTTGAGATATTGAGAAATGTCAATTTTCAGCTAGGTTACACTGAAAACTTGTTCTAGACACTGTTGGCTATCATCTAGCATAAAAATTACCTCTGAAAGAAATATTTTTCCCTATTAAATACCTGAACGAAGTTAAAAAAGAAAAGGTACCCAAAGTCGTCGTGTTGTTTCCCCCCCCCCACTTGCGCTTCCACTACCATTCCGCTTGCTACTACCCAATCGATGTTCTTCTGTTCTTTCCTGTTATAGTTATGTCAAATTCACCATAAAATTAGTTGTATACCATTAGAAAACACTTGTTACATATCTTCCTTGGTGGCTAGATGCCTGGAGAGCGGACCATCATGCTGGAGGTCGTGGGTTCAAGTGCTTCACCCTTCAAAAAATTTTTTATAATTTTTTTCACTTATTTCTTTTTAAAGTCGTGAGTTTCTGTAAAATTTTCATTTTTTACGCATTTTAATGTTTTTTTTTTCAAATTTTCTGTACAAAAAATGTGTTTCCCTCAACATGATTCAACAAAATAGTCAACAAATGTTGACACAATTTTTAAAATTTGATTGTCTATAATTTTGAAGTATCATATCAAAATTTCAGCCAATTTAGTGCAGTAGAAGTCGAGAAAATAATTTTTTTTTCGAAATTTTAAAGGAAAAACTTTGAACTTTGATTTTCTCAAAATTTTCTTTTTTTAAGCAGAAACTTCAACTGTTCATTGCTCATCCGCAAAAAGGGCTAGACTTAATATCTTTTTTTTAAAAAAAAGCTGACATTTTAAGCTTTCAAATGACACAATAAAAACGAAAAAAAAATTTCCGACTTTGGGTACCCTATCCCAGATCGCATCACATTTTTTTTTTTACAAATACTAGGGCCATTTGAAAAAGAAGGGGAAAACTATCAGGGAGAGGAATGTTGATGGTTACAGTTTTCAGGGCAACGGCATTTGAAAGCCCTCCGTATATAGACTATCAGTATACCAGTTTTGGAGTGTCTCAGTCAAACCTTTGCCATGTAATAGGTATGCTTTTAAAGATGAGTGTGAAAATCAAAGTTGCCGTCAAGTGCAAGCAACGCGTTTTTTTCAAAATGTTACTAAATTGACCTAGAAAGCTGAAATTTCAGATACCTTATTTTCAACCTGCCAAATCGATTGTAAATGGTTTCAACGGCCGTTTTGAGCAAATCTGGAGCCTTCAACAGATTTTTAAAACTTTTTTAGAAATTTGAATTTCAAGTTTAAAGATCTACTGGAGGCTGCAGAACTGCTCAAAACGGGTTGAAATCGTTTGCAATTGATTTGGCAGGTTAAAAATGAGGTATATCCTAAATTTCAGCTTTCTAGGTCAATTAAAAAAAAAAAAAAAAACGTGTTACAGAATTTTGCTTGCACTTGGTGGCAACTTTGATTTTCACGCTTATCTTTAAACGCGTATTACATGGCATAGGTTTGACTGAGACGCTTCAAAACTGGTATATTGATAGTCTATACGGATAGCTTTCAGATGGCATTGTCCTGAAAACTGTAACTATCACCGTTCCCCTCCCAGATCATTTTCCCCCTTCTTTTTCAAACGGCCCTTGTAATGTTTCTTTAAAGTGGTGATTTGCTGAATTACACATATGTTAGTTGAAAGACTTTGTAGATGATAAGTATGTAATGCAGATAGGTAAAAGTAGTATGTGGGTCACTTTGGTCCATTTGAGAGGAGATGTCAGATTTTCCACACTGGGACCATGGAAAATCAGGCGGCTTGGTTCCTGGACCAAAGCACCCGCAGAAAAAAATATTAAAATAGTACATTATAAGTATTAAAAAATAAAGTATTAAAACTAAAATGACTTGTCCTCAGATTCCAAAATTATTTAAATTCATCAATTTTGAAATCTTCTCTTGATTGAGTTGTATCTGCCAGTGGGTCAGTGGATGACTATGATGACTGATTGGCACTTACGGGTAGCTCTTCCATATTTTCTCTCATTGAGGATTGGAACATCAACCTTAGTTATACAGACAACTACTTTCTCATTTGAAATAACTTAAACTTATCTACGAGCACTGAGTAGGCACTAATAGGGGTTTTGTAGAATTACCCTACAATAATCAGAAGTGTAAGCATCTCTGCTCATTCCAAAATCCAAGATTTTGACCTTCAGTCCCTCCCCAACTAGACAGTTTCGGCAAGTCAAATCTCCATGAACATACTTTTGAGCTACTAAATACTCTATTTTGGAAGCGATTTGCAAAGCAATAGATAATAAGTCTCTCCACAACACAATTGATTTTTAAAAACATGAGTAATCTGGTGCACCAGTAAGCACATTGATACAAATGGTTTTAGTCTTTCTTACCACACACATAAATTAGGCGAATTCGACATATTTGTACAAAATTGACTATTATTGCTTCTCAACAGTTCAGCTAGGTCCCCAAGAGGCATATACTCGAATATATCATCCAAGGAGGCGTGGAGCTTCCTAAACATGAAACATTAATTTTGTACATACAGGCCACAAAAAAAAAAGTATTTTTATTCAAAACCTGTAAAATCTAGTCTATTACTGGGGAAAATCCAATCTAACAGAAAATTTATTGAACCATATGAAAAGGAATTGAAGAAAGACTCCAAAATACATGATCAGCAACAATTTCATCAACTTACAATCATTTTTCGATTTTTAATGAATTTTCAAACATTCAAATTTAAACCTACTCAAGTACATAAATCAAAACCAAACTTTATGAGAGCTGAATTTCATTTTCACCCCACTTGAAGCATTTTTTCGAAAAATGGAAAGTTCGAAAATCTGTTGGAAGGCTTCAAAACGTTTTGATACCATCACTAATAAATTCACCAAAAATCGAAAAATGAATTTCAGTATCTGAAATTTTTGCATATCCAAAATAAATTCTTTTGATTGTATAAATATGGTGGTGGTACATAATTATTATTCGTGGTTTGATTGGTGATTTGAGGTAAGGTATAACAGAGGACTCTGTTGAACCAAATCCACGGCTTCCTCATTCTGTTGGTGGTAGTTTCTAATTGATTAAAAATCAAATATTAATATTATTGGATTTATAGTTTTTCAAAAAAATAATAATTGAAGCGTGGTTTTCCAAAACGCATTAAGTCCCAAAAGTAAGTTCCGAGAAAAAGCATAAAACATACTCCCATTTCATTAGAGGGCTTATTTTGAGTATGCAACCAACCTAACATTGAAGTTTAGGTATAGCTTGATATGATCCAACACGCGGTGTTGAGTTGAATGTTGCACAAGAGATTCAACAAGTGTTGAGAAACATGGACTTAATGCGTTTTGGAAAACCACTAGACGTTTTATGTTGAAAAATGAGCATTCATTCAGGAAAATTATGAGGTAACTATAAGATAATTATAAAAATGAAAGTACATACCATCTTGTAGGAAAATCAATTTCCAACAAAATGGATCAATAGTTGTCTCTCTCCTGTAATTGGCTTCTGGCTGTTGGAGAGATCTAAATTGTAAAAATACAATATAAATAAATAAAAATAAATTATGTATCTTGATGGCTTTGAAAAAATTGGTAAGTACCTAGGTGAATGTATGCACTTGAGGGGAGATTTGTAGGGTTTAAAATGCACAGATCAATCATTACTTTTCTCAGTATTTGACATATCTTGCATTAAGTTAGGTTCCTACCTACCTACCTACTCATTCGCGTTCTTTTCTTTTTCAAAGCGGCGCTTAAAAGATATGTAGGTACCGTAGGTCAAGACTTGGTAGGTACACGAGAAGGTGCGTTGTATCTTCTACACAAAAGATGGGAAATTAGGTTACAACGTTTGAGAAATTACTTACTATTCAAATAAAATTGCTGTATATGGCTTAATTTCCTGAATCTGCAGCTTAAAATTAATCAATGGGTACTGTATTCAATGCGTTTATTTTTACTGCGTTATCACTCATCAGGATAAAACAAGTTATAGGAAAATACCTAGGAGACAAAATGGAATGAGGTTGCAGGATAACGATGAGTGAACAAAATGACTTGCGTTGAACAAAGTGTAGGTAATGGAAAAAAATTGCTTATAAGAATTGCAATACAATTCAATGGCGAACCAACGCTTGATTTGATTTCGTTACAGAGAGAATATGTAACAAAACCAGACTGGCATCTTTTCTCGGAAAATTCTCTTTCTACAAGTGTGGTTTTTCACTTGGTGGTGTGTTCTAGAATCCGATCCGAATCGAATGGTCAATATTTAGCAACCTATTATAACCTAAAAATGAACCGATTTGATAAGATCTAAAAGGGGTCAAGTCCCAAAATGCAACTTTTCAGGAGAAGCAAAAAACTTAATTTATTCGAAAACTGAAAAATTATCAGAAACTTTACTCAGGCCATTGGTAGAGGTTCATTATGGACATTGTATGGTACTCTTTTTCATAATTTGAAAAAAATTTTCATTGTACCATAGAATAAGGGTCATTTGCCTCATATAATTTCTATTACTGTACAAAATCTCACACAAACCAATTACCAATTCATTTCGAGCAGTGGTTCGTGCCAAAACCTGGTAGTTCGAAATGGAATGTATGGAACTGCTAAATTATGTGTCTTGTTGATATACATTACAGGTGGAGGAAGGACAGTTGATGATGCGATGAAGTTGTTTTTTGATGAATTTTGATAAAACCTGTTGAATCTGAAAAATTGAAATATCATCAACTGAAAATTTCATCATAGACTAGTCTCACCCTATGCAATGAAATATTCAAATGATAAGATAAAATTAAAATATTCAATTAAAAAAATGAAAATTCCAATTTAAAAAAATACTTACATTTATCTTCATAAACTGTAGAATTAATTATATTATTTTGTTGTTCAGGTCATTTGTTGAGTATCATATCCAAATATTGGTTTTGTGAAATTATGTTGAAATATAAATGATTTTTTAGTTAGTTTTTTTCTCTTTTTTTTTTGTTGTAGCAGTATTATTTATAGAATTAATATCAGAGATGTTACCAACTTACCAAATGGAATAGATGTCATTGGAAGTTGAGTAACATTTAGAGGATTCGTAGTAGATAAATTCAATACATTGTGTGTGGATGAGGCCGGAAGTTGAAATTTTTTTTTTCAAATTATTTATTATATTATCTGGCTCGCGCCAATACATAATATACGTTTGCAACAAATTAATCACAGTAAGTTTATAAATAACTTCTCATGTCTAAAATATGTTGCCTTTGAAGGCAATGGGTGTTCTCAGCAACATTGAGCAGTACAATGGCCTCTATGTTGGGGTGGTTGTGCAGCCATCTGGAATATGCTTCTGATGTCCTTTCAATGATTCTGTCCACAGGGTCCAGGCGAAGGTTTCTATGGAGATCCTCGTTGGCAATGTACCATGGGGCACTTGTAATTTCTCTCATAATACTGTTTTGGAACCATTCAATGGCCAGCCTGTGTAGTATGTAAGTTAGAGAACACACGAAACAAGATGATACAACATTAACAGATATATTTCAATGAGTAAATTCAAGTCTACATAGCTAATAAAAGACCCAGGTACCTTACAAGTCAGTTGGACTTCTTTGTTGTACCCCAGATTTCCTACCCATAAGTCCATATAGGTAGGAATGTAGATGTGTAGATGAGTTTCTTATTGGCCAGGCTCACTGGGGAGCGCTTGCTAATGAACCACGTTATTGTCAGTTTGCCCATTTGAGGCGCTGATTCTAAGTATCAATAAAATTGCCAACAAACAAAACAACATTGAAAACTTCCAGTACCTAGGTTGAAATAATTCAAAGTACAAAACACATCTAACGGAAAACAAAATTAAATCTTTTATAGATACACACGTTAATTAATATGAAGTAAGCCTAATGCCCTTACCCAATGTGGCAGTTGAAAATTTGAAGAAAAAATTGGTTTGGTTACCAGTACTTACACAAAATAAGAATTCTAATTTTAAAAACACTCTTAGGCATATTGCGTGAGGAAACCAACTTTTCGCAATGATGAAACAAAAAAGAATTTTGATCGTTGATGTTGTTGATTAAATTTTGAGACTAAGTATCACCACCACCCATGGAGTTCCTAACTAGAAATGAACTGAGAGTACCTAAAACAGGCAAGGAAGTCTACAAAATTCTGAAAAAATGACAAAGAAAAACAATTAAAACGGATTTTGATAAAACTCAAAATCTCAAAATTTCAGCAATATACCAATTGTGTGTGATAAATCATTTTGTTCAATCTGCCACAAAATTGGTATATACCCATACTTAATGTATAAACCATCAGATTGAAAAAAGGTTCTAAATTGGGCCCAAAAATTTTTTTAGAAAAAACTTTCTTACTCGTTAGTTTGCTGATCTTGTTGGTTTGCTCAGCTTGTTGGTCTGCGTTCCAAGTAAGCCATTCATCAAACCATTCCTAGATTTATACATGTAGAAACTGAGTAGTATTCTTTAAGCAGAATTAGGTTTAAATGATATGACTTACAATAATTATCGTCCCACATAATTCCAATATGCCATTTACAATATCCTGTGGAATGGAATTTAATAAAGCTGCGTTCATGATTGTCCGTAATTATACCATAATAAGAGTTACGGTCTGCTACGGAAAAGTAAAATACAAGAATTCTTATGGCGTAGTTCACGTTGTCCGTAACCGTAACTTTTTGTTTTACAGAAAAGAACAAAGAAAATTACAGAAAAGTAAAAAAAAAATTTACTTTTCTGTAACAGGCCGTAAGAGTTTGTTATGGACAATCATGAACGCACCTTAAAATAAAATTATCGCGGGATGTGTGTGTAAGATTAGGTAGGTAGGTAGGTAGGTAGGTAGATACAAACATAATTTACAATGCTGAAGCATGCAGAAAACTGCATACTCACCAAATAAACATAATAAGTTTGAATTATGACTTTTAATGATACTTTATCGATCTGCTTTGGTATGATCTTTTTGTTGTACTCGTCGCTATGCTCGTGACTGCCAAACAAATGGGATTTTAGTTTCTCTTTGAGATATATCACTGAAAGAAATTGATAGTACATATTATGAATACATAAGGATAGATTGCGCAACTTGTGGGTTTAGTTCACCACACTACAGAGCGACAAAAATGAGAAAAAAATATATTAAAATAATTAAAAAATAAAGTAAAACTACAATTACTTGTCCTCAGATTCCAAAATTATTTCAATTCATCAATTTTGAACTCTTCCCTTGATGGAGTTGTATCTGCCAGTGGATCAGTGGATGACTATGACTGTTCGGCACTTGCAGGCAGCTCTTCCATATTTTCTCTCATTGAGGCTTGGAACATCAACTTTTTAGTTATATAGACAACTACTCTAAAGCAAAATTCTCCCTTTGCTTTCTGTTGCCAACTCAGTCAATTTCAAACTGGAAACAAATGCATCTGCACATGCATCAGGAAATGTGTGTGTATTTTGTTGTTAGTGGATTGTGGTGGTACTGGTGGTGTTTCAGTTTACTGTTTACAAGCATCAATTCCTGAGGTATGCGCAAATGCAGTTGTTTCCAGTTTGAAATCAACAGAGTTTGCGACAAAAACAATGGGAAAAGGGTGATGATTCAAAACATGGATTAAACATAGGTTTACCTTACTCAAACATAGGTTTACCTTACTCAAACATACTTGTTCATTAGTATAACTAAAATATGGCTGCAACCCAAAAGTGTAAATCTCCCAGATTAGCATGTCGTATGACCATATGTCCGACTCTATGGTGAATTTTCCAAGTAAAACACTTTCAGGCGACATCCATTGTATATGGGTAACATTTTAGTGCCTCCAATCAATTCAAAATGCAAAAAAAAAAAACAGATTAAATTAATTAACTTGTACTCTACCACTCTCTCCTATCAAATGCTTCCTGGATCTGTGAGTGGTAACATTCCAGTAATATTTTGAATAATTTGGTAAATAAACTCATTTTTTCCATATCCCAAATTGTGGTAGCACCTTTTTGGGGAAAATTAAATCTTTTATAGATACACGCGTTAATTAATTAATATTCAGTAATGACCTAACCCAATGTGGTAGTTGAACATTTTTTAAAAAATTCTGTTTGGTTACCAATACTTACACAAAATAACAATTCAAATTTAAAACTACCAATCATCTTACAAGGGAACCTCTTGAGGTGTCATCACTCCAATTTGAACAGGACTGCGATTTTTGGAAAGAGCATAGTCTAAAACCCCCCAAAATCAAATTTTCAGCTGCCCAAGTTCATTTTTCGATTTTTGGCGAATTTTTGAAAATTCAAAATTGACTGTTTTTGGCGATTGATGATTTTTTTTTAAAGTACGAACTTGATCTGTAAAAATGGTCAAAATAAGTCCCAAAACTAATATCAATTACCCAAATCCAAATTTTACCATTTCCAGCCATTTTGGAGCCTCCAGCGCGACTTCTCAATTTCTCCAGAATTTTGAATTCGCTCCAGAAGGTGTGAATATGCAGTTGGGCAGCTAAAAATCGAGTTGTGTATTATACTCGACCTGTTTAACGAGTTTATCTACATTTGAGCCGATTTTGAGAGTGACACCTCAAGAGTGACTTTTTGACCAGCTTTTTTTAAATTAAAAAATCCAAAAAATCAAAAGTTTCCCGTTTGTGTGGAAAATTTTTGAAATTCACCCAAATCGCTGTATTTTGTCCAAAACTAACCCCCCAAATCCAAATTTCACAATTTCCAGCCATTCTGGAGCTTCCAACGCAATTTTTAATTTCTCCAGAATTTTGAATTTGCTCCAGAAGGCGTGAATATGCAGTTGGGCAGCTAAAAATCGAGTTGTGTAGTATACCCGACCTGTTTAACGAGTTTATTCACGTTTGAGTCGATTTTGAGAGTAACACCTCAAGAGTGGTTTTTTAAGGTGTCACTCTCGCTCCAAAACGGCTGGAAATGGTTGAATTTGCGCTTGCGTTGGAAGCTCCAGAATGGCTGGAAATTGTGAAATTTGGATTGGTGGGGGGGGGGGGTTAGTTATGGACAAAAGTACAGCGATTCGGGTGAATTTCAAAAATTTCCACACAAACGGGAAACTTGATTTTTTGGATTTTTTAATTTTGAAAAAAGCTGATCAAAAAGTCACTCTTGAGGTGTCACTCCCAAAATCGGCTCAAATGTAGATAAACTCGTTAAACAGGTCGAGTATAATACACAACTCGATTTTTAGCTGTCCAACTGCATATTCACGCCTTCTGGAGCAAATTCAAAATTCTGGAGAAATTTAAAAATCGCGCTGGAGGCTCCAGAATGGCTAGAAATGGTGAAATTCGGATCTGGGTAATTAATATTAGTTTTGGGACTTATTTTGACCATTTTTATTGATCAAGTACCTAAGTACTTTTTTAAAAAAAAAAAGCATAAATCGCCAAAAACAGTCAATTTTGAATTTTCAAAAATTCGCCAAAAATCGAAAAATGAACTTGGGCAGCTGAAAATTTGATTTTGGGGGTTTTAGACTATGCTCTTTCCAAATATCGCGTTCCCGTTCAAATCGGAGTGTGACACCTCAAGAGGTTCCCTTGTGAGTAGGCACTAATATGGGTTTTGTAGACTTACCCTATAATAATCGCAAGTGTAAACATCTCTACTCATTCCCAAATCCGAGATTTTGACCTTCAGTCCCTCCCCAACTAAACAATTTCGGCAAGCCAAATCTCGATAAACATACCTTTGAGCAGCTGAATACTTCATTCCGGAAGCAATTTGCAAAGGAATGGATAATAAGTCTCTCTACAACACAATAGATTTTAAAAAACATGAGTAATTTGGTGCTCCAGTAAGCCCATTGATATGAAGTGGTTTCAGTCTTTCTTACTGCAGATAAATTAGGCGAATTCGACGTATTCGTACAAAATCGACTACTAAGTATTGCTTCTCAACAGTTCAGCTATGTAGATCCCCAAGGGGCATATACTCGAATACCATCCAAGAAGGCGTGGCGCTCCCTGAACATGAAACATCAATTTACAGGTCGAAAAAAAAGTATTTCTATTCAAAACCTGTAAAATCTAGTCTATTATTGGGGGAAAATCCAAACTGATAGAAAATTTATTGAACCATACAAAAAGGAATTAAAAAAAGACTCCAAAATACATGATCAGCGACAATTTCACTAGCCTAAAATCATTTTTCGATTTTTAATGAATTTTTAAATATTCAAAAAGCCTACTTGAGTAAATCAAAACTGGAGTTTATGAGAGCTGAATTTCATTTTCACCCCACTCGAGGCATTTTTTCGAAAAATGGAAAGTTTGAAAATGTACTGAAGGCTTCAGAACGTTTCAAAACCATCACTAATAAATTTGCCAAAAATCGAAAAATGAATTTCGGCATCTGAAATTCTTGCTTTTCGTGTATTTTGAAATCCTCTGTACCTAGGTACATTTTTTTTTATTTGGTTTAAACATTTTTGTAGTAGTTGGGAAATTGGGATATTTCTTTTGTTACGTAGTTAATAATATGTACTTACAGATAAGAAGTTTCACCTGTGAAGATGCAAAGAAATGTTTATAAAAATTGAAGCTTTACATTTACCTACTAATTAATATATGTACAGAATGGCGTTCCTGTCAAGTTTCAATGTTATTTAACAATTAGGGTATTTTACCCAGAAATGTTGTGACCTTCTGACATCAACATTTTGGATAAACTACACTTTGTGCGACTTTCTTCCAAAGCAATTTTGTATAATTTGTCAGCTTCAGCTTTTATGACGGCAGCTTGAGCCTCTTGCTTATCAAATGCTTCATGCACCTTAGAGTGGTAACATTCCTATAATATTTTTAATAATTTGGTCCGATATGGGGACACTATGGTGGTCTTAAGTGTTGGTTTGCCCATTTGAAGCGCTGATTTTAATTATTAATAAAGTTGCCAATAAACATAACAACATTGAAAACTTCTAATACCTGGGTTGAAATAATTCTAAGTACAAAATACATTCGCAATGATGAAAGAAATAAAAATTTGATCGTTATTGGTGTTGATTAAATTTTGAGACTATCACCACCAACCTATCGAGGGGAGCCCTGCAATTGCGCCAAATCACCAAAATCATGTACCCGGAATTGCGCCGGGTGTTCAAAAAAGTATACTGGCAATTGCGCCGAGTTGAAGAAATGCGAAACGAACAAGATATGAATGAATCGTTCAGTCGCAAAAGTTATATCTATGATTTATTCACTCACTCCAGAATCTTCCTCCACCTAATGTCGGAAAAAAATAGGTTCAACGAACAGGAACAAAATTAGAGGTTGTTCGAGAGGGGGTGGGGAGGGTGACTGAGAATTTTTCGATTGGTATGAGGAAAAAAAATACCAATTTTGCCGAATAAAATGATGCATTTCTAAATAGGTACTCACTCATCCATTAAAGCTTATTTAAAAATTGTAATTTTCCCTTTTGAATTTATGGAAGTTCCAAATATGTATGAAATTTTTTTAGTTTGGGAAAGAGATAGGAATTGGTCCGAGCAAAATGAGGTCAAAAGTATTCAAAAATTTGTATTTCAAGAAGTGAAAAACTATGTATTTTTTAAAAACTTATTTTTTTTTCTGCTCAAGAATTTTAGAATTTGAATGTTGAGTTTTTGAAAATTTCAATTTTGAAAATGAAAAACAAACAGACGTGAACGAAGCGAGGACAAAATCTGTTTCGAGAAGTAAGAAAACGATGTTTTTAGATTGCAAAAATTTATGTTTATAAAAAGTGAAAATATAATAGCAATAAGTACCTCATGCCCCTACGTCTACAGTGTCTACACCTAATTATAAGAACGAATTATTCAACTAAGTACACCAAAATTACGATTTTGACAGTCCGCAGTGTGAGCAAAGGGTCGGGAAGATTCGTTCTTTTGATCGGCGCAATTCCCCATGAACACATTTCCCTATTTGGCGCAATTGCAGGTATGCTTATTTTTTTACTCGGCGCAATTCAGGGTATATTTGGCGCAATTGCATGGCAGCCCTATCGAGTTCCTAACAAGAAATGAACTCAGAAATCCTTTGAGTATTGAGACAGACATTAGCGATTATTGCTAAGCAAAACATTTATGCGTGAAAAAAAACCAAGGAGTACCTACAACAGGCAAGGAAGTCTGCAAAATTCTGCAAAAATGACAAAAAATATCAATTAAAACTGAAATATCAAAGGAACACCTAAACCAATTTTTGATAAAACTCAAAATCTCAAAATTTCAGCAATACACCAATCGTGCGCGATAAAGCACTTTGTTCAAAAGTTTGCAGTTTTCGAGTTTATCAATCCGCCACAAAATTGGTACATAAACACAATATATATCCATATTAGGTATTTGTACAAACCATCAGATTAATATAAGAAGGAAACATTGGAAGGAGAGAGTTGCTCAAAGCCCAAGGGGGGTGCAGGGGTGACGGAGTACCCCCCCCGGCTAACATAAGAGCGAAATTGTGGAAGGAGTGATTTGGGTGAAGCCCAAGGGGG
The DNA here is from genome assembly GCF_950023065.1 of Planococcus citri. NCBI lineage: Eukaryota > Metazoa > Arthropoda > Insecta > Hemiptera > Pseudococcidae > Planococcus > Planococcus citri. The sequence goes on from NC_088679.1 coordinate 70,375,775, forward strand.
GTGCAGGGGGGACGAAGTCCTCCCCCAAACACAGGCGAAGCACAGGAGCGAAATTTGGCTCTTACGTTGCGGCAGACTGCTACTACTTTGTTTTTCTTCTACTCACCCGGTAATAATTATTTAGATAAACCTATTTACTAAAACCAAAGTCGCATATTTTCACCTCAAAAGTGGAACTGCTGGAGGAACACCCACCAAACAGTTTCGAGTCGCCAAATCTCCGTGTACATATTTTTGGCTCGCTAAATATTCCATACCTGGAGCAATTTGAGACGCGATTCGTAACAAATCAGTGCACTGACCGCCCCACAAATATCCCAATGTATGTACTTCGTGGCCTTTTAACCAGGGGCCCCCAACTTGTTGGGACCACCATCAGATTGATCCACAACTGGAAGTTGTAGAGTGTGAAAAATAAAACAATTTTGTGTAATCACATTTTGAAACCGGTTCAGTGGTTCGCATTTAGCGAACATGCTTTTGACAATCACCTAAAAATTGAAGATAGAGAAAAAAGTTCGAAACTTAAGTTGTAGAGTGTGAAAAATTGAACTATTTTCACTGATCATATTTTGAAACTAGTTCATGAATTCGCAGCAAGCCATCGAAAGTTACCTGGTTGCAAATTAATTAGCTATTTTCAAAATCAGATCAGCAGAAATGGTTCTATTTTTCACGCTCCACAACTTTTGTTTCAAGCTTTTTTCTGGATCTCCTATTTTTAGATAATTTTAAAGTACTGGTTGCAAATTAATGAACCGGTTTCAAAATCCGATCAGCGAAAATGGTTCAATTTTTCACACTCTACAACTTTTGTTTCAAGCTTTTTTCTCTATCACCAATTTTTAGGTTCAAAGTTTTATAGAAATGATCATTACATCCGAAGATTGATGAAACCATAAGCATGTTCATCGTTCAAGTAATGATATCAGAACAAATTTACAAAATATTTTCAATCTTTTTCGAGCTTACTTAGTTACTTATGCCTTAATCTGGTTTCCGGTGCGAGAACTAGTAGAAAGAGAAACTCAACAATAGAGATTCGTTGTACGAAGAGTTCGCAATTCAAACAAGCTAGCAGATGAATTCATTTTACTTTAGTTGATGAATAAGATACCGAAACAAATAAACAATCACTCGAAATTAAATATTTAATTAGGTATTATTATTAATCGCGAGAAACAGGAAAGAAATACCGGCATATTTCATCTTATGGGAACTTGAAAATTGAAAATTTCGGCCACCCTTTATTATAATTTTCTTTGCTATTGGGAGCACAACACTTGAAAACCACTTAGAACGATTTTAAAGAATAAATTTAATCAAATTACGCGAAAATAATTCAAATTAAAACGCATTTTGTTGTCAATTCCCACTAAACTCCATATGAATTCCTATACACAAATGATAACGTTCAGCCCACACCATGTTGCCAAGTTTTTCTGCGCTGAGGCCTTATGTAGAGGTGGTATTGGCAATGTACCATGGGGCACTTGTAATTTCTCTCATTATTCTGTTTTGGAACTGTTCAATGACCAGTCTGTGTTGTATGTAAGTTAGAGAACACACAAAACGAGATGATACAACATTAACAGATATAATATTTCAATTGGCATTACGATGCATTTTATACAGGTACATCGAGTACACATAAGGTAGAGAGGCTAGAGGGGAGACTGATAAGTTGATTTACAATGCTACATAAAAAGTACGAGTAAATTCAAGCCTACATAGCTAATAAAAGACCCAAGTACCTTACAAGTCAGTTGGACTTCTTTGAAGTACCCCAGATTTCCCACCCATAAGTCCATATAGGTAGGAATGTAGATGTGTAGATGAGTATCTTATTGGCCAGGCTCACTGGGGAGCGCCTGCTAATGAGCCATGTTATTGTCAGTTAGCTCATTTGATGCACTGATTCTAAGTATCAATAAAATTACCAACAAACAAAACAACATTGAAAACTTCCAGCACCTAGGTTGAAATAATTCAAAGTACAAAACACATCTAATGGAAAACAAAATTAAATCGTTAATAGATACACAAGTTAATTAATATGAAGTAAGTCTAATGCCCTTACCCAATGTGGCAGTTGAAAATTTGAAGAAAAAATTGGTTTGGTTACCAGTACTTACCCAAAATAAGAATTCTAATTTTAAAAACACTCTCACGCATTATTGCGTGAGGAAACCAACTTTTCGCAATGATGAAACAAAAAAAATTTTGATCGGTAATGTTGTTGATTAAATTTTGAGACTAAGTATCGCCACTAACCCATCGAGTTCCTAACTAGAAATGAACTGAGAAATTGTTTGGCTATTGAGACAGACATTAGTGATTATTGATAAACAACACATTTATGCGTGAAAAAAACCAAGGAGTACCTTAAACAGGCAAGGAAGTCTACAAAATTCTGCAAAAATGACAAAAAAAATCAATTAAAACTGAAATATCAAAGGAACACCTGAACTGATTTTGATAAAACTCAAAATCTCAAAATTTTGGCAATACACCAATCATGCGCAATAAATCATTTCGTTCAATCCGCTACGAAATTGGTATATACCCATACTTAATGTATAAACCATCAGATTGAAAAAAAGGTTTAAAATTGGGCCCAAAAGTTTTTTTTGAAAAAAATTCCTTACTTTATTAGTAGTACTTACAAATTATCCTCCCATGTAATTCCAATATGCCATTTATGATATCCTGTGGAATGGAAATTAATAAAATAAAATTATCGCGGGATGTGTGTGTAAGATTAGGTAGGTAGGTAGATACAAACATAATTTACAACGCTGAAGCATGCAAAAAACTGCATACTCACCAAATAAACATAATAAGTTTGAATTATGACTTTTGATGATACTGTATCGATCTGCTTTGGTATGATCTTTTTGTTGTACTCATCGCTATGCTCGTGACTGCCAAACAAATGGGATTTTAGTTTCTCTTTGAGATATATCACTGAAAGAAATATGTACATAGATAGTAGGTTTTACCATATAGTTTAGTACTTGACATACAGTCATTCTAATGACCTTACCCAATGTGGTAGTTGGAAGATTTAAAAAAAAATTCTGTTTGGTTACCAGTACTTACACAAAATAACCATTCAAATTTAAATTTACCACTCCTCTTCGCAATCAATATCTACTCTTTATATAGCATGTTAAACATCCTGTATTTCACAAAATACCTATACACGAAAAAAAAATTATAGATAATTTTTACTATTTCGCACAGTAACCGGACCCCATTCAAAAATATTGTGATTTTCACTATGAGATTAGTAAATTTTACTATGAGAGTAATAAATTTTACCCAATTCTAGGTTAAAATGTATTTTTTGGCTGAGTAAAAATCACTATTATTTTTGGATGGGATCCAGTTACTATACTGAAATAGTAATTTTTATTAATTTTTTTTCCGTTTGTATTAAGTTACGTAATACGTATGCACTCTCTAAATTTGAAACAGTGAAATTTCACTGCTTAGCAGTCACGACATTTTGCCTTTTTAAAAGCAGTTCAATGTTTAGTAGTAAAAAACTATACTGCTTAAAAGGCAAAATATTGCAACTGCTAAGCAGTGAAATTTCACTGTTTCAAATTTAGAGAGTAAGTAGGTACTTAGATACTTGATTTTTTTAGAGTTATCAGATGATGAAATGAATTTAATCGTGATTTAATGGGAAAGTAGCAGTACACACATGGGCAGAATGGTAAGAAAATAATGAGCATATGCCTACATTAATATTGAAACTTTCCTATTGTTGATGTCTGTTTGGGAATAAACATTCATTTTTTTGTCGAATTTCAATATTACTTAATCCTAATGTAATCTTCAGTTCAATATAACGGATCCGCTGATTGGTTAAATAAGTATAGGCCTACCTGCAAAAACATTGAAATAGGTTTTGTGTACCATGCGCATTACTCACAAAAACATTTTTAAAAAAACAAAAAAAAAGTTATAGCTAGGTGAATAATACAATGTCCTCGTTAATAACACTTATCCAATTTCATTATTAAAACTTTAAACTGAACTTCATCAAACTTTTTAAATATTTTTAGTAACTGTGAGATTGAAATTCATGAATTTTGTCTTTATACTTAATCTTGTATTCGGCAAGAAAAACACCAGGGAATGTTGTGTTATCAGTCCCTTAGTGTTGATCAATGACCACGTTGGTATTTTCCTTAGAGCATATAGCTTGCTATACCTAAGTATTACTTACCTACTAACAAGGGAAGCCCCCACATGATAATCTCCGATTTGAATGAAACTGGGACTGTTGGAAAGAGGATCTCAAAAAACACCCATCCCCCAATTTTCAGCTGCTCAAGTTGATTTTTCGATTTTTGGCGAATTTTTGAAGTTATGTGTGTAGATAGGTACAAAACAAACAATAAAACTTCATTAGTAACGAATCATTGAAATTAAGGCTATCTGAAAATAAAGAATTCGAATTTTAGTGACCTGAAATGATCTTACCCAAGTAAATAGAAATCTATCTTTCGCAGCCAAATCCTGCTGCATTCTCTGACTAGCTTCTTCTTGCTCTTTCACAAATTTTTTCCTTCGTTCTTCTTCGTCGATTCTATGATTGATTTCTTATTCATGTTTCTTCATTTCATTGTTACACTTCTTGGATACGCCATCGATTAATCCTACGGTAAATTGTTTTCCACAAACTGACGAAAAAAGGTTTTTAGCCATACTTGATATTGATATAGAAGTTGCTTTTGCAAATATTAATAATCAAATGATTAGATACTATTTGCATCATGTTTTTGTGCTTTCAGTGTACCTAAGTTTAGTAGGTACTAGCCAAAAACTGTGCAATGATAATATTTGTTGTATAGATGAGAAAGGATTGTCATTTTACCAGCTTATTTCACTAAAATTATTATTTGGAAGTTTTGGAAAGTCTTCATTAGGTAACTTCATTTTTTTAAAAATACGCACAAATGACTTGAATTATTATTTGGAATTTTTGGAAATGAAAAAAAAAATGCATACAAATGATTAAAATTATTTGGAAAATCTTCATCACTCAGCGTCATTATTTTTAAAATACAAATGAAGAAAAATAATTATTTGGAAAATCTACCTTACGTAACGTAATCATTTCAAAAATACGAACTCCAAAAAAACTTTTCAAAAAAGAATTACACCCCGCCCTCTCCACGATTCCTAATGAACCTATTCAATGAACTAGAGGTGAAAATATTTCAGTAAAAAAATGTTATGATATAATGGTGGAATCCGCCCCTGATAAAAAATACCTACCACTTCACCAGATGGTATGAGACAAACTATGAAACAGTTAATGAGCCAAAAATTTGGGGGCTGACAAATCTACCAGACTCCAGAGTCAAGTTAGATTATCAAACTTATTTGAGGGATCTGTCCGCCCCAAATTTTTGGCTCATTAACTGTTTCATAGTTTGTCTCATACCATCTGGTGAAGTGGTAGGTATTTTTTATCAAGGGCGGATTCCACCATTATATCATAACATTTTTTCACTGAAATATTTTCACCTCTAGTTCATTGAGTAGGTTCATTAGGAATCGTGGAGAGGGCGGGGTGTAATTCTTTTTTGAAGAGTTTTTTTGGAGGATATTAGTACTTTTTTTTCCATGTATTTTGTGATGAAGTGAAGGGTACACTTTACAGGCCGATTTTAAGGTTCCACCTATGCAACCTTCAATGCTGTGAAAACATCTACGTCACTATGAGCAACGGAATCATTATATGAACGACTTGAAATCACGAACTGGTGGTGCATAGTGTTTTTTTTTCCACCCCAAAAAAAATGTATTGTTCTCCTAGTACTTAACTATTCTATTATACCCGTCGATGTCTATACCTAACAAGGGATACAATGGTCAGGTTTTTTTGCATGTATTTTTTAGAAAATGTTCTCGTAGTACACACACTAAACACGACATATGAGTACTCCTACAACGTTACATTCTTGCTCACTGCACAAGAACTGGTTTCTGTTTTACCACTACAACCCTCTACACTATCATTGATTTGATTTCGAGCCTGCAGATAATGTATAGGTCCGTATAACACATTCACCCACATGATTGCATCATAGGGTATTTCCTATGTCTGGAAACTCAGCTGATTGAGAGTCTACCTATTTTTTCAGAGTCGCAAGCACCCGAAGGAATTTTCATAACTACATATTATAGGGCTAATTTTATTATCTTGCTCTTAGAGGTAATATTTGTCTCACAAGGGAACCCTCTTGAGGTGTTGTCACACTCCGATTGGAACGGGACCGCGATTTTTGGAAAGGCATAGTCTAAAACCCTCAACACCACATTTTCAGCTGCCCAAGTTCATTTTTCGATTTTTGGCGAATTTTTGAATATTCAAAGTTGACTGTTTTTGACGACTTATGCTTTTTTTTAAAAAGTACGTACTTGATCAATAAAAATGGTCAAAATAAGTCCCAAAACTAATATTAATAATCCAAATTTCACAATTTCCAGCTATTCTGGAGCCACCAGCGCGATTTTTTGATTTCTCAAGAATTTTGAATTTGCTCCAGAAGGCGTGAATATGAAGTTGGGCAGCTAGAAATCGAGTTGTGTATTATACTCGACCTGTTTAACGAGTTTATCTACATTTGAGCCGATTTTGGGAGTGACACTTCAAGAGTGGTTTTTTGACCAGCTTTTTTCAAAATTAAAAAATCCAAAAAATCAAAAGATAACCGTTCGTGAGGAAATATTTGAAATTTGCGCGAATCGCTGTATTTTGTCCGTAACTAACCCCCCAAATCCAAAATTTCACATTTTCTAGCCATTCTGGAGCCTCCAGCGCGATTTTCAATTTCTCCAGAATTTTGAATTTTCTTCAGAAGGCGTGAATATGAAGTTAGGCAGCTAAAAATCGAGTTGTATATTACACTCGACCTGTTTAACGAGTTTATTCACATTTGAGCCGATTGTGAGAATGACCCCTCAATAGTGATTTTTGAGGTGTCACTCTCGCTCCAGAATGGCTGGAAATGGTAGAATTTGCGCTCCGGGAATTAGTTCTTGAAGAAATACAGCGATTCGCGCAAATTTCTGAAATTTCCTCACAAACGTTTATCTTCTGATTTTTTGGAATTTTTTAATTTTGAAAAAAGCTGGTCAAAAATCCACTTTTGAGGTGTCACTCTCAAAATCGGCTCAAATGTGGATAAACTCGTTAAACAGGTCGAGTGTAATATACAACTCGATTTTTAGCTGCCCAACTTCATATTCATGCCTTCCGGAGCAAATTGAAAATTCCGGAGAAATTGAAAAATTGCGCTGGAGGCTCCAGAATGGCTGGAAATGATAAAATTGGATTTGAGTAATTAATATTAGTTTTTGGGACTTATTTTGACCATTTTTACTGATCAAGTACGTACCTTTTTTTTTTAAAAAAAGCATAAATCACCAAAAACAGTGAATTTTGAATTTTCAAAAATTCGCCAAAAATCGAAAAATGTACTTGGTTCTCTGAAAATTTGGTTTTGGGGGTTTTAGACTATGCTCTTTCCAAAAATCGCGGTCCTGTTCAAATCGGAGTGTAACACCTCAAGAGGTTCCCTTGTCACTTGTCAGGGTGGTTATTGGGAAATTTTTTGAATTTTTTTGGCTCCCACTACCAAAGTAATGTAGGTAGGTAGATAGGTAGTTGAGTTTTATGTAAAATAGCGAGTGGTTTTTCAAAGCTTTCAAAATGGTAACATAGACATACCTACTTGTACATATAATATGAAAAATACAATAATTTTTGTTTCAAGGTTTCAAAAGTCAGCATAATAATGCGGATCAACGTTTCACAATTTTCGAAAATTTCGGAAATCCCTCCCGCGCAAAAAACATACCTAATCCATGTCAAAATTACATCCCCTGAGCCTAAACATTCAAAAAGTAGGTACCTAATCGCAATAATTGTCAAATGAAACTTCAAAATTGCCAAAAAAAACCCCTCAGGTTTCTTACCAAAATTGTCAAAAGTGTTATTTTTGTAAACATTGTCAAAATACTCCAAGTTTTTTTTGAATCGTGAGAAATTCACATTTTTTAACAAAATTGTTAAAGAGGTCCTGCTTTTTTGTTGAAGTTGATAGAAAACAAAGTTTCAGCATTTTTTGTCAAAATCGTCAATAAGTTTCATTTCTTTTTGGAAAAACTGTAAAAAATCCCAATTTTTACCTAAATTGTTAAAAAGTTGAATTCTTATGCCAAAGTTGTCAAGATGCTCCAAGTTTTTCCAAAATCGTGAAAAATCTCATTTTTGGAGAGGTCCTGTTTTTTTTGACAAAGGAATTTTTTGTGAAAAAACGAAAATATTTTGTCAATAAAAAGTAAGACATAGACATAATTGTAGCAGAAGACCGGACGTTTTTGAAATTATTGGCGCAAAATGGAAAAAATAGGTATATACAAGTTTTGCAGTCTTTGTCTAGAAAAATAAGACTTTTTTGAAAATCGAAAGTTTGGCTCAATTTCAGCAAATCAATAATTTTTTTCAAGTGGGTACCCACAATCGAGATTTGATACCTATCTTGGTCCATTTCAATGCCAGTAAAATTATCAAAATTTGGTTTGATTAGAATAAAAAATAAAAAATACCTACATACTACATATAAGAATATTTCATTCAATACGAAAAAAAAAAATACGTACGAGTTATACATACATAATTACATATTTACAAAAATCTGAATTCAAAGTTTTTTGCACTCCTAATTTTTAAATTTGAGGGAATCGAGGGCTTAAATCAAAGTTTTCCTAATTAGTAACTAAAAACATTCTAAAGCTTTTAGCGCATAACGTCTTCTGTTTAAAAATTTTTTCATTAGGTACATATTTTACCTATGTAAAGTCATAGGTAAAGACAAACCTCTTTTGGAAAAGGAATAATCGAAGACATTAGACCTTTTACAGAAACCATGGGTAAAAATCAGGTAAAAATGCGAAAATACGGTATATACTTATACAAATAATTGAGTAAGGAACGATGTTGCACAAACTCAACTGGAATTCCTATAACCATGCGCTCTACATATTTTTGCCTGAACTGCGCGTCCGCAAACAACGTCGTCACTCCTACCTCGTCCTTCCGCGCCCGCCCATCAAGTATCTAAATTTACAAGGTAAATATCTCGTTGAGTTTTAAATTTTCTTCAATTTTTTTTTCACCAACGTTTTCAGAGTAAAAAACTCAAGCAATGACTTTTTCAACTTTTCCAATATTGTGATCCGATAGTAAGTTATGCTTGAAAACGGATTCCTACAGAAAAGCCATTTTCACGGATTTTCTGATCGATTAATACGAAAAATCTCAAAAGTCATTGCTTAAAAAATGGATTATCTTTCGAATAAAAAAAAAAATTAGCAAAATCCATTGAATATTTGCCGAGAAATTTACCTTGTAAGTTGACTATCTTAAGCGTAAAAAAACGTTTCTGATCACAGCTGTAAAGTGTACCGTTAATCTGATGAATGAAAAATAGCATTGTAGGCAGTAGCATGCAGATAGTGGAAAGATTACCGGACATTTTTCATTGAACTGACTGGAATAAAACCAGTGGGGTTTCAAGGGTGATGGAAGGGGGGGGGGGTGGCCACCAAAAATTCGCTGACCAGTAAAAGAAAAAATTTCAATTTTGTCAAATACAAATTTTTAAAATGAAATGAGAGATGAAATCTGTGCTAGATACCAAATCGAACCATGCTACCATTGGCCGGATCCGGCTTTCCGGTCAGAAAACAGAATTTTTTACTTTTTTTCTCATATTTTCGAATTCATCGAAAATATGAGAAAAAAAGTGAAAAATTATGTTTTCTGACCGGAAGGCCGGATCCGGCTAATGATAGTATGGGTCGATTTGGTATCTAGAAGACTACCTTTGGCCCGAATTTGAGCTCCGGAAGTTGATACGCGGGAGAGATGATGGATATTTGTAGTTTTTTCCAGTTTTCTGAGTTGAACAGCTTTACCCGTGTACACAAAACTTCAAAAATTCGCTAAAAATCGAAAAATCAACCTGAGCAGCTGAAAATTGGGGGATGGGTGTTTTTTGAGGTCCTCTTTCCAACAGTCCAAGTTTCATTCAAATCGGAGATCATCATGTGGGGGGCTTCCCTTGTATGTAAGTAGGTAATTATAGCTATAAATGCTCTAAGGTATTTTCATTTTTTGAATTCGACCCTTCAAAGTCCCTATGATCGCCAACTACAAATATATTCGATTTTGTTTGTTTGTTTATCGAAATGAATGAAAAATCGAAGGGAGGAGGGGTTAGAATATTTAATTGACATATTTCAACAGTGTAAAATTTTTTAATATCCAAAAAGACTCCAAAAAACATTACTTACATTACAAAGAAGCCTTCGAGAAGAAAACTTTATCAATTTTTCAGTAATTTTTGAGAGGAAAATTCGTCCAAAACTTCGTAACGTTGTCCGCATTCAAATGCACATTTTCGCGTTCTACGTAGGTAGCTAGCTAGCTATAGGTAGTAGGTAGTAGGTAGCTGTGGTAATACATCGTATGTACTTATGTACGACGACGCGATGTTATTTTCTGGTTTGGGTACCATCGACCATAACACCATAATGCGGTAATGCAAATGCACGTTATATTTTGAAAATTTATTCTTTCATTAAATTAAAACGTAAATGAATCATGTTTATAATGCATTATAATGTGGTGAATTACTCATAAAGAGAAGAATCAGTATAGTAAAATGATTTTAATACCTTACCTTTAATACGCGAATGTAATATCTACATTTAATTGTCCAGGTAGTGCTTTTTCTCGGTGGCATTTCAGCGCCAGAGTCTGAATAGTACAGAATTTTCTTCTCCTCTACGTTTGCGTTTGAAATTCTCGCGAGAGATAGCGTCATTGTTATCTTTACGAAGGAATAATTTGTGCCAGGTCCCGCGTCGGTAATAAAGTAACTATTCTTTTCCTCATTTCGCGCCAGCGCCGCGCTACACGGCGTGTAGTAATTTCAACTTTCATTCGGTTACCTTTCTACTTTCATCAAATCCCATTAAAAAGGATACAACGCGGATAACGAATGTGAATAAATATAATCTTATTAAAGGATAAAAAACAAATTAAATGTCAGTGTATCAGCTCTGGCTTGTAAAAGCATAGCTACCTACGCTACGGTATTTTAAATTTTCTTGGAGGTTTTGTTTTTTCTCGCACGTTTTCATCTTACACAGCCATGAGCCATAGCCAGCCTTTGGTTATGCTACTTTTTCCCCTTCGTATTGTAATTTTTTTTTACCGTACTCGTATATTTTCTCAGGTGTTGCCGAGATTATGCAAATTTAATTGATGTTTTTCCTTTTCTACCGTGCAGCTCGAGCTCGAGCTTGATGGAAAAATCTTCGCCAGTCCGAGATGGTGAACCTGTTGATACGTGTAGAAAATACTGTCCTTTTGCCGTAGTGTATAGTCCATCCTTTGAAAGTACTCGTATTTCTTTTCCAATGGGAAATATGTACTTGTACTATACAGATAACGGGTTGTTGAAAATGAATATATTATTATGTGCCATATGTCGAACGGCGGTGTTGAAAGCTGCGAGATTATTTTGGCTGCATTATGGCTGCTTCAGCCACGCCTGCCTGTTTTTGTTCGCTCGTGTATTCGATGTGAAAATTTATCGGAAAAATATTCATAGAAAGAATTACAAACTGCAGGCAACAAGCCAATAGAAGCTTCGATGGTGTCGAGTTCTTCATTCTGTGTGGTACGAGGGATTTTAAATAGTGGTTTTCCATTCTTTCGTAGCGTATTGTCGAGTTCCAAAGAAAATTTTTACAAGGATATTATACTCGTAGATGTGAAAATCCCGGTTGGACGATTGATTTGCCAAGTTGCCAAGTTTAGATTACTGGATGAAATTTTGGAATACGGAATTTTTTTTGGGGGTAATGGATCATTTGCATAGTGTCATCGAGTGTGTGTTCTGTATCTTAAGACCAGTAGTGGCCAAAATTAGAAAGATTCTCAGAATAGAAAAGTCTCAAAAGTTGATTATGAGTATGTTAGGTGTCTGTGATTTCAAACAGTTAACCATTTAATTATTTTTTTTGCATACAGAAATGATTGAAATGAGGTAAGTACCTTGAAATATTAGGAGTGGTCAAAAAAACTGCGAATTTCAAAATGTCGTAAAACATGCCAATTTTATTTTATTTTTTAAACTGTATGGGTTTGTATGAAAATATGGACATTCTCGACTAAAAAAATCGTTAATTCCATTTTTTCAAAATATTCGAAAAAATTGCCTCCGATCTCCTCATTTGATAAAATTTTTACTTTCATAACTCGCTTTTCAGAATTGTATGCAAGGCTATAGGGATCCAAACGTCCAGAAAATCCAATTCAGCATCCTAAAATACCCACACATTGATACATACCAATGTTGAATTTTTCAAAATTTCACGTTTTGCATCCCCCTCTCCTGTTGAGAGCTCATTTTTAGGTTCCTTTTTGAGGGCTCAGTGGTCGTTGGTCAAGGGACATACGAATGCTAAAAGGGACTTCAGTGACCCTAACCCCCCCCCTCTATTTCGATACCAATGTCAAATTTATTCGAATGTTCATGTTTTGAACCCCCCTCCCTCCCCTTCTCTCAACGGCCCATTTCGAGGTTAAGGGAAAAATAGGTGACAAAATCGACTTCATGAATTTTTTTTTTGTGAAAAATCAACTTTGTGAAGTTTTTGTGTGAGGGGGGGGGGGTCGAGTGTAGAGCATTCTGGAAATTTGGTTGAAAAAAGTAGTCATTTTTTTTTAAGCTGTGAAAAATAGATTAAAATCATATCAAAAAAGCCTTTATTCGAAGCGTAAAATAATATCATTCATTATGGATGCAAATAGTTGATATTCATGGCTTCAACATTTTTTGTTTTCAGGAAGTTATAATAATGTATTTTTAAAAACAGGAATAAGGCTCGAGAGAAGCGAGGGCAACATCTAGCTATCTCTAAAAAATTCACAATTATTCTATTTTTCAGGACAGATTTTTACTTTTTCAAAAAGATCCAATTTTACAGGGCGTCTGATGGTCATGAAAGTCATGAAAAGGTCATGGATTTTGCTCGGAACACATTTAATAATTTTTTAAAAAGCCCGGATGAAATGAAAAAAAAATCAAAAAAATAAATGAGAAATTTATTCAAAAAATCAGAAAAATGAAAAAGCAGAAATTCCTAATTTTTGATTCTGTAAAAAATGGCAACCCTGTTCGAGAAGCAAATAGGTGTATGACACAAAAGTAGTGCTCAGTGGGTTTTATTTTCAAGTGGAAAGAGCTAGCGAGATAAATGAAGCGGCGTTGAGTAGAGAAAAATAAGGGCTTTCAAAAGTGACTTTGAAAATTTCAGGCCCATGCACAGGGTGTCCACAAATTGAAAAACCGGTTTGGTCCAAAAATTCAAACTGGTTTTTATTGGCGCAATTTACTCTACACACTAAGTCGACAAAAATGTGATATGAACTTTTTGAAACCGGTTCATTAATTTGCAACCAGTTGACAAAAAATACCCAAAAATTGTAGATAGAGAAAAAAGCTTGAAACCAAAGTTTGTTGTAGAGCGTGAAAAATTACACAATTCTGTCTAATGACAATATTTTGAATCGGTTGATTGGTTTGAATTTAGCAACCAGTTTTTGACAATCACCTAAAAATTGGAGATAGAGAAAAAAGCTCAAAACAAAAGTTGTAGAGCGTGAAAAATTGAACCATTTTCGCTGATCAGATTTTGAAACCAGGGCATTAATTTGCAACCACCAACCAGTTATCAAAAACTACATAAAAATTGAATGTAGGGCGTAAAAAATTACACAATTCTATTCAGTTCCATTCTGAAACCGGTTCATTGGTTCACATATAGCAACCAGTTTTTGAAAATCGCCTAAAAACTAAAGATATGTAGAGAGAAAAAAATTGAAACAAAAGTTGTAGAGCGAGAAAAACTGAACAATTTTTGCTGATCGGATTTTGAAAATGGGAAATTAATTCGCAACCAGGTAACTTTCGATGGCTTGCAGCGAATTAATGAACTGGTTTCAAAATCTGATTTAGCGAAAATAATTCAATTTTTCACACTCTAGAACTTTATGTTTCAAACTTTTCTCTCTATATCTCCAATTTTTAGGAGATTGTCAAAAACTGGTTTCTAAATGAGAACCAATGAACTGGTTTCAAAATGTGATTAGGCAGAATTGTGTAATTTTTCACGCTCTACAACTTTTGATTCAAGCTTTTTTCTCTATCTACAATTTTTAAATAATTTTTGATAACTGGTTGAAAATAATGAACCGGTTTCAAAATCCGATCAGCAAAAATGGTTTAATTTTTCACACTCTACAACTTTTGTTTCAAGCTTTTTTCTCTATCTTCAATTTTTGGATAATTTTTGATAACTGGTTGCAAATAATGAACCGGTTTCAAAATCCAATCAGCGAAAATGGTTTAATTTTTCACGCTCTGCAACTTTTGTTTATAGCTTTTTTCTATATCTTTAACTTTTGGGTATTTTTTGTCAACTAGTTGCAAATTATTGAACCGGTTTCAAAAAATTCATATCACGTTTTTGTCGCCTTAGTGTGTAGAATACATTGCGTCAATAAAAACCTGTTTGAATTTTTTGACCCAGTCGCTTTTGAACGTTCTTATTTTTCCCTACTCAACGCCGGTTCATTCATCTCTCTAGCTCTTTCAACTTGAAAATAAAACCCACTGAGCACTACTTTTGTGTCATACTGTATGTACATACCTAAACCTATCAGGTCCTTCCAATCCAGACAGTCAGGAAAAGTTTGTCTTTTTGTCTGTATCTACCTATGGGGTTTTCTTTTCAAAAAAGTCTGGAAAAAGTTCTTCCTTTTGCTCGAAGGTCTTTCTTTTTTCCGAATTTTTAAATAATTCTGTCACTCAATCAAAATCGAGCAAAAAATGAAAACTCAATTTTTCAGAATTTTTTTTTTATAGGTCAAGTCAAAATAAGTAAATATAGTAACAAAAAATCAAATATTTTGTTAATGAAAACCGATTAATTATTACCATTGTGTGATGTATTTAAAAATTATAAACTTTTGAAGCTTTTTTTTGACAATTTTGTGAAAATAAATAGGGAGGGGGTATCAGTACATTTTCAATTTTGAAAATGTCCTTCCCAAAGTTCATTTGATTTACTGGGTTCCTAGAGACGCGACAATTTAACGAAAAATAGAAAGTTTGCATCGATGAATGGAAATGTTCTGGCATTTCAAGTTATTCAATTTTTGGAGGGGGAGGGGGGCGGTAAAAATGTGACAAATAAGTCGTGAAAAATTCATAAAAGTCATGATTTTTTCTCTATGAGATTTGTTAGACATTCTGTTTTGGCAAAAATTGGAAATTGTTGAAAAATAGATCGTTTTTTTAGTATGTATTCTAGCGAATAAAGTTGGGACTTCCTGGCAGTTTTGACTGGAATGGAGAGACCTTATTTTGGGAAATTTGAACTAGAACAGCATCATTTTTAATGTGAGATGAGAAGTCAGTTTTTCTACTCTTTAACTTTGGTCATAGAATTAGAAGGAAAATGATTCGGAATGAGCGAAGCGAAGGCGAATGCTTTTGAAAATTTATAATTTAAGAAGTAGGTACCTACATGAAAACCCATATTTTTTGGTAATTCTTTGATTTTTAACAACAACAACTGTTTCTTATAGCTCTGCTTTCCAAACACTAAAAACACAAATTGAATCCACTCCATTAGACTTTTCATCTGAAAATCTAGAACCATACAACTCTCTTTTTTCTCTTGAAGAGCTAAATCATTGTCTAAACTACAACATTAAAGACTCATCCCCTGGACCTGATGAAATTCACCCTCATATGTTAAAGTTAAAGTACCTTTCAGACACTGGAAAAGAAGACTTACTTCAGTTATATAACAAAATTTGGACTTCTGATTCCTTTCCAAAAATGTGGAAAACTGCAACAATCATTCCAATATTAAAACCTGATAAAAACCCAAGTCTTGCATCTAGTTATCGCCCCATCTCCTTAACTTCAGTTCCTTGCAAAATACTTGAAAAAATGGTTATTAAACGTCTTAATTGGTATATTGATTCCTCAAACTCTCTTAGCATTTATCAGAGTGGTTTCAGAAAGAAAAGATCTACCCTAGACCACCTCTTTAGTCTCCAAAAAGAAATTAGTTCAGCCTTCCAGAATAAAGAAAGTGTTCTTTCAGTCTTTTTTGATCTTGAAAAGGTATTTGATAAAGCCTGGCGTTATAAAATTCTCCAAAAATTACATTCCATTGGAATTAGAGGACATTTAGCCTACTTTATTCAAAATTTCTTAACAAACCGTACTTTTAGAGTGAGAGTTAACAATACATACTCAGAATTTTTTGAAATTGAAAACGGAGTCCCCCAAAGTTCAGTTCTTAGCACAGTTTTATTTATACTTTTGATTGATGACATTTCCAATGTTGTTTCTAGACCCATTTCTCTGAGAATCTTTGCTGATGATATAAACATTTCCTTTCATTCAAATAATATTCAACTAGCTCTTCATGTAATCCAAGAAACCCTTGAAAAAATTGAATCATGGGCAGATTCTAATGGTCTAACCTTCTCAGAGTCAAAAACCCACTGTATACTTTTCACCAAAAAAATAAGATTCCTCCAGATCTCATTCTCAACTTCAAAGGACACTCTTTAGAATTCAAAACCACTACTAAATTTCTTGGATTAACTTTTGATAGAAAACTAAATTGGACTCCTCATTTCCTAAAAGTAAAATCAGATCTCATGAAACGCCTAAATCTGTTGAAAATAATCAAAAATTCTAAGTATAATCCATCTCGCAAACTCCTACTTCACTTGTATAAATCTCTAATTCGCAGTAAAATTGAGTATGGAAGCCCATGTTTTGCAAATATCTCAAATAAGACTTCAAATATTCTAAAAACAATTCAAAATTCAGCCCTAAGGATCTATATAGGAGCCCTCTATTCCTCTCCAATAGATAGCATTTATTGTGAAGCAGCAGAATTACCCCCTGATTTTAGAAGAACTCTTATAACAAACAAACTCATCTCAAATGCATCCACCAACCCTTCCCATCCACTCCAAAACTCAATTAACCCACCCAACCCCCAACATTTTGATCATATAGAAGGACCCATTTCTAATTTCATCACAATGTTGAATGATCTTCAAATCAATCCCAAAACGCTCATCCAAAAACCAATATTACATCCCCCTTGGCTCCTCAAACCTCCTCAAGTCAATACACAACTTATAAGTACTCAAAAAATAATCACTCTCCACTAGGAATAAAACAAAACTATCTTGAACTCTTATCAGAGTACAAAAAATTCAATCTTTGCTTTACAGATGGATCAAAAATACCAACGCTTCATACAGGATATGCCTATTCTATAAATGATAGAATTTCAAATTTTAAAATCCATAACTGTTCTTCAATCTACACTGCCGAACTCACAGCTATTCTCCATTGTCTCTGTGATATACTCACTTATGAATCAGAAAATAAGTCCTTCTTAATTCAAAGTGATTCCCTCAGCTCACTAACTGCTATCCAAAATCTTTTTTCCGATCACCTTCTAATTCAAAATATTCATAAAACTCTATTTGACTTACAAAATTCAAACTTCTTTATACAGTTTATGTATGTACCCAGTCACGTTGGAATCTTAGGAAATGAAATTGTAGATATTAATGCAAAATCTGCCACCACCCTTTCTCCCCTTACACTTATCACAGCTGACGACCTCAAATCTATCTTCACCCAAAGCACACTTAAAAAATGGCAAAACTTTTGGTCCCTCCAAACCACAAACAACCTCTTTCAACATAAAAAATTAGTCCATCCTTGGAAAAACCTCTCCCACTTAAACAGGCTTGAAGAAATCATTATAACCAGACTGAGAATTGGCCACACAAAAATCACACACAATCACCTCTATGAAAAGGCCCCAAAACCCACATGTCAGTTCTGCCTGTCAGAACTTATATCTGTCCAACACTTACTATTTCACTGTCCCTCCTTACATCAACACAGACTATCCCTACAAATAGACGAAAGATCCCCATTCATACCAGACGACCCTTCCGAAATTAAAAAATTCTTAGATCTAATTAAAAAACTTGACCTTACCAACTCGATTTAAATCCCATACGACGGGTGTAATAATCAAGTAATTACAAACACCCCAAAAAAAAAAAAAAAAAAAGTTCTTCTGAACTATTCCAAAGTTTCCCAACTTTTTCTAATTCGCCCAATTTTCCCAAAAATACATAACTTTTTATCAACCTTTTCCCGTTTGAGAGAACGGGTATGGGTAAAATACCCCTCCACCAACCCCCCGTTCGCTTCCACTCTGCTCCAAATCAGATCGGAGAGCCCATAGCTTAATCTTCGCCCATCAACTTCGCAAAGGTCTACTCAAAAAAAGCTCATTGTAAGATCCAAAATTATAGTCTGTACAGTCTTCAAATGGAGCCATCGTATGTATCAAAAATTGATTTTTGAGAAAATACTTTATTCAAAGCTGTTTTTTAATCCAATTTTTCTTCAGTTTTATACAGGTCCAGATTTCGCCAACACGCTGCGACTGAAATGGAAAATTTGTCTACTCTCTTCGTTGGATCCGGCGGTCATTTCATCTTGCAATATGAATTCGTCGTGAAAAAGTGAGTAAAAAATAACACTCATCGTTACTCTGATATTACATTATTTAAATATGTACGAGTATCCATATTTTACGAAATTTTTTCGGTCATTCCGAAAATTTAATGGGAATAGGATTTTTCAAATAGTGTGCCCTTTTCTTTTTTTTGCATCTCAGTATAACGTTTTTGCATACATTATAATAGATGTTTTCCTTGAACTTATTTTTCGGTTCGTATCATCCCCCGTCGACGTATGTCTCTCATCCGTTCCTCTCGATTACTTCGTCTCGGCTGGTAAAAATGACTGGAATATTTTTCGTCGTACAATGTTCGACATACGTATACGCTTTCGGTCTCGTATAATGTTCTCAACATTTCGCAGCAGGACGCAATTATATGGGCAAAATTCTCAACGCTTGGTACTTGGCGTTGAATTTTTTCGAGCTACGTTAAGAATCGAATCTAGTTTATGTAAATTTTACGCCGCCGATCTCGTACTCGTATATGTGCTCTTGCTCGTATTCCGAGTATGTTTTTCGGCTACGTATTCGTACGGGCCAACGAGCGTTTATTTCATAAATGGACGTCGAATGCGTTGGAAAAACCCCTTAGTATAAATATGCGAGACATTCCACGGTATGGGAGGAAAAAAATATGTGAAAATAAAAAATTCATAAGGCTCGGCTCGTATGAAAAGAAATAAACGATAAAATGTGCAAGTTTTTAAAATACGCAAAGATGACTTTTGAATCGACGACGGAGAAAGGGAGGCAGAAGCAGAAGGAAAAAAGAAGACGAAAAGAATGTACGCTATTTTTCTCGTGTACGAGTATTCGCGTTTTGAGTTCATTCTGCTGCACGAAGGAGCGAGTTCCGTTACAGTGAGTTTTTTCATATGTTTTATGTATAGTCGTAATATTCTTTTGTGTTGCTGGGAAAGTAGGAGACGAGAATGTGTTGTAATGGTTTGAAAAATTGATCCAATTTTATAAAGATGAAAATTTAAGGCTTGTTGAGTTCGAAGTTTGCGAATCATTAGACGCGATTATGGATTATCGCCATGTTTGAGGTGGAATGAGATGTATTTTTCAAGGCAGCTTTCACCTTTTTTCCAACGTGGTTCAGAAAAATAATTTTTGGCGTATTTTGGGAACCATTAAAAAGAGATGTAACCGAAATGGTGAGAAAATCCTCATTGGGGATTTTATGGATACAAAATATTTAGGCTATTTGACTTCAATAAAACATGTTTCGAAAAAAATTTCATTTTTAAGAAAATGTGAGAGATTTTGATATGCTTGAAAAAAATAAGGATGGAATGGGGTTAGGGTATTTCACTCTGCTAAAAAAGACATTGAAATGTCAGGAGAATTTGGAATTTTCACTCCGAAATCGAGGAATTTTGTGATAAAATTGACTTTTCAATCAAGAATTGTGTAAATCTTTGGCTTTTGCCTCGTTTAAAAAAAAACCTCACTTCACTCGGAAGATTTTCATAATTCAGGAAAGCTGTAAAAAAAATGTATCCCCCAACCCCACCCCCCACTGCGTGTAGCTTCATTTATACCTGGCAAAAAACTCGTGGATCGATTCATAACACAGGATATTTTTACGGTTATGCCCATCTTGTTTTTCCTACTTCTGTCCAGTATTCTGAAAAAATAACATTTTTTCAAAATTACCAAGAAGCCCTAAATTTTGCCAAAATTGCTGAGAAATTCCTGATTTTTTTGCATAAATTTATCCAAAACTAGGTATTGATTTTCGCCTGCCTTAGCTGCAAAAAAAAGTCCTGTTATTTGACGAAATTGCTGAAAAAAGTCTCGGTTTTTGTGGAAATTATCAGAAAGATCAATATTTTATTAAAATTGTCAAAAAAGTTCAGAAAATCGCATTATAAAATACATTTTTTTTGAAAATGGTCAAAAAGTTTCATTTTTTGCCTATGCCATAAGTCTAGTTAACTGCCAAAATTATCAAAAAATGCCATTTTTGCCAGATTTTTGCTTCAGCTGCCAAATAAATCCTGTTACTTAATAAAATTGCTAAGAAAGGTCTCGATTTTTGTAAATGGCCAAAAAGTTCAATATTTTGTCAAAATTGTTTTAAAAAAAGTATCGATTTTTGTCAGAAAATTTCTAAAAATCTCCGGATTTGTTTGGACAAAAATGTCAAAAAGTTCCAATTTTTTGCAAAAATTTCCAAAATTCTTCATTTTTGTCAAAAAGCTCTGTTTTTTCCAAGATTGCCTATTGAAATACATGTTTTTTTCAAAATTGTCGTAAAAGGTCATGTTTTTTGTGAAGATTGTCAAATGGTTTCAAATCCAGTTTTCTCATGAAAATTCCCAGGAAAAAATGGATTAGATCTAATTATATATGAAAGGGTTAGATCTAACTAGATAAAGAAAATGTCTCTATCTAGATAGATCTAACTGTATATAATTTGATCTAATTATATCCAGTTAGATCTATCTAGATAGAGACATTTTCTATATCTAGTTAGATCTAACCATGTTATTGGTCAATTTTCAGTTTTATTCATTTACATAGAAGTGTTTTTGTCCAATTTGGATCCTCACCCTTTAATATGTAGTTTGTCTCCAAAAAATGGGTAGATCGAATAATAATGATGAAAATTATAATTTTCAACAGAAATGTTTTACTCGATCAATTTTACTTGAACCATGAAAAGTTAATTAGGAAGTTCGAGCCTTGAACCCTATATAGGATTCTGCTCAAGACTTTATCTGCGAGTAGCCAAAACGACACACTTTTCGAGCATTTTAGATCAAACTTGATCTTCATAGATCTAACCAGATATAATGAGATCCATTCAGATATAATTTTATCAAATTTGATCTGAACAGACATGTTTGCAAGAAATGTGTTTCAAACATTTTAGATCCAACTGGGTCTTCATTAGATCTAACCAGATATAATGAGATCTATTCAGACATAATTTGATCAAATCTGATCTGAATAGATATGTCCACAAGAAATATGATTCAAACATTTTAGATCCAACTGAATCTTCATAGATCTGACCAGATATAATGAGATCAATTCAGATATAATTTGATCAAATGTGATCTGAATAGATATGTTTGTAAGAAATACTATTCAAACATTTTAGATCCAACTGGATCTTCATAGATCTGACCAGATATAATGGGACAAATTTATATCTAAGATGTTCAACATTCAGATATAATTTTATCAAATCTGATCTATGTTGATCAATTTTTAGATCTAATTTGATCACATTAGATATGATCAGATACAATTAGATCTGTCCCATTTTTTCCCGGGTTGTCAGAAAGTTCCATTTCTCGTCTGAATAATGCCATAAGAAGTCCCAGTTATTGCCAAAATTTACAAAAAATTCCATTTTTAAAAAAAGCTGCATGTGAAAAAGTTTCACCTAATTTTTGGCAAAATAGTCAAAGAGTCCCGTTTTTATCGCAAATGCCCAATACCTATATTATATTTAACTGTTTTTCCTCAAAATTGTCAAAAAATTTTGGAAAAGTCTTCATTTTTGTCGAAAAATTCTGTTTTTCCAAAAAATGCATTATAAAAGACCTCTTTTCGCCAAAAATTCCCCCACAGATCACATTTTTCGCCAAAATTGCTAAAAAGTTTCTTTTTTGCATAAAATGCCATTAGAAGCCCAGTTTTCTGACTGACATAAAAATACCTGTAAGTTTAAAAAAGTCCCATTTTTGGCCAAAATTTCTAAAAGTTTCATCTAATTTTTGTCAGAATTGTCAAAACGTCCATATTTTCATCATAAAAGTCCTGTTTTGAACAAAATGACTGAAAATGTACTGATTTTTTAACCAAAATTGTCAAAACTTTCATCTATCAACATTTTTAAAAAGTCCTCATTTTTTCATAAAAAGTCCTGTTTTGACCAAAATTATCAAAAATTTCTCATTTTTGTCAGAATTGTCAAAATTTCTCATTTTTGTTCAAATTGTCAAAAATCCCTCATTTTTGTCAGAATTGTAAAAAAATTCCTCATTTCTGCCAGAATTGTTGAGAAATTCCTTATCAGAATTGTCAAAAATTCCTCATTTTGTCAGAATTGTTGAGAAATCCCTCATCAGAATTGTCAAAAATTCTTTATTTTTGTCAGAATTGTTGAAAAACTCATTTTTGTTAAAATTGTCAAAAATCCCTCTTTTTTGTCAAAATTGTTGAAAAATTTCTCTTTTTTGACAGAATTGTCAAAAATTCCGCATTTTTGTCAGAATTGTCAAAATTCCTTATTTTTGTTAGAATAGTCAAAAATTCCTCATTTTTGTCAAAATTGTTGAGAAATTCATCGTCAGAATTGTCAAAGATTCCTTATTTTTGTCAGAATTGTTGAAAAACTCATTTTTGTCAGAATTGCCAAAAATTCCTTATTTTTGTCAAAAAAAGTCCTGTTTTTGCCTCAATTGCGAAATAATTCCATTTTTTAAGCCAAAATGATCAAAAAGTAATTTTTTTTGCATGAACTACCATAAAAAGTTCTACTTTTTGTCTGCGTCTACAAAATCCTGGTGTTTTTCAAAATTGCCCCAGTTTTTGCTCTTCTTCATTTCTCAATCAACCTCTGTGATTTTTCATTAATTTTTTTTTTTTTTTCATTTTCTTTGAATTAGGAAACATTTTGACTCATTGGGCTAAAGAAAGTCATGCTTGAATAAATTTAAATTCACTGATCCAGACAAGGCAGAAGGAGGGGGAGGGAGGGAATGGATAAAAATGAAGGAAAAAATTATCATTTTCTTTGTATGGTTTTTTTTTTTCATCAATTGAATGGTGCTTTTCAAGAAGGTCGTATCGACAAAAAACTGGTTTTGAGAAAAACGCATTTTTGTATTTCAGTGTTTTGCCATTTTGGTTTAAAATGATATAGCGAGCTCCGGTTTTTTTTGTTGAATAGAAGCATCTTTCCACTATTTATTTCCTGCGTAGTAATTTTTTTTCCACCACCAACATTTCCATGGGAGCGCTTTACAAAAGAGACCTCGATAGGACCTACTTGAAACGACAGGACCTTCTTGCGGTTATTCACCTAAAAATCGATTTTATTCCTTCTCAAACCCACCAAAAACATGAAATAGTCACTCTTGAGAAGTAATTTTCAACGCAGAATTCAAATTTTGAGTCAATTTTGCCCCTCGACCCCCAGGGGGGGGGGGGTACCAAATGAAAATTTGGGGAAAATGTGAAAAAATCGAGTATAGTGTCAAAATTTTGATACTTTGAGTTGAAAACCACGATTTTTGAGTCAATTTCCCTCGTGGCCCCCCAGGGGGGTGGTACCAAATGAAAATTTGGGGAAAATGTGATAAAATCGAGTATAGTGTCGAAATCTTGATACTTTGGGTTAAAAACCACGATTTTTGAGTCAATTTCCCTCGTAGCCCCCAAGGGGGGGGGGTGGTACCAAATAAAAATGCGAAAAAATCGAGTATAGTGTCGAAATCTTGGTACATTTGGGCTGAAAACCCGATTTTCGAGTCAATTTTGTCCCTCGGCTTCCGGGGGGAGGGGTGTGGTACCTAATCAAAATTTAGGATAAAAGTGAAAAAATTGAGTACTTTAATGTAATATCTTTAATACTGTAGGGCAGAAGTTTCTTCCGCCAGCATTCCCCAAAACGACGAATATGAAAAATTATGCATTTTAGTGTATGTAAAACAACTGCGATCGATTTACCTGCGGAAACCTGCAAAAATCTGTATCATCTCATACTTTAGCCATGCATGTGTGAGTGCGCACTCGATTTTTTCACTGTTTTCTCCAAATTTCGATTTGGTACCACCCCCTTCCTCCCTGGCGTGCGAAGGACAAAATTGGCTCGAAAATCGGGTTTTCAGCCCAAATGTACCAAGATTTCGACACTATACTCGATTTTTTCGCATTTTTATTTGATACCACCCCCCCTGGGGGGCTACGAGGTAAATTGGCTCAAAAATCGTTGTTTTTAACCCAAAGTATCAAGATTTCGACACTATACTCGATTTTTTCACATTTTCCCCAAATTTTCATTTGGTACCACCCCCCTTGGGGTCGAGGGGCAAAATTGACTCAAAATTTGAATTCTGCGTTGAAAATTACTACTCAAGAGTGCCTTCTGGTATAGTTGTGATCAACCATTTCGGAGAAGAAGGTAATGCGCGCATTTTCCAGTTGCGTTTCCTAGCCAACTTCATATAGCTGCTGTTTGTGAACAACACCACATGGAGCGCTGCGGTTTGCACCATCTTGTGTAGAAAACGTCAGAGATTCAAATTTCATGAACTCCTCAAAAAGGTCCTATCGGTCGATAGGACCTTCTTGAAAAGCACCAGTCAATTGTAAGGACCTTTTTGAGTTGTAATCTTCTCATTTTCTGGCTGCTTCACGATTTCAGTCGTCATTGAATGAATGACTTTATTTATGACACGCACTTGTTGAGATGTAGTCAATGATTTCCTTGTTAAATTCGTTTTTTTTTTTTTGTTATTATTTTGTCCATGTTCAGATGATATTACGGCGCAGTAACTCGAATAAACTTGAATGGAAAATTGGAAAAAACAATTTCTACCCTGTATAAATAAAGTACACTCTCCCCTCCATACTCAGAAACTTGAAAACTACCAAAAAATTGATAAAAATGCTATATGGATGAGGATACTGGCATGTCCAATACTTATTTGAAGTTTATGTTCTTTAAATATTACCAAACGTACTTCTTTCGTTGAATTTTCACCAAAATGTAAAATGAGTGGATACCCAGGGGGCCAGGGTTAAAAATTGAGTTAAATTAACCACCCATGAGTATTTTTGAATTTCAAATTGAGCATTCGATGTAATTTGGACAAATGTTTTGGTGTTCCATTTACGAGTCCTACACTTACAGGGTGAATTGACAGGTGAAGTGTGAATTGGCACATATCTCAAATCTGCTGCACAGAATACCGATGAAAGTGGTGTATTTTTCGGTTTAGGTTTTGAGTATGTTGTTGATTTGCTGCGAGATCATATTAAGTTTTTCTATATACGAAGTTGGATATGATACCTTCTGAGGCTGATGAGGCTGTTGAGACTGCGAATTATTCTATAAATATACGTATTACCTCGGCAGAACAAGTGTACCTAGGTACCGGATTCTAGGACGTATTATGCATATATGTACCTATATACGGTTTAGACCGAATTTGTGACAATTTATGGCAACGTCACGTATTTTATTTGGCGTGACATCTGTTACACGCTATAGACGATATTCAATTTATTCATTTCCGAACGAAAATCCGATTACTATTCGTCTGTCAAACGTACTGATAGAGAATTTCGTTACTCGTATTATAGCATAGCATCGAATAATGCACCTATCGTAAGCTTACTTACGCGTGTGTATTTGTGTGCTTCGAGCCATACACAGAGAGCTAGGTAAGGTCGACGTCGTCGTCTGCTATGCTACATATAAAACGTAACCACGAAAAAAACCCCAAACGTTAATATCGTATTTCATTCGAAAAGCTCGAAAGCACAAGATTTTTATACTATAAGCTCGAGCCTGTGTATAATAAGTAGACGTAAAACTTTATTAATACCCGAGACTTTTTCTAAACATGAAAATTGCAAATTTTCTGCTAAACCTAAACGTGAATATGACGTAAAGGCTGGCTCGCAGAAATGTAGAAAAATTCTATTCTGTAATCTGTATACTTACTCGTTGGTAGGATGTAGGTATATTGTAGAGGTTGAGGTAGGTACATCCACCACCATGCTCCCACATAATTTAAAACCCAACCAAAAGGTTTGTCTAAAAAGGTGAATTCTTTAATATAGTTAGTGCCGGGTGTCTCATCGCGATGCTGCAGGCACGTAATATATTGGTATTTTGTCGTAATTTTCTTCTCTTCTCTCTTTCTTATACTTCTTTTACTGATGGTATGTGTAGGTGCGTCGTATTTGCCACATGATGACTTCTAATTTTCAGCGAACCCGAACCCGAACCCGAGTCTCGTGTACCGTACCTTCTCGACATCGTCGGAGATATGCGAGGACGACTCGAATAGATACCTATCTTTTATGAAAGAATTTTCACTTCGCCAAGAAGTACCTATATTTTTCTTCTTCTTCTCTATTCTTTAATTCGTTGACCTTTGTTACTTATGGTACTCGTGTATTGAATTAGAACGTCGGCGTCGTCTTCATCGTAGTAGCTCATTCAATTTACACGTGTTTGACTTTTAATGATGGCGGCGAGCGGAGGGGGGAATTTATCGCGAAGCGTGAAAGTGTGAAAAGTGTTCGAATAGGTGCGGAATATCGAATTTTAAAATTTACCGAAGTAACTTAGTGAAATTACACGAATCAAAATGTCGAGAGGATTATCGCGCTTCGTGAAAATTTTTCGCCTCCTTGTAAAATGTATTGGACGAGTCGCCGACAATTTTGATTTCTTAGTCATTCGAAATAATTTGATGAAAACTTCGAAAAATAATGCAAAATTGTCTGAAATTCAGGCAGATAAATTGTGTAAAACGTTAGTAAAATTAGTTGAAAACGCTGTAGAAATACTTAAAAAATAAGTACCTCAAAATCACTTTCAATCTCCAAAAATGGTGAAATTGCAGTAAAATTTGGCAAAACGTGGCTAAAATTGCCTAAAACTAAGTAACTTTAAAACCTACTGAAATAATTTCAAAACATAAAAATATCACTAAAATCGTAAAAATGACCCCTCTTCTCCCCCTTCCACCAATGAAAAAGTATACAAATTTGGCAAAATTTTCAAAAAAAAATGTATAAAATGTCATTGAAATAATATCTACGTTGAAAATTACTTCAAAATAATAAAAAAAAAAAAAAACACATTAAAGTCATTAAAAACTACTCAAGAACTGATGAATTTTCTAAAAAATTTGTACAAATTCATCAGAATTAAAAAATCACCAAAATAATGATTTTTTTTCAAAGTTTTAGCAAAAATGAATGAAAATTCCATAAGACATCGTTAAAATGTGTTTAAAATGTTACAAAAGCATTAAAATAGTTGAAAATCTAATCTATAAATCCATTGAAAACTGATGAAAGTAGGTAATATGACTTGTAAATGCCGCTTGCGGTCCCTTACAGCAATGAACTTATTATTAGGTATTATTATTATTATTATTATTAGGTATAGAATTTGGCTACATGTATTTTGAAAATGATAAACATGGCATGAAATGAATACAAACTTTAAAATTAGCTAAAATAACACAAACCTGATGAAATTTTCCAGCGAAATTCGGCCTTAACATTGTCAAAAGTGTCGACATTTCTTAAAACACATTAAAAACATTGAAGTTGCGAAAAATTGTAATAATTTAACGAAATTTCAGCAGCAAAATTTGGCAAAATTTGATTAAAGGAGCTAAACTAATTAATTATTTTTTTTTTAAAGTAAAAAAAGTAAAATAGACTCGTAATAACAACGGAAACGGACTTTTCGATGGTTTTTATTCAACAATAAAACAATTAACACTTATAATTAATCGGATACTTCGATTAGACATCTTAACTCTATCGAATACTAGCTAAGAGTCCTCGGATCAACACATGGTGATAATGTGTTTGGTTACAAGGTCGTTCAGCTAAGGAAAGGCAAACAACAACAGTGAGGAGCAACGGACTCGTAATTACGGAGGAAATACCGTAATATTTCCTACATTCGGCCATCCTGGAATGTTGAAACTGTCCTCAGTTTCCGGTGAATGTTTATCGATTTTCCAGGATCCGATAACTTCTGCGGTGAGAATTTTATCTCCACTTGCGTGCTTTCGATGGAATATGGTCTTCATCTTGCGCTAATTTTTGGCAAAACTTTCTCGTGCGGTTTTTCGTAGAACTTTGACGTTTTCAGAGGTTTGAATTACTCCTGGGGGATTAAATTCGGAAAAATTCGGTTTATATCAGTAGAAATACTCAAACGGAGGTCTACAATTGCAACGTGGATATCGTACGGTGATTCGTTTTTGTTTACGGTTGATTTTTCGTTGGCGGCATAACATTTCGTACTGGAATGACGTAAAACAAAATTTCTTCGACTTGGTTTTGGCAAATGGTTCATACGGCATTTTCGACGATTTTTTCGGATATCGGTGCTTCGATGTTGGTACATTTTTACATTCCAAAAAATTACGTTAAAACTTGTTTTGGATTCCCGGAAACTTGACTACATTTGGCGAAAATTGTGTAAATAATTGTTAAAATGATTTAAAAACCAGAATAAAACATTGCCTTTTTTTGAAAAAAAACAAACATGAAATTAATTATAAAAAAAATTAATTACTTACTTACTTGAAAATTTTTTCAAAACCAAAATTCCATTTAAGGTTATTCTCTATCCCCCCCCTACGAACTTTGGCCGGGGATTGTGCAAAAACTATTGGACGGATTTTCGTGGAGTTTGGTTTATTTTACTCAGAAAACATTCAAAAGCGAGGGTATGTCGAGATATTTTTGATTTATGTCATTTTGTGGCCGTCATTGAGAATTGAATGGAGGTACTATTGATGCTCAGATCTCCGTTGGGAAAGCTAAATTAGAAAATATGGCTACATACCCTCGCTTTCAATAATAAAGTATTAGTATTGGTGAAAAAAAAATTGAAAGAATTTTGAAAATTCACGGAGAAATCCCCGTCCAAAGTTCTGATGTGAGCGGGTCGCGGGACATAAGTACGACTAAATTCGTTCATTCGATTACACGCAATCTTATGAACGAACGATGAAAATAACGAACAAATCGGCTTGATATTTCGAACGGGTAGAGAATACCCTTAAAATTTCAAAATCTATTTCTACATAAAAATCAATCTATATATTAAAATTATGACCGGATTCTTGTGACAGCGAGATCTCAGGAACGGCTGAACCGATTTTGATCGACGAAGTCTCAAAAAAAAGCTTTTGACCCGTAGATGTGCAGGTTTTAATCAAAAGTTCAAAAAGTTGCGCCGTAAAGCTCAAAAAAGCTCAATAATTGATTTTTGTCCATACGTAGCGCATTCGACGTATACACAGTAGTACGTATATTATACCTTGAAAGAGCATCTAAAAAAGTCAAATGTTGAAGAAAAAAGTTCACAAAAAAGTTGTGCCTTAAAGCTCAAAAAAGCTCAATAATTGATTTTTGTCTATACGTAGCCAACTTGAGGTATACAGAGAAGTACGTATATTATACCTTGAAAGAGCATCAAAAGAAGTTACATGTTGAAAAAAAAAGTTTACAAAAAAGTTGCGCCTTAAAGCTCAAAAAAGCTCAATAATTGATTTTAGCCTATACGTAGCGCATTCGATGTATACACAGTAGAATGCATATTATACCTTGAAAGAGCATCGAAAGAAGTCAAATGTTGAAGAAAAAAGTTCACAAAAAAGCTGTGCCTTAAAGCTCAAAAAAGCTCAATAATTGATTTTAGCCTATACGTAGTGTATTCGATATATTTAGAGAAGTACGTATATTATACCTTGAAAGAGCATCAAACGAAGTCTAATGTTGAAGAAAAATGTTTACAAAAAAAGCTGTGCTGTAAAAAGCTCAATTATGACTGGATTCTTTTGACTGTAAGATCTCAGCAACGGCTGAACCAATTTTGCTCGACAATGTCTCAAAAAAAAGCTTTTGACCAGTATATGTGCAGGTTTTAATCAAAAGTTCGAAAAGTTTCGCCGTAAAGCTCAAAAAAGCTCAACAATTGATTTTATCCTATATGTACGTAGCGCATTCTATATAATACACAGTAGTATGTACATTATACCTTGAAAGAGCATCGAAAGAAGTCAAATATTGGAGAAAAAAGTTCACAAAAAAGTTGTGCCTTAAAGCTCAAAAAAGCTCAATAATTGATTTTAGCCTATACGTGGTGCACTCGACATATACAGAGAAGTACATACGTATATTATACCTTGAAAGAGCCTCAAAGAAGTCCAATGTCAAAGAAAAATTTTACAAAAAAAGTTGTGCCATAAGCTCAAAAAAGCTCAATAATCGATGTTAACCCTATACTCAATGGTTTCAACATATACAAAAAAGTATGTATATTATATACCTTAAAAGAGCATCACAAAAAGACAAAATCTTGAAGAAAAAAAGCTTACAAAAGTCTGTGGTCAAAGCTATGTGAAAGCTTGAAAGTTTTAGCCATGTAGTATTTGATCTTATTTGATGTGTAAAAAAAATATACAGATTGTACTTTGATAGATCATCACAAAAAAACCATTCTAGACAGTAAAAAACTTTCGAAAATTGCCAGCAAAAGTTCAGGGAATGTTTGAAAGTTCATTATAACAGTTTTTTGTCACAGCAAGATCTCTGCAACGGCTGAACTGATTTTGATAAATAGCCACTTGATAGAAAGGTTTTAAATAGTAGATATGCAGGTTTATGTTGAAAGTTCAACAATTTTCACCATGAGCTAAAAAAGCTCAAAACACCATTTACTAAATTTTAAAATGTGAAGTGAAATTACAACAAAAAATTGATTTTAACTTGGATCTTTCAGGGTACAACATGAGTATTTTTGTCTACCCATTAAAAATATGGCCTAATTAATTATTGAACTTTTTTAAGCTTACTACACAATTCTTCATACTTTCAACATGAACTTGCACATCTACACTTTGAAGCCTTTTTATCAAGAGGTTGTTATTTTAGGTGAAATACCACATGTCACTAAGTTTTGAGGTTTTGCTTAACTTTTTTTTAGAAATTTTCAAATGTTGATGGTAAAAGTTAAGGTAAAGTTCAAAATTTTGTGACATGCAATATTTGACCTATACTCTGCGTATTTGATGAATACACAGAAGTAACTATATATTATGTATGTATGTACTTTGAAAGAGCTTTACAAAAAGATAAATCTTGGCAGGCTTTAGAGAAAATTTGCAAAGGTTTAACACAGAACTTGAAAAAGCTGGATATAAGCTTATTAAATATATAAACTGCTGAACTGATTTTCATGAACGATGTATCAATAGAAAGCTTTAAAGTGTAGGTGTGCAGGTTTATGTTGAAAGTACAAATGGTTGCATTGTGAGCTGAAAAAAGTTCAATAATTGATCTTATGCATCCTCAATGTGTACATAAAATTACTTAGGTACCTATATTGTACCTTGAAAGATCAAAAACAATTTTTGACAAAAAAACAATTTTGAAAGTTGACTGTAAAAGATAAGTGAAAGCTCAAAATTTTGTGATAGGTCGAATGGTGATTTATAAAATTCACATGAATCATGGAGACTTCATAAGTAATCATCCATCCACAAAAAAAAGGATCATGCAGGCATTGAAAATTAAAACTTACAAAGTACCCATGTATCATGGATACTTAGTAAGTGATTATTCAATAAATAAAATAGATTGAGGTTAAAGATTTTCATAATTTGCGCACATGAACGAGTCATTTGTGTAGGGGCAGGGAGCGCGCAGATTGAGTCATTATACAAGGTTGGAAGTTTTTACCAATTTATGTAGAATGTAGATGTGCAGCAGATTGAATCATTTTAGTTGAGGCTTTAACAATCTTAGCAAACAGCAAAAGAATTACTGAGATTTTTAGTGATTTCTAATAAAAAAAAATGATTTTTTTTTTTACTAAAAACAATCATTTTTTGTAAATTAAAAAAAACGAGATTGTTGATTTGGTGAAAAACAAGAAAGATTGTCAAAATTTTGGTAGTTATCTACAAAAAAAATTATGTACTTTTTTTGTACTTATTTTTGTCACTTTTATTATAGGGTAAAAAACGAGTCTTTTTTTGGTATTTTTGGTAAGAGTTTGCAATGTTGCCAAGAAGTGAACATTTTTGAAAAAGTTAAGAAATGAAACCAGGACTTTTTGCCAATTGTTGGAAAGAAAGGTAATACTTTTTCGCAATTTTTATTGGAAAATGGGACATTATTTTGATTTTTGATGAGAATGATTGAGAGTTTTTAGAATATGTATTTGGAGAAAAAACGATGCTTCAGGGTAATTTTTGGTGAGAAAAGTTGAAATTAAGTACCTATTGGCATTTTTTGCAATAAAACAAACTTTTTCTTTTAATTTTTGAAAAAGGCACATTATCTTTCACAATTTTTGGTGAAAAGCAAGAATCACAATGTTAGCCAAGAGAGTTTTTTGAGAATTGGATATAAGCAAAGAAACACCATTTCATGACTTTTCAATAATTATGTATTGAGAAAAAAGTAAAACTTTTTAGTGATTATCAATCAACAATTTCTGGCAAAACAGGTAGATTTTTGAACAATTTTTTGGGGGAAAAAAGTAAGCTGAAGATTTTTTACAAATTTTAATAAAAGCAAGATTTTTTATCAATTTTTGCCAAAAAACAAAATTTTGACAATTGAAAAAAAAGCTTTTTGATGATAATTGTCAAAAAAATACCTTTTCGCAATTCTTTTTGAAAAAGTTAAGCTCATTTTTTCAAGTACATACCTATGCTATATGTATTTTGAGAGAAGATAATTCTTTGATTACAAGAGGTTCCAAAGCTGATTTCAAAGTTGAGGAAGCGTTAAAAAATTTTATATGTATACACTTTGTGATCATTTTAAGTATTAGTTAGTGAATTTTTACAGTATACATTCACGTTTTGAAGAATCGCGCAGTATGCGCGATTAACGGGTTTGCTAGTAATTATTAATTAAACATAGAAATTACCTACTTTTAATTTTTTAAATTGTCGTAAATCAACAATAAATGATCCAAGTTTAGTAAAGTTTTTCAAAATCCATCAAAACGCGTATAACTGATTTAAAAGAACAAAAACTGTCGAAATTTCAAATAAATTTGTCAAATTGCTTCAAAAGTTGCAAAGAACACTGTTAAAATGACTGAAAAACGTGCGTATAGAGTATTACAAATAACTTAACGTAAACCTCTTAAAAAATGATGAAATTTGTCTAAATTTGCCAAGAAAGGGTTTAAAATGAATAGAAATGATATAAAAACACAAAAAACACAGCAGTAAAATCTCCGAAAATTTCCAAAAAAGTTATGAACACTTTATAGAGTTGAGAGAGTTGGACAAAAATTGCATGATAAGTCTTCAGGGTTTTCAAATTGTTGGAGAGAGAGGCCCAAAAATTTCTCAACTTTGGTGACCAAATTGGTTTAAATTTTGGATTTAAAGTTGAAACAGAATTCTAAAAAAACACTTTTTTGAAAATTTTTTGGATCTCATCTCTTGAATTTGGCGCTTATAAAATCGAAAATTGGACCCTCGACATACTTTTTCGGCTTTAAATATTTATATTAGATACATATTTTTAAAACAGCAAAAATCAGGCACTAAAAATTTCTCAAAACCGATGGAATTTCAGTAAAATTTTGCCAAAATTGCCTAATAAAATTTTTAAAAACACGATAAAATGAAATGAAAATATTTAAAAAATCACTCACATCGCTAAAAAAAATTCAAAAAATGATGAAATTATTATTTCAGTAAAGTTTGCCAAATAAATTGCGCGAAAGAGAGTTGTGAAAACGTATTAAAACGATAAGTATTAAAGCAACCAGAAATATGAGCTCCAAATTCACTGTTTCTGTCTTTGGTAAAAATTGCAAAAATTTACAAAATAACTTACTCAAAAAATGTACGTATAAAACATTGTGAAAGTGACTTGAAAATCGTGAATAATGCATCATAAAAATACTTGAAAAGCTTTAAAATCATTAAAAATTAGGTACTAAAAACTGATGAAACTGCAAAATCACAAAATTAAGCCAAAATCCAATGATACTGCTTCAAACGTCTTTAAAATATTTGAAAAAAATACGGAGAAAACAAAGAAAAATGAAAATTTTTGGAAAATCACCGAAACCTGATGAAATTATTTCATCAAAATTTGCACCCTACTCGTTTGCAATTGATTTAATTTAAGCTTAAGAGTGCATTGGAATTATTAAAAACAGACAACAGAAATATACAAAATATTATTTGAGTATTATATACAACATTGAATAAGAGTATAGAATAGAAAACTACTCTCCTCCTCTATCTACGAGTATCACAATGAATCTGTGCAGATTTATGAATTTTCCTCGCGAGATTTTCTAAAACTCGTTGTCATTTGAAAACAATTACTCATCATGTTATCAGACCACTTCGTTGGAATTTTTATTATTCGATATTAAATCTGTCATTTCTTTTCCTTGAATCATTTTCTCCTGCGCAGATTTTTCAACTTGCTGTCTTTTTAAATTCGAAGGTACCATGATGGCGCACAATACACTGGTTGAAAACGTCGCTATTAAAGCTATATTCGATGGCAAGTCACCAAATGTTCTGATCGCTGGTCCATATAAAGAAGTGAATGTGTAACTTAGAACTTGTACGATTAGAAATAAAACCGCCGAGGAGATCTCTTCGGATACTGGAAAAGTCACCTCGATAACCATTTGAAATCCGGTCGCGTAATAACTCTGGGCGAAAGATCTGTGTCACAATTTATCGAGAGTTGAAAAAATGAATATTTTTTGCTGATTATTGTCTACATTGACTAGAAAAATGTTCCTTACCCGATGAAAAATGCTGCAACGTAAACGTAGATTATGTTACCGGACCTCAGAGCCCATGTAAAGAATGTAAATGCGATTGTCGATCCTATTGTCAGCAATACCGCAGATTCTCTGAAAGAGTTAGATGAGTAGGTGTGAGTAAATTGGTGTAAATGCTATAAGTGCATAAGTCAACTCGAGTAATTAAACCTACTTGAATTTACGTGTTTTATCAATAATTTTCCCAAATACCAGAGAAGAGAACATTCCGCTGAGCATTATTACAAATCCTATACTTCCAGCATCCGCATTTTGCTCTCTTTCCTAAAAAAACAATTCTATTCAAGTTGCCCCATAAGAACCAGCTACCTGATAATTCCATACTCATTTATTGGCTTACCGGAAAATTCAGCAATACAGGTGCGTTCAAATGAGCCACAATTGCACCAAATGATCCGAGGCATAATCCATACGATAAAGCTATGAGCAGAAACGATCGTTTCTTCAGGATGTATTTAGCAGCTCGATAAACGTTCTCTCTTTTAGATTGTCGTTGTTTTTCTTGAGCCGCACTCGGTGGAGATTTAGGAGCTGATTTGAAAACTGGAAAGGTTTAGCAGACGATCATGTGAATTAATCATGCGATGTGCTCGATATTTTGAGCAAATGTGGAATCTGAAGCTTACATAACACCATGAATAAGAGGATAACGGTGGAAATACCAGAAAAGTACCAGTGCATTCTCTGCAGACCGTTTCCGATTTCTTCACGAGAACCATCTTTGACTATTATTGTTGGAAGGATACACGATAAAGCTGAACCTAACTGGAAAAACATACGTAAAAGTAAAACTACAACTTTGGTGGCTCGTAATTCGTATTATTCTTCGTCTACAGTACAGTCCACACTTTACCTGATCTCCAAACAATCCTAAGGCTCCGGCTGTGGATATTTCATGAGCTCCGAACCAAATTGCCGTGAAACGAGCTGATAATGAGAATGTCATAACTTGAAATACAGCTTGGCAGAAATGCCCAGTTAGTGCCAGATAAAATGTATCAGGGTGTACGGAGAATACTTTGATCCAGGTTCCAACTGTGATGCCGGCTGCACCAATTATCATCATGTTTCTTACTCCCTGAACAAATCAAGTGATTTCAATGTGCTGTGAGATTGAAAAGAAATTATTGTAATCTTTTCTAAAAGTGTTGGTAGAAGACTCAAAGTGGTATCGAATATCAAATGGTATATTTTTTTTCGATGTGTCCCGTTAATCCTGCAATTGTACTGATGCTTTTTATCAAAACAGCCTGATTTTTTTTTCAATCAATTTTTTAATTTTCAATTTTTTTTTCTTTTTTTTGAAAACATTTTGTGTTGAACTTGAAATACCTAATTTTTGGGCAAATAAAAAAGTACAAAAGTTTTCCAAAAAATGTTTGTGGATTTTTTGGAAAAAAAAAGTTCAAAAAGTATGGTGCAAGTGGTAGGTATTTTTGATCTGCCCCCCCCCCCGAGAAAGCCTTAGGATATTCAAAGAAATTTAAAAATAAAAAAAATTGACATGTAGAATGTTGAACTCTCCTCCTCCTCAGTATGGAAGTCGTAAAAATGTTGAAAAATTCCCTGCTAAAAAAACCTGCCGCGGCCGTAGTCTTGCTTTTTCATTTTGAAACTTGGTCAACTTGAATTTTGAGCTCAAAATTGGACGCTTAGGTACCTACCCTTCTCCGATTTTTAGGAATTTTGAAAATTTTCATGCGACTTATCAAAATAGGTTAGTTTTGAAAGAAATTTAAATAACGAACATTTTTCAAAATATTTTGAAGAGTTTCGAGTTTAAGTGGGTGATTATTTTCGGGTGAAAATCCACCGATGCCTCTATAAGCAAATTGAACTATTAAAATAATTTAACTAAGGAATTGATGAATTAGTTTTGCTTGGATTTCTCGATATCTGAAATTTCCGAGGGATGTTATAATTTATAAATATTATCGATGTTCAAAAAAGCTTATTTTTTGAGTCCGTTTTAGTAAAGATTTTGAGTTTACGTCATTCTCGTGCTCAGCATCCCCAAAATAGTCAGAAATCGTCGTTAAAAATGAAAAATTTAAAAACTTCTCTGGCTCAGGCAGTCAGGCTGAAAAATGACCCACTTTAATTGAGAGGAGGCAGTCTGGAGTCTTGTCTGGGCTCCTGAGGTCATTAACGTGGGATAGTCTGGACAAAAATGAAAAATTGAAAAAAAATTTCCGTGAGGGACCTACGGTTTTTTTTTTTAGTACCTATTTTTCCTGCCAAAATGTAGGGTTTAGGAAGTATTTTGACAGACTTCCCTGAAAAAAAATTCGTTTATTTTCAGAGCACAGTCCGGCGATGAAAAAAAAAGTGTCCAGACTATTCACCCTTTCCCCCTTTTAACTTATTCAGCCTCTTTAGCCAGTCGATTAGCCAATCAAGATAGTCCGGCATATGACAATAGGAGTAATTGCACCCCCCCTCCCCCGCCGATCCTCCGGGACAACTTTTTTCTTAAAGGGGACTCCTAAGGAACATTTTAAAGCAAAGTTGCCAAAAAAAAAGTTGGCCTTACTTACAAAATGGCGGTCATTTTAATTGACAGGTCAGCCGGAATCGCAGATTTTGCGTTTTAACATAGGACTTGCACGAACTTTTTCAAATTTTACAAAGGTAGATCGAAAGATCATACAAAAATTTATCACCTGTCAAAATTTCAAGTGCTAAAGTGCGTTTTTCGATTTTTGGCGAATTTTTGAAAATCGAATTTAGGCCAAAAATGAGGGAAAAAATCAAAATTTTACCAAATTGACCAAGAAAGCTGAAATTTGGGATATACCCTATTTTCGACATGCCAAATCGATTGGAAACGGTTTCAACCCGTTTTGAGCAGTTCTGGAGCCTCCAGCAAATTTTTGAAACTCGAAATTCCCACAAAATTCCATCAAATTGGAGTTGTATAAAGCTAAAATTTATTCTAAAAACTAATTTCAATACGCTACGAAGTACTGCAGGTGAATTTCAAGTCGTTTTGGAGCCTCCAGCGACTTTGTGAAAATTCCTGAAACCTCCAGTAGATTTTTGAAACTTTAAATTCTCAAAAAATTTCATCAAATGGAGATGGAGAGCAGAAATTTACTCTACACTCCAATTTTAACACACTCTGAAATCGACTTCTGGTGGATTTCAAGTCATTTTAGAGCCTCCAACAACTTTTTTGAAAATTACTGGAGCCTCCAGTAGATTTTTGAAACTTGAAATTTCCCCATAATTTTATCAAACCAAGATGGAGAGTCGAAATTTATTCTACAAACTAATTTAAATACGCTAAGAAGTACTGCCGGTGAATTTAAAGTCGTTTTGGAGCCTCCAGCGACTTTTTAAAAATTCCTGAAACCTCCAGCAGATTTTTGAAACTTGAAATTTCCCCAACATTATAATTTATCAAATGGAGTTGACAAGCTGAAATTTACTTCGCAGACTACATGGTAGTACATGGTGGTTTCAAATGGTTTTGAAGCTTCCAGCTACTTTTAGGAAATTTCAATTTTCCAAAAAAACTTCGTACAACCTTTCAAAAAGTTGCTGGAGGCTCCAAAACGACTTGAAATTCACCAGCAGTCAACTTCGTAGCGTATTGAAATTAGTTTGCAGAATGAATTTCGACTCTCCGTCTTAGTTTGATAAAATTTTGGGGAAATTTCAAGTTTCAAAAATCTACTGGAGGCTCCAGTAATTTTCAAAAAAGTTGTTGGAGGCTCTAAAATGACTTGAAATCCACCAGAAGTCGATTTCAGAGTGTGTTAAAATTGGAGTGTAGAGTAAATTTCTGCTCTCCATCTCCATTTGATGAAATTTTTTGAGAATTTAAAGTTTCAAAAATCTACTGGAGGTTTCAGGAATTTTCACAAAGTCGCTGGAGGCTCCAAAACGACTTGAAATTCACCTGCAGTACTTCGTAGCGTATTGAAATTAGTTTTTAGAATAAATTTTAGCTTTACAACTCCAATTTGATGGAATTTTGTAGGAATTTCGAGTATCAAAAGTTTGCTGGAGGCTCCAGAACTGCTCAAAACGGGTTAAAACCGTTTCCAATCGATTTGGCATGTCGAAAATAGGGTATATCCCAAATTTCAGCTTCCTTGGTCAATTTGGTAAAATTTTGATTTTTTCCCTCATTTTTGGCCTAAATTCGATTTTTAAAAATTCGCCAAAAATCGAAAAACGCACTTTAGCACTTGAAATTTTGACAGGTGATAAATTTTTGCATGATCTTTCGATCTACCTTTGTAAAATTTGAAAAAGTTCGTGCAAGTCTTATGTTAAAACGCAAAATCTGCGATTTCGGCTGACCTGTCAATCGAAATGGCCGCCATTTTGTAAGTAAGGCCATCTTTTTTTTGGCAACTTTGCTTTAAAATGTTCCTTAGGATGTCCCCTTTAAGAAAAAAGTTGTCTTGGAAGATCGGCGGGGGGGGGGGGTGCATTTACTCCTATTGTCATATGCCGGACTAAGCGGAGTTGGAAACATGACGAAAGTTTTTCAAGGTCAAAAAAATAACAAAAAGTCTGGCTTCTACCCTCTTTCCCCTAGAAGGTATTTGTATACAATTTCTGATCACATTTTGATCGAATTCGATTTCGACTTTTTTTTGAAACAATGCTCAATTCTTGCCTCCCCTCCCCCTTCAAAATTTGAACGTAGGTATGTGTTTTAGGAAAGTTTTTTGAAATCATGGGCTAAAATGAAGGTTTTTAAATCAGGTATAGGATTTGAAATGTGTAATTTTGCTCCCTCTCTTGAGATATCTCTTTTGATTCAAAATGTTTGGGAAAAGGCATCTTGTTGACTTTGTGATCCCATTTCAAAATTTTTGAACGCACAATGATAATTGTTTGTGCATTATAGCTTGGCTCATTACAGAATAAAAAGCACCCGCGGTTTTTCGCATTGCATAATCTATCCACTTACCACTTTGTCCAATAAATAAAGCGAAGGGAAAATCAAAAGTATGTAAGCCAGCATGGGGCAAGTCGCTGTCCAGTCAATTTGCGTAGGCGTGATTCCTTCGTAGTATTTTGAGACTAAATTGTTGATTATGGAGAATTGTAACCATTGAGCTCCTCCATTAATGGTATACATCATGAAGAGCGCCATGATGAACCATCTTCTCTTGTATAGTTTATATTCCGTTGGCAGTTTTTCGTTCATGATGATTTTTTTTTTCACTGTTTCACTGTTTATGAATTCTAACACTTTGAGAAGTCAACACTCGACGAAATATTTTTGTACAGATTTTTCAAGTTGGAGAATACATACATAATTAAGTATTCCTACCAGAGTTTCTGTACTAGGTACAAAATATTTTATCTAATAATTTGCTGTGTAAATAAAAATGAATATCTGGTACTTTGCACGAGTGCGTACGGTAAATAATTAAACAAATGAATAAATAAATAAATGATATAGCTATCTTTTCTGAAAAATTTTTCATAATCGTAAAGAAGTACACTTTTTTATAGCTTGATTGTGTTGTGTTGACTTGACTCGTGCATTAAATTTGAACATTTCGCGGATTGTTTGGTTCACCCAAGTTGAACTCTTGACGAAAAATATAATGTAGGTATCGTTTTAAAAAATATGCAGGTACCTAGAGAGTTTTTTGGGCCAATCAATATTCACTTCGGTATTAAAATCATAAAATGATCTAGAATATTTATTATTTTATGCCTGAAACTAACTTATGTCAAGTTTTCAAGTTTTTTGAGTACCAATAAGTAGGTATGTACTTGATTCTAAATTTTATTTTTGCCATTTCTTTTTCTCGGGTCTTCTCATCCACTTTTTGACCCTTAAAATACACTTCAGGCACATCCTCTTATTGTACTGTAAAAATTGGGACCCTCCAGGTCAATTTTGAGAAGCTGCAGCCTTATTTAAACATTGGAAAACACTAAAATAGTCCAAAAATCCGCTTTTTTCACCCTGGAAAGTGATCAAATGGGATTGGAAGGTGTGAACCTGCAAAAATCACTCAAGTGGCACCCTCCTATTGTGTGATAAAAATTTGAGCCCC
The DNA here is from genome assembly GCF_950023065.1 of Planococcus citri. NCBI lineage: Eukaryota > Metazoa > Arthropoda > Insecta > Hemiptera > Pseudococcidae > Planococcus > Planococcus citri. Next base: position 70,417,145 of record NC_088679.1, read on the forward strand.
CTAGGTATATTTTAGGGGAATGAGGAGTCAAGAATAGGGACAAAAAAAGATTTTTTCACCTTAAATGGGGTGGGGATAACCTAAGATGCTAGGAAGCTGAAATTTCGATATGTTGATCGCAGGGACGGTAGTGACTAATATTATATGATTTTGGACACTTTTTATCCATTGGGAGCCAAAATATCCCCCTCCAAAAAAGTGACCATTCTGTAATTTTTAACTTTGATCCTCCCCACTTCAGGGGTCAAATATGATTTTTGAGAAAACCCCGTTTCCCAAGTTTAACTTTAGTTGATCAATTACATATAGAATAGGTTCCAAGTGATGAAATGTTGGGCTGAAACTTATAAAAATATATATCTGAAAAAAAAACTGAAAAATTTTAAATCTTGGAAAATTACCAAAACCTGGTGAAAATTCTATCAAAATGTGCATCCTATACTCATTTACAGTCGATTCAATTGAAGAGTGCGTTGGAATGATAAAAAACAGGCAATAGAAATCGTGTAGAAATATACGAAGTATTATTCGAGTAAGTATTATAAATGCATTGAATAAGAGTATAGAGTGAAAAACTTCCCTCGATATTTTATGAATTTTCTTCGAGATTTTCTAAAACTCGTTGTCATTTGAAACAATTACTCATCAAGTTATTAGATCGCTTCGTTGGAATTTTTATTATTCGATATCAAATCTGTCATTTCTCTTCCTTGAATCTTCTCCTGCGCAGATTTTTCAACTTGCTGTCTTTTCAAATTCGAAGGTACCAAGATAGCGCACAATGCACTGGTTGAAAACGTCGCTATTAAAGCTATATTCGAAGGCAAGTCACCAAATGTTCTGATCGCTGGTCCATATAAAGAAGTTAATGTATAACCAGGAATTTGTACGATTAGAAATAAAACCGCCGAGGATATCTCTTCGGATACTGGAAAAGTGACCTCGATAACCATTTGAAATCCAGTCGCGTAATAACTCAGAACGAAGGACCTGTGTCACAATTTAATGAGCGTTGAAAATACTTACGTACCTACAGCTAAGCGGTAATGCAAGGATAATGTTTTTTACCCGATGAAAAATGCTGCAATGTAAACGTAGATTATGTTACCAGACTTTAGAGCCCATGTAAAGAATGTAAATGCAATTGTCGATCCTATTGTCAGCAATACCGCAGATTCTCTAAAAGAGTTAGATGAGTATGGTGTGAGTAAATTGATGTAAACGCTAAGTAAAGTACCATAAACTGGAGTCGTTAAACCTACTTGAATTTACGCGTTTTATCAATAATTTTTCCAAATACCAGGGAAGAAAACATTCCACTGAGCATTATTACAAATCCTATACTACCAGCATCTGCATTTTGCTTTCTTTCCTGGAAAAACAATTCTATTCAAGTTGACATTGAAGAACCAGCACCTGCTAATTCATGAATCATGCTTTGGCTTACCGGAAAATTCATCAGTACGGTTTGGTTCAAAAGAGACACAATTGCACCAAATGATCCGAGGCATAATCCATACGATAAAGATATGAGCAGAAACGATCGTTTCTTCAGGATGTATTTAGCAGCTCGATAAACGTTCTCTCTTTTAGATTGTCGTTGTTTTTCTTGAGCCGCACTCGGTGGAGACTTAGGAGCTGATTTGAAAACTGGAAAGGTTTAGTTCAGCAGACGATCGTGAATTAATCATGCGATGTGCTTGATACTTTGAGAACGAATGAGGAATCTAAAGCTTACATAACACCATCAATAAGAAGATAACTGTGGAAATACCACAATGGTACCAGTGCAGTCTCTGCAGTCCGTTTCCGATTTCTTCGGGGGAACCATCTCTAACTATAATTGTTGGAAGTATACACGATAAAGCTGAACCTAACTGAAAAAACGTAAAACTATACAACTTCAGTGGCTCGTAATTCGTATTGCTTCGTCTACAGTCCACAATTCCACACTTTACCTGATCTCCAAACAATCCTAAAGCTCCAGCTGTGGATATTTCATGAGCTCCGAACCAAATTGCCGTGAAACGAGCTGACAATGAGAATGTCATAACTTGAAATATTGCTTGGCAGAAATGTCCAGTTAGTGCCAGGTAAAATGAATCAGGATGTACGGAGAATGCTTTGATCCAGGTTCCAGTTGTGATGCCGGCTGCACCAATTATCATCGTGTTTCTTACTCCCTGAACAAGTCGAGTGATTTACAATAGTCGAATAATGTGTGCAAGATAGATAAGAAATTGTTGGTAATCTATATTATATTACATAATACATAATATGAAAATAGTTTTGAAAATCTTGACATCGACATCTGCACATCTACAGAGAAAATCATCGGAGATGCTCATGATGTTATTCATAGGAGACACTTTCATCCTAGATGTAGGTACATAGAAATTATTGCTCAGGGAGAATATTTTTTTTTGTCTAGAATTGATTTTTGGGGCCTAGAAATTTTTTCCCATAAGGTTACTGTCATTTTCATTATTTTTATATTACAATGGATAACATTATTATGTATACTAGGAACATTAGTGCAATTATTTCTCTTCTTTCCTCTAATAAGTAGATTTTAAATCCTTCTAAAAGTGCTTTTTGTGTTACTTAAGTCATGAGGATAATGTTCAAAAGTCTTCAAATATAAGTATTTTAGAAATCTGCTTTGAATACTAGTATTTTCAAGTTCTTTTATAAATTTTTTGGTATGAGGGAGCTGGACTAGTATTCCAAACTCAAGGATTGATGTTATGAATGATAAATATAAAATTATTAGTGTACTTATCCTCCTGAAGTGCACAGAATTTCTGACCTCAAAATACGCCATCCTTCTTGCCCTGACTAACACAGTATTGACATGATACTTGATGATAAACCCCACATCAAGATTTGCACCCAGGTCCTGAACTGTTGTTAAGCGACAAAGTTCTTCCGCACTGACTGTGTATCATTACCTCAAAGTGGAATCTGTGTATGTCCATCAAAACAAAATACATCTTTTTGCTTCACTGATAAGACTCTGGGTTGCCCCAAATTGAAAAATTTGCATCTGGATGCAATGAAAGTGCACCACAGAAGATGCACGAAGGTAACCGATGTTCAATCAGGACTCAACAAACCCTTCCAAGCAAATCTGAACCTTATCAGTGATGTGTAAAATCGTACTTTTTTTGATGGACATACGCGGATTCAGCTTTATGGTAATGGTATGCACATCCTGGAAAACTTTTTTTTTCAAGTAAATGTAACTGTTGCACATTTAGAAATGTCCAGGGGCAGTTTGTTTACAATCATCGACCTTTTATTCTCCTCATCTGGACCGCGATTCGAAGGGTTCATTTTGATGCAAACCTCCCAAATCGAGTTTGTAAAGAATGCCTCTGCAGATTGCGCGAACTCGTCTCTTACCTTACCCCACTTACCAAGCGTACGATCATAATTGCGTGTGGAAGGTGGTTATCTCCTTCCACACGCGATCATGATGGATTAGGATCATACGTGCGGTAAGTAGGGTAAGGTAAGAGACGAGTTCGCGCAATGTGCAGAGGCATTCTTTACAAACTCGATTTGGGAGGTTTGCATCAGATATTTGCTTGAATTCCGATTGGAATCGCTGTCCAGATAGGGAATAAAAGGTCGATGTTTACAATACTCTATTCCACAAACCTATCCAAATCTGTTTGAAGTTCTTGGCTATCCTTTATATTTTGAAATTTCTTATATATCTTTGCATTGTATTGAAGGAAAATCAGCAATAGGAGACCACATTACAGCAACTGGACACACAATAACTGAACTCAACTTGACCCTAGAAAAACCAGTTACTAGAATATCTGAACTACCATATAGGGAAGCAATAGCTATGCACAAAAACAATAGAGAAAAACTCCTCAATGATGACTTGGGACTTTTGGACATTGACCTGCTCAAATGCCTACACGGAACCAGTCACATACACACTCCAACAAACAGACACACCCATCCTGGTAGTGACCACACCCAAGTTTTAAGACTAATCACAACACAGGGAAACTGACACACTCAAAAGGAATAACCACACCCAACCTTTACTTTAAGATGTATACTTTATTGTAAGGTGCACCGGGGGGGCTGTAGGTGAGTTGATTCCCGTTTGATTTTTTTTGAAATGAAGGTGTCCGAATTGATTCCCATCTTTTCTTTTGACATGTACGAATTGATTCCCACCTTTTCTTTTCACATGTACGAGTTGATTCCCACATTTTATTTCCGAGTGTACGAATTAATTCCCATGTACTTTTTTATTGCGTATGAATGAATTGATTACATTTCATGTCAGGGCTTGTCCTGAAGTACGCATATAGGTATTTATACCTATTTATCTGCTGTGCAATTGCACTTTATTACATGAACAAATACGTATCCATCGACAATGTATGAATCAATTTCAAACTAGATAACTCTTATCTCCGAATGGCGCAGCAATACTTTTATTCAGTTTTCTCATTCACTTTTCATTCAGCATTCTCTCATTCAGTATTCGCATTTCTCCCATTCAGTATTCGCATTTCTCCCACCTGAAGATGTGGCTGAATGTTTCAAAAACGTAACTGAGATTCATAAACAGAAAACGAACGATGATAAGATGTCTGAATTTGAGACATTTATGTTTACGACAACTACATCTCAGCATCATCTCAATTCCCGCCAGCACTTTGGGCTCACTTTGCAGCAACCATCAATCGGACGACCAATTCCTGTGAAAGTTTCCATTCCAAACTGAATTCCGATTTCTATTCCTCCCATCCCAGCAATGTGGGAATCAATTCGTACATGTGAAAAGAAAAGGTGGGAATCAACTCGTACATGTGTAAAGAAAAGGTGGGAATCAATTCGGACATGTCAAAAGAAAAGGTGGGAATCAATTCGGACAGTTTTTTCATTTTGGGAATCAACTCACCAACTCCCACCGGGGGAAGTCCGAATTCGGGGTAAGTCAGAAAAACTGCTCTAGCTCTTAGAGGCTTATATCTGCCGAAGCGCTACCCAGGGGTAACTTGAGGGTACTACCCCTACTTCATCACAGCATAAAAAATTTCGCGACCCAGTTTCATTTTACAGGCTTTTGATTGGTTCTTTTTTAGTTGCTGTTTTGAATTTGATTTCAAATTGTAACCAGTGTTTTTCAAACTGCTTTTTACCTCAGAAGAAATGATCAGTAAAAGTGGTATTATAAGTGAAAGTATTCCTAAAACAATAATGTAAAACCCCAAGTATTCAATTTTTTTAAATTTTCAATTATTCATTATTTATATCGCTTTTTCTGACTTACCCCCTAAATAGGTGCTATGGGGTAAGTCAGAAAAGTGAAAATTGATAATTAGGATTGGACTTCATCGATGTGTAATACGTAGAATGATATGTTTTCGAGGTCGTAGAATCCGAATCTGGAGTTATTTTTTTTTGTAGGAGTGGGGGGGGGGTGAGGTGTGGGGAGGGGGCAATTCCAAATTTTTCCTACATTATTGTGTAATATGTCGATTGATATGTTTTCGAGGTCGTAGAATCCGAATCTGCAGTTATTTTTTTTGTAGGAGTGGGGGGTGAGGCGTGGGGAGGAGAAAATTTCAAATTTTTCACACATTATTGTGTAATATGTCGAATAATATGTTTTCAAGGTCGTAGAATCCGAATTTAGAGTTCTTTTTTGTAGGAGTGGGGGGGTGAGGCGTGGGGAGAGGGAATATTTCAAATGTTTCCTACATTATTGTGTAATATGTCGAATAATACATACCTATATATGTTTCCGAGGTCGTAGAATTTGAATCCGGAGTCATTTTTTGTGGTGAAGGTGAAAGGTGAGTCGTAGGTTCGTATGGGTGGGGGATTTCAAATTTTGCTTATATGGTGTAATACGTCGATTGATGTTTTTGAGGTTGTAGAGTTCGAATCTGGAGTTGGTTTTTTGGTAGAATGAGGAAAGTAAAAAATTCCAAATTTGGTTTTTATTTATCTCAATGTTTTCTTATACCACTGATGTTCAAAGTTGACAGTTTTTTATGTAAAATCAGAATTCAGAACATGTTTTGAAAAAAAAATGCTATACAATCAGGCAATATCATGTGTTCTTTGTTTTCTTAGAAGATGATTATTTTTTCTCCTTACATGAGTTTTTCAATTTTTTACAAATACATTTTTGTACTCTACAATAAATTGTCAGATGAATTGTTTTTCTGAAGTTGCCACAATGACAGCCAAAATGCCATAATAGGCAGGAGGGGGAGATTTCTACAAATCGCCATTTTCATACACATCCGTGTTTTTGAGCGGAAGGTATTTCAAATAATCATTAGTTAGCTCATTTCATTACTGTTCCAACTTCCACGGGGCACAGTAGGCCACAACCCCCCTCTCCCCAAATGGTGATACTTGAATAGCACTCAACCCTAAAAACTAGCTCAAGATTTGAATTCTGCGACCTTAAACACATATCAATCAACATGTTACACAATATTATAGGCAAAATTTGAAATTTTTCCTCTCCTCTTGACTCACCTCCCACCCCTACAAAAAAAATAACTCCAGATTCGGTTTCTACGACCTCGAAAACATATTACTCGACATATCACATGATAATGTAGGAAAATTTTGAAATTTTCCCTCTCCCCACGCCTCACCCCCCACTCCTACAAAAAAATAACTCCAGATTCGGATTCTACGACCTCGAAAACATATTATTCGACATATTGCGCATTGATCAGGGTCAAATCCTAATATCGCCAATTAATTTTGTAGATTTTCTGACTTACCCCAAAGCGGGGTAAGTCAGAACAAGTTGCATTTTATTCGATTGTGCAAAAGCTACTGTGACAATCGCGCTGAAATTTTTACCATAGGTTAAGAACCCTTATGGGAACCTACATACCAAATTTCAGCTACATTGGTTCATTAGTACGAGAGTAACAGCTGATCAAAATTAAAATTGTGAAAAAACGTTCTGACTTCCCCCGGTGCACCTTATTAGTTTATTAAGTGCTCTTGCCTGATGATGAAAAGTTGTACTTTTTGAAAAGATCTTTGCAATAAAAGCTTGAAAAATAAGGAGTGAGTTTTTCTTTTCCTATACAGGATCACTGAATTTTTCATCACAGATGGGAGGTCATTTACAATTAAGAGAAAGAACACTGGACCCAAGTTTGAACCCTGAGGGACGCAAGATGGACAGGGGTATATCCTGGATATTTTGCTTTTAAAAGACACATATAGCACCCTTCCATTAAGATAAGACCAACACAAATTACAGAAATTGTGAAACAAACCAAGTCTACCTAGTTTTTGTATTAGGATTTTATGGTTGACACTATCAAACACTTTTTTAAAAATTGGTATACATGCATCCACTTGACCACCACCATAAAGGGAGCTCAGACAAAACTCAACAAAGTTGATTAGATTTGTGTTGTGTTGGCTGACCTACTTTCAACAAATCCATGCTGGTTTGACGAAATAAGATTTTAAATTTTAGGATATACAAGTATAGTTTTGCAGGGATCGGAATTGATGATATTGGCCTGTAGTTAGTGACTTATTCTAGTGCCTCTTGAGAGGTCAATCAGTCGATTATGGAAGTTTGGAAACTCATGTTTGGATAAAGGTCTCTCGTTGACTTTTTGATCCCATTCCAAGAGTTTTGAACACACAATGATGATAATTTTTATGCAATAATAACTCAGATTGTACATCGGTTTGCTTTCTTGGCTCATCGCAGAACAAAAGGTACTGTTTTTCACATTGAATAATCTAATTGACTTACTTACCACTTTATCCAATAAATAAAGCGAAGGGAAAATGAAAATGATATAAGCCAGCATGGGGCTGGTCACTGTCCAGTCAATTTGCGTAGGCGTGATTCCTTCGTAGTATTTTGAGACTAAATGGTTAATTATGGAGAATTGTAATATTTGAGCTCCTGCATTAATGGTATACATCATGAACAGCGCCATGATGAACCATCTTCTCTTGTATAGTTTATATTCCGTTGGTAGTTCTTCGTTCATGCTGATTTTTTCTCTCACTTTTTCACTGTTTATGAATTCTAACACTTTGAGAACTTGATAAGTCAACACTCGACGGCATTTTAAAAAAAAGTTTTGGCATACAGATTTTACAAGTTGTAGAATATGTATTGTACCTACTCGTAATCTAGTTGAGTTTATTATTCTTGGAATGTACTTACATAATTATTTTATCTCATAATTTGGGATCTAAATAGATTAATAGGTGCTTGGTACGTACTACGTACCTAGCACGAGTGCGTAAATAGGTAATTAATTAAACAAACAAATAGATAAATGACGTAGCTATCTTTTGTGAATGAATTTTCATATCGTAAAGAAGTACACTTTTTTATTTGATTGTTTGTGTTGACTCAACTCGTGCATTAAATTTGAACATCTCGCGGTCAGTTTAGTTCGGAACCAAAGTTCAACTCTTGACGAAAAATATAATGTAGACATTATTTTCTAAAAATTTGCAAGTACCTAAAATAATCTGGAATATGTCACCTATGTCTGAAACTATCTTATGTCAAGTTTTTATTTTTCCCCGAGTATTAACTAGAGTATATTTAAGTATAGGCAAGTATAGGTACTTAATTCTAAATTTTATTCGATATCAGATCTGCCATTTCTTTTTCTCTGGTCTTCTCTCGAGCCGACTCTTCAACTTGCTGTCTTCTCAAGTCAGAAGGCACCAAATAGGCGCACAATGCAGCGAGAAAAAATAATACTATCAAAACTACGTTCGATGGCAGGCTACTATATTTCCCTATCAAGTATCCGTAAGAGGAGGTTATGACAAAACTCAGGAATTCTGTGATAAGAAATGAAGTCGCCGCTGATATCTCTTCAGATATAGGAAAAGTGACCTCTATGGCCATTTGAAACCCGGTCCCGTAGTAACTCAAGGTGAAGGATCTAGGTCACAATTTATCGATTATTAAAATTAAAATGTGACAATTTCTGGTAGATCGATGTTTCTTACCCGATGAAAAAAGATGCAACGTAAACATAGATTATGTTATCAGATTCTAGAGCCCATGTAAAGGCCATAAATGCAATGGCTGATCCTGAAGTTAGCAACACTGCGGATTCTCTAGATTTTAGTATATAAGTTCATGGATAACTCAGCTGTGTAATGAGCAGATTATCATAAGGAAGGTAATGGAAGTAGCTTACTTGAATTTACGAGTTTTATCTATAATTTTTCCAAAAAACAAAGATGAAATCATTCCGCTGAATAGTATTAAAGTTCCTATGTATCCAGCATCTAGAGTTCTTTCCTGAAAAGCGAGTTAATATTTGAGTTTAGCAGAAAAGAACTTTATACATTACTCGTTCTTATCTGAGCATCAATGATAATTGTTCTCTAAAATCTCTTTAGATCATTATATGGCGAACTCACCGGGAAATTAATTGATATATTTCGATTTAAAAGCGAAATTACTGCATTGATTAATCCAAGGTTTAATCCGTACGATAAAGAGATGAGGATGAACGATGGCTTCTTCACGATGGATTTGACGGCTTGATAAACGTGCTTTCTTTCAGTTTGTCGTTGACTAGCTTGAGCTGCGCTAGGAGGAGATTTAGGCTGTGCTTTGAAAACTAGAAATGTTTAGTAAAGGTTTACCTATTAGCACTGCTGATCAAAATAACTTATTTTAAGTACATATAATATGTATGTGTAATACAAAGTATATCTCGAACGCTTACACGAAACTATCAAAACGAGAACAGCTGTAGAAACACCAGCATGTAACCAGTGCATTTTTTGTAACCCATTTCGGATAACTTCGATCGAATCATCTTTGACCAAAATCTTCGGAATAAAACTAGATATAGCTACACCCAACTGTAAACATTCGATAGCTAGGTAAGATATTCTGAAATGGCTGCCAGCAGTAGTAGGTAACTCAAAATTCGAACGACTTGTAGGTATTTTGTCTACCTGATCTCCAAATAAGCATAAAGCTCCGGCTGTGGATATTTCATGAGCTCCGAACCAAATAGCGGTGAAACGAGCTGACAATGCGAATGTCAGAACTTGAAATCCAGCTTGTACAGCTGTTCCTGTTAGTACTAAATAGAAGGATTCACGATGGACGGAAAATACTTTGATCCATGTTCCAATGGTGAAACCAGTTATGCCGATTATCATCGTGGTCCGTACTCCCTGAACAGTGAACAGTTTGAATAGTTTTTTTCTCTTTATACTCGTGTTTTTTTGTCTTAAACTGAGTAAAGGACAAAAAAGGTGCCGAAATTTCATCATTTTTAGGTTCTGTATGGTAATGGGTGTTAATTTGCCGGGCACTTGGGTTGAAAAAATTGTATGTGTTTTAAAAAGAAATTTGGGAAATAAAATAACTGAAAATTGATATGTACTCGTACTTGAAATTTGGAATCTATATTTCGTGGTTTATTGCAGCTGATTTTCAGGATTTCGAGGTTTGTTTCCATTTTTCGATTTTATTTTCAATTTTTAATCAAATTTTTAGTTTGATTTTCAGTTTTTAATTTTATTTTTAGAGTTTGCGGTGCTGATTTTCAAAACTTTTGAATTTACCTACTTTCATTTTTCGATTTTATTTTCAGGTTTCAATTTTGGTTTCAGAATTGTCAGGTTTACTTCAATTTCTCATGTTTATTTTCAGAATTTTCAATCCATTTTCATTTTTCAATCCATTTTCATTTTTCAATCCATTTTCATTTTTCAATTTCATTTTTAGTTTTTAATCCAATCTTCAGAATTTTTATTTTCAGTTTTTAATCAAATTTTTAGTTCGATTATCAGTCTATTATTTAATTTTTGAAATTTTTGGTATGATTTTCAGAACTTTAGGGTTTACTTTCATTTTTCGATTTTATTTTCAGTTTTTGATTTCGATTTTAGATTTGTCAGGTTAACTTTTAGTTTTCAGGGTTATTTTCCGTACCTATTGGATACAACGAACGTTCAGAATTTTAAGTAGGTACATTTTCATTTTTAGTTTTTAATCTAATTTTTAGAATTTTCAATTTCATTTCTAGTTTTTAATTTCATTTTGGTTTTACTTTCATTTTTTAAATTTCGTTTTCAATTTTTAATCTGTTTTTGAGAATTTTCAATTTCATTTCATTTTCAAAATAGTTGATTTTACTTTCATTTTCCAGTTTTACTTTCTATTTTCAATTTCATTTTCAGTTTTGAATTTCATTTTTAATTTTTGATTCTGGGTACCTGGTACTTGAATTTTCAAAATTTGCAATTTTACTCCAACTGTTTGATTTTTTAATTTTCAGTTTTTAATTCAATCCTTACAATTTTTAGTTATTTTATTTTCAGTTTTTGATTTTATTTTTAGTTTTCAACTTGGTTTTTGGTTTTTGATTTTTTTTTGATTTATCAGCTCTAGGTACGTACTTTCAATTTTGGCCAAAAATTAACGTAATTGTACCAAAAATCGATCAGATATTCTCAAAATTAAGTACCCATTCATCAATTTTGGATTTCAATTCAGTTTTTAATATTGATTTTATCATTTTTAGAAATTGAATTTTTAGTCTATTTTTTCAGAATTTTTCTTAAGTGGTGAAAATCATTTTCACTTCCATTTTCACGTTTTGATTTTGATTCTAGAGTTTTTGTTTCAATTTTTGATTTTTGATTTTTTTATTGAATTTTTTGACTTTATTTTCAGTTTTTAATTTCAAATTTCAACCTTTGATTGCGTTTTTGATTTTTAGTTTATTCTGATCTAATTTTTCAAGTTTCATGTTTTCTTTTTAAAGGGTCAATTTAATATCCGAAATTTTCCTTTTCGGTTTTCAATTTTACGTCATAGTTCATCAGTTTTTTAAATTTTGCACTCAAAATTTCTGGTTTCATTTTCAGTGCTTTTGGTGGTATTTTAACCGCCAAGATTCATCTTGGGATTGCAAGATTTTTCATGCATCCTCAAGACTGCCCCAAGATCTTGAGAAATCTCTCCCCCTCCTCCAAAAAAATTTAATGTCAGGAAAATTCAAGAATTTTTCTCTGTTTTTGAAAATTTTCTTCTTTTTTTTCAAAATTTAAAAAAAATTATTCAACTTGAACAACATTAGTAGGTCATTTCCAAAAAAAATCCTAGAAAAATATTCTACACAACTTCGTGAATTCCCTTGCTTTTTGGGTATTATTTCTTTAAAAAAAATATAGGTCATGGTTTTCAATCGAGCGAGTATCGAGTACTGTCAAATGATAAATCTGAAGATCAATAGGTATGTACCTAATAATTAATTTTGCTTGTTATTTCTAAAAAAGGTTTCATTCCTGACTTTGAAAAAAAAATTAATAAATTTATGTTTATTTTGAAATTTTAGTCCAAAACTTCAAAAGTTGGTATTAGGCACTTTTTTCAAGTTCATTAAAAAGAGCTCGAAATTTCCTTTCCTATGTTACCCATGATGGCAAAAAATCCCAAGATTTTTCAAGAATGATTCCCAAAATTTTTCAAAAGAAGGGGTCGTTCGGCAACACATTTGAGAAATTATTTTTCTTGGCTTAGTTTGGGCTCATTTTCAATTCGAAGCCAAGTTTATATACTTACTGTAAAAATTCATCAACTTACCAGTTTGTCCAATAAATAAAGAGAAGGAAACGTAAAGGGAACGTAAGCCAACATCGAGCTCATAGTGGTCCATTCGATACTTTCAGGCGTTATTCCTTCGTAGTATTTCTGTACTAAATTGTCGATTATGGAAAATTGTAACCATTGGGCTCCCGCATTTATGGTGTACATCACGAATAGCGCCATATTGAACCATCTCCTCGTGTATAATTTGTATTCAATTTTCGGTTTTTCTATCATTTTGTCCAAGATTTGTTTTTATTTTGAATACGGCTACTTTGTCACTGTGATTCGTGTAATGTATTTACTCGCATTCTACACTTGAAACACACGTCAACATTTGACGAAATTTTTTCACGATTAATTTTGTGTGTTGTCAAGCATTTCGAGTCGAGTTCTTTGGCATTGCGTTTTATCGAATTGTGACGTTATATAGATAAGTACATACATATCTATTTATGCAGACATATTATTTTTTGAATGTGTTGATTTCCTATTTTCGTTTTTAGCATAACAGCATTTGATTGGCTAGTTTTCAAATATGGCGAATTTTTGAGATATTTTGTCTGCAAATGGTCATAATTAGTATGTTGTGTGTTTGATAAAATAAAATGATAAGAGGATTGGGTTCGGAATCAAAAATTGAAAACTTGATTTAATTTTTTATTACCTATCTTGAAATTTAATTTTTTTAAAAAATAGGTACCTAGACCTACTCTGAAGCCAACCAGAAAATTTTTAAAATAATTTTCAAGTTTGGTCTACGTTGCCATCTCATTAGATCTGGAAAAAAATTGGCGAGGAAGATTGAATTTCTTTGCTTTTTTCACTTTCATACAAAAAATTGAGAATGAATAGAAAAAAACAACCAATCAGAAACGTTATCTACATATTCTACATATTCTACATTCTACATATTCTACAATTATATTCTACTTTACATATTCTACATTATATTCTACATTATATTTTACATTCTACATTCTACAATCCAACTCTGATAACAACCTATAACGCACTGTGAACTTATCGGAAATTACCATGTTCAAAATTCGTTTCATGGTCTCTGAAGTTGACTTTTATCAATTTTTCAGGGCATGTCCTTAGTAGGTATTTTTCCTTTCATATTCATACCTACCACCGCGAGTCGAACAGACCTCAGTCGGAGCCATATATCAGCGAAGTTTTTTCAAATTTGGTACCCAGTTTGGTTTCAGTTTGGCTGCAGATTCAGTTACTTGCGTGGAGAATGGGGGGGGGGGGGAGGTTGATTTTGACTCGATAATCACCAAAGCTCAAATTTTCCAGAGGCAGAAATGAGAAGGGTAAAAATAATTTTAAACAAAGTCATTTTTTTCAAAATCCCCAATTTTAGCACGACGAGAAGAAAACTATTTGTTCACTTGCACACGTTAGTGAGGCATAAAGAATTTGGAAAATGTTCATAGGGCGTGTGTAAAATTAATTATCCTACGTAGAAAATCGTACACGCGAATAGATCTATAGACTATTGTAACGTGTTAAAAGTTCAAGGTGCATAGCATTGGCTGGCCTCACACGTTTGCAATGAGATAAGAATAACGCTATTCTCCCCAAGACCCAGACCAGAACCAGTGTACCTGGTGGTATTGGTAGAGGTACCTCTATTTGTATTTACCCACCAGGCCACGTGTGCCGTGTGTTTCATATTTCATATTCCCTTTAGAGTTCTAAACGAATGAATTTCTCTGTTGGAAAGTATCTCGATTTGAAAAGAACAGCTTTAAAAGCTTTTGTGCATTATTATCGTCGACTTCGGGCGCACGGAGACAATAAATTAATACGTTTAACTCGAGAGCTAAAACTTTAACACAAAAGGATGCGCCCGAAAACGATATAGATCTTCGAATGCTTGCTTACTCGCTTATACTTTACTTTACCCTTCTTCTTTATACTTATTCTTCTCCAGCACCAGCCGAAATAACACTCTTGTCCTTTTCATTTCATAGTTGCTCGTTTTCTTTCATCATTTCTCTATCTATTCAAATTTTCAACCGGCAATTTCACGCAGTATAGTGCAGATTTGCTGGAAAACATCGCGATAGCGAACTACGAAAATGTTAAACCGCTTAGTCCGTCATTCAGCGACTCGCGTGTATTACGACAAACAATGACGTAAGCCTTTGTCCAGGCAGTCGAAATATCGAGCTTAATTTTTTACTCGAATGAGTTCCAGTTTCGTGGTATGGTACAAGAACAAGATGCGGAAAATCGTCGAAAAGCTGAGGTTAAAGAAGGCTCGGCGTTGGTGTTGTGTTGTTTCGCCAACTTTGTTGAATAATTAACTTGCCTTCGCCTTCGAGTTGAGGGATTTTTTTTTGTTGTTGGTGAGAATGGTTGAAATTTTCGTTGTGAAGGTTTAGGTACTAAAGAAGCATTTGAAAGTATATTGCCGAAGGCATTGCCAGCAATTCCAGCATTGTGATGGCTTTTTTAGATGCTGTTTTTGTTAATAATTTTCGAAATATAACCTCAACACAGTTGGCAGCACAAGTGACAAAAAAAAACTACAAATTTTTCAGAAAATACCACTCAGAGCCCCTCCACACAAAAAAATTAAAAACTACCTTGTAAAAATAATTTTTAAAATGGGACCTCAACAGTACTGGGGCGGGCGTAGGGGTACGAGGGTCAGCTATTTTGTTCGAAATTAAATTCTAAATAACTCGAAAAGTAAAGTAACATAGCATATCGATCGAATAGATTTACTCATTTTTTCGATCCGAATTTTTTGACCCTTCTCCTCCCCTATCTCTCCTCATCAATGCACCCAACGTTGTTAAAATTTAAAAAAAAAACAAAATGACGAATGATGCATCCTTTTTTTAAAAGTGCTGAGCTTGAATATCTACTTATTTTTCGAATATAACCCTTCATGAACCTCCTGTCGCTCTCCATTTTGAAAAAAACAAAAAACACAAAATTGAAATGTGACGTATGTTGATTTTAAACTAATTTGAAGTTACTGCTTTCGAATTTTAAAAATCACCTTGCACCTATTAACAAAATACTTTGAAATTTCGCGAAAAATTCAAATATTTCAATGGAAATGGTTTTTGAGGAATTTTAAAGCCAAAAATAAGGTCATAATTTATGGGATTTTGAAAAAATGTCATACAACCTTTCAAAATGAGTTGAGTACGGCATTTTGTGAATGATGGAAAAAGGTGAAAATTTCCACTTACCAAGCACCTATGATTTGTGGAGACTTGGTCAGTGATTTTCTAGAAATATCAAAATGGCCGTATGAGTTGAGTACGGCATTTTGTGAATGATGGAAAAAGGTGAAAATTTCCACTTACCAAGCACCTATGATTTGTGGAGACTTGGTCAGTGATTTTCAAGAAATATCAAAATGGCCGTATAAGGTGAGTACGGCATTTTGTGAATGATGGAAAAAGGTGAAAATTTCCACTTACCAAGCACCTATGATTTGTGGAGACTTGGTCAGTGATTTTCAACTTTTTCAAGAAATATCAAAATGGCCGTATGAGTTGAGTACGGCATTTTGTGAATGATGGAAAAAGGTGAAAATTTCCACTTACCAAGCACCTATGATTTGTGGAGACTTGGTCAGTGATTTTCAAGAAATATCATAACGGCCGTATAAGTTGAGTACGGCATTTTGTGAATGATGGAAAAAGGTGAAAATTTCCACTTACCAAGCACCTATGATTTGTGGAGACTTGGTCAGTGATTTTCTAGAAATATCAAAATGGCCGTATGAGTTGAGTACGGCATTTTGTGAATGATGGAAAAAGGTGAAAATTTCCACTTACCAAGCACCTATGATTTGTGGAGACTTGGTCAGTGATTTTCAACTTTTTCAAGAAATATCAAAATGGCCGTATGAGTTGAGTACGGCATTTTGTGAATGATGGAAAAAGGTGAAAATTTCCACTTACCAAGCACCTATGATTTGTGGAGACTTGGTCAGTGATTTTCAACTTTTTCAAGAAATATCAAAATGGCTGTATGAGTTGAGTACGGCATTTTGTGAATGATGGAAAAAAGTGAAAATTTCCACTTACCAAGCACCTATGATTTGTGGAGACTTGGTCAGAGATTTTCAAGAAATATCATAACGGCCGTATAAGTTGAGTACGGCATTTTGTGAATGATGGAAAAAGGTGAAAATTTCCACTTACCAAGCACCTATGATTTGTGGAGACTTGGTCAGTGATTTTCAAGAAATATCAAAATGGCCGTATGAGTTGAGTACGGCATTTTGTGAATGATGGAAAAAGGTGAAAATTTCCACTTACCAAGCACCTATGATTTGTGGAGACTTGGTCAGTGATTTTCAAGAAATATCAAAATGGCCGTATGAGTTGAGTACGGCATTTTGTGAATGATGGAAAAAGGTGAAAATTTCCACTTACCAAGCACCTATGATTTGTGGAGACTTGGTCAGTGATTTTCAAGTAATATCAAAATGGCCGTATGAGTTGAGTAGGGCATTTTGTGAATGATGGAAAAAGGTGAAAATTTCCACTTACCAAGCACCTATGATTTGTGGAGACTTGGTCAGTGATTTTCTAGAAATATCAAAATGGCCGTATGAGTTGAGTACGGCATTTTGTGAATGATGGAAAAAGGTGAAAATTTCCACTTACCAAGCACCTATGATTTGTGGAGACTTGGTCAGTGATTTTCAAGAAATATCAAAATGGCCGTATGAGTTGAGTACGGCATTTTGTGAATGATGGAAAAAGGTGAAAATTTCCACTTACCAAGCACCTATGATTTGTGGAGACTTGGTCAGTGATTTTCAACTTTTTCAAGAAATATCAAAATGGCTGTATAAGGTGAGTACGGCATTTTGTGAATGATGGAAAAAGGTGAAAATTTCCACTTACCAAGCACCTATGATTTGTGGAGACTTGGTCAGTGATTTTCATAAAATATCAAAATGGCCGTATAAGTTGAGTACGGCATTTTGTGAATGATGGAAAAAGGTGAAAATTTCCACTTACAAAGCAACTATGATTTGTGGAGACTTGGTCAGTGACGATTTTCAAGAAATATCAAAATGGCCGTATGAGTTGAGTACGGCATTTTGTGAATGATGGAAAAAGGTGAAAATTTCCACTCACCAAGCACCTATGATTTGTGGAGACTTGGTCAGTGATTTTCAAGAAATATCAAAATGGCCATATGAGTTGAGTACGGCATTTTGTGAATGATGGGAAAAAGTGAAAATTTCCACTTACCAAGCACCTATGATTTGTGGAGACTTGGTCTGTGATTTTCAAGAAATATCAAAGTGGCCGTATGAGTTGAGTACGGCATTTTGTGAATGATGGAAAAAGGTGAAAATTTCCACTTATGAAGCACCTATGATTTGTGGAGACTTGGTCAGTGATTTTCAAGTAATATAAAAATGGCCGTATGAGTTGAGTAGGGCATTTTGTGAATGATGGAAAAAGGTGAAAATTTCCACTTACCAAGCACCTATGATTTGTGGAGACTTGGTCAGTGATTTTCAAGAAATATCAAAATGGCAGTATGAGTTGAGTACGGCATTTTGTGAATGATGGAAATAGGTGAAAATTTCCACTTACCAAGCACCTATGATTTGTGGAGACTTGGTCAGTGATTTTCAAGAAATATCAAAATGGCCGTATAAGTTGAGTACGGCATTTTGTGAATGAGGGAAAAAGGTGAAAATTTCCACTTACCAAGCACCTATGATTTGTGGAGACTTGGTCAGTGATTTTCAACTTTTTCAAGAAATATCAAAATGGCCGTATGAGTTGAGTACGGCATTTTGTGAATGATGGAAAAAGGTGAAAATTTCCACTTACCAAGCACCTATGATTAGTGGAGACTTGGTCAGAGATTTTCAAGAAATATCAAAATGGCCGTATAAGTTGAGTAGGGCATTTTGTGAATGATGGAAAAAGGTGAAAATTTCCACTTACCAAGCACCTATGATTTGTGGAGACTTGGTCAGTGATTTTCAAGAAATATCAAAATGGCCGTATAAGTTGAGTACGGCATTTTGTGAATGATGGAAAAAGGTGAAAATTTCAACTTACCAAGCACCTATGATTTGTGGAGACTTGGTCAGTGATTTTCTAGAAATATCAAAATGGCCGTATGAGTTGAGTACGGCATTTTGTGAATGATGGAAAAAGGTGAAAATTTCCACTTACCAAGCACCTATGATTTGTGGAGACTTGGTCAGTGATTTTCAACTTTTTCAAGAAATATCAAAATGGCCGTATGAGTTGAGTACGGCATTTTGTGAATGATGGAAAAAGGTGAAAATTTCCACTTACCAAGCACCTATGATTTGTGGAGACTTGGTCAGTGATTTTCAAGAAATATCAAAATGGCTGTATAAGTTGAGTACGGCATTTTGTGAATGATGGAAAAAGGTGAAAATTTCCACTTACCAAGCACCTATGATTTGTGGAGACTTGGTCAGTGATTTTCAAGAAATATCAAAATGGCCGTATGAGTTGAGTACGGCATTTTGTGAATGATGGAAAAAGGTGAAAATTTCCACTTACCAAGCACCTATGATTTGTGGAGACTTGGTCAGTGATTTTCAACTTTTTCAAGAAATATCAAAATGGCCGTATGAGTTGAGTACGGCATTTTGTGAATGATGGAAAAAGGTGAAAATTTCCACTTACCAAGCACCTATGATTTGTGGAGACTTGGTCAGTGATTTTCAAGTAATATCAAAATGGCCGTATGAGTTGAGTAGGGCATTTTGTGAATGATGGAAAAAGGTGAAAATTTCCACTTACCAAGCACCTATGATTTGTGGAGACTTGGTCAGTGATTTTCTAGAAATATCAAAATGGCCGTATGAGTTGAGTACGGCATTTTGTGAATGATGGAAAAAGGTGAAAATTTCCACTTACCAAGCACCTATGATTTGTGGAGACTTGGTCAGTGATTTTCAAGAAATATCAAAATGGCCGTATGAGTTGAGTACGGCATTTTGTGAATGATGGAAAAAGGTGAAAATTTCCACTTACCAAGCACCTATGATTTGTGGAGACTTGGTCAGTGATTTTCAACTTTTTCAAGAAATATCAAAATGGCCGTATAAGGTGAGTACGGCATTTTGTGAATGATGGAAAAAGGTGAAAATTTCCACTTACCAAGCACCTATGATTTGTGGAGACTTGGTCAGTGATTTTCATAAAATATCAAAATGGCCGTATAAGTTGAGTACGGCATTTTGTGAATGATGGAAAAAGGTGAAAATTTCCACTTACAAAGCAACTATGATTTGTGGAGACTTGGTCAGTGACGATTTTCAAGAAATATCAAAATGGCCGTATGAGTTGAGTACGGCATTTTGTGAATGATGGAAAAAGGTGAAAATTTCCACTCACCAAGCACCTATGATTTGTGGAGACTTGGTCAGTGATTTTCAAGAAATATCAAAATGGCCATATGAGTTGAGTACGGCATTTTGTGAATGATGGGAAAAAGTGAAAATTTCCACTTACCAAGCACCTATGATTTGTGGAGACTTGGTCTGTGATTTTCAAGAAATATCAAAATGGCCGTATGAGTTGAGTACGGCATTTTGTGAATGATGGAAAAAGGTGAAAATTTCCACTTATGAAGCACCTATGATTTGTGGAGACTTGGTCAGTGATTTTCAAGTAATATAAAAATGGCCGTATGAGTTGAGTAGGGCATTTTGTGAATGATGGAAAAAGGTGAAAATTTCCACTTACCAAGCACCTATGATTTGTGGAGACTTGGTCAGTGATTTTCAAGAAATATCAAAATGGCAGTATGAGTTGAGTACGGCATTTTGTGAATGATGGAAATAGGTGAAAATTTCCACTTACCAAGCACCTATGATTTGTGGAGACTTGGTCAGTGATTTTCAAGAAATATCAAAATGGCCGTATAAGTTGAGTACGGCATTTTGTGAATGAGGGAAAAAGGTGAAAATTTCCACTTACCAAGCACCTATGATTTGTGGAGACTTGGTCAGTGATTTTCAACTTTTTCAAGAAATATCAAAATGGCCGTATGAGTTGAGTACGGCATTTTGTGAATGATGGAAAAAGGTGAAAATTTCCACTTACCAAGCACCTATGATTAGTGGAGACTTGGTCAGAGATTTTCAAGAAATATCAAAATGGCCGTATAAGTTGAGTAGGGCATTTTGTGAATGATGGAAAAAGGTGAAAATTTCCACTTACCAAGCACCTATGATTTGTGGAGACTTGGTCAGTGATTTTCAAGAAATATCAAAATGGCCGTATAAGTTGAGTACGGCATTTTGTGAATGATGGAAAAAGGTGAAAATTTCAACTTACCAAGCACCTATGATTTGTGGAGACTTGGTCAGTGATTTTCAACTTTTTCAAGAAATGTCAAAATGGCCGTATAAGTTGAGTACGGCATTTTGTGAATGATGGAAAAAGGTGAAAATTTCCACTTACCAAGCACCTATGATTTGTGGAGACTTGGTCAGTGATTTTCAACTTTTTCAAGAAATATCAAAATGGCCGTATGAGTTGAGTACGGCATTTTGTGAATGATGGAAAAAGGTGAAAATTTCCACTTACCAAGCACCTATGATTTGTGGAGACTTGGTCAGTGATTTTCAAGAAATATCAAAATGGCTGTATAAGTTGAGTACGGCATTTTGTGAATGATGGAAAAAGGTGAAAATTTCCACTTACCAAGCACCTATGATTTGTGGAGACTTGGTCAGTGATTTTCAAGAAATATCAAAATGGCCGTATGAGTTGAGTACGGCATTTTGTGAATGATGGAAAAAGGTGAAAATTTCCACTTACCAAGCACCTATGATTTGTGGAGACTTGGTCAGTGATTTTCAACTTTTTCAAGAAATATCAAAATGGCCGTATGAGTTGAGTACGGCATTTTGTGAATGATGGAAAAAGGTGAAAATTTCCACTTACCAAGCACCTATGATTTGTGGAGACTTGGTCAGTGATTTTCTAGAAATATCAAAATGGCCGTATGAGTTGAGTACGGCATTTTGTGAATGATGGAAAAAGGTGAAAATTTCCACTTACCAAGCACCTATGATTTGTGGAGACTTGGTCAGTGATTTTCAACTTTTTCAAGAAATATCAAAATGGCCGTATGAGTTGAGTACGGCATTTTGTGAATGATGGAAAAAGGTGAAAATTTCCACTTACCAAGCACCTATGATTTGTGGAGACTTGGTCAGTGATTTTCAACTTTTTCAAGAAATATCAAAATGGCTGTATGAGTTGAGTACGGCATTTTGTGAATGATGGAAAAAAGTGAAAATTTCCACTTACCAAGCACCTATGATTTGTGGAGACTTGGTCAGAGATTTTCAAGAAATATCATAACGGCCGTATAAGTTGAGTACGGCATTTTGTGAATGATGGAAAAAGGTGAAAATTTCCACTTACCAAGCACCTATGATTTGTGGAGACTTGGTCAGTGATTTTCAAGAAATATCAAAATGGCCGTATGAGTTGAGTACGGCATTTTGTGAATGATGGAAAAAGGTGAAAATTTCCACTTACCAAGCACCTATGATTTGTGGAGACTTGGTCAGTGATTTTCAAGAAATATCAAAATGGCCGTATGAGTTGAGTACGGCATTTTGTGAATGATGGAAAAAGGTGAAAATTTCCACTTACCAAGCACCTATGATTTGTGGAGACTTGGTCAGTGATTTTCAAGTAATATCAAAATGGCCGTATGAGTTGAGTAGGGCATTTTGTGAATGATGGAAAAAGGTGAAAATTTCCACTTACCAAGCACCTATGATTTGTGGAGACTTGGTCAGTGATTTTCAACTTTTTCAAGAAATATCAAAATGGCCGTATGAGATGAGTACGGCATTTTGTGAATGATGGAAAAAGGTGAAAATTTCCACTTACCAAGCACCTATGATTAGTGGAGACTTGGTCAGAGATTTTCAAGAAATATCAAAATGGCCGTATAAGTTGAGTACGGCATTTTGTGAATGATGGAAAAAGGTGAAAATTTCCACTTACCAAGCACCTATGATTTGTGGAGACTTGGTCAGTGATTTTCATAAAATATCAAAATGGCCGTATAAGTTGAGTACGGCATTTTGTGAATGATGGAAAAAGGTGAAAATTTCCACTTACAAAGCAACTATGATTTGTGGAGACTTGGTCAGTGACGATTTTCAAGAAATATCAAAATGGCCGTATGAGTTGAGTACGGCATTTTGTGAATGATGGAAAAAGGTGAAAATTTCCACTCACCAAGCACCTATGATTTGTGGAGACTTGGTCAGTGATTTTCAAGAAATATCAAAATGGCCGTATAAGTTGTGTACGGCATTTTGTGAATGATGGAAAAAGGTGAAAATTTCCACTTACCAAGCACCTATGATTTGTGGAGACTTGGTCAGTGATTTTCAAGTAATATCAAAATGGCCGTATGAGTTGAGTAGGGCATTTTGTGAATGATGGAAAAAGGTGAAAATTTCCACTTACCAAGCACCTATGATTTGTGGAGACTTGGTCAGTGATTTTCAACTTTTTCAAGAAATATCAAAATGGCCGTATGAGATGAGTACGGCATTTTGTGAATGATGGAAAAAGGTGAAAATTTCCACTTACCAAGCACCTATGATTAGTGGAGACTTGGTCAGAGATTTTCAAGAAATATCAAAATGGCCGTATAAGTTGAGTACGGCATTTTGTGAATGATGGAAAAAGGTGAAAATTTCCACTTACCAAGCACCTATGATTTGTGGAGACTTGGTCAGTGATTTTCATAAAATATCAAAATGGCCGTATAAGTTGAGTACGGCATTTTGTGAATGATGGAAAAAGGTGAAAATTTCCACTTACAAAGCAACTATGATTTGTGGAGACTTGGTCAGTGACGATTTTCAAGAAATATCAAAATGGCCGTATGAGTTGAGTACGGCATTTTGTGAATGATGGAAAAAGGTGAAAATTTCCACTCACCAAGCACCTATGATTTGTGGAGACTTGGTCAGTGATTTTCAAGAAATATCAAAATGGCCGTATAAGTTGTGTACGGCATTTTGTGAATGATGGAAAAAAGTGAAAATTTCCACTTACCAAGCACCTATGATTTGTGGAGACTTGGTCAGTGATTTTCAAGTAATATCAAAATGGCCGTATGAGTTGAGTAGGGCATTTTGTGAATGATGGAAAAAGGTGAAAATTTCCACTTACCAAGCACCTATGATTTGTGGAGACTTGGTCAGTGATTTTCAACTTTTTCAAGAAATATCAAAATGGCAGTATAAGGTGAGTACGGCATTTTGTGAATGATGGAAAAAGGTGAAAATTTCCACTTACAAAGCACCTATGATTTGTGGAGACTTGGTCAGTGATTTTCAAGAAATATCAAAATGGCCGTATAAGTTGTGTACGGCATTTTGTGAATGATGGAAAAAGGTGAAAATTTCCACTTACCAAGCACCTATGATTTGTGGAGACTTGGTCAGTGATTTTCCAGAAATATCAATATGGCCGTATGAGTTGAGTACGGCATTTTGTGAATGATGGAAAAAGGTGAAAATTTCCACTTACCAAGCACCTAT
Source organism: Planococcus citri (assembly GCF_950023065.1). Lineage (NCBI taxonomy): Eukaryota > Metazoa > Arthropoda > Insecta > Hemiptera > Pseudococcidae > Planococcus > Planococcus citri. Next base: position 70,441,363 of record NC_088679.1, read on the forward strand.
GATTAGTGGAGACTTGGTCAGAGATTTTCAAGAAATATCAAAATGGCCGTATAAGTTGAGTAGGGCATTTTGTGAATGATGGAAAAAGGTGAAAATTTCCACTTACCAAGCACCTATGATTTGTGGAGACTTGGTCAGTGATTTTCAACTTTTTCAAGAAATATCAAAATGGCCGTATGAGTTGAGTACGGCATTTTGTGAATGATGGAAAAAGGTGAAAATTTCCACTTACCAAGCACCTATGATTTGTGGAGACTTGGTCAGTGATTTTCAACTTTTTCAAGAAATATCAAAATGGCCGTATGAGTTGAGTACGGCATTTTGTGAATGATGGAAAAAGGTGAAAATTTCCACTTACCAAGCACCTATGATTTGTGGAGACTTGGTCAGTGATTTTCAAGAAATATCAAAATGGCCGTATGAGTTGAGTACGGCATTTTGTGAATGATGGAAAAAGGTGAAAATTTCCACTTACCAAGCACCTATGATTTGTGGAGACTTGGTCAGTGATTTTCAAGAAATATCAAAATGGCCATATAAGTTGAGTACGGCATTTTGTGAATGATGGAAAAAGGTGAAAATTTCCACTTACCAAGCACCTATGATTTGTGGAGACTTGGTCAGTGATTTTCAACTTTTTCAAGAAATATCAAAATGGCCGTATGAGTTGAGTACGGCATTTTGTGAATGATGGAAAAAGGTAAAAATTCTCACTTACCAAGCACCTAAGATTTGTGGAGACTTGGTCAGTGATTTTCAAGAAATATCAAAATGGCCGTATAAGTTGTGTACGGCATTTTGTGAATGATGGAAAAAGGTGAAAATTTCCACTTACCAAGCACCTATGATTTGTGGAGACTTGGTCAGTGATTTTCAACTTTTTCAAGAAATATCAAAATGGCAGTATAAGGTGAGTACGGCATTTTGTGAATGATGGAAAAAGGTGAAAATTTCCACTTACCAAGCACCTATGATTTGTGGAGACTTGGTCAGTGATTTTCAAGAAATATCAAAATGGCAGTATAAGTTGAGTACGGCATTTTGTGAATGATGGAAAAAGGTGAAAATTTCCACTTACAAAGCAACTATGATTTGTGGAGACTTGGTCAGTGATTTTCAAGAAATATCAGAATGGCCGTATGAGTTGAGTACGGCATTTTGTGAATGATGGAAAAAGGTGAAAATTTCCACTTACGAAGCACCTATGATTTGTGGAGACTTGGTCAGTGATTTTCAAGTAATATCAAAATGGCCGTATGAGTTGAGTAGGGCATTTTGTGAATGATGGAAAAAGGTGAAAATTTCCACTTACCAAGCACCTATGATTTGTGGAGACTTGGTCAGTGATTTTCATAAAATATCAAAATGGCCGTATAAGTTGAGTACGGCATTTTGTGAATGATGGAAAAAGGTGAAAATTTCCACTTACAAAGCAACTATGATTTGTGGAGACTTGGTCAGTGACGATTTTCAAGAAATATCAAAATGGCCGTATGAGTTGAGTACGGCATTTTGTGAATGATGGAAAAAGGTGAAAATTTCCACTCACCAAGCACCTATGATTTGTGGAGACTTGGTCAGTGATTTTCAAGAAATATCAAAATGGCCATATGAGTTGAGTACGGCATTTTGTGAATGATGGAAAAAAGTGAAAATTTCCACTTACCAAGCACCTATGATTTGTGGAGACTTGGTCAGTGATTTTCAAGTAATATCAAAATTGCCGTATGAGTTGAGTAGGGCATTTTGTGAATGATGGAAAAAGGTGAAAATTTCCACTTACCAAGCACCTATGATTTGTGGAGACTTGGTCAGTGATTTTCAACTTTTTCAAGAAATATCAAAATGGCAGTATAAGGTGAGTACGGCATTTTGTGAATGATGGAAAAAGGTGAAAATTTCCACTTACAAAGCACCTATGATTTGTGGAGACTTGGTCAGTGATTTTCAAGAAATATCAAAATGGCCGTATAAGTTGTGTACGGCATTTTGTGAATGATGGAAAAAGGTGAAAATTTCCACTTACCAAGCACCTATGATTTGTGGAGACTTGGTCAGTGATTTTCCAGAAATATCAATATGGCCGTATGAGTTGAGTACGGCATTTTGTGAATGATGGAAAAAGGTGAAAATTTCCACTTACCAAGCACCTATGATTTGTGGAGACTTGGTCAGTGATTTTCAAGAAATATCAAAATGGCCGTATAAGTTGAGTACGGCATTTTGTGAATGAGGGAAAAAGGTGAAAATTTCCACTTACCAAGCACCTATGATTTGTGGAGACTTGGTCAGTGATTTTCAACTTTTTCAAGAAATATCAAAATGGCCGTATGAGTTGAGTACGGCATTTTGTGAATGATGGAAAAAGGTGAAAATTTCCACTTACCAAGCACCTATGATTAGTGGAGACTTGGTCAGAGATTTTCAAGAAATATCAAAATGGCCGTATAAGTTGAGTAGGGCATTTTGTGAATGATGGAAAAAGGTGAAAATTTCCACTTACCAAGCACCTATGATTTGTGGAGACTTGGTCAGTGATTTTCAACTTTTTCAAGAAATATCAAAATGGCCGTATGAGTTGAGTACGGCATTTTGTGAATGATGGAAAAAGGTTAAAATTTCCACTTACCAAGCACCTATGATTTGTGGAGACTTGGTCAGTGATTTTCAAGAAATATCAAAATGGCCGTATGAGTTGAGTACGGCATTTTGTGAATGATGGAAAAAGGTGAAAATTTCCACTTACCAAGCACCTATGATTTGTGGAGACTTGGTCAGTGATTTTCAAGAAATATCAAAATGGCCGTATAAGTTGAGTACGGCATTTTGTGAATGATGGAAAAAGGTGAAAATTTCCACTTACCAAGCACCTATGATTTGTGGAGACTTGGTCAGTGATTTTCAAGAAATATCAAAATGGCCGTATGAGTTGAGTACGGCATTTTGTGAATGATGGAAAAAGGTGAAAATTTCCACTTACCAAGCACCTATGATTTGTGGAGACTTGGTCAGTGATTTTCAAGAAATATCAAAATGGCTGTATGAGTTGAGTACGGCATTTTGTGAATGATGGAAATAGGTGAAAATTTCCACTTACCAAGCACCTATGATTTGTGAAGACTTGGTCAGTGATTTTCATAAAATATCAAAATGGCCGTATAAGTTGAGTACGGCATTTTGTGAATGATGGAAAAAGGTGAAAATTTCCACTTACCAAGCACCTATGATTTGTGGAGACTTGGTCAGTGATTTTTAAGAAATATCAAAACGGCCGTATAAGTTGAGTACGGCATTTTGTGAATGATGGAAAAAGGTGAAAATTTCCACTTACCAAGCACCTATGATTTGTGGAGACTTGGTCAGTGATTTTCAACTTTTTCAAGAAATATCAAAATGGCAGTATAAGGTGAGTACGGCATTTTGTGAATGATGGAAAAAGGTGAAAATTTCCACTTACAAAGCACCTATGATTTGTGGAGACTTGGTCAGTGATTTTCAAGAAATATCAAAATGGCCGTATAAGTTGTGTACGGCATTTTGTGAATGATGGAAAAAGGTGAAAATTTCCACTTACCAAGCACCTATGATTTGTGGAGACTTGGTCAGTGATTTTCCAGAAATATCAATATGGCCGTATGAGTTGAGTACGGCATTTTGTGAATGATGGAAAAAGGTGAAAATTTCCACTTACCAAGCACCTATGATTTGTGGAGACTTGGTCAGTGATTTTCAAGAAATATCAATATGGCCGTTTGAGTTGAGTACGGCATTTTGTGAATGATGGAAAAAGGTGAAAATTTCCACTTACCAAGCACCTATGATTTGTGGAGACTTGGTCAGTGATTTTCAAGAAATATCAAAATGGCAGTATAAGTTGAGTACGGCATTTTGTGAATGATGGAAAAAGGTGAAAATTTCCACTTACAAAGCAACTATGATTTGTGGAGACTTGGTCAGTGATTTTCAAGTAATATCAAAATGGCCGTATGAGTTGAGTAGGGCATTTTGTGAATGATGGAAAAAGGTGAAAATTTCCACTTACCAAGCACCTATGATTTGTGGAGACTTGGTCAGTGATTTTCAAGAAATATCAAAATGGCCGTATGAGTTGAGTAGGGCATTTTGTGAATGATGGAAAAAGGTGAAAATTTCCACTTACCAAGCACCTATGATTTGTGGAGACTTGGTCAGTGATTTTCAAGAAATATCAAAATGGCCGTATGAGTTGAGTACGGCATTTTGTGAATGATGGAAAAAGGTGAAAATTTCCACTTACCAAGCACCTATGATCTGTTGAGACTTGGTCAGTGATTTTCAAGAAATATCAAAATGGCAGTATAAGTTGAGTACGGCATTTTGTGAATGATGGAAAAAGGTGAAAATTTTCACTTACAAAGCAACTATGATTTGTGGAGACTTGGTCAGTGATTTTCAAGAAATATCAAAACGGCCGTATGAGTTGAGTATGGCATTTTGTGAATGATGGAAAAAGGTGAAAATTTCCACTTACCAAGCACCTATGATTTGTGGAGACTTGGTCAGTGATTTTCAACTTTTTCAAGAAATATCAAAATGGCCGTATGAGATGAGTACGGCATTTTGTGAATGATGGAAAAAGGTGAAAATTTCCACTTACCAAGCACCTATGATTAGTGGAGACTTGGTCAGAGATTTTCAAGAAATATCAAAATGGCCGTATAAGTTGAGTACGGCATTTTGTGAATGATGGAAAAAGGTGAAAATTTCCACTTACCAAGCACCTATGATTTGTGGAGACTTGGTCAGTGATTTTCAAGAAATATCAAAATGGCAGTATAAGTTGAGTACGGCATTTTGTGAATGATGGAAAAAGGTGAAAATTTCCACTTACAAAGCAACTATGATTTGTGGAGACTTGGTCAGTGATTTTCAAGAAATATCAGAATGGCCGTATGAGTTGAGTACGGCATTTTGTGAATGATGGAAAAAGGTGAAAATTTCCACTTACGAAGCACCTATGATTTGTGGAGACTTGGTCAGTGATTTTCAAGTAATATCAAAATGGCCGTATGAGTTGAGTAGGGCATTTTGTGAATGATGGAAAAAGGTGAAAATTTCCACTTACCAAGCACCTATGATTTGTGGAGACTTGGTCAGTGATTTTCAAGAAATATCAAAATGGCCGTATGAGTTGAGTAGGGCATTTTGTGAATGATGGAAAAAGGTGAAAATTTCCACTTACCAAGCACCTATGATTTGTGGAGACTTGGTCAGTGATTTTCAAGAAATATCAAAATGGCCGTATGAGTTGAGTACGGCATTTTGTGAATGATGGAAAAAGGTGAAAATTTCCACTTACCAAGCACCTATGATTTGTGGAGACTTGGTCAGTGATTTTCAAGAAATATCAAAATGGCAGTATAAGTTGAGTACGGCATTTTGTGAATGATGGAAAAAGGTGAAAATTTTCACTTACAAAGCAACTATGATTTGTGGAGACTTGGTCAGTGATTTTCAAGAAATATCAAAACGGCCGTATGAGTTGAGTATGGCATTTTGTGAATGATGGAAAAAGGTGAAAATTTCCACTTACCAAGCACCTATGATTTGTGGAGACTTGGTCAGTGATTTTCAACTTTTTCAAGAAATATCAAAATGGCCGTATGAGATGAGTACGGCATTTTGTGAATGATGGAAAAAGGTGAAAATTTCCACTTACCAAGCACCTATGATTAGTGGAGACTTGGTCAGAGATTTTCAAGAAATATCAAAATGGCCGTATAAGTTGAGTACGGCATTTTGTGAATGATGGAAAAAGGTGAAAATTTCCACTTACCAAGCACCTATGATTTGTGGAGACTTGGTCAGTGATTTTCATAAAATATCAAAATGGCCGTATAAGTTGAGTACGGCATTTTGTGAATGATGGAAAAAGGTGAAAATTTCCACTTACAAAGCAACTATGATTTGTGGAGACTTGGTCAGTGACGATTTTCAAGAAATATCAAAATGGCCGTATGAGTTGAGTACGGCATTTTGTGAATGATGGAAAAAGGTGAAAATTTCCACTCACCAAGCACCTATGATTTGTGGAGACTTGGTCAGTGATTTTCAAGAAATATCAAAATGGCCATATGAGTTGAGTACGGCATTTTGTGAATGATGGAAAAAAGGGAAAATTTCCACTTACCAAGCACCTATGATTTGTGGAGACTTGGTCAGTGATTTTCAAGTAATATCAAAATGGCCGTATGAGTTGAGTAGGGCATTTTGTGAATGATGGAAAAAGGTGAAAATTTCCACTTACCAAGCACCTATGATTTGTGGAGACTTGGTCATTGATTTTCAAGAAATATCAAAATGGCCGTATGAGTTGAGTAGGGCATTTTGTGAATGATGGAAAAAGGTGAAAATTTCCACTTACCAAGCACCTATGATTAGTGGAGACTTGGTCAGTGATTTTCAAGAAATATCAAAATGGCCGTATGAGTTGAGTAGGGCATTTTGTGAATGATGGAAAAAGGTGAGAATTTCCACTTACCAAGCACCTATGATTTGTGGAGACTTGGTCAGTGATTTTCAAGAAATATCAAAATGGCCGTATGAGTTGAGTACGGCATTTTGTGAATGATGGAAAAAGGTGAAAATTTCCACTTACCAAGCACCTATGATTTGTGGAGACTTGGTCAGTGATTTTCAAGAAATATCAATATGGCCGTATGAGTTGAGTACGGCATTTTGTGAATGATGGAAAAAGGTGAAAATTTCCACTTACCAAGCACCTATGATTTGTGGAGACTTGGTCAGTGATTTTCAAGAAATATCAAAATGGCTGTATGAGTTGAGTACGGCATTTTGTGAATGATGGAAAAAGGTGAAAATTTCCACTTACAAAGCAACTATGATTTGTGGAGAGTAGATGTAAAACCCCAATCCTGGCCCATTTTCACACTTTTGGCCCACTAACTGTGCTAGAATCGACCTACCTGGGCCAGAAATCCAACCCAAAATATCATAGCAAAGTGTATACATAGATTGGTGTTGAATAAGTTGCCTAATGCGGAGCGTACGAAGGCAGAGGCGTGGAAGAATGATAAACCAGACAGTTGTTGTCTCTCTCACACATACTACCTTTCTCTTTCTATAGCTAACGCATCAAGAGTAGTTATATCGTGACCATGGCAGCATGAGAAGTTGTTCAACGCGGAGCATCTGTATCTGTATCAAACTAGTTTTTTTCTCAGTCATACCTACTGCCTCTCTCTTTCTATCATCTGCTGCTTTGTATTCAAACACAAATACAGCAATTATAACACGACTGGATTATATACCTACAGGCATAGATGATGGTGCGGAACTAAATTGCACGTGGAGTTGTATTCTAACAGCAGAGTTATGATGAATGAGTGTACCATACCCATTTAGATTCTTATCTTATACGTACATATTTTTATTATTAACTGTTGGGCTGGGACAAGTACGTACATTCGTGAAATAAAAATAATTGTTGTAGATGCTTGATTTGTTTACGAAACATTATGAAATAATTTTAGGTAGTTGAAAGACAATGTATGCCTGCACTCCTCTAATCAAATAAATTTTATTACCAAGGTGATATGTGTGCAGCTATACTACATGGTCATTTTTTTTGTTGATGAATTGTTACGTAAATTTTTTTCTATACAGGTACCTACAAAGTTATATAATATTAAACAGTTATCACTTTCCTTGAATAAAAAAATGCAAGTATCTGTTTAAATAATTATAGGTACCTTCTAGAATTTTCAAATGTAACAATATTTAGAGAATTGCATTGGGTTTTTTTTTGATCATTAGACATGAAGGTTAGATTAAATTTTTTTATTGCACCTAAAATTGAAACATGAATGATGTCCCTATTCCAATAAATGTAAGTACGTACCTATGTATGAAGAATGAGGAAATGAAGGATGTTAAGATGATTTGAGATTAGTACCATTTTTCATAAAATATATCAAGGTTGAATTAAATGCAGTTGTGTAATAATTTCCACCAAAAAAGTGAGTGGATGCATGTCAAATTTAATGATTCAAGTAATTATTCAACAAGGAGTACCTATTGTACATGGAAATTTTTTCCTGGTCAAATTTGTATATAAAGGATGAATTTTTCAGGATATTTCATTAATTGTTTGTGCACTGTTGTTAACAGTATTATCTTGCTCTAATAATAGTACTTATTTGTGGTTCGTGTAATTTTTCGTTTCATTTATTTTTTTCATTTTAAATACTACACTGTTGTTAACAGTATTTTATTGGTCTGATACCTAGTAGTATTTGTGGTTCGTGGAAATTTTTCGTTTCATTCAATTTTTTCATTTAAAATACGTACCTATTCAATATGAATTCTTCAATCGATAATGTTGCATCTCGTCCTGGTGTTTCTGGTAATGATCCAATGGAAATAGGAGTAGGTTCCAACCAGAGTGAAACCAAAAGGCAGATGGTAGCTTTCTTTTCCATCAGGCTACTCAATAAGGAGATGTCATTCTTACACTTATTAAAAATAGTTGAAATAACTACTTTGATCAAATGGAATGCAAAGATAGAAGAAAAAGTAAGTGTCAGCTCACTTTAAAAATTAAATTTTGTACCTATTTTTATACAGTGATAGTAATTTTTTTATTTTTTATTTCTTACAGAGACCACATGAGGGTGTAATCATCTTAAGTTTTCCATTTCAAATTAAGGGTGAAACAATTATGGAGAATATGGAGCAAGTGTCTCAAATAGACATGAGACACTACATTACAATATCAAAGGTGGATTATTTGACACAGGAAAATCGAAATCACATGGAATTCTTGCGGTCAAAGTACATACGAAAGGTTAGTTATGTTTAAAACATTTTTTTCTAACACATTTTTTTAATTAATAATTTCTTTTGAGCACCTTACAGTTCATTAACACTTAATTAATTAATATTAATGCTTTACATTTATTCTGTAGGGTATAACTTGTTCCATTTGCAATTACCAAAGATTTAATACAGAAAAGGAATTGAAAAACCATCAGAAAACTAGAAACCATTTATTACAAGTAATAGAAAAATTTTATGATGAAAATTTGGAATACATTTGTCTCACTGGCGATTCTGCATTTAAAAATCGTATATCAACCCTAATTTTTGTAAATAAGGAACCTGAGATCACTATAAATCACTTTTTCGAAAAAATCAAATTGTCTTTAGTGAATTATTTGGAAACTCGTTTGAGTATTGATCCAAGTTTAAAATGTAACTTTAATCTTTTTTGTTGGTACAAAAAAATTGATGATGAAGAACAAATTTTCAATTTGAATACTTCAAATATTCCATTTTTTCCAAATGATAATATTTTAGAAAAACTTGAATCTCAATTGATTTCACAAATTGATGTACAAAATGATGAATTTACAAAACGAGGATCAGGTTGGATGTTTAATTCAGTTTCTGAGCTAGAAGTTAGAATCAATAAAAATGATATAATCAAAGCTGGAGCCTTTATAGAACTACCCAAAGCTTTAAAAAATAAAAAGGCATTAATAAATGTCCAAAACACAGATGATAGGTGCTTTTACTTCTGTATATTGTTGAAATTCATAGGGAAAAAGAAAAATGTTCAACGTCCAAGTGTTTTTCGTGATTTCGAAAAGAAATTATTCGAAACTCAAAAAATAAAGTTTAATTTTAGCTGCATTTAATACCCTACAACCATCGAGGACATTAAAAAATTTGAAAAAATAAACACCTCAGTTTCAGTCAATGTCTTTGTATACGAACGAAATAAAATTTCGCCATTAAAAATTACAGATCAAGAAAAAAAATTTCATTATGATTTATTGATGTTAAAAAATAAAAATGGTGACTTTCACTATGTTTTTATAAAAAATTTGAATAGGCTCCTTTCATCACAAGTTGGTAAAGACGGACATGCTATTGAAGTATGTAAAAGATGTTTAGCACATTTTATAGGTAGGGATAGAATACAGAAATTAACTGAACATAAACTGTACTGTAAAGAAAAATCGGTATCTCCATCATGTTACAAAATGCCTACTGAAGATAAAAGGTATCTGTACTTTAAAAATTATCATCATGAAACCCCTGTTACTTTTTGTGTTTTTGCTGACTTTGAAGCTCTCCTTGTACCATGCAAAGATACAAATCTTACTAAATCACGTTTAAAAAAATTCCAAAAACATGAGCCAATAGCCTTTTCCTTTTATTTGGTACATGCAGAGAAAGGAAAAATTCGAGATCCTGTTTGCTATACTGGTCCTAATGCAGCTACCATATTTTTTAAAATGATCAAAAAAGTGGGGCTTTATGTTGAAAAACGATATAAAAAATACATGAAGGTAGAATATTGTAGTAATTTGACTGACCAAGAGTGTGACAGATTTCATACTGCACCAAAATGTGTAATTTGTAGGGATGATTTTAAAGTTGGTGATAAACGAGTACGTCATCATTCCCACATCACAAATTTATTTCTTGGACCGGCTCATTCAAAATGCAATTTGGTAGCTCGTACTCCAACATTTCTTCCGGTTTATTTTCACAATTTATCCAAATATGATAGCCATTTAATTTTGCATGGTTATAAAAAGGGAGCATTGGATATGGAGGTGATACCATCTACTGAAGAAAATTATATAAGTTTTTCTAAAAAAATAAATAAACATTTTTGGATCCGTTTTGTAGACTCATACCGTTTTCTATCATCAAGCTTACGTACTTTGGTTGAATCCTTACCAGTGACTGAACTTATACATACACAAAAATACTTTTCTGATCCCAATTATTTTGATTTAATCACTAAAAAAGGATTCTTTTGTTATGATTATTTAGACAAAATTGAAAAATTACAAGTAAGGGAACTTCCATCGAGGGAAGATTTTTATAATCAATTAAATGATGAGGAAATTAGTGAAGATGACTATAAATTTGTACAAAAAGTTTGGAAAACATTCAAATGCCGAAATTTAGAGGATTATTTAGTGATTTATGTGATCTCAGACGTCTTATTACTAGCCGATGTATTCTTATCTTTTAGGAAATTATGTATTGATAACTATAAACTAGATCCGTGTTATTTTTATTCTTTGCCAGGCTATGCCTTCGAGGCTATGCTTAAGATTACTAATGTTAAGTTAGATTTATTAATGGATATAGATCAATATTTATTTTTAGAAAAAGCAATGAGGGGAGGTATAAGTGAAGCTGTGACTAGGTACTCTGAGGCCAATAACAAGTATGTTCCTACTCAATATGATCCAATTAATCAAAAACTAAATTCAATAGTCTACTGGGATGTGAATGGTCTTTATGCATTCATAATGGGGTACAATAAATTTCCAGTTTGTGATTTTTCATGGGTGAGTCGAACAGACATTGAAAAGTTTGATACTAATTTTATTTTGAATTTGGATAATGAAGCTGATATAGGGTATTATTTGGAAGTTGACATCAACTATCCAGAAAGGTTGCATGATTCTCACAACAGTTTTCCATTTCTTCCGATAAAGAAACCTACTCCTAAATCAAAAGTGGCTAAACTATTGTGTACCCTTGAAAATAAACAACATTATGTTTGTCATTATAGAAATTTGAAATTAGCTTTGAAACATGGTCTTGAATTGAAAAAAGTGCATAAGATTTTGACATTTAAACAAGAAAATTTTTTTGAACCCTTCATCAAGATCAATACTGAGTTAAGAAAACAATCAAAAAACAAATTTCAAAAATCTTTGTTCAAGTTAATTTCAAATTCAACTTTTGGGAAAACTATTGAGAATCAGAGAAATTATTTGAATTTTAAATTGATTTGTGATGAAACAAAGTTGTCAAGATCAATTGCTAGAGCTACATTCAAAAGCTCAACAATTTTTTCTGAAAATCTTGTTGGTGTACATTTCCATAAAAATGTCATTACACTGAATAAACCAATTTATTTGGGAATTACAACTTTAGAATTATCTAGAAATTATATGTACGAATTTTATTATGAAAAAATACCTCAAATTTTTCCTGACCTTCCATTCCCACAATTACTGTACATGGACACAGATTCATTTATTTTGTCTGTTGCTACTGATGATGTGTATCCATACATTGCTAGAAAGGGTTTAGATTATTTTGACACCAGCACTTATCCAACAGACCATCCTTGTTACTCAAATGTGAATGATACGGCTTTGGGATATTTCAAAGATGAGCTGTACCCTCATCAGTGCAAACGATTCATTTCACTTTGTCCAAAAGTGTACAGTTTAGATTTACAAGATAAAGCAGACATTAAAAAAGTAAAAGGTCTTAAAAGAACAATAATAAAAAAGGAGCTTAAATTTGAGGATTTTTATAAATGTCTTTTCGAAAATGTTGAATGTGCAAAAGAACAAATACTTTTTAGATCTGTCAATCACCAAATTTTCACAGTGAAACAACCTAAAAAAGCTTTGGTTAATTTTTCTGATAAGCGTTATTTTTACGATAATATTAATAGTATAGCTTATGGTCATTATAAAATGTCTGATTATAATTTAAGGGAAAATGAAAATGATATTGTTGAAGATGATGAAGATGTTCTTGAATAAAAAAATTATTTATAATGTTTGAATACTAACCTTAATGATAAGAATGTAAAATAAAATTAATTGTTTATTTGCACCTATTTGATAAAATTTTATTTTGTAATTTCCATAAATAAAAGCATTCATAAACGCAACACTGTGTTCAATTATTTATGTGTGTGAGTGTTAGTATCTTGATGGAACAAAACATATAAATACTGGTAACAGTTCTCACAAAATTCAGTTGATTTCAACGATTGTAATTTGCTGGTTGTATCAGTCAAGTTTGTTTGAAAAAATTGTGGTCAAAAAAAATAATCGCGATGTATGTTATGGAAACATATCATTTTCCGAATCCAAAAGATGTTTCGTGTCATAATTATGCTAAAAAATTTAACGTAAATATTTTTTGTAGCAATAGTAGCAATGAAATGTATTTCAAAGTGAACATTATTACACATTTGGTGTCAATATGTCGTTGTTACCTGGAAGAGCTGTTTACATTACACACTTGGAAAGACATTAAGAAGGACGTCAGCACTCCAACAATTGATATACGCAAGTATACCAAGTACAAATTTGCAACCTTGAATCATGTTGACTCAATCTTGGAGGAGTTAGCCGAGACCGATGAGGAAAAACGTAAAGTGAAGGAATTTTTAACATGGTTGCATGAAATTGTGAAAAAAATTAATGATGGTACTTATGTTAATAAAACTCCATCACTAAAAGGTTACTACAAGAAAAAAAAATACCTTGACTAGGTTAGATATTAAAATTAATTCAATAACTATTTGCACATATTTCATAATATTACACAATTTGTAACTTCAATAAATAAAAGCATTCATAAAAGCAACACTGTGTTTATTCATTGGTATGTGTTTGATCACCTTGAAGGAATGAAATAAATACCCGCAATTGTTGAAATTATTTTTAGTTGACTCGAATAAGTATACATCACTGGTTGTAACAGTCAGTTTGTTGTTTTTAAAAAAAACTATCAGTATGCATATCGTGAAAACATATAAATTTACTAATCAAGAAGATGTTTCATGTCATAATTCATCTAAACAATTTCGAGTGAATATTTTTCATGATTCTAAACGTAATGTAATATACTTGAAAACAAATATTATTGGTCATTTGCTGCCATTTTGCCGATGTGCCATTGAAGATATATATGTATCAGGTGTATACAGTTGGGATTACATTGAATATGAAGTTGTTCCTACACTCAAAAAATGCTTGTACACCAAGTACAAGTTTGTCAACTTGAAGAAAGCAGAACAAATTTTAACGGATCTCTCACGGAGTGACGATGAAGAGCGTAAAGTGGGAGAATTTTTGGTTTGGTTAAATAAAATTGTTGATAAAATAATTGGAGGTATTTCCACAAGTAAAGATCAATAGCTTATCATTGATATGTACCTATTTTAAATCTGTATTGTATTTTAATGAAATAAAAAATTGCACAAATTTGAAAAAAAAGGTGTATTATTTATTTATTTGTACATTTATTATTACAATAATTGCTTAATTGTACCATCAAAGGATGAGTAAGTGAATAGTCTATCATATATAATCAAACAATAAGCAGTGGTGTTTGCAGGGACATTTGAAGAAGTAGTAAAGTCTAAACGTACATTTAATGGACCAGGGTTATTAGTTTCTTGTTCTTTTTGTTTACTACAATCAATCACAATCATAGGCATGGGAGAATTGTTACTGAAAAAGTCTGTAGCTGAAATGCTTGTTTCAGTGTATGGTTTTCGATAATAGGATGGTTGAAATCTCGAGAATAAATTATACAGCAATTCTCGTTGACTATTGGTTCTATCCAAGTTGGGTAATTCATATGGATGCCTTTCATCATTCAAACACAATTGAAACGATTGCAAATTGATCTCATCGAAGAGTGATACATCTGAAGAGTATACATTTCTCCTATTTGTTTGAAAGGCAACAATCACATACCTTGGTTTAATTAATGCGTGACTTTGTCTAATATTCCACGTATGAATGGTAGTTTGTTGTAAAGTTGGATTTTCCAACAATTCCCATGATCTATATGCAACCGGTATGGATCGGTTATCTTTTATTATTTTCAACAAGTTAAGTCTAGACGCATCTGCCAATTTTAGTACAGGTAATTTCCAGGATACTTCACTAAGTGTGATGACAGGATTGGCTGCAGTAACATGATCATCTGCAGCAGTTGCTGGTTCCCTTCCTGGGTAAATGAAAATGTTTCTATCATCTGCAGCTCTTGATAAAATCAGTTCTAGTGAACAGTTGAAAAATGGATGGCGATAGTCCTCAAAAATACCCATCACATAACGAGCTGGGATGTATACTTGAAAAGTACCAGCACTAGTTAGTTTGTAAGTGGTTGAATAGGGATTTGTTGCATGATGAAATCCACATGATTCGTAGCATTTGCTTTCAGCCATTGTTTTTGATAAGTATGATTTAATGGTAGTAGTCATTCCTGCATTGACCACCTTATCCACAGGGGTTCCATTCACTTCCAATGTTATGTTCGTAAATAAATGCATGAGAGCATTATATGTCATTCGATGAACATGAATGGTGCTGTTGCGAGTGACAGTGCCAGCAATGTATATGTATGAAGCATAAGGTGCGGTGATAAGGTCTCGATTGTGTACAGGTATCCGGATTTCATCGCTGTATCCCAATCCAGCATTATTGTATGGTTTAAAAGTGAGAAAATTGAAACTTTCAATCGAATTATCAAAAGCCACTGGCTGCAAAATATCTAAATTGTTTTCGTCAATCATGTTGTGGCGTTATTTTTATCGTCTTACTTTTAATCCGATGGATTTTAAAAATTCCAAGTTAGATTTTGTGATTTTAATACTATTATTTGTGGAGGAGGAGGATGCAGCTGGACGTTTTTTCTTCTTTTTTTTCACTGGTTTAATTGCAGCTGGAAGTATTTCAGATATTTTAGTTGTAGAAGGAAAATTTGGAGGAGTTGAAGAAAAATTTACAACACTACCACCGTTATGGATAATCATTCATTTAATTAAATTTCACGTAAATGCAAAACAATGATGAAATTGTGTTGATTGAAATTGATCAGATGTCTCTGTTCGTCTCTAATTGTTAGATTTATTTCAGATATGATGATATCTCTGTCAGATCTTTGATTATTTGATGCTAGGGGTAGATAGACAGGATGTTTAGGTTCTTCTTTAATCAATCTGTTGGAATTTCTGCTCTCAGCCACAAGTGAATACAGTATACGTGATGGCTTGCTGTTAACATAGCAATTGGGAGAAATTAGGTCGCAGGTTATATTTATAGCTTTTATCACTGACCTTGTTGTTGCAGGAGGAGGCAGTATTGTACCAGCTTGTCTTTTTTTACGTCTTTTAGGGTTTTTGTGTTCATCCTCTTCTTCTTCCTCCTCCTCCTCCTCATCTTCCTTACCAGTGCCTTTTTTAGCAGCATCTTTCTTCTTGGCTGCCTCAGCTGCTTCAGCTGCTTTCAATGCTTCCAGACTTGGATAAAATGTTTCCTCCTTGTGCTCTGAACCCGTGATGATTTTTTTAAATGATGCAGGTTCTGGTACTAGTGCTGGTGATTGTGGCGGCGGTGGTGGCGGCGGCGGAGGTATCCGATTTGCCGTTTCAGGTAGATTTGCAGAATTGCCAGAAGCAGAATTACTACTTGAAGTACTGGTGTAAGTGGGTGCCGTATTAGATGTAGTAGTTGTATTTGTAGTAGTGGTATTAGGTGGTAAAGCAGCAGGATCGTTTGCTTGCGGATTAAGGATAGACCCACGATTGTTAATACCAGTATCATTATTTCCACCAGTTCTGGTATTATTGTTTCCATCATTGCTGGTATCATTATTTTGTCGTTGTCGCGGTGATGAGGGAGGTGTAGGAAAAATTGTCTCTGTACTGTTTTGATTTCCAAAATTATCAACAAATGTGAATGAAATGAGAGCAATTTCGTACAACTTTTGAGGATGTAAATGAATGGGTGGATCAATACGAGTTTCAATTGAAGGTGACTGGTAATTGAGTACAAACCGATGTGATGCTTTCATATTACAATATTTTTCTTTGTTCTTTTCAACTTTACAACCAGAGCATAATAAAAAAACACACGTTGTAGCTATCAAGTTATGTAATTGAATAATAAAAATTCATAACAGTTACAAGGATATTTATACTAATCTTAAATTTACATTTTAAAACCTTGATACCTGTCAAAATTCACAAAAAAAAAATGAAAAATGAATTTTTAAATGGCCTTCTTATTTATAATTATGATACTGTACATTTAACAAGAACCAAAAAAGTAATAATTTTAGATTTAACAAAGCACACACGTCTGTATGGAAATAACAAGGTCCACACAGATGATTCACCGCAGGATATTTTCGTTTTAAATCTTTAAGAGTGGGAACATCTGGGAAATCTGCTTGAATTTCTCTAATTATTGAAATTTTGTCATGAGTCAAACAATAATTCAGATGCGTATCAGCATTATCATCATTACGTAATAAATTCCGAATAAATTTAGATTTTTCTGTTCCTTTGGTGTAGATGAGTGTTGCATCATACTGGTTGATTTTCTTGGCTACGTCCTTGATGGTTACATCATATGGTTTCAATCCACAATTCCATGGAATGTTTCCCAAATTTTTTGCACACCATTCATTGGCTGTATGATTTTTCGGCTCAACAAGTTCATGACTATATGGAGGTAACAGAATTTCATGCAAACTGAATTGTCCATCTAGGCTTATGCAGGCAATTTCTTTGCATACCAACGATCTGTTGAGTCCATAATAATAGCTGACATCAATGAAAAGAATACGATCACTATTTGAAGGCTTCATGATGTAACACCAACTGTTGTAAGCAAACTATGTAAATGTAATGAAGTAGTCACCACTGCACCAACTGTTAGAATAGAAATTTTTCACCAAATTCACTTCTTTATATACTCATTCATTAACAGATGTTTTGATTTCTTTGAAAATCATTTTACAAACAATACTGTCTAAATTTTTAAACAGACTGGTATTCTCTGGTTGAAGGTTGGGTAAGTCTTCTTCAGTAATTGCTGTAGGTGAGGACACTGTGAAATTTTTCAGATTTTTCTTCAGGAAATGATTTACCATTTCAGTGAATACGACTACTCCTAAATCAAAAGTGGCTAAACTATTGTGTACCCTTGAAAATAAACAACATTATGTTTGTCATTATAGAAATTTGAAATTAGCTTTGAAACATGGTCTTGAATTGAAAAAAGTGCATAAGATTTTGACATTTAAACAAGAAAATTTTTTTGAACCCTTCATCAAGATCAATACTGAGTTAAGAAAACAATCAAAAAACAAATTTCAAAAATCTTTGTTCAAGTTAATTTCAAATTCAACTTTTGGGAAAACTATTGAGAATCAGAGAAATTATTTGAATTTTAAATTGATTTGTGATGAAACAAAGTTGTCAAGATCAATTGCTAGAGCTACATTCAAAAGCTCAACAATTTTTTCTGAAAATCTTGTTGGTGTACATTTCCATAAAAATGTCATTACACTGAATAAACCAATTTATTTGGGAATTACAACTTTAGAATTATCTAGAAATTATATGTACGAATTTTATTATGAAAAAATACCTCAAATTTATCCTGACCTTCCATTCCCACAATTACTGTACATGGACACAGGACCATTGAATTCTAAGCAATTACTGTACTTTATAAAAAAATATAAAATCAAACATTTCCGAGGTATTTTTTCTCGCAATCAATTACCTAAAAAATCAAATATAATCGAATGTGCTATCGTTAACTTGGATGATTATGATAATGAAGGTACTCATTGGTGTGCTTACTACAAACAAAGAAATGTAATTATATGGCATGATCCAATTGGAAATGTTCCTCCTCCCATGGAAGTATTGCATTATTTTCGAAACAATAAAGTGGTCTATAATCACAATCCAACTCAAAAGATCAACTCAGTGAACTGTGGACATATGTGTTTGAAGTTTTTAATCAAGCTCACTACTAACAAGGGTGAACTATCTCAAATCATTAAGCAATTCACCTAATCATTTCAACTGTTGTACTTTTTTCAATTTTTTTTTTTTTTTTGTTTCAACTCAATAAATCTTGTTAAATATTATTTGTGTGTGTGTTTTTATTCATTCAAAATTTATCACACTTCCACATCTCTGTCTTCTTTTCTCCACATTACGCAACTTATTCAACACGAATCTATGTATACACTTTGCTATGATATTTTGGGTTGGATTTCTGGCCCAGGTAGGTCGATTCTAGCACAGTTAGTGGGCCAAAAGTGTGAAAATGGGCCAGGATTGGGGTTTTACATCTACTGTGGAGACTTGGTCAGTGATTTTCTAGAAATATCAAAATGGCCGTATAAGTTGAGTACGGCATTTTGTGAATGATGGAAAAAGGTGAAAATTTCCACTTACAAAGCAACTACCCGACGGTGCCAAAAAACGAAATTTATGGCACCCTCGGCACATAAAAGTGACATAATTGCGTCATTTCATGACAAGAAATAAAAGTGCTTCAAATAGGACATCAAGTACGTGACATAAAAAAGTTGCAATTATCTCATGCCATAAAACTTGTACTTTTATGGAAAGAAATCAAACCATATTGAAGTGACATGAATGGACTTTGAAATGGCGCATATCAATACCATATTCAGTGTTTTAAAATGTGACCCAAAAATGGCATGCCATGAAATGAGTCGTTATACTGTTGGGATTATGAGCCATTATCTCACCCCAGTAAATGACACTTATAAATGATGCCATATAGGCTGTTTATGTTGTGCCACAAAATGGACTATAATAATGATGCACGAATCGAACATTACAAAGACAAATAATAGACCTGTACTCATGATATCACCATAAATCATTCACCAAATTGGCACATTATTGATACAGTTTCTGATCACTGCTCAGGTGACTTGATTATGTTACATAATTACATATCTCTCAACTCAACATAAAAGTGCTCTAAAGGAATGCTTTAAACTGCACTCAAAAAAATATCACTTATGTCACATTATCAGGAACTAAAATATACGTTATAAAAACGTCATATTTCAATACCATATTCAGTGTTTTAAAATGTGACCCAAAAATGGCATGCCATGAAATGAGTCGTTATATCGTTGGGATTATGAGTCATTATCTCACCCCAGTAAATGACACTTATAAATGATGCCATATAGGCTATTTATGTTGGGCCACAAAATGGACCATAATCATGATACACAAATCGAACATTACAATGACAAATAATATACCTGTATTCATGATATCACCATGAGATGCCACAAATCAATCACCAAATTGGCACATTATTGATACAGTTTCTGATCACTGCTCAGGTGACTTGATTATGTTACATAATTACATATCTCTCAACTCAACATAAAAGTGCTCTAAAGGAATGCTTTAAACTGCACTCAAAAAAATATCACTTATGTCACATTATCAGGAACTAAAATATACGTTATAAAAACGTCATATTTCAATACCATATTCAGTGTTTTAAAATGTGACCCAAAAATGGCATGCCATGAAATGAGTCGTTATATCGTTGGGATTATGAGTCATTATCTCACCCCAGTAAATGACACTTATAAATGATGCCATATAGGCTATTTATGTTGGGCCACAAAATGGACCATAATAATGATACACAAATCAAACATTACAATGACAAGTAATATACCTGTACTCATGATATCACCATGAGATGCTACAAATCATTCACCAAATTGGCACATTATTGATACAGTTTCTGATCACTGCTCAGGTGACTTGATTATGTTACATAACTACATATCTCTCAACTCAACATAAAAGTGCTCTAAAGGAATGCTATAAACTGCACTCAAAAAAATATCACTCATGTCTCATTATCAAGAACTAAAATATACGCTTTAAAAACGTCATATTTCAATACTAAATACACTGGTTTAAAATGTGACTGAAAAATGGCGTGCCATGAAGTGAGTCGTAATTTTGTTGGAATTATGAGCAATTATCTCATCACTTCAAGTAGCACTTACAAATGATGCATTATAGACTGTTCATGTCATGCAACAAGAGAGCTCGTAATACTGATAGATAAATCTAACCATTCAATGACAAATTAATAGGCATATACTCATGATACCAGCACAAGGTGCCGCATATCATTCACCAAATTGGCACATTAGAGATACACTTCTTGGTCACTGTCTAAGTGACTTGATTATGTGGTATACCAACATATCTCCCAAGGTAGCACAAAAGTGCTTTAAAGGAATGCTTCAAACTGCACTCAAAAAAATAAACTTCTGTCTCATTATCAAGAATTAAAGTATGCGCATTTAAAAACGTCATATTTCAATACCATATTCAGTGTTTTAAAATGTGACCAAAAAATGGCATGTCATGAAATGAGCCGTTATGTTGCTGGAATTATGAGCAATAATCTCACCACTAAAAATGGCACTTACAAATGATATGCAACAAAACAGCTCATTATGATGATACATAAATCTAACCATTAATGACAAATAATAGGCATGTACTTATGATACCACCGCAAGATGCCGCATATCACAAACTAAATTGGCACATTAAAGATACACTTTTTGGTCACTGTCTAAGTGACTTGATTATGTGGCAAGCCTACATATCTCTCAACGTGACATAAAAGTGCTTTAAAGGAATGCTTTAAATGGCACTCAAAAAGTACTACTTATGTCTCATTATCAAGAACCAAAAGATGCGCATCAAAAACGTCGTATATCAATACCATTTACAATTGTTTGAAATGTGACTAAAAAATGGTGTGCCATGAAGTTAGTCGTTATTTTGTTAGAATTATGAGCAATAATCTCGCCACTAAAAATGGCACTTACAAATGATGCGTTATAGACCGTTCATGTCATGCAACAAAAGAGCTCATAATAATGATACATAAATGTAACCATGCAATGACAAATGGGTCATTCCATGTCAAGCTCAACCAAATAAAGTCAATTTTGAAAGTCATGTCTTTCGATTTCGCTCAAATTTTTTTTACAATATCTACCCACCCAGTAAGTAAGAAAGCCGCAATCAGTTTGGTCCCAGCCCCCTCAGGGGGTGGGTGGGGGGGGGGCTTCCATTATTTTCACATTGTCTCGAGGTACTCAACTTCAGCAGCTCATTCCTCCAAAACTATGATACTTTGATCAAAACTGATTTCACAGTTCAAAAGGGCATTGAATTTTGAACTTTTTAAGTGTTTTGAAATTTTCAAAAGTTGAAAGTTGAACTTTCAATTTGAAAGTTCAAATTTCTAAATGGCGCTGTAAGTGGGAGCTACCATTTGAAATTTTGAAAAAATTTCCATAGATGTACATTTTGATACTTTCTTGAAATATTTAGGTTTCGAGATGAAACTCTTGACGGAGGGGGTGCTCCCCCTCCGTCAAAAGTTCCATCTTGAAACCTAAATATTTCAAGAAAGTATCAAAATGTACATCTATGGAAATTTTTTCAAACTTTTAAATGGTAGCTCCCACTTACAGCGTCATTTAGAAATTTGAACTTTCAAATTGAAAGTTCAACTTTCAACTTTTGAAAATTTCAAAATACTTAAAAAGTTCAAAATTCAATGCCCTTTCGAACTGTGAAATCAGTTTTGATCAAAGTATCATAGTGTTGGAGGAATGGGCTGCTGAAGTTGAGTACCTCGAGACAATGTGAAAATAATGGAAGCCTCCTCACCCGCCCCCTGAGGGGGCTGGGACCAAACTGATTGCGGCTTTCTTACTTACTAGGTGGGTAGATATTGTAAACAAAATTTGAGCGAAATCAAAGGACATGACCCAAAAACGTTGGTTGAGTTGACATGGAATGACCCAAATACCACAAGATGCCTCATATCACAAACTAAATTGGCACATTAAAGATACACTTTTTGGTCACTTTCTAAGTGACTCGATTATGTTGCAAACCTACATATCTCTCAACTTAACATAAAAGTGCTTTAAAGAAATGCTTTTAATTGCACTGAAAAAGTACTACTTATGTCTCATTATCAAGAACCAAAATATGCGCATCAAAAACGTCATATATCAATACTATTTACAGTTGTTTGAAATGTGACTAAAAAATGGTGTGCCATGAACTGAGTCGTAATTTTGTTGGAATTATGAGCAATTATCTCGTCACTTCAAATGGCACTTTCAAATGATGTATTATAGACTTTTCAGGTTGTGCAATATAAGGGCTCATAATGATGGTACTTAAATTGAAACTTGCAACGACAAATAATAGGCATGTACACATGATGCCACCATAAGATGCCGCATATCATTCACTAAATTGGCACATTATTGATACAGTTTCAAATCACAGCTCAAGTGACTCCATTATGTTACATAACTACATATCTCTCAGTGTAACATAAAAGTGCTTTAAAGAAATGCTTTAAATTGCACTCAAAAAACACCACCCATGTCTCATTATCAAGAACTAAAATATGCGCATTAAAAACGTCATATTTCAGTACTGTATACAGATGGTTTAAATTGTGACTGAAAAATGGCATGCTATGAAGTGAGTCGTAATTTGTTGGAATTATGGGCAATCATATCATCACTACAAATGGCACTTTTAAATGATGGTATTATATACTTTTCACATTGTGCAATATAAGGGCTCATAATGATGGTACATAAATTGAAACTTGCAATGACAAATAATAGGCATGTATTCATGAAACCACCACAAGATGCCGCAAATCTTTTACCAAATTGGCACTTTGATGATACAGTTTCTAGTTACTGTTTAAGTTTCTTGATTACATGACATAACTACATATCTCCCCATGCAACATAAAACTGCTTTGAACACAGGCTTTAAATTGCACTCAAAAAAAAATATCTCTTGAAAATAAAATATCATCATCATATTCGGATTGTATGACCTTAAAATGAAAAATTTGAACATATCAACGTGTGGCACATTGAAAAGCACGTTTTTAAGGTTGTACAATCCGAATTTGATTGTTTTTTTTTTGTTTTTTTTTTTTTTAAGGGATGTGGATGAAGTGCGTATTTTGAGAGAAGAGAAAAATTCATGTGTGTGAGATTGGAGAGATTTGCATCAAAATTATGTATTTTTGAAAACTGAAAAATTTCATAAATAATCCTAGGAGCACCTGCAAGCACCCAAAAATCATGCATTCCTAATTCTACACCTAAACATACTACTGAACCTATGTAAATCAAAAAGTACGCGGGATTAGAGGGTATTTGATTACTTTTATAGAAACATGTAAATCACCATCATTTAAAAAATGGTATCTCTTTGAAAAATTATTTTTGAAAAAAGTAATGTTCATTTCTTCCCTGCTAACGGCTCATCCCCTCACCCCATGAAAAAAATATTATCAAATTCGGATTCTATGACCTCAAAAACATACATATTGATGTATTGCACGTTGATATGCTCAAATTTGTCATTTCTCCCGCTCTTAACATCTCACCTCTCCCCACAAAAAATATTATAAAATTCAGATTCTACTACCTCAAAACATGTGGGTCATTAACTTTTTTTAATATTTATATATACTGGGATAAGATATTGAATTGCGCCCATTGTAGGGGGTCTCCTGGCCCATAGGAATGACATGACACCTGAATGTCCCAAAAAATGACATAGGTATACTTTGAAGAGCAAAGTATTGAAAGAAAATAGACGCATCACAGTAAAAAAACAGTGTAATAAACTCAATGATGCACAGTAAATGTGTAGTTTAGCCTTCAAACTTAGATTAAAATAAAATAAATGCAAACCATAATTAATTACATTACAAAATTTCTCCAAGAGATTGTCAAAAAAGTTTTAAATGACAAATTAAAATAAGAACATTCGCATATTATGTAACACAAATGTGTGTAGGGTGACAACGTCTTCAACAAGTCAAAAAATGCCAACTGTAAATACATAATTGCAATTTATACATAGTTTACAAGTGAAAAAAAAGTGAATTCAACAACGAGTTGTGCATAGCAGGTCAGGTAGCCTTACAACTATCAACATATTTTTTAAAAAGAAATAAAGATGCAAATTTCTTTAATGAGAAAATATTGAATTAAATAAATTTTCGAATTTACCAAAATATAGTGAATTTGTCAACGTATGTAGCTATTATAAATTATCAGAAAATTTTTGAATCATTCTTTCGAACATTTCTTCATGATAAAGTGAAATGCATGAAGATATCGTAGCAATAAACTGTTATCGAAGGTTTTATTAGTACAGTTTCCCTCAGTATTACTCTGACATCAACTACAGTCATCAACTATACCTAAATAAGCGATTCTCATTAATATGAGCGTGCCTTACAACGCAGAAATTTGTAGAAAATTATTCCATAAATTTTCTCAATCGTTCACACGAGTTTGTAAAATATGAATGGGTAATGGTGTTCTGACAAACTACACAGTACCATAAAACACAACTGGCTTTGATATCAAACCCTGTGCACACATCAACAGGTGTCCAACAAATTTTTTTAGAACGTAGTCTCTCTTAACTTGTTGCAAAATGTGATCAAGTTTTATCCACTTCGGTTGAATCAGTTGAAAAATGATCGAGATAAACAGTGCAATCGTTCACACGAGTTTGTAAAATATGACGGTGTTCTGACAAACTACACAGTACCATAAATCACAACTGGCTTTCATATCAAACCCTGTGCACACATCAACTGGTGTCCAGCAAATTTTTTGAGAACAAAGTCTCTCTTAACTTGTTGCAAAATGTGATCAAGTTTTATCCACTTCAGTTGAATCAGTTGATCATTAACCAGAAAAAAATGAACCTTTTTGTTTGAGTATGTACCATTCTCATTTCCCTTTATGTAAGGCTACCTTGGCCACTAATTACCAGACTATAGTTGCATCATACTTGATCTTAAATGATAAGAGTATTTTAATGAAAAGAGATGATAAAGAATTATTGTTTCTTGAAAAAAATTGAGAGGGGTTTTGCGATAAGGGCCCTTGTGGTGATATTTCGTTTTTTTTTCAGGAGAGAAAAAACATCGAATTGCTTCGATTTTTTTTTTTTTTTTTTTATTTTTGGGTGCAGTGTTGTCCTGCGCATAGGTTGGATGGGAAATTTTGAAGAAATTCGTTCATCATCGCCTGATATCAGTGATTTAGAAAAGAGACCTTGTGGTGAACAGCCAAATTTACACAACGTTACAGACTACTCCGCAAAAAAATACTGAGAAATTCGGATTAGCCATGAAATTTTACATAGGTAACAACAATAAAATGATTTTTCCATCGACCTTTTTTTAAAAAAAAAAAATCAAAAACAAACAAAAACTATGTTTTTTGATTTCCCAAAAATGTGAGTTTTTGAGTATTCATGTTAAAGTAATTTTTAAAACGAGAAGTTGATGAGATAGGCGAAATCTGATTACACCATTCGATTTCTCGTGAAAAAGTAAGTTGGAATCGTCAATAAAAAAAAACATCGAATCACCACAAGGACCCATATCGCGAAACGCCTCTCAATTATTAAATTTTGAATTTAACTAAACAGTTCTAGAATAAGATCTAAAAAATCTGTAATTATAAAAATCTAAAAATACACGAAACGATAAATCTAAATTATAATTTTAAACAACTTGAAGATTTGAGACCTCCGAGCCATCTTAACCGTAAAAATTTTGAATTACGGTCCTATATACCTTCGATTTTTGGACTTACGCATCTTCGTTATTCTTCTCTTTACAATTATCATGCGTATACCGTAACCACTTCGAAATTCTGGCAGGTATGTCCGCCGCTTCGTTTTTACCATGTTTTTCACTCAAAACTTCTGCAAAAAACAAATGAAAATGAAGAATTATTTACCTGTCATGTAAATTTAATATTGTTCAGGTGTACTCACTTTCAATAACTTTGTAAATACTGGATTTACAAAATGTTAATTTGTTGTTTTGACCGGTAAAGTTTATTTTGTTGCGAACGATGCCTGGGGTCAGGACCGCCTTCATTATGACTGGTACTGTTTCCTTCAGGCTTTTCCCTCCGAAATCCGTCAGATAAGTTTTCTAAAAAAAAAAAAAAAATTATAACACACATATTTTATAAACGTAATTTTCTGCCCAGGAAAAAACGAAGAAACAGATTAATTTGAGATTTAAAAAACCCTTTCACTCGATGAAATGAACTCATCAAAAAAAAATAATTAAAATTTGAAAAGATTCACAAAATAAACTAGTTTTTATTTTTTTGTTGCGAGTGTAATTTCTATCAACTTTTTCATAAAATACGTCAGAAAGAGGCCAAAATAAGGCAACTGAATAAAGGAGTCCCGATAAGGCCACTTTTTGGGCCCTGCACAGTTACCTTATCGACTCGATCACTCATAAAATGTTGTAAAAAATGTCCCAAATACGAATCCCCATTTTTGGGCTCCAGGGGGGTTCCCAAAGTTGTGAATAAAAAAAGAATTTTAGGAACCACTGAGTATCATTTTCAAAAACTTTTTCAGCGTAAAATATCTGTTTGAACCCAATAAACGTTATGCGAGGTGATTTTTCTATTCTCAACCCTCGAGGGCAGCAATTGGGGGGTTTTGATTTTTGGAAAATTTTGGAACCACCATTTTGGACCTACCCCTCTAAGCCCCGCTAAAAAGCTGCTTACAGTTTATTAGTATCTGAAAGACCTCCATCATACCAAATTTTGAGCTCAATAAAATTTTGCGCTGGTACTCAAAAATCCAATTTTCTGATTTTTCGTAATTTCGATGTTTTGGGAATCCCTGGAAAATTAGAAACCTGTAATTTGCGCCAAACGTAACGTTTTGAAGTATATATTCAATAATCTAGATGAAAAAGATGAATAAAACTCCCTGTATATTCGTAATTTTGAACCCTTTTCAACTTTTTCAACAGACACGCAAAAATAGGGGTTAAATGGGTCAACTTCACCAATCAAAAGTTTTTTTCATGTTTTAAATAAAAAAATCATATTTTTTTGCAAACTTGAAATTATTTTAAATCGACTTTACGACATAGTGTCATCGCAATTTTTTAATATGTTGTTCAGCTAGCATGAAAATGTTGTCCATAATATATTTTTTTCAGAGTTTTTGAGAGTCGGAACGATATAAAAACTACATTTTGAAACTTTTTGAGCTAATTTTTGTACGAAAAAAAGT